>NC_085842.1:251554675-252754675 GCF_035594765.1 Anolis carolinensis | reverse complement strand
TCCTATTTCACCTCTTCTGAATGTCAAGGAAGCTAAATGGGATTTAGAAATGAGGAAATTAATGAAATCTGAAGCACAGGGCAGAAGACCAAGGACCAGAAACACTTGTGTTCAGGGAGAAAGATAGAACAGGTGACTGAAATTCACTGCGGTTTGCTCCTGTAATGATAAAACAACTGTAGAAATGCAACCGGTTGTCTAGCCATCAAAATAAAGCAAAATGAGGTCACACTTAATATGTTGGCCTCCAACATCAATTCTGGTATTAGATGTACACGCTGAAAATTGGATTGATTTTATGCCAAAGGAACATACCACATGACTACATGACAAGCTGTAGCAAGAATTCACATTACTATTATGAAAGCACTGTATATACTCTTGTATAAGTTGACCTCATGCACATGTCAAGGGCAGGTTTTGGGGCCAAAATTGTGGATTTTGATATGACGTGTGGATTATTATGGGGAAGGTACCAATTCTGACTCTGGGGCTCTGCCACCCCTAGTTACTGTTGTCATTCCTCCACTCAGGCATACATAAAGACAAGAATTGGCACAATTGCTGAGAGAGTGGAGGGATTGGTGTTTCTTTTAGGTTCTCCTGGTATGGACTATGCTCTCACCGTTAACCACTCTACTCAGAGAAGGAGGGATGTTTTTCCTTGATAAGAGTTAAGGTACAGTACTCACACTGACCTGTGGATAAGTCAGCCCAGGTTTTTTGGGTTGATTTTTTTGATGAAGGACCACATCATATGGATGTTTTACTCCATTTCTACACACTTTAATGATGGACTCCCACTGAGTCCATCAAACAGCTAAGGACTACTTCCAGTAGTTGCTTGTGGATCTCTGTGTAGAAACGTGTGGATTTCAAGGATGGGGAGAAATTGACTCCACTCCTTTCTCTGCGCATAGAAATGCTTAAAAATAGGTTTTCCTTTTTCATTGTGATGGGAAGTGGGGAATTTGTCCAATTACTTTGTGACTTTCAGTGTGGGTATTCATGTGGGAAGTCTGCTAATGCTCCTTCTGTCTCCAATAGTGGT
The DNA here is from genome assembly GCF_035594765.1 of Anolis carolinensis. Classification (NCBI taxonomy): domain Eukaryota; kingdom Metazoa; phylum Chordata; class Lepidosauria; order Squamata; family Anolidae; genus Anolis; species Anolis carolinensis. The sequence continues at coordinate 252,753,624 of NC_085842.1, read as the reverse complement.
TTAAAAACGGTGTGGGTCCCATTGAAAAAAGTGTTTTTGAAAGTATAGGGGTTTAAGGGGAACGATCCTATGGAACGTGGTGTCACAAACAGGATGCATGTTTTAAAAAGTATGCTGGCATCCATTGAATGGTTGAGCTAAGGAATGAATCCTGTGTGATGGAGGTGAATAAATTCTTTGTCTTCTTTAAAAAAAACCATCATGCAAAGATGAAGTGGAATGAAGTCCTAAGATTTCTAGACTTACACATGGGCTTATAGAGCAGTGGTTCTCGGCCTGTAGGCCGTGGCCCAACAGTGGGCCGCGAGAGCAAAAATCTGATCTGCAAACCTCCTTCCTCTTTATTTATTTATTTTATTTTATTAATTTTATTATTGCTCCTTTCTGCAGAGCTGACCATTGCATTGGATAGACCACATCAGATCTAGATGATTAAATATGGTTTTCTGTGGGCAAGCAGATGGCGACTACTGGATGGCATATGTTCTGTATCAGAAACTAGAGCTGATGTCGTCTATCCAATGAAATTTTCTGAATCAGCATCCCAAATAGCCAAACTGAATCTAAAGTTGACCAAAAATTAATTTGTAACCCTTTTGGTACTAATGTTGGAGAGTGGTACCTGATCAAAGTGGTCCCCGGTCAAGTGGTCCCTGGTCAAAATGGTCCCTGATTTAAAAAAAGGTTGGGAATGAATGATATGGAGTAATTCAAAAGAGTCAGGGACTTTTTCGTAAATAATAATAATAATAATAATAATATGGAAATGCTTCACATCTTCTAAAAAAAAAAAGCCCCCCCCCCCCAATTTTCTAGCTTCAGTACTGGAAAACACTGAGGCCCCATCCACACTGACTATTTAATGCAGTTCAAAGCTAGCTTCAAACTGTGTGGGGCAAGGATTCAAGATTTCACCTTCGTGAAATTTGCTTTGAGTAAACTTCATTTCTCTTCTGAATTCCTAGTTTCATATCTACACGCTAACTTAGAGTGCAAAAATGTTGAAGGAATATTTTAATTTTCAGTAAGAATACAGCAAATGTTCAATAAACTCCCGCAAAAGCACACTAAAGAAACCCCTTAATGTGCATCAGTGCTCTGTGATTTGTGTAATCACCATCCAGCCTCAAACTGGTTCCAGGATTTCCTACGCAATCATCCACACACTGAAACCCCTTTCTTCAGAACAGGTTTTAAAATGACTTAATTGATCAGTATAGATATGTCCTGAGATCCACAAAAAATGCTTGAGCACATGAAAATATTTCATATGCATCCAAGAGATTATTATGTTGTTGTTATTCTTGTTATTTATTTTTCCCTTGAAAAACTCTCCATTGTATCTCACAAACTATATTTGAAACTTCATTTGGTTTCAAGAGGAGCTTGCAGGTGGAAAGTGGGATTTTTTTTAAGGAGGAAAAAGAAAAGCCCCTTTTTGGCTCACAATGTATGGTCTTTTCAGCCCTGGTCAATGTGTTCAAATGTGTTATTGAATTCAAATAATTAGGGCCTTTGAACACTACTAGCAGACTGCATTTTAAAAGAATAAAACATAATTCTTCTCACATATTCCGATGCTAACAAATGAAATGCATTTATTAATTGATGGAAAAATACGGTTCCCACAAGCATAGGGGAAGATGAAAGCATGTTTTATATAAATGTGACATTATTATTCTTGGCATACCATTTTATCTTTTCATCATTCATAATGTACCTGGTTGTAAAGTGGGTTATTATAAAAATAAATTCTTGTCCACAGTTTCTGAACAGTAAAGTTAGAATAAACAACATTTGCTATCTTCTTATTGAAAATTAAAATATTCCTTCAACATTCTTGCACACTAACTTAGCGTGTAGAAATGAAACTAGGAATTCAGAAGGGAAATGAAGTTTACTCAAAGCAAATTTCACCAAGGTGAAATCTTGAATCCTTGCCCTCAAACTAAAGTCTCAGTGTCAATATTATTTAATCAATTATGTAAAATGTCATTTTAAATGTAAGAACTAACCACTGGAGGTTTCTATAATGTTCAGTCAAGCATCCTAGCAGTATAATATATAGTGTGAGTGTGCTTTTATTGTGGTTATTGTGTGACTTCAAATCATTTCCAACTTAGAGACCTTAACGTAAATCTATCACAGGGTTTGCCTTTGCCTTCTTTCTGGGAGTTTGATTTTCCCAAAGTCAAACCCTTGTCTCCAGAGATCCAATGCAATATATATATATATATATATATATATATATATATATATATATATATATATATATTTCCCTTAGTAATAAACCATATATATGATTTGTGTTTGAGAGGGTTTCTACACTATACTCTTATAATAGCTTAATACCGGTTTATCGCTAGTGGCACAATGGTTTAAATACTTGTGTTGGCTGAACTGCTGACCAGAAGGATGGGTTGCTGACCTGAAGGTTGCTAGTTCTAATCTGTGATATAGGGTGAGCTCCTGTCTGTAAGCTCTAGATTGCGGGGACATGAGAAAAGCCTCCCAGTAGCATGGTAACACACCCAGGCATCCCCTGGGCAACGTCTCTGTAGACTGCCAATTCTCTCACACCAGAAGTGACTTGCAGTATGTTCTCAAGTCGCTTCTAACACACAAAAACCGTCTTATCATCTTATAAAAGAACTTTAACTGCCATGGTTTAGTGCTATGAAATCATGAGAGTTGTAGTTTTATAAGACTTTTCTGCCAGAGTACTGGTGCTTCACCAAACTACAAATCCCAGGATTCCTTAGCATCGAGCCATGGCAATTAAAGTGGTCTCAAACTGCATTCATTTGACTTCATGGCGGGAAATCTCCAGCAGAAAATATACTGTGCTCTAATTGTGTGCTATAAATGCCCTCTTAAATTCCACTCAACTGAATGGTGTTTAGCCTGATAGAAATGTGGAAGATTGAGGGTCCAATGTTTTATTATATGTGGGTGCACTTTGACCCCTTAAAAAAGGACGCAGATGGAAAAGAATCTTGTTAATGTTATCTCAAAGAAATTATCACAAACAGTCTACATTTTCTTATTGTCCATGATGTTTCCGTATTTATTTGTATGAATTGATGAAGATTTTATATGCAAGTTTTCATCTATATTTTAATCTTAATAAATAGATTAAAGTCTCTGAGTTTCTTGATTTCCTGAACATGCAGCAAAGTATGTTCTTTATCTTTATTAAACTGATCCCCACCTACCCTTTTAGCTGTGGGATGTCCTCTAGTAATAAGCGAAGGAAGTCCTGCAAAAGGAAAGAAAAATAACTACAATGTAATCTAGCAAATTTTCAATAAAAAACCAATACAGGCAGTTACCAAGTTTGCGAACAAGATAGGTTATGTAGGATTGTTGTTAAGTTGAATCTGGTGGTAAGTCAGAACAGATACATTTTTTAAGTGTAACTCCAGACAAATATATTTATTGTTTAGCTTTGGATAGCATAGGGAAGGGGTAACACCCCTGTGGTGTTTGTTTTGCTCTCTATGCCCCTGTTCAGAAAATTTCAGTTCACTTTGATAATTATCACTTTGCCCCTGTAATAATTGGATTTTGAAAAATTTGGATTATTGTGGAAGGAAGTAAAGCTTCAGGTGGAGACACGTGCTCCCCATGATAACTCTTTCAGAACATAATTTCCCTTCCTGGAGATAGCTTTTTCGCACTTCCTGTTGTTTCACCCCCATTCTTAACTATGAGTTGTTTGCAAGTCGTATGTTTGTAACTCAGGGACTGTCTGTACTGTACACAACAATATTTTGAAATTGTTTATTTGAATTTTCATGATAAGTTACATGATAAGGAGCCTCTGATGATGCAGCAGATTAAACCGCTCAGCTGCTGAACTCGCTGACCAAAAGGTCGGTAGTTCAAATGCAGTGAGCGGGCTGACCTCCCGTTGTTAGCCCCAGCTTCTGCCAACCTAGCAGTTCGAAAACATACAAATGCGAGGAAGGTAACAGCGTTCCATGCAGTCATGCCGGACACATGATCTTGGAGCTGTCTACGGACAATACCGGCTCTTCTGCTTAGAAATGGAGATGAGAACCACCCCCCCCCCTCGAGTACGACACGACTAGACTTAATGCCAGGGGAAAGCCTTTACCTTTATCTTACAAAGTAGGCATATCATTGATAAGTTTACATTCAAGAAATAATATCTGGGAAATCTCTGAAAAATTAACACCAGAATGTGATCAAGAGGGCATGAGTTATTTATGAAAAATGAACAGCTGGAAGAGGCTGTAGCAGTTTTGTCTTTCCCTGATTCTATGGCAAAATTCCACCGCCATCTCTCCGGTTTCTCCTTATGAGTTAATTGAGGACTAAACTACTTTTGTATTTTGATCTCTATTTGCAAAGTCTCAAATAAGCTGAGGACAAAAGGGAAAATGAGAGAAGAAAAAAAACTGGGACATTTTAAATACAGGTGAAAACGTACGACCTCACATGATTAATCAGAACTTTCCTTGCAAGAAGGTATATTTTGTCAGACTTGAATAAATGAAATCACAGATACTAGTCCTATGGATGTATGGGGTTATACTATATCAAAATATTTGCAGTTGCAATTAAAGGATAAAAAGACTGGATAAAACTACAAAAGATTAAGGCCTCTTCCACACAGCTGTATAAAATCCTCATTGAACTGGATTATATGGCAGTGTGGATTCAGATCATCCAGTTCAAAGCAGATATTGTGGATTGCAATAATGGCAGTAATAGGAAGTTCACCCTGCTGACCGGATCTGGCATGGCTGACCTGAGATGATTTTAAACAATTGATTTTAAGTGGAGATAACTGTTTTAATGTTTATGTCTTTACTATAGATTATTTAATGTTCCGGCATTGAATGTTTGCCGTATATACGTTGTGCTCTGCCCTGAATCCCCTTTGGGGTGAGAAGGACAGGATATAAATGTTTTAAATAAATAAATATCTGCCTTGATATTCTGGGTTATATGGCTGTGTGGAAGGGCCCAAAGTCATAATTAATAAATTTATGTAGGTGCTTATCCTTATAAATTATGTTCTCTGTTCTCAACAGTCAGAAGTGCAAATTTATCTACATTTCAAATACAGTTTTACCTTTGCAATAAGTTTGATATAGTGAAAGTCAAGGTTTGCAGACACTCTCTCCCCCACCAAAATCACATAAGCGACCCTAAGCAAGGAGCAGGAAAAACCAGTCATGGAATCTCAGTCTAGAGAAAAGTAGGGTATAACTCCAATATATCAAATCAAATCAAATCAAATCAAATCAAATGGAAATTCCAAAAAAAAAAAAACCACCCAGTGACGATAATGTATTCTCAGTGGCTACAGAATACTGACTTATTTGATGGATAATCTGGGAATCTTTTCTGGAATCTGGCATGGAAGAATATCTACAAGGAGGCATAGGTAGTGTGTTTTAACCCTGAAAAGAAGCATTTCCCTCTGTAAGGTTTTATAAACCTGCCAAAAGTCAATATGCTAAAGTATACAGATAGAAGAGAAATACCAACGCTATGAGTATGAAATACTCATATTGCACTAGCCATAATGAAGCGGAATAGCCTAACAAACCTTTTTATAAGGAAAGTATTTTCCACTGTGTACCTGACTGTTCTGTATAATTATTTTATTGTACTGTAACTGTATTTCTTAATATTACGATAGCAACATGTCTGCCACTGCATGATTTTGCCAAAATGCTTGGTCCAAGGTGTGTTTGGTGCAGATAAAGGATGGTTTTGTTTTCAGTGCAATACAGTCCCCAAATATGGTGTGCCACTTTCCCCAAAGGAATGAATGGCTGTTTCACCTCAATGGGATAAAATAAAGGAGTGCATTAAGATATGAGTCAACATGGAATAATGGTTTGAGTGTTGGATTTTGACTCCTGAGACATGCAGAGTCCACTGGGTGACCTTGGGCAAACCACGCTCTCTCAAGCCTTAAAAGAAGGCAATGGCAAACCTCCTCTTAACAAATGTTGCCAATAAAACCCTGTAATAGGATTGCCATAAATTGGAAATGACTGGAAGGCCCAAACACAACAACACATTAAGATGCAAAAAGTAAACTTGTTCCTTAACTCTGGTGAACCTTATCATTACGAGCCAAGCCTTCTCTGATTTCAGGGGAGGGGAAGTGCAGCTTTTAGGTTGTGCATGGTGCCCAGCCTTTTTTGTAGCCTCCAATCCCTCAGAACTATGATTTCTTGAAATCTCGGGACAAGAAAGTCCCCAAATAGCAAGTTGCTGTGCTTTGCTCTGTAAATGGAAATTTGGAATTGGCTTACAGATGAAATATAATCATATTTATTTTATTACTGAATTTCTAAGAAAAAAGTCAGACAGGACTGATTATTAGGGTGGATTCATACTGCCAACATTCATCTCACTAAAGCTGCTCCAAATGTTGCAAGCATCCTCTTTCCCCCATTTAACTGAGGTGAAATACATAAAAGTATTCTTCCCTCACCATTTTCTAATAACCCAGACCAAGTCCTAGAATAAACCTTCCTGTTGTCAGATGCATGAATAATATCTACACTGGAATACAATCAAGATTGAATACAATCAATCCAAGCCACCCACATACGTAATATCAATCTCATGTTGTCAAAATGGAGCGCAAAAGTAATAATCTGATTATTAGACTGGGAATCAATGGGGCTAGACTGGGAGTCAATGCGGCTAGACTGGGAGTTAATGGGGATACACTGGGAGTCAATGGGGCTAGACTGGAGCTTCTTCCTTTCTTTGTGTGATTTTGGTGGAGGAGTAAGCTTCTGGAAATCTTGACACTCCTCCTCCTTCTTGCTGATCACGTGGCTGCTTCAGCTGATACCAGTAAGGAGTGCCTTCAATTGCCAGGAGCTTACAAAGATCTCCACAGTTCTCAGGCAGCAACAACATGGATTTAATCCATTCTCTTTTCCCTGATGAGTGAATAGAAAAGGGGATGGGAATGGTGCCCCATGTGGACAGTGGATCAGTCCACATGGGACTTGGCCCTGCTGTCCACACTGTAACTAAACCATAGGATATTTCAGAGTTTCAGCCAAACTTTGGAATATCTCCCAGCTTATTTTACTGTGGGGTCAAACCAGGTTAACCTGGTTTCCCCCAAAATAAGGAATAGAAGATCTGGAAGTTTGTGGAGACATGTAGGAATGGTTATAGGGTGAATGGAGGCTATTAAGCCCATGTAGACAAGCCCACTTTTACTATATCACAATTATGAAAAATGGATTCTTAGCAAATACTTTACATGGGAATGCAAATAAGCAAAAATGAAACTATTCATTAAAATATTTTGGTTATCTCTGTTAGGAGCACTGAACTAATTACATGATATCAAAAATCCCAGTGTCAACAAGTGACTCACTATTACAGCTATTTACTCATTTAAGCAGATGTTACAAAAAAGAAAGTTAAAATCTGCGAAGTATTTGATCCCCAAGGTATTCATTTTTCATCACCAAACTAAACATCAGCCTTTAAATGCTCTAGTGGAATCAGCAACTCATACTCATTTTTATTTATTTATAGTTACCAACACTCCATTCATTACACAATTTCAGCAAAAGGTGTTATTCAATGGCTTCTCTCACAGAAACCAGAACGGGCTTTAAAAAAACCCTGTCCTAAAATTCCAGACTTTCTTACTACTCAACTAAAATAAACAAAAACTACTATTAAAAACATACCGACCATGCAGTCAAAATGAAGGGGGGAAAGCAAACTGATTAATGTTTCACATGTGAAGTCATTTCCTTGCACCTGTGGCTCAGATCTAGGAAAAATACTAAAAATGCCACTAGAAACAAGGCTAGTATTCAGAATATAAGCAATTATTTATACTTTAGAGGTTATAATCTCTTCTTCATACTTTAAATCCTGGGAATCCATCGCATTATATTTTACGGGATAGATGAATATTAAACATTTAAATCTTTTAATACTTGTATTTACTCTGCATTTCATGTTCATTTAAAGGGTCTTGTTCATATTTATGGCTGGATCTACACTGCCAGATAATGCAGTTTGGAACTGTAGTATATGGTCAGTGTAGATCCAGCCTATGCTAGAAAACACATAAAAATCTGGGTTTCTAGCACACATTGTGTGTGAGTGAGCATATGTATATTCTATATAAATGTATGTGCAATACCAATCTCTAATCTCTTTTCAGAATCTTTTTATGAGAAGTTCAGAATTCGCTAGAATTTACCATAGTAGCCCTTGGGCAAAACCAAACAATTCTGAGTGGAGATGTGTAGGAGGGAAGATATGGGTTGAGTATATATTTCTCTTAATAACAGATTCCAAAAAGCAAAGGTAAGCGTAAAAAAAATATCCAAGCTTTAGTCTGACTCTAATCCTGACAAAGATAAGAGCAGAGAACAACTCACTGTTATATATACAATTCAATGTAACTCTGCTTGCCATGCTATACATCTCTGATGGAAGGCCCATCATCATATGTCTTTATGCTTTGCTCATCTTGAGCTTCCAATTCATCCTTGTGGAAGAAAGCCTTACTACAAAAACTGCAGGAATTCTCAGACCCAGTTACACAAACCACCTAATTATAAAACAAAGTTAGCTTCTATCCTACTGTCTGAGAACGCCAACAATCAAAAGCTTATGAATGCAAGCTATTCTGCAAAACAATTGGCTGGATGGATGTTAGTCTTGAACAGGAGGCTGGAGAAAGGGCTGAAGCCTTTTGTTGTTGTTGTGCGCTTTCAAGTCATTTACGAATCATGGTTTTTTGGGGAAGATTTCTTCAGAAGAGGTTTCCCATTAGCAAACAAATCAGCATGTGACCGGGGTCACCAAGTTGGTTTTCATGGCTGAGCAGGGATTCAAACCCTGGTCTCTGAGTCCTAGCCCAACACGCAAACCATTACACCGCACTCTCTTTGGTGCCCTTCTTGTCATCTCTATATCGTTCTAATACCCATCACGAATGAAACTAATTTGAAAACCCCAGGACATTAGGATCACAGACAACTAAACTCCATTCCTATTAAGCAAAACTTTGAAACTGTGAGAACGCTTGCATAAAACTAAGTGGCATCTCTCTCTCCCTTGACATCCGAATACCTAAAAAAAATAATGACCAATTTCAATGTCTCATTTACAAACATTTGCCTCTGAAATGGAAAGAAGAATGAAAAGTTTCATCTGGTCAGAGAACAGCTGGATAGTTTATAAACCCACATTTCACAGCAGGCGGCTGGGGCAACAAGAGAAAATGACTAGTGGATTAGCAACTTCATTGTAACATGATCTGACTATGATGACTAATAACCTTATGAGCTGAGATCTTCCAGCATTTTGTAATATTTATATAATTTGCTAACCAAATTGATTTAATATCAGACTAGCAGATCTAACTGAAACAAATCAAAACTTCCTTTCCTAGCCAGCATTTTTATGTAACCGAAATAATGCATTTTGCTGCTTTGTCTGCATAACTATAATGTTCTTTTCTTCAGAAGACTCCAATCCAAACTATATTTAGTAGAAGGCGAATCAGTGAAATATACTTTCAAGTAAATATACTTATGAACATCCCTGTGGTGTTTGTTTTGCTGCTGGTGCCCCTGTTCAGAAGATTTCACCTCACTTCCTGTCCCTGTGATAATTGGGTTTTTGAAAAAATTTGCTTGTTGTGGAAATAAGGATGGATGCTAAAGTTTCAGTGGAGACACCTTTTGCCCATGATGATTTTTCCAGGAGTGAATTTTTTTTCCGAGGGGTAGATTTCTCTCCCTTCCTGTTGTCTCACCCCTGTTCTTAACTATGAGTCATTTGTAAGTTGGATGTTTGTAACTTGGGGACTGCCTGTATATTGAAAAGCCTTGCTGGGGGGCTTAGTTGACCTCTGTTGTTTCCTGCCCTGCTTGGGCCCTCAGTATCACTGGAATTTGGTTCCAAAATCCAGGGATGCTCAAGACCCATTATGAATAACGGTGTAGTAAAATAGCATTACTTATATCAGTGGTTCTCAGCCTGTGGGTCCCCAGATGTTTTGGCCTTCAACTCCCATGAATCCTAACAGCTGATAAACTGGCTGGGATTTCTGGGAGTTGTAGGTCAAAAAACCTGGGGACCCACAGGTTGAGAACCACTGCATTATATAAAATAATGAACAACTCAAAGGAGTGCCAGAAAGAGTGTGAGGATCAGTGAAATAGTGGAAGATTACAGCAAGCATTGTGTCTGGTGCATGGAAAAACCAAGGATTACTTTTTGGAAATTTTGTTCAAATATATTTCAAACCATGGCTGGTTGGATCTGTGGATGCAGACCCTGTGGCTACAAAGGGCCAACTCTGTGTCCTCCCCTGCTTCTCCTACCATTGGTACTCTTGGTGATGTAATCTGTTTTAATATGCAACAAAACCGTGGTCTTCACATTCAACTGACAGTTCAGTGTCCAGTCTTTGTGTCTCAAAGGAAAGAATCAAAAACAGCAATACAACATTTGCCTTTTGGTTGCTGGCATGAGAAGACCTCAGTTTGGAAGGATTCCCATTCTCTTTGCCCCCACAGCCACATCAGAAATTCAGATTAACGAAGGCTGTGAACCTGGAGGATGAAATTAGCTATCATTCTCCCTAGTAGTGAGCCCAGCTGGTTGGACACCAACAAGTTCAGACCCACTGGAAAATGAAAGAGCAGTATTAGCATAATTAATGGGAAACTTCAATGTATGTGAAAATAGAAAACATGAAAGCCAAAACTGGGAGAGGAGGATGGGGGGGGGGGGGGGGGGGAGCCTGTTGAACATGCTGAGTGAGTTCTAAGAGCCAAGGAATGCTGAACCTTAGCTAGAAACGAAAAACAGGGAGTTAAATTGCCCTGTGTACATGCATGCTGTTTACAGTATCCTAGAAAAGGGTATGCTTAGCTAGAACTCTGAACTGAATACACTGCAATAGTTTACTGCAGCTTACCTCCCACAGCTATTAAAGACTAATAAGAGCTGTACCTCTCAGTACAACTGAGTAGTTTCAGTACTTCAAGGGACAGAGGAAAAATAATACCTAAACATTATTTCTCTCAACATGCACAATTGGATAAATCTCTACAATGTCCCCTATTAGTTTTTTTTATAATTAAACTAGAAAGCTCCAAACACTCTAAACCAGGCATGGGCAAACCTTGGCCTTCCAGGTGTTTTGGTCTTCAACTCCCACGATTACTAACAGCTGGTAAGCTGGCTAGGATTTCTGGGAGTTGATGTCCAAAACACCTGGAGGGCCAAAGTTTTCCCATGGCTGCTCTAAACTGTCCTCAGAATAAAATGTTTTTACCTCTGGGTCGCTTTGGGTGATATATACTGCCATTTCTTATTTCTCTATATTGTTGGATAGTGAAGGAAGCTGATAGGAAGAAAATCAACTCATTTGAAATGTAATACTGTGGATACCATGAGCTGACAAAAAGTGAGCTCCAACAGCAAATTAAGCCTGAACCCTCTCTAAAAGTCAAGATAAATGAAGACTATTCTATTTTGGCTACACCATTTTTTTCATGCCAGGAGTGGCTTGAAAAACTGCAAGTTGCTTCTGGTGTAAGAGAATTGGCCGTCTGCAAGGAAGTTGCCCAGAAGACGCCCAGATGTTTTTGATATTTTACCATCTTTGTGGGAGGCTTCTCTTATGTCTCCACATGGGGAGCTGGAGCTGATAGAGGGAGCTCATCCGTGCTCTCCCCGGATTCCAACTGGCAACATTCAGGTCAGCAACCCAAACTTCAAGTCAGTAGTCCTGCCGGCACAAGGGTTTAAACCATTGCACCACTGGGAGCTCCTTGGCTATACCATGAGAAGACATGACTTATTAGAAAAGACCATAATACGCCATAAGGTAGAGGGCAGGATGAAAAATGGAAGATACTTGTTACAGATGGATAGACTTAGGGCCATTTCATATTTCAAACTGCAGCTTGGAGAGGGGCATTTTGAATCCCCCACTTGAGAGATTTAAGAACTCACCAAACTAAAAAAAAACCAGAATTCCATAGGATTCAGGCATGGGAATTATTCTATAATTCTATTGTGCAAAAGAACCCTCAGTCAAGAAAGCCACAACCCTGAATTTACAAGACCTGAGCAAGACTATTGCTAACAGAGTAGCTCCAAGTTCTTTCATTCACAGAGGAATCATAAATCAAAGTTGAGGTGACAGCAATTAATAACCACAATCAGAGGCGGTTCAACCACCAGGCCAACTAGGCAGTTGCCTGTGGCGCCATCTTGTTGGGGGCACCATTGAGGCAACTCCTGTCTCCTGCGGCCTACCTCCGCAAGGTATTGAACTGCTTTTTCTTTTGATTTCTTGTAAAACATGATGTTTTGGTGCTTAATTTGTAAACTCTTAATGTAATTTGATGTTTAATAGGCTTTTCCTTAATCCCTCCTTATTAGCCAACATTTTCGCTTATCCAACACTTTTATTTTTCAGTGATTGGTTTGGGGGGGGGGGGGGGCGCCAAAATTCTGTTCGCCTACACTTGAAAAATACCTAGGGCCGGCTCTAACCACAATATATATTCTCAAGTGATCCTACATATTTTTAATTAAATTTTTTAAAGTCTGTGTATTAATCTATTCAACAAATATGGCTTTTCTGTAGCAAAATAAGAAATGGGCACAAGTACCTGAGAAAGTATGAGTTGTTCATGAAAACGCCATACAAACTTTCTTAAAAAGGCAAAATATTCAGCTTCTCCAGCTTTTCCTGCCAAAAACCGCAGAAGGAAATAGCCCTGGAATAAGGACCCAAGACAAACAAGAGATTATTTTATGATTTATGTACTCATTCACTTAATAGGTTTTCAGTTTGTCTGTTGGGATATCTGCCTGTACAGGACAGTTCACAGCATGTGAGTGCTATCAAGTGCTATATACTTAAAAAACTGGATGTGGAAACAAGAAAACAACAATAACAACAAGAAAGCAGTGTTAAAATTAACAACAACACAGAAAACAACATATTTAGGATACTCAAATGTCATATGGAATAAAAAATGGGATTTGTATATTTTCTTGGGTTAGGTTCTCTACGGTAGAGAAGCCTAAACTTGACATAGATTAATCTAACAATTCCTAGTGGCATATAAGAAAGCAGTGCTCCAAGTGCCTAACTCAGAGCTCTGGAAGCTTCAGATGGGTGTAAATTATCCCATAGTCTTCAAAATATCTGCCCCCAAGCCATTTAGGAATGTAAGGTTAACATCAGGACAATACATCTCCTGAGAAAAATATTGCTTTACAATATGAAGACCATAAACTTCAGCATTCGGACCTTCAGATAATGAACCTGCATGAAGGTTTTCTCCGCATTAAGGCCGTGCTTAACTACAGATGCTCCAGATTCAGTCACTTTGCCAGTGTTCTCTTTGTTGGGCCTAAAAGGGCACAAACAATTCACATCTGAAAATCTGGACAAAGGCATATATAAATATTTTCCTTTTTTTAAAAAAAATCACTATGCAAATATCTAATAATGATGATAGAATGAGAATGTCTTTTGAAAGGTTTAATACGTCAGGTAAGTTTGTTCATGGGAAAAATATTACAGTTGTGCAATGTTCTAATGTAACTTTATATATGGCTGTACAAACAGCTGTAGTTAAACTAGTAGCCAACTCTAAGCTAGTGTGAAGCTACTTAACTCTTCTCCCAGACATGACATCATATCACATGGCATTTCGCTAAGACATGCTACACAGGCCAGTATGTCACATGAGTGAAAAAGGGAAATGAGAAGAGATGGTGACTCGATAGATGGAGGGAAAAAAGGAATGAGGGGCTAGAGCTCAACAGATTTTGGCTGCTCCTACCTGAACGCAGACCTAGCAGCTTACAAGAGTACAACTGGAAAAATGAATAAATTCTTTTCATCTATGCCATATATGCCTGAAAATGGGGTTCAGCTTTCTTTTCCTTTCAGTTCCCAATTTTATAAATATGAGAAAGAAAGCATTCCCGTATCTGAAAGCAAAAGGCCTGGCATACTTCAGCCTTTCAAATGAAAATCAAGGAAGAAAACACATTGTCCAGTTACGCAAACTCTGAAAGATGTTTAAATCAAAGATTTGTGAGTGTGTGTGATGTGTTAAAACTTGCAACCTTATTTTCTTTCTGCTCAAGTGGAGTCTTTCTACTGCACAAAAATTAGCTAAAGGGGATTTTTGAATCAGCTCTTTTCCAGTCTTCATGCTATGAACACCTAATGCTGTTTGATTCAAATTCTGTCTGATATTTCACTTTTAGAAGTTTGAAATGTGAGCTCTAGTTGTGCGTACACATTAGCAATTATGCTGTTCTATCTGCACCATCATTCCAGGTAGTATGTTGCCTGTTGGCTTATGATGGCTCCATGAATTTTGTTGGGTTTTCTTAGGCAAAGAATACTTAGAGGTGGTTTTGCCAGTTCCTTCCTCATAAATTACCACTCTACAACACTGAACACACCAAATCATATCTGACTTTAGAAGTAAAGTTGACCCTGGCACTTAGATGGGATACCTCCAACAAATAGCAGAAGTTTCCAGGAAGGACTAGGAAAGAAACCTTGGGTTCTTGGTACTAATCATAGTTAATACTGGACCAGAAGGATAAGACAACTCCCTATGTTGTTATGTCCCTATACGCAGCCATAGGGAACTGCTGTTTAATATTTCATAAGATGCAAACAAGTAAAGTTAATTGTCTTCATTTTTACTAAAAAGATTTCTGTTGTTTGAACATCTCCCTTTTGAGACTCTCACGAGCACAAGTAATTTTGACCAATTTTATATTACCTAAAATAACTATATGGACCAGCACCTATCTCTCAAATCAAAGCCGTACCTGACATCTGACTTGTGTGAGGCCCAAGGCACTGGTTTCATCTGCCTTCCCCTCAAATGGACCTGAATGTGTTCTAGCCATGCTTCCTTTTCTTGAATTTTTTTTTTTTGGTAAGAGGAAACAGCTCAGAACCACAGGATGAATTTTAAAGTCACAGAAGATCTGGTGGATCAACTAATTCAACATCAGATGGCATATGCTAATTCAACATCAGATGGCATATGCCATTTTCAATCTAATCTATGTGTGGGGCAGCAAGTAAAACGTGGTAAGCTAAGAAACGGTGTTCCTAATGGAGCCTTTAGAATGCCCTTTCCAGGAAGGTTCATCTTATGCCTAATGTGTTTCCAGTACCAAGACCATTTAATTTGCTCAGGCTAGACTTCCTATTTTTAGGTTTGTGATTTTAGCATGGAGTGACACGGGATCATTGTATTTTGCATTATGCACTTCTCATATTTGTTTTATTTCTCCTTATTGTTAGCTGTTGTGATGACTGGGAGTCAAATACTTGGAAAGAAATAAATGTCACGTTTTATTTTATTTTATACCTAAACCTACATCTTCCTTTTTAAAAAATCTGTTGTAGAATTAATGCACCATAAGACTGATGTGATTTCCTCAGCAATTAAGTTAGGAAAAAGCAAATGTCCAGATAAGGGTCCTATCGCAGCGAGCCATGTTCACTATCAAATATATATGTATATTTTATGGGAACAAAGACAATAACAACTCAACCATCCTGGCAATCAGCATCTGTGTTCACTGCTGCTACAGCTGCATGGTAGCTCATGATAAAGGCTGTCACTTCTATCTAAACCCATTGTCAAGCGACACACACGCAAATGCATGGCTTGTCTGACCTTGCATACACAATCAACATGAACCAAAATGAATGAATGGTGTTTGTAAGAAGACCAAGCCTATGTGACTATATGATGCAGAGAAGAAGCTCAAAGGATGAGACTTTCACAAAGTTTTCCATAATCCCTCAGGGTTAGCCATAATCCCTCAGTCGAACCAACCCTAATGAATCTGTGTTTTTGTTGTTACAAACAAAAGAAGTGTGGACCTCTGAACATGATTCTGAAAGGTAAATTGGGTGAGGTGTGGCTATGTCTGGGTTTTGGACGGCAGACCACCCAACAATACCAATTCTTATAGCTTCACTAAAAAAAACCTGGAGAACAAATAAAACCAGTCAAAGGGGATGATACTGGGCTAGGTGAATGCTTATTTCGTCATCAGGGGTTTTTTCCACTGCCTTAAACTCTTGCAGTGGTTCTCAACCTGTGGATCCCCAGGTATTTTAGCCTACAACTCCCAGAAATCCCCGTCAGTTTACCAGTTGTTAGGATTTCTGGGAGTTGAAGGCCAAAACATCTGGGAACCCACAGGTTGAGAACCACTCCTTTAGAGAAAGTTAAAAAGGTAAAGGTAAAGGTTTCCCCTGACGTTAAGTCCAGTCATGACCGTCTCTGGGGGTTGGTGCTCATCTCCATTTTTAAGCCAAAGAGCCAGCATTATCCATAGACACCTCCAAGGTCATGTGGCTGGCATGACTGCATGGAGCGCCGTTACCTTCCCGCCAGACCTATTGATCTACTCACATTTGCATGTTTTCGAACTGCTAAGTTGGCAGGAGCTGGGGCTAACCGTGGGCGCTCATTCCGCTCCCGGGATTTGAACCTGGGGCCTTTTGGTCCGCAAGTTCAGCAGCTCAGAGCTTTAACACACTGTGCCACCAGGGGCCCCCTTAGAGAAAGGACAGGATATGAATATAAAGGGGGGGATGGAAAATGGGTCTTAGCCTCTGGATCCTGGGCCTAAAGATTCAGAAGACCTTATTCAGTATCCATACTTAGCTTTGTCACTGAAACTGTCTGACCATATGGGGGTCTGAGCTCTCTGGCATTTTCTTTGTGAAGTTGATGCTCATCATATGACAAACAAAAATTTCCCCTGATTTTATTTATATGCTGGGATACTTCAACAAGCTCTATACAATGTGGAATAAGGAATACAACAACAGGAAATAATTACTTGAATATATAACTATGCTGTTCATCTAGATTTCCCCCACACAATTCCCTGGATTTAGAGATTCAGGCTGCAACCTGCACATAGGAGCACCCATGAATACAACATTAGACTCTAGTCTAATTGAATTCCATGCATAGCTGTGTTCAGGACTGGAGAGCTGGAGACATTTTATGTAACAATAAAACACAAGAAAATCTAACAATGAAATAGCCATTCTGCTCTACAACTCCATACATAGCAGTTCATAGTTAATGCTTTGTCTGCAAACTCAGATAGACTGTAGTACCAAATCTAGCTTCAAGCCTGTACTTAATTGTAAAATAATGAAATCAATGTGTTTTAACATGCTTAGGCCAACCAAAAAAATTCACATATAAGAAAGGAACTTTAAACAACCCAAAAATGAAAAAGCCATGATTAAAACCAACCAGGGAATTTCCTTGCTGAAATGTGGTTTCAATCAGCCCCCATGCTTAAGTATTCTCAATTGGTATGTCTCAACTGGTGGTATGGAATAAATGCGACATGGCACACTTTATAAGATGCAGGAAGCAGATAAAGCTCTGGTTAAATAGGGCATGGAGTTGCATAAGGTAGGCTGAGATTAATCCAATCAGAAAAGCAATACAGCTGCTTATATCAATTTAAGACTCTTTGGGTGTTCACAGACTTAGCTATATAATTTTTAATTTTTAATAAAGAAGTCAAGGGAAATAGAAGATGGTGTTGTCTGAACCAATACCCCTCCACAATGAATGAGATACGGTGGAAGCAATGTTTGGATATAGGTGTTTACTTGTGGAGACCCCAATGGATTTCATAAGGTTTTCTTAGGAAAAGAATACTCAGGCATAATTTTGCCAGTCTCTTCCTCCAAAATATAACCCACAGCACCTAATATCGAATGTTGGTCTTCATCAAGTACTAACTAGGACTTAGCTTCCAAGATCATGCATGATCTGATGTTTTTAGAGCAGCGGTTCTCAAACTGTGCTCCTGGGAGCTCTTGGGGCTCCGAGAGAGGTGCTCAGGGACTCCACAGGCGTCCCACCTCCTCTGGGGTTTTTGCTATTATTATTATTATTATTATTATTATTATTATTATTATTATTGACACAACAACATTGTATGACACAGCAAACAAGATAGATATTCTGGATTTCGTATCACAAAATCACAAGTCGAACACTTCCCAAGCGTTTAGGACTGTGTGATGTATTTTCGGATGATGTGCACAGATCCCAGTAGGGTGGCCCTTTGCAGTTGGCAGATTGTAATTTTGTCCATGTTTATTGTTTTCAAAGGCTGGCTGAGATCTTTTGGCATGGCACCCAATGTGCCCATCACCACCGGGACCACCTGCACTGGTTTCTGCCAGAGTCTTTGAAGTTCAGTCTTGAGGTCCTGATAGCGGATGAGTTTTTCCTGTTGTTTTTCGTCAATGCGACTGTCACCTGGGATGGGGACATCAATAATCCAAACCTTTTTCTTTTCCACAACTGTGAGGTCTGGTGTGTTGTGTTCCAGAACTTTGTCAGTCTGGATTCGGAAGTCCCACAGTATCTTTGCGTGTTCATTTTTCATTACCTTTGAAGGTTTGTGATCCCACCAGTTTTTTACTGCTGGGAGGTGGTACTTGAGGCATAAGTTCCAATGAATCATTTGGGCCTCTGTTTGTAGTCAGTCTGTGCTATTTTCTAACAGCAGCTGAGGATATGATCAATGATCGCATTAGCTTCTTTGCATAGTCTGCATTTTGGGTCATCAGCTGATTTTTCAATCTTGGCCTTAATTATATTTGTTCCGATGACTTGCTCCTGGGCTGCAAGGATCAGGCCTTCTGTCTCCTTCTTCAGTGTCCCATTCGTTAGCCATAGCCAGGTCTTCTTATCAGCTTTTCCTTCAATTTTGTCAAGGAACTTTCCATGCAATGTTTTGTTGTGCCAGCTGTCAGCTCTAGTTTGTAGTGTGGTTTTCTTGTACTGGTTTTTTGTCTGCTATGCTTTGAGGAGTTTCTGATTTTTGACTTCAATCAAAGCAGGTTTTTCACTTTGCTTTACATATTTTGCCAGGGAATGTTCTTCTTCTTTGACTGCTTGTTTTACTTGTAAGATTCCTCTGCCATCTGATATTCTAGGCAGATATAGCTGGTCAACATCACTGCAAGGGTGCAGTGAATGATGAATGGTCATGAGTTTTCTTGTTTTTCTGTCCAAATTGTCCAGTTTCGCCTGTGTCAAATTTATGACAGGTATGGCCCAGATGTTTATGGCCTTGATGGTGTTGCCTCCATTGAGCTTGCTTTTGAGAATTTTTCTGACTCTTTGTGTGTATTCTTTGCTGACCAGTTTTCACATGTTCATGCTTGATGTTGTTGTTGTTGTTGTTATATGTTGGGGGCGCTTTGATTGTGTTTCCTGCATAGCAGATGGGGGTTGGACTGGATGGCCCTGGGGGTCTTCCACTGAAATAAGGTTAAATTTATGTTAGTTAAAATTGAGAGAAAGAGAGAGAGTAGTGGGAATTAGTTCACACAGACACTCTCCATCTATCTGCCATTGGCCTGGCCCATGCCTGATATATATGCTGCTGCTCAGTCGCATAGTCATTTCCTATTCTTCATGACCTCATGGACCAGTCCACGCCAGAGGTCCCTGTCGGCTGTCACCGTCCCCAGTTCCTTCAAGGTCAAGCCAGTCACTTCAAGGATACCGTCCACCCATCTCACCCTTGGTCGGCCTCTCTTCCTTTTTCCTCCCATTTTCCCCAGCATCATGATCTTTTCCAAGCTTTCCTGTCTTCTCATGATGTGGCCAAAATACTTCAACTTTGCCTCTAATATCCTTCCCTCCAGTGAGCAGCCGGGCATTATTTCCTGGATGATGGACTGGTTGGATCTTCTTGCTGTCCAAGGCACTCTCAGGATTTTCCTCCAGCACCAAAGTTCAAAAGCGTCTATCTTCCTTCGCTCAGCCTTCCTTCTGGTCCAGCTCTCGCAACCATACGTTACTATGGGGAATACCATTGCTTTGACTATGCTGACCTTCGTTGTCAGTGTGATGTCTCTGCTCTTCACTATTTTATCAAGGTTGGCCATTGCTCTCCTCCCAAGAAGTAAACGTCTTCTGATTTCCTGGCTGCAGTCTGCATCTGCAGTGATCTTCGCACCTAGAAATATAAAGTCTGTCACTGCCTCCACGTTTTCTCCTTCTATTTGCCAGTTATCAATAGGTGTAGTTGCCATGATCTTGGTTTTCTTGATGTTTAACTGTAACCCAGCTTTTGCACTTTTTTCTTTCACCTTGGTGATAAGGCTCCTCAGCTCTTCCCCACTTTCGGCCATCAGAGTGGTATCATCTGCATACCTAAGGTTGTTAATGTTTCTTCCAGCAATTTTAACTCTGGCCTTGGAATTGTCAAGCCCTGTATGTCACATGATGTGTTCTGCGTACAAGTTGAATAGGGAGGGTGAAAGTATGCAGCCCTGCCGTACTCCTTTCCCAATCTGGAACCAGTCTATTGTTCCGTGATCTGTTCTTAATGTGTCTACTTGGTCTTTATACAGATTTCTCGGGAGACAGACAAGGTGACTTGGTATCCCCATACCACCAAGAACATGCCACAGTTTATTATGATCCACATATAATGTATAATATAATATAATATAATATAATATAATATAATATAATATAATATAAAAACATTCCTTGCGGCTCCACAATAAAGTTTTGCTTCAAAAAGGAATCCATGGCTGAAAAAATTTGAGAACCCCTGTTTTAGATCATTTAGGCCCATTAATGAATTTTTTGTTTTTGTTGTTGTTACAACAATAGTATAACAAAGGTACATGTCAACACCAACGTAGCAAATGGAAACAGAGATATATCATTCTTTTCAAAAATGAATAACACTTTCTAATTACTTTTTAAAGTTCTTCAGAATATTTTAGAGGAATCTGCATTAGGCTTTTTTGTATCTTGCAATATTTTTTCACTAATCAAATACATTTTAAAGTCACCAAAGTAATTAAATGGTAACAAATTAGTACCAGCAATGCAATAAACAATTATTTTTTAATAATGGTAATGAAATACCTTTTGTAGACTATGCTGAGTAACATTAATGAATCACTTAAAATGAACTTTTCAGGCCCTGAGGGATGGGAAGATGAATACCCTGTCTGAGAATATTGTTTATCTTAAAAAAAAGATTTAAGTTATGTAAAACGTTCAGTTCCATTCTATGTATGTTTAATCAGAGATTAAAATGAATTAAATGCCGCATACAGGTGAATGGACTGCCTTAGCTTTATTTCGTCATCTTCTCCTCCCCATCCATAAAATATCTTTACTGACTCAAACTTAGTTTCAGCCTTCTCATTTCCTTAGCAAACCCTTTGAAAGACACAGCAATTAAATCAGATGATGTAAACATACTTTTTCTGAAATGGACAGTGCATTAGGTTGGGTAACGATAAACATAACAAACAAATAGTCCAGATTTTACCTTAACACTTGCAGATCTTCCTCAGAGTTTTGGACCTCATCTCTAAGACGCTGCCAGCGCAACAAAGCCTTCAGATCCTGCCGTTCTCTTGCTTCATCAGCCAGCAGCTGCTTGGGACAAATGGGCAGTTTGCTGTTAGCAGTTTACACTGCTTTTTCATTAACTTCTTAATGGGGAAAATGCCAGTAGTTGCCTTTTATGTCAGACTAGAACAGCAGAAAATGGCTTCATCTTCTATCTTGACATTTGGTACATCTCCTATGTCTGATGACCTTGTATTATCTTTATGGAATACACCAGCCAGCAAGGACAGCACTATTTGGTGCTAAAGACTATGCCTGTATACATCTATATATTTAGAGACGGAGGAGATGGAGAAAGAGAGAAAGGATAGACTGGTGTAGTCTAATAAAACTTTTACAGTTAAAAACACTTCATGCATTGAAGTAATATTCTTTTAAACGCTGTTCAACAGCAAGTCCCAACAGCCGAGTCAATTGTGAAAATAATAGTGCTACAGTCTGCCATCATCTGAACGACTAGATGAGACCACCTTAGTTCCAGTGGAAACCCTATGTACCTGGCAAAGTGCTACCCCAAGGGAATTGATTGACTTCAGGACACTCTGGAGGATCTCCCTTAATGTGATGTCTCATGGGCCTTGTAGTCCCGTTCCTAGTACTATTGTGGCAGACGAAGAGGAAAACATGGGATTTCCACCGGTTCAGCCAGAATCGGAGCCTCTGCACCTGGAGGATGTTTGCCCTCAAGAAGTCAGCCAAACAAGCCTTGGGCAGAATTCTCCCCCGTTTTCTCGAAAGGACAATTATAATAGAGATAGAGGAGCGAGGGAGGCGAATCGCCGGAGCGCCAGAATCGCAGCCAAACAATTAGCTGATTAAGTCTGCTTCCATTGGGAAATTCTAAGGAGTCATGCATCTGGACAGAGTTGGGTTTCACTTCTAGTTCTCCAGGGAAAGTGTTCTTCTGGCGGGAAACGAGACCCTATTTAGGGGTTTTGCCGCGAAGGAAACCTTGCGGAGTCAATTCGTCAGCTTGAGGAGTGAGATCGTGTGTAGACTTCGTACTCCAGTTCCCTGTTCCCCGGATCAAGTTTCCAGCCTTGCCTTGTTCCACGGACTTCTATGGACTCAGTTCTTGTTTCATGTTTGCCTTGTTTCAAGTTTGATCTTGCCAAGTTTCAAGTCTTGCCTTGCCTTACGTTTTAAACCACGGACCTTGCTTCCTAGATTCAAGCCTTGTTTTCCAGTTTCCTTCGGATTTACCTTAAGCCTCGAAAGACTATGGACAGTTCCCCACACTATTGCTTGCCAAATAGTGTGTGTTTCGGCCAAGTGGATTATAACTTTGGACTCTAATATCTCATATTGGACATTGTTTTCCTGGACTATATTTGACCTTTCCTGAAAGGTCTACTTCTGAACTATATTCTTCACTTGTTTTTATTGACTTTATATATTCCTATAATAAAGATATTAGATAGAATCCGGCCTCTGCGCATGGTTATTGGTGTTCTGTAGCCTGGGTCTTGACACTTAATCAGCTTTTCAATAGCATGGGGATGGGACTTATATCTTTAAAAACGAAGTTGAATGTTAAGGTCAAAAGCCCCCCCAAAACAGTGTCCAAGTAGAATAGGAATGCCCTCCTCATATTGTTGGACTAAGGTAAAGGTAAAGGTTTTCCCGACATTAAGTCTAGTCGTGTCTGACTCCGAAGGTTGGTGCTCATCTCCATTTCTAAGCTAAAGAGTCACCGTTGTCCATAGACGTTTCCAAGGTCATGTGGCCAGCATGACTGCATGGAGCGCCATTACCTTCCCACCTAAGCAGTAACTATTGATCTACTCATATTTGCATGTTTTTGAACTACTAGGTTGGCAGAAGCTGGGGCTAACAGCACTCCACGCCACTCCTCGGATTCGAACCGCTGACCTTTTGGTCAGCAAGTTCACTAACTCAGCAGTTTAACCTGCTGCACCACCGGGTATAGTCAAAGCCTTAACCAGCATATCATATACAGTAGAGTCTCGCTTATCCAACATAAACGGGCCGGCAGAACGTTGGATAAACGAATATGTTGGATAATAAGGAGAGATTAAGAAAAAGCCTATTAAACATTAAATTGGGTTATGATTTTACAAATTAAGCACCAAAACATCATGTTATACAACAAATTTGACAGAAAAAGTAGTTCAATACACAGTAATGCTATGTAGTAATTACTGTATTTACGAATTTAGTACCAAAATATCACAATATATTGAAAACATTGACTACAAAAATGTGTTGGATAATCCAGAATGTCGGATAAGCGAGTGTTGGATAAGTGAGATTCTACTGTAGTATGGAATGCTTTTAGTAACAGTACAAGACCTGGAGAATTGTATGATTCCTACCTCAATGTACATTTATTTTTCTTCTACTTTTTCTCCCCTCAAGATAGTGATTAAAGCAGGGGTCTCCAAACGAAGACCTGTGGGCTGGATGCAAACTTCAGACTTAGGATTGTTCTCAGTCTGAAACAACTTGAAGGCACAAAACAACAATAATCCTAATTAACTTGACTGTCTCATCAGTCAAAAGCAGACCCACACTTCCCATTGAAATACTGGTAAGTTTATGTTGGTTTAAATTGTTCTTCATTTCAAATATTGTATTGTTCTTTCAAGGGTTTTTTTGCATGACAAATAAGATATGTGCAGTGTACATAGGATTTCGTTCATGGTTTTTTTTTTCAAACTGTAGTCTCCCGTCCATCAGTCCCCCCTACACACAAACACAGTCTGATGGACCATGAATTGGCCCTCTGCTTAAAGAATTTGAGGATGCCTGGATTAAAGCCTCAGACTTCACACAGAAAAGAATACTGTGCAAAGAAGATTCAAAATATGGTAATCACTTAATTAAACAAAAATCTTAGCCAATTCATTAATTACTTAATTCTGCATATGAGTCAAAAAGCTTTGTGAAGTATGCACTCATTGATGCACATGAGTCACAATAGATATCACCACAAAAGAGAGATTCCTCCTACATGAAAGAAAATGGGAAATGAATGCATGAACTCTTATGAATAAACAAAACATTTAAAAAATCTGCAGCCAGATTAATTACAGCAACTTTTAATTTGATCAAATCATCTAATTGACTAAAGGCTGCAACCCTTGTTATTAAGAACAAGTGCTGATGGAACAGCAAGGATTCTTTACATCTTTGTTGTGAAGTCCTGTCTCTTTAAAGTATGGACCCAGAAGAGAAAGGGAATCAACAGCATTGAAGGAGAACAGAACAAGAAGCTCTGAAGAACGGGATGTCTAAAAATGTCTTCATGAGGCATGGAGCGTTAACTTAGAGGAGATCTCACAAGAATGTATGTGAATGGTGAATGTTGGCATTTGAATGTTTGGGGAAAGAATAAATAACTTTAAATACAGTATGCCCCTTTATCTGTGAGAGATACATTCCTGAACTTACTGTGGAAACAGGAAGTTGTGCACAATAGTGAACCCCATTGAAACTTCTGCTGGAAGTTACCAGTCACCCTGGAGCATCTAAAAAAATAGCTGAACAGAGATCTCAACCCTAAGTGTCCTTGTTCAGGACTGTAATGTCTATGCCATGCTGCCTCTTTTTATTCAGTAACTGTTCTTGGCAGCAAACTATATCTTTATTATTCATACCAACGTCTTTTGGTTGAAAAGAGGCAGAAGTATCCGGAAAGGAGGGAACTCCAGCAATTAACCTCATCACATTGAGAAATTTCCCCCTTGTAGAACACTTCAGCCTCTTTTCAAGCATGGAGCGGCACGGAGCTCATCACATGTTCCGGGGTTGAAAAGAGGAAGAAATGTCCTAAAAGGAGGGATCTCTGAACATGGGCCAGCAATCGTGTTTAGAGCTCCTACCTCTTATCGCTCTTTACTCCCATGTTTACAATTGAAAAACAGGTGGGATGGGAACCATCAAAGTTTAACATCTTGTTTCATTGTCCAACTGTCAGCAATCTTTTGTATCATATGGGGTTTGGTAAAGAAAAATATCATCCCATGGAAAGAAATGGTTTTAACCTGGAGCACTGTCTCTTGTATCATATGGGGTTTGGGGCAGAACAATATTAAACTGGTATCAGTCTCCTTTAATGTAAAAGGCTTTGGGTAGGGCAAGGGATCTGTGTTTCGGATAGTGTTGCTTCTCCTTATTAAAAAAAAAGTAATACTGACCATGTGATGGATATAAGATTAATGTATTGCCAGCTCTTAGGTTTCCATGTGTAAGTGTGATGGGGAGGCAGAACTCGAAATGGGACTGCTGATGATATAAGAGGGGCGATTCTCTGTGCTAAAAGGATGATCACCCCTGCTTTCCAATCTCAATGTGATGGGTAAAGGTAAAAGTTTTCCTCTGACATTAAGTCTAATTGTGTCCGACTCCGGGTGTTGGTGCTCATCTCCATTTCTAAGCCAAAGAGCCAGTGTTGTCCATAGATGCCTCCAAGGTCATGCGGCCAGCATGACTGCATGGAGCGCCTATTGATCTACTCACATTTGCATGTTTTCGAACTGCTAAGTTGACAGAAGCTGGAGCTAACAACGGGAGCTCACCCCGCTCCCCAGATTCAAACTGCCAACTTTTCAGTCAGCAAGTTCAGGAGCTCAGCAGTTTAATCCACTGCACTACCAGGGGCTTCCCAATGTGATGACGAACATTTAATTTCTCGCCTGTGGTAAGAAAGGTTTCATGCTTGTTATGTTTCACCTGCAGGTATGCATGCTGTTCAATTAGTGCATTAACAACAAAGTTACAAATAAGCTAGAAATAAAAGAACGAACAAATAGGAAAAAGAGATTTTATTTCAGTTACAGTTCCCTTTGTGTTTTATCTAATGCACTTCCCATATGTGAGAGATCATCATGCCTGAATTTATGGCCAAACAAATGATAAATCAATGGAGTTTGGGAAAAGCTACAAACACAGCTCTCACATCCAAAGGCAACATAGCTCAGTTACTAGAGTCTAGGGATAGGTGCTTTGGAAAAGGCTTTTACTGTGCAATCACACTGACATATTCATGGAGGTCCAGAACTGTGTGTTGGCGCACACAGTCCATTCATGCTCACTATATACCTCCCTGCATATGAATATGTGTGTGTGAGGGGGTATTAAAGGCACCTGTTGACTTATGGCAAGTCCACAAATTTCATAGGATTTTCTCAGACAAGGAATACTCAGATGAGTTTTTCCAGTTCCTTCCTCCAAAATATAGCCTATAGCACCTGGTATTCATTAGTGGTCTCTAATCCAAGTACTAACCAGGATCAACCCTACTTAGCTTCCAAGATCAGTCACAATTTGCTACCTTTAATGTATTTAGGGATATAATAGAAGAAAAGGACTGTCCAAACCTAGAGCTATGATTTTTTTTCTTTACAAACAAGCCATGATTACTAGGTGAACAACCAATCCAGGATTAAAGCAATTTATGATCTTGGCTTGTTCAGATGCAATAATCCAGTTTCACAGAAAGCCCTCACTTTTCCACCTTGTCTTCCAGGTCATATAAGGGGGGGGGGGGGGGTGAACTGTATGTGGATGCATCCTGGGATCATGACAGTTCAACAATAACTGGTGAGATACAGGTTGTCCACCTCTGTTCTATACTTTAATTTTTTACATGACATATGAGCATGACAACTATGGCGATAAGAAGTTGATTAGATAAGCCTTTGGCCTGATGCAGCATAACAATTGATATGCTTTTAAATCAGGACCTATGGAATATTTGCTCTCATTGCCTAACAAATTCCCTAAAGATTATCTTGTGTGTCCATATGAAAGAGACTTTTCTAACTATACCTGTTGTGCTGCTGACCAAAAAGCATCTTCTAGGTGAGTGGCAAATCCTTCGCTTAGCCATTCTTCTGTCCAGTCGCGTGCCCCAATGGCCAAGCCAAACCAGGAATGAGCAATTTCATGGCACAAGCGTGTTCCACAGAGATGGCTTCCTCCGGATAATGTGCTCTGGGACAGGAAGATGATGTGTGGGCTGCAGAATATGAATGAAGGACAACACACATTATGGACCTGTTACAACATGCTATGGCAATATGTAGACTTTATTAGCCTTGTCAGCCTGTTATTACTGTATGCAGGCTATGTCATGACAGTTAAGTTTATAGCTCAGACATTTTTAGGAATTAGGTTGCACTTTATTGTTTTCTGGCTCAGATTCAAGCTAAATATTCTGCCAAGCATTTGTTTCATATTCAATCATCAAACAGTTATTACCTGTAATAAGTAACTTAAACCAAAGTTTTATATTTTTCAAATTACAAGGGTGATTTATATCAATAGGAGCATTTATGCTTAAGCCAAGATAATAAAAGAAGGGTAGGTGTGAATATAGATCATTGGTATTTTTGACTAACTGATCAAAGCAACCAAGAAAAACAAAAAAGCAAAAAAAGTAAAAAGGGAAGGGGAGTCAGTATTCAAAAATAACATTGTAAATGTTGAGAACTGTAAGCTGTCGGGACCAAAAAGGGGAGCAGCAAACCCTTAATGAAACTAAAACAGGCACTAGTATTAAGAAAATGTCTGTAGGTTATAAAACACATTTGTGGATGAACAGATCTTCAGATTTGAATGGGACTCTATATAAAGGAATACATTTCCATGGTATGTATGTTGTGTGACCAGGGGAGCTGCCACTGTAGCCATGACACAAAGGAACACAAGGTAGAAACATTGCAGGTAGATCATCTAGAGATTTCTTACAAAATTCTAAATTAAAACAAAAATCCACCTGTCCTAAGCTTCCAACACTCCCTGAGAGCCATATAACAGAAGTCAAAAGAGGCTTTGAGGACATCCAAAAAATTACCACAAATATAAAACATCTCAGAAGGTTAGCAGAAGTGACTACAGATGCGGTATCCCTGATGAAAAGCAAGTTATCTGGAACTGGTGCCTGTCATCAGTAATGGACTGGATGAGGGCCAACAAGTTGAAGTTAAACCCAAACAAAACAGAGGAATTCCTGGTCTGTCGCAAGATGGATCAGGGTGCGGGATTACGGCCTGTGTTGGACGGGGTCACTGTGATCAGCAGAGAGGGCCCTCCTCTCAGTCCCACCCTCGTCTCAAGCGTGGCTGGTGGGAACGAGAGAGGGGGCCTTACCCATGATCACCCCCTTCCTCTGGAACTCCCCCAAAGAAATTAGATCAGCCCCCTCACTCCTCTCCTTCAAGAAAGAATTAAAAACCTATTTCTGCTCATTAGCTTATGGAGAAGAGGATGAATAATTCACCACTGATTCCATCTTGGTGGACAAAGCTGACAATGACTATTTTAATTTATCAAAGAGCTATATTTTTATATTGTTATATAGATTTTAACTGTTGAATTGTATTATCTATGACTCTGGATTGACTGATCTATATGTTATTAACCAAGGCTGTTTAATCTACTTTAACTGTATGTTTAAATTGTTTATATTTTATTATGGTACACAGCATTGAATGTTTGCCATTTTAATAAATGGAAGCTGCCCTGAGTCCCTTCAGGGAGAGAGGGTGGGTTAAAAATAAAGTTACTTATTTATTTATTTATATTCAAAGACCAGAGCCTTGACCTATACCTTCCTTCCAAACTGTTAGATCAAAGTCCTAGGCCCTGTTTAAGTGACTCAGTTGAAAACAACTTGGTTTTCAGTTATGAAGGAGAATGTCTTTTTGCTGGTGGCTCCACATTCATACAACTTGGTTCCTCTGAGGTATGTGAGGTTCCACCACTACAGTTCTTGAAACAGACCTATTTGGTTGCTATTCCTTTCTCTCAAATAAGGATATTATCAGATAGATTAAATTTAAGTTTAATTGTTCATTTGATTTTATTGTTTTTACTGGGCTACATGTTACCTATTTTTGGTGTTGCTGCTGACTCTTAATAGCTATTATAATGATAGTATCTAGCAGTTTTAAACATTATTGTTGCATATGTAAAGCTTGTGTTAGAAGCTATGGATAGTTTCCAAAAAGGCAGTATAAAAATACCTTAAACATATTAAATAAAATAGCAGTGGTTGTATCTACAGCATATTTCTTTCCCTAGCAAGATGTGGATCTAGAGCTTTCATACAGAGGGGCAGGGGAACGGTAGACTTTACTATGACCAGAAGGACCTGGTATTCTGGAGGAACCTAGCCCAGACTACAATCTATATTGCTATGGGAGAAGAAATTACAGATAAACTGTAAACAAGGCCTGAAGACATTTATGGAATCTTATTTCTGGGTATCTGTATAAATCCTGTTAGATTTGCTTAAGTCAATTAGATTTGTACAAAACTAACCCAGGCTACAATCTACGTTACCATGGAGGAAGAAATTAAAGACAAACTATATCTCATGCCTGAGGATATTTATAAAACCTTGTTTCCTTGTATTTTTACAAATCTTGTTAGATTTCCTCAAGCCAACCATATGCAATCTCAAGAAACATTCTCCTAGCTTGCTCCCGATCGAAAAAAGAAAAGAGTATGCTTGTGAACACTCTATTAATAGAGACTAAGGACTTGTCTACATTGACAAAACAACAACAACCCTGATACACCTCGCATGGAAGACTGGCTGTCTTCATGGCACAGTTATTTCAATTGAGTATCCTAAGTGTTTTTGCTTTAAGCTGACTTTCCCCTTTTCTACAAAGTCAGAGGATACTCTGAAGTTTCCAGCCAACTCCGGAGTACCCCTCAGCTTTGGAGAAGTCTGGACAGTGGGATCTGTTCCAATTCAGACCAGTCCACTTCCCAGACAGGACGCTGGCACTGTCACCCTTTCACTGTGCAGGGAAAGAAGATGGATTACAGCCATGTCAATGTTGCAGATTTTAGCCAGCCATGGAGCTCTGTGTAAGTTCCTGATCATCGTAGGCACCTCTGCGGGCATCAGAATGGGGTGCCCATGTGACTAGCACAAAGGAGGGGGAAATCTGCCCTCCTTCTTCTTGGTTGTGTGGGTGTCCCTGCTGGTGGCAGAATGGGGCACCGCACAATCAGGAAGAATGAGGTAAATTGTGCCCGCATTTGTGCTGGTTGCACAGTCACCCCTTTCTCATTTTGGCAAAGGTGCCTGCAAAGGCCAAAAACTCATAGAGATGTCTGTTACTGACAAAGAGTGGC
Source organism: Anolis carolinensis (assembly GCF_035594765.1). NCBI lineage: Eukaryota > Metazoa > Chordata > Lepidosauria > Squamata > Anolidae > Anolis > Anolis carolinensis. Next base: position 252,722,995 of record NC_085842.1, on the reverse strand, counting down.
AGCAACAGCGACATCAAGAAGGTGAGATACATGCTACCCCAGCAGAGCAGATGTGGCTGATGTCCATCTGAACAACAGCAGCAATTTCAGCATGAACGTGCCAGATCTGGAGCTGTATGCCAGGCTAAACCACCCAACAGAGAAAACCCCTAAGAGACAGAGAAGTCTGTTTTATAGGTTTTATATGGGTTATTATACTAAGAACTAAAAATCCAGGTAGGAAGGAGAAAACAGTATTGCATCATAAGATCATGGGAGCACCTGATATTGCTTCCTCTGGACGTTAGAAAGTGTCTAATTCATTCACAGTTTTTGAACGACTTGGGATAATGTCAACTGCACACTAGAACAGCGATTTATGGCAACCAGAAACATTTGTCCAAAGATATATATCTGTAGAGCCTGGGGAATTGGAAGAGGTTTCTGTAAATATTACCTTGTGAAGCACCTGGGGGAATTCAAATCTACTCCCACACATTTAATTTAATGAGCTAAAAAATGACTGCATCAAACTTTCAACTAAGTGTGTATATTCTTCACATCTTTTGCACACTGTCAGTGATTGTGGCATATGCCAAAAGAAGTTTCAGCTAGTTGTATGTGTGTGTTGTATGCCTGCTTAGCCCTCAACAAAAACTATTACCATTTTGCAATGAAGCAAGAATGGTTAAATCACCTAGCCATTTTAATAAGTGTGTATCAGAGAAATTAACTCTATAGGACAAATTCAGAATTTTGCAATGAAAATGGCCTGGGAAAATAAAGCTTCAATAAAGTTAATTGGTCTAATTCACACCCATTTTGGTCCATTCTTTTAAGGAATAAATCCCTTTTATTAATGACTGAAACATTTACAAAATAGTGAGTAAGGCCTTAGGAATCCCAAGTCAAGTGTTATGTTGGAAAGGTAAATATTTTTTAAGAAATGTAGAATTCATAACAGTATTTTAGAAATTTAAAAAATCATGGTTTATAAGCTGGTTATGTTATAAGTTTATACCACCACAGAAGATAAGTTTGAACCCTCCAGATGTTTTGAGTTGTTGTTCCCGCCATCTATAACCACTTATCATGCTTGGTGACTCTAATGCAGGCATGGGCAAACTTCAGCTCTCCAGGTGTTTTGGACTTCAACTCCCACAATTCTTAACAGCCTACAGCCCCTGTAAGCTTTTAGGAATTGTGGAAGTTGAAGTCCAAAACACCTGGAGGGCCGAAGTTTGCCCATGCCTGCTCTAATGGGAGTTGCACTCCAAAACATCTGTTGGGATCTAGATTCTGTAAGTTTGCTGCAAGTCACAGGCTGGATCAGTACACTTTTACAGTCATTATTGTTTTCTAGTCTGTTTTGACTGTCAATTTCCCAGGCTACCAGATCCTATAAAGACTAATTTGGTGGCTTATCAATAATTAGTTTCATGAATACAAATACAGCATTTTACTAAATGTAAAACTTTTTAAAAAAATTAAATCATAGCTTTGCCAGCTATCTATAACAGCTATGTAGTTAGCAAACAATGAACTATACAGTGGATTTTCTCATGCTCTGAATTATACTTGAGGTCAAAGTTGTATTGAATATTAAATTCAGCACAAAGAGCAAGGGCATGTTGTTCATGCAACATACTGAGCTGGAAGTGTGCTTCTATAAATTACTTAGAAAACCAGCATAATTTGAGATGGAAAGGCTAGCCAAGATTGATGAGAGAAAGACACTATGCAACATTATTTATGGGGTATACATATCTGGTGTTATTATTTTCCAATTTCATCTATCAACTTTTTATAACACTCAGTTTTAACATTTATTTTACACTCAGTTTTAATATTTAGTTTAATCAGTAACTTTTCTCTATAAATGATTCTATTGCTTTCAACAGTTTTTTAAAGTTGTCTGTATAGTAGGCTGAGTTGATCTGTGATCAAAGACAAATGAATGGATGGTGTACTTCTTGCTTGAAAGAACTCAAGTGGCTCAGTACAAAATCATCACCATCGTTATCATCATTTTTTAATTCTCAAAAGTCAAGAGAAGTCAATTCATTTCAAGATGTGAGCCTTAACCTTGGTCTGGCTCCTGTCTTCTCAGCATAAGTTCACGTATGAGACAGAACAGATACATTTCTGAAGTGGGCCCAACACTCTGGGTGTTCACCCTAATGGAGAACTACTTCATAAGAGTTTGCAAGCTAGATTCAAAGCGGAAATAAAACAGTTTTCTTTTTTTTTTGGTACAAAATTGTTTCAAGTCAACTCTAATACCACAAACCTAGTATATTTCTGATAGTGCAGAGCAGTAACTCTTAGGTCATCTGGAGTTTTGGAGTATAGTGCCACCTATATGCGGATTAAATCCAACTCTACTACTTCTTTCCACCTAAAGCCAAGGAAGATGTCCTGACCCTTATCCAGTGCCTGTTATCAGTAATGGACTGGATGAGGGCAAACTAATTAAAACTTAATCCAGACAAGACAGAAGTACTCCTGGTCAGTTGGAAGGCAGACCAGGGAATAGGGAACCATCCTGTGCTAGATGGTGACACACTCCCCCTGAAGACATAGGTCTGCAGTTTGGGGCTCCTCCTGGACTCAGTGCTGAACCTGGAGGCCAGGTGTCGGTGGTGGCCAGGAGGACCTTTGCACAATTAAAACTTATGTGCCAACTGCGCCCATTCCTTGATAAACCAGATCTGGCCACAGTGTTACATGCCTTACATCCCATCTGGATTACTGTAATGCACTCTGCATGGGGCTGCCTCAGAAGAGTGCTCGGAAACTTCAGCTGGTCCAAAGAGCTGCAGCCAGGTTGCTCACTGGGGCTTGCTATAGGGAGCAGACAATCCCCCATTGAAGCAGCTCCACTGGCTGCCAGTCCGTTTCCAGGCACAATTCAAAGTGCTGGTTTATGTCCTTTAAAACCCTAGACAGTTCAGGTCCAAGCTATTTGGCTGACCGCAACCTCTTGTATGAACCTACCCAGGCCCTGAGATCTTCGGGAGAGGCCCTTCTCTTGGCCTCACCTCCATCTCAAGCTCAGTTGGTGGGAACGAGAGAAGAGCAGGCCTTCCTTCTCAGTGGCTGCCCCTCAACTCTGGAACTCCCTTGCCCGGGGATGCCATGATGGCCCTCTCCCTGCTGTTCTTTTGGCAGCAGGCAAAAACTTTTGCATTCAGACAGGCTTTTAAAGATGGAGGTGTTTGAAATCTAGTCAGGGGGTGCTGTGGTTTCAAACTTTGAATGTGTTTTGATGGATTTTAACTATGAATTTTTCATGTTGTTTGTGTTTAATTCTGTTTTAATTGTTGCATATTTGTATATTTGATATTGTATACTAATGCTTTTATGCCAAGCCGCTTTGAGTTCCCTTTGGGGAGATAAAATGAGAGATTAATAATAATAATAATAATAATAATAATAATAATAATAATAATAATAACAATAATAGTAATAACTGGCTCACTTTGTATAATAGAGTACATCTGACTTGTGAACCATGTGAAGCAACCTTTTTCCCATCAAGGTTTTGCAGAGTTGTCCCCATACTTTCACCATAGAGAAATAGCATTGCATACAGGCCAAGAAACACTTGGTCAGAAGCAACACAACATAAGAAGGACTATACCCTGAACGCTTCCAACTTGCAGAGGTAAAGCCTTCTTGTTCTATGAATAACATTTTGATATGATCTTAAGGCATTTCCAAGATGTACTAATCCATTTTCGAAAGAGTTTCTGTTACCCAGCCCAATCCTTCCCTCAAAAATGTATGAATAACCCCACTTGAACCAAGTTTGTTTGAATCTGCCTTCAAAGCTGTTTTAAAAACTATGGTTTCCACAGGAAAACACATGCAAACACACGCAGAGCAACCACCTCAAAAGTAAAATTCAGAAAAGCAGGTCAGATGGAGTTAAATCAGCTAATATCACAAAAGGCACCACAACAGACTGACGCATTGAGCAAAAGAACAGAGTCTCCGAGAACAAAGAGCAAGAATAAACAGCCCCTCCCCTAACCTCCACCCAAACCAACTCAAATTATTAAGAACAAAAAAAGCACCGAGCGGAAAAAAAGCACAGAAGCTATACTACATAATGAGACACTCCCTTTTATTACAAAGCCCCCGTTGAGAAGAATAACTGTGCAACTTGGGGGTAAAGCTTTGGTCATTTTTAAGTAAATGACCCCTAGCTGTGGTGTACGCACAGCTACAAAGAAATAGCCCAGAAATGTACCGAGTAAATAACATTCCAGACATACTGCTGGCAGCCTTTTGGCCATTTGGCTGAAACAAAACAATAGTAACTTTAGGCCTTATAAACAGGCATGCAGGAGACTGCATTTTAAGTATCTGCCATATTTATATGATGAAATAAAACACAGATTAAATTTTAAAGTATTTTTTAAATCACACAAGGAATAGAAAACTGATACTGAAGAATGGGTGTCTTATGAGAAGACCAATAAATTAAGAAGAAAGATTGCCCATACGGATGTAAACATGTGTGCACTGCACTGCAGTCAGGTCAGCGGGAACAGAGCTTCACTTTAAGGCACTTCCTTCAGGGTTTGGAACGGATTATGTGGGCTTTACTTCCACTTGAGTCTCAAAAGTTGCTCTTTATTTCTCTGACCAAAGCCACGTTGGCTGTTGCTCCAGCTCAATATCCTCACCAGCTTATCAAAGACACTTCTGAATTAGGTGTCACTGTAGGGCAGCAAAAAGTAATTGTTTATGTTGGCACAAATAGTCCAAAGAGTTATACCTATTAGTTCTATATTACTTCAGTGCCAGTTGATTTTGGGAATGATCCAAATGGTTTGGTCTACTGAGTTGTGACCCAATCCACACAACTTCACAACAAACCCTATACTGAAAAATGTAAGGATGCATATAGTTCTAACACCAGTCAATGAGACCTTCCCGATCATGTCTTGTTATGCAGCTTTTTCCTTCTCTGTCACTATTCCTGCACCCCACCCTATCCTTATTGCAATATTTTAAAAACTACATTCTGAAGATTAAAGTCTACTTTTTTGCTTCTTTTTATTAAACAATTCTAATTTCTGTATTTGAAATTAAATATCAGTCCCACATTTGTTTCCACCATCTCTTCTGGCGTTGGTGATGGAAGTCTATATATATATGCACATATATATTTTTCTTATGGTGTCTAGTATTGCCCACAGTAATCTGAGCAACATAGGATGTACTGTGAGTATTTGTATAAAGATTGCTATGGTGATCAAGAATTGTGGGCAGTGAAACCATACTGATGATGTGAATATATTTTGTGAAGTGCTCAACACATGTGCTGTTCCTCCCACTCTCTACACAAATGGAAAGCTTTGAAAATCAAATTTGCCATTCATGCACGATCCGGGAAATCCCACACATGTGGATCTCATCATGGGTGACACCAGGATGGGTGGGGCAAATCAGCCTGTGATGAGGGGAGAACTCTTAAATGAGTCTACTGAATTCTAGGACCTCGTATCTGAGTAAAGACACTGCACAACCTCCTTCTGCACACAGTCATGCGGTTGTTGTGATTTACACATCCCTGCAGTGCAGTGGTGGAAATTGTGCAGCCTCCCAATGTTGTTGGAATGCAACTCCCAACATTCTTCATTACTAGCGGCTGAGATCTATAGTCCATCAACATCTAGGAGATCTGCATGATCCCCACCCTTGTTTTAGCAAAAGACTAATGTAACGTGTTCACTTTACCAAAACCAGACTTTTTCTACCATACCAATAAGATTACTGTGCTTTAACAAACTACCATGCACTTGATTCTGTACAGGATATAGTTGCTGGATTCACACATAATGCTAAACCATGGTTTAATATTATGTATTAGAGTTTCTGTGAGGTTAGCATTAATTCTTTTGCCTGGAGAAGAGATGGCTGAGAAGTGCTATGACTGCCATATTTGAAAGGATGGCATATTGAATACAGAGCCAGTTTGTTTTCTGCCGCTTTGATACTTTCAAAAGTACAGGAAAAGATATTTCATCTAAACCTTAGGAAGAACTTCCTGATGGTTTGAAGTGTTCAGCAATGAAATACACTGTTGCCTCAGTGTGTAGTGGTGTCTCCTTCTTTGCAAGTTGATGGCCACCTGTTATGACTGCTTTGATTGGCAGGATGTTGGACTGGATGGCCCTTGTGGTTTCTTCCAGCTGTCTATTTCTATGTAAAACCATGTGCTGCTTCTCCTCCATGCAGCTAGAAGAAAGACCTTGGCCCAATTTAGTACCCTTGTTCCCTATCCCTGGCTGTTTAGAATACACAAAACCAGGGATCATGGTTAGACAAACATAATTTTTTTGAATGTTGCTAGGTCTTAATCAATTGATTAGTTTGTTCAAATGTGCTGATTTGTTTTGATTAGATTAATAACTGACTAGAATTTGTTCTAAACAGTGATTACTGGTTTGTATGCAATGACATCCCAGATATCAGGGAAAGCGAAACTAAACTTTACTGGAGTCATCCTTCCTTCCCAGGGAAGACAGAGAAGGCAGAGACCATTTGAGACTGATGTTCTCCTTGGATTGTTTACTTTAAAGAAAATTGTAGTTCCAATAATCCTTTATAATATGACCTCCATTTTATAATATACTCTGTGTTCCAAACTTCACATAACACTAAATCACGCATGAGCATCTTTAATTAATTAGAATCATGCCACTGGGTTTTTTTTCAGTCTGCTCCACAAGATGTCTAATATAATCTTCCTCAATTATATTTGTTTTTTTCAATTAGTCGAAGACATTCCTATTTTGTTTCTATGGGAGAATACCAATGACAATTCATATATTTTTCTGTGGTTGGGAAAACTCATCAGTCAAATATGACTTGATGAATGATGGCTTTGGGAGCTAGCCTCTCCCAAATTTCTCCTCTGAGAAAACCAAAACTTCCCTTTAACATTGAAGTTGTGAATATAATGAACACCATTAACTTGCAGCTCTGGTTGAAGACAAAACAAAGTCATATTAAGATTTGACCAGCTCCGCCTAAATTATGAAGAGCCTCAGGGAGCTTTCCTTTGAATTTATAACACATCATGAAATCAAGTTGCAGACAACTTCAAAAGCAGGACAGAACAGGTTCATGGGTGGAGTAAAAAGGACCAAAAACCACACCCAGTTAAAAAAATTAACCCCCCCCCCCCATAAAAATTGGCCAAGCTCCCAAAATCCCCTGTAGAAAACAAAATCAAACTTTGCTTTCTCCCTGTGTCCTCTAGTACTATGGCAAGTAACTGATGGAAGCAAACTTAAGATTTGCTCACCTTGTGCCCCTTTTGCATAAACTTTTCAACAAAAGAGGCATTGGGGGGCAAAGTCTTAAATCTGCATCATTTCCATGAAAGAGCACCCATGCGCAGGAAGAGTATTACACGAAGGGCAGTTCTCATTTTTGTTATCAGAAATAAAAGATCTAAGTGTTTATTGAGCACACATGTTTATTTTATCCATGAGGACAAACCAATTCAGAAAATTCAGATGGAAAGTGTCATCTCTTCTCTCTGATGAAAATGCATGCATACAATTTCTCATATGAGATCTTTGTTACTAACTCAAGATACAATAATTCAACATCTTAGGTTTCTTCACCAAACATGTATGGGGGGGGGGGGGATGAAATAATGGTTTCGCCAGCATGAAAGTCAGCTCTCTGTCAGCACGTCCAGCTTTACTTCAAGACTGAAAAGATTAACTGGTGTCTGTTTGAAAAATGAGCCACAGAGAAAAGCATATCTGCTTATTCTCATCAGGCACCACTTAATCAACAAAAACATTTCAGAGTTTCAATGTGCAATCTTACTCTTTGGTTAACAATAGTCATGGGCTGCATTTCTATAATACTGTAAGAATTGTGGAGAATCTTAGAGTATTGCTCAAAGAGCAAAAATGCTGGTACACAGTGCCCAACTAGGGATGGTTCTAGCTCACCAGGAACTCACCACAAGGAAAAAGCTGAGTGTTATCCAAACTGGGAAGTCTTGTTTCTCATTCCCCTGACAAGCCAGAGAGTAAGTGCTAGGTTTAAAGGTGACACAATTTCTGACTTTTTGGTGACACACAGCAGGGCAATGTCAATATGTTGTTGCTGTTGTGTGCCCTCAAGTTGTTTCTGATATATATTATTATATTAATGCTACAAAATATTGTGCCTGTATTCACAACTATTCATATGGATTAAAAGTTCTACCAACACATATTGAAAAAAACGGAATGGGGGAAAATATCCTTCTTAAGAGAGCAGCTTAGAACACGTGTAACTGCAAAGAACAGAAATGGAAAGTCTTTCTCAATCACGCCACTTTCCCTGCGTTTAACGCTTTCATTTAGATAGCAAGAATGTTTTTTACCTTACACAAAAGACAGTAATTCAATGTACTATATAAAAAATACATCCACAACACCCTGATTTTAGGCATATGACACATTTCAAAGTTAAAGGAACTCATGTGGATAAAGCCTACAAACGCCTTTGAAATTTTAGCTCTAAGCCTTCTATTCCAGTCATCAAGAGGCAACCTATTTTTGTTTCTTCAGCAGTGTCTATAAACTCTTGCAATTGCCATTCCTTGGGAGCTTAGATAACAACTTCTCTCTTATCACCTGTCAGTCTCAGTACCAGTTGATCACCTAAACTGTTCACCAGATTTGATCTTCTGCCTCTGCTCTGGTGTTCCATTTGGTCAAAAAGCTGATATTTGTGTAAACCACAGTCTGTGATTGCTGGCTTTGGAACCAAAGAGTGTAGAGATAGTTCACCTTAGCAGTTTCACAAGAACAGAATGCGGCTTTGACTACAGTGATAGAAAAGACAGGAGTGGCGGGCATTTAGCTAATCTCAGAGCCACACAGAAGCTTTTGTCTCAAAACATCTTGTGCCTAATGAAATAATATTTATAATGACTCAACCATACAGCAGAACTGAATTCACTGAAAGAGTTCTGTCCAGGAGGTATTCATGAATAAGCAGTTCTCACAAAGTGAAGACAACATCTGAAGAGGGCATCAAGACAGTCTAAACATCTCATCTTCAACTGAAAGTCCACCACTCCCATGGCTGTTGTGCCTTCGTGTCATTTATGACCTATGGTAACCAATCCTAAGGTGGTTTGTCTTTTTCATAAGCTAAGAGAGCAAGACTTGCCCAAAGTCACTCAGTGGGTTTCCTCCATGTCGATTGAGGATTCAATCAATAGTGTCCTGAGTTGTAGTACAAAACTCAAACTACTATACCAAACAGATTTTTAAGGCAATACTTTATGGTTACCTAAAGGAGCTTCCCTTTATCTTAACATTGTTTGCTCAAGAAACAGCAACCCATGAGCTTAACATTACAGTGCATATAGTCTACAACTTGCTTGTTTCATACAAAGAGTTACATGCTGCTTTGCTGTAAAAGACTTAGGAAGTATCCTCATACTAAGTACGTTCATTTTCCTGCCAGGTCAGTTTAGTGACTTCTCTGTGGTATGGATCTCCACAAGCCTTACTGGAGATATCAGGGACTATATGTGAGACTTGCTGTTCCTTCATTAAGTTACAACAAATGTTTATTACAGCAAATGTAACTCAAATGCATCACTTCACTTTAATACATTTGAACAAATATATATGAGCTAGAAAAGGCCTCTCATTTATTGATTCTACTCAAAAAGTCAAGTATAATAAAAAGAGGATGACCCCCCCTCCCTTATTAGTTACTGCTCCTATCTATAGTATATGCCACTATGAACAAAGGACAATGCCACAACCTCCCCTCGTTGATGGAAATTTCTATTGCCTTTGTAAGCCTCTACATACTTTTACCAAATAGATAAACATGACAAATAGTCCCTAACAGGGCTTTCTGTTTTGGTCCAACATTTGTCACATCTGTCACTGATGGCTGTTATTTGCTTCCAGATAGATTTGTGATTTGCAGCTTTCCATCACAGCTGTTACAGAAAGACCTGGGCTGTCTTCTGTGTTGGTGAATTAACCTCTTAAATGATAATTGGGAGCCTTTTCCAAGTGAGAAAGACAACAAACAGGAATAATCCACATTTTACCTTATGACCGATTCCCTACTTTCCAGTTCTCAAGTCATCTCCATGCCTCACATTTGTAACACAGAAATAAAAGCTTTTAGAGCTGGCTACTTGCAAGTCAGATATGTCTCCTGAGATATTCTTGAAATCTTGAGCCTATGTCTGCCTTGCTCATGAGAGCTGATGTAACATAATGGTGAGATATATAAGCTAGAAGGTGAAAGTCTCTCTGATTCAAATACACTTAACTCAATAGCTTTAAGCATTCTCTCAGGTGTCAATCTCCACAAAAAATGCTATAAGGAAAAATGATATTAATTTATGATGTGGAAGAAGCTCTTAAAACTGAGAAGCTGGAAATTTCAGGGGGAAAAGAAGTGTAGAAGCCGTCAGGGATTGGAAAGTAAAGGAATCCTGTGTCATTTTTGCATACTAGGGAAAAAAAGATCTAAGAGCCTACATATTTCTGTTGGGTTGTTTTGCAAAAAAAAAGCAAGGGAAATGTCTCTTAAAAGTTACTTCAGCCAATGAAGAATATGTCATAACAAGAAGATCTGGGAGAAGTCAATTTATTCAGCATATTTCTGAACAATACTTTTTTGTTCTAACACATGTGACATGTTTATGTTAAAGACTTGGAAAAACGTTTTATTGCTCAGTATATTCAGTGCTGTGATCAAACCAGAAGAAAGAAAGTGTCTCGTATATTATGAGAAACCCCAAAATATTCAAATACTTGGCAAAAGTTTACTCCACCAGAAATAGCGGGGTGGGGGGAGTCATTAAGAAAACCATTACCAGTGCCTAATCTTATTTATTTTATTCAGTATGTCATGAGAACCAGACAGTAATTTCTCCTTACAAAGAAGAGAGATATTTTTTCTTACATCTAGTTAAATGTCTTTTCTATGCCAACAAATATTTCACGAAGCATGGAGTCGCAAACTGTCTGATTTGCACATAATATTTGAGTAGTTTTGCTGACTTGTGTGTATAGTTTCATACAATGAAAAAAAAATCAGAAGTAATAACAACTGTCTTCTCTTTTTTACTTGCACGAAAAAGCAACAAAGCAACATGAATCTGGTTCTGTGTAAATCCAGTGTGACATGCAGTGATACAGTGAATTCACTGTATATTCTAATACAGTGGATTTAACAGATTGAATAATGTTCATCTAGCTCTTCCTTGATCAAGATACATTTAAAAACAAACCAATATTACTATTAAACATGACTCATATTTGATTTTATACCAGTTTTCCAAAAACCATGTGCAAACCATGGAACAAAATGCCTTCCATTTACTGAATGAATATCTACCAATTCTTGCTATTTTGATTAATGGGATACATGTTACCAAAATGAAAAGCACATAGGGAAAGAGAACACAGAATAAGCAATGGCTTCAAAATTATTTTCTTAGCTTATTTTGTGCGACAGCTATACAAGCCTTCCTTTTTATGTGTGTCAGTCAATAAGATATCTGTTGTGTGTTTTGCACAAAGAACAAAGATGCCTTTATCGATTCTCAAAGTCTGTAGGACAAACCATTCATGCTGTCAAACTCCCCTAAAACCCTTTCAGCAAATAATAAAATCCATCAGTGACAAATGTCAACATGCTAATTTGTTAAAGAGGGAACAAAAGCAACATTCAGGCGGAGTGCCTCATTTCATATTATATCAGCCCTCCAATTTGTAACAACTTTACAGCAACCCACAGATTATGCAATTCTAAACAGAACTGCAGATCAACTGAGGCCAGAAAACATTTCTTTCTTGAACAAAATGGTTGAGGAGGTATGTGGTTTAATGGCCCCAGAAGCCACAAACAACCATTGCTTTTACAAAGTAATCAGTTGCTGCTTTAAAAAAAAATGCTTTAGAAAGGTAAATTTTATTTGCTTTATTAAAACAACATACTCTGAAAAAACAGGTTTTAGTAAGTGATGCTAGAGCAAAGCACAATTGTATATCATAACTAATAAATTTTATATATATATATATATATATATATATATATATATATATATATATTAAAAAAAGATGCTTTATTCACAGCTGGGAAGGAAGCTCACAGACAAAGCCTTTGTCATCATAATTCATACACTTTCCATCACATACAAACCAGGTCCATTATAAAATCAGAATAGCTATCATATTTCAGTAAAGCTATCTGTTTGCTTCATATAGATGTTTTCAGGCAAATCTTACTTGAGTTTATGACATAAAGCTATGAAAAGAAGAGAATTCGGAGACTGAATAGCAGCCTTGAATACGATCAGCTATTGTGCCAAATTGATGGTTAGAATAAATTCCTTCTAAACATGTATTTAGTAAATGTCACGAAATAATGTGTTTAGCCTTATTAACAGTTTTGATGTGTTGCAACGTAGGTGAAAAAGCATTATACTTTACAAAAGCTTTCCAGACTGCAGTACATTCCTATCAAACCTGGAATTACACTCATTATCAGTGAAAGTTTTTCCACTAATTTCAGAGATGTTTGGATCATTTACTGGAGCACAAAACTCTCAATTACTCCAGCACAGATTCAGCTGAGTTAAAAACCTCACTGTGTTGTGATCACAACTATTGCAGAAGTAAAATCTTTGTGACCATAAATAATAATAATAATAATAATAATAATAATAATAATAATAATAATGTTATTCAACATTAAATTTTCATGTTACTGAAGAATATATTGGTTTATTTTTGCAGAGATTGTTCATGCATATAACAGAAGCATCATGCACAATGATCATTTCAAGAAGTAATAGCATATATTCTGGATCTCATATGATTGAATGGCCAAGAATATATCAACTTAAATCTCACAATTACTACTAAGAAACATTGACATACAGCAAGTCTTAGGCATGTTTAGCGTTGAAATTTATGTATGTGAAAATCTGTTCCAACTGATTATAATGTCAGCTCTACATATCCTGTGATTTTATATGCACAGAATCAACCACCTACATTTTAAAAATATTTTTCAACTACAAAAAGTAAAGCTTGGTTGCCATTTTACTACACCATTGTATGTAATGGAACTTGGGCATCCATGGATTATGATACCTACAGGAGGACCTAGTATCAAAGTTCCAACAGATACCAAGTATTCACTGTATCATAGTATAACATGACTACCATATCCAAAGGGATTATACTACAAGACACACCCTCCACAAGGATACCTGAAATCATGGATAATAGCAAACCCTATATTTTTACTACTCATATAACTCTCGTGTACATAAATACTGCCAGTGTGGCTACATAATTAGCATCTGGAGAATAAACATGGCATCAATCTATAGACTAGAAATCTAGAAATAAATACACTTGCTATCCCAAAACAAAAAAATTGAAACCAGTTGATGTCAATTATTGGAATTTCGTGGCTTGCACTGTTTTATAATCCATAAATTATAATAAAACTTAAATCCTCCACAATACGCATCATCCATTCACAGGGGAGGGATGACCCATGTTATCAGTATTTTCAGTGCTTCCAGTCAACAAAGTGAAAACATTAGCTAAAAGGAGATGGCCAAGCCAAATAGAATACTAGTCAGGTGTTCAGATATTAGCAGCAACAACGGATGGAATATTTACACTCCTAAATCAAGCGATCACTAAAATGAGTAAAACAGGATCAAAAATATCAAGAAGTATATATCATTGCTTGGGGATGTGGCAGATTTATTGTCAGTGAGAAGATTAAAAATCACCCACTATTGAGAACTGTGTATATGCATCACATTCAGGTGTCAAAAAGCCTGGAAATTATGTGATCAAGAGCAAGTGGCTTGTAAGTAGATGATAAATAAAAGATGGGATGATAAAAAAGAAAAAAGTGCAAAGACCTTTATGGAAGGCTCTCCAACGTGCTTTGGAAGTCCAAGTCAAAATTTCCAAAATGTGGGGAAGCACTCTCAATAAAGCTTTGCAGCAATTTTGATCTTTGCTCCACAAAACTCCATAGAAATAGAATCAGCAGTCTCAGATATCTTTGTTTTCAAGTACACAGTTTCTTGAATGGTAGAAAAAGAGAAAAATTCATTCTCAATAGTGACACAGTAGATCCATTTAACACAGTTGTATTCTTGCTGCAAGAACAACAACACAGTTCTAAGTGTGAAGAAAATGGATGCACTTAAGATTGCAAAGTATCTGTTTCTAAGAGACTACAGTCCCAGGCACAGCTTTATTAGGATTTTTCTTTTTTGCTCCAGCCTCACTGACATGTATTGCTTTTTAATAATAAATAGAACCACTTCATATTGTAATTGAGCTTTTGCAGAAGACATTTGTAATATTTTTTTCGTGTCAGAAGCAACTTGAGAAATTGCAAGTCACTTCTGGTGTGAGAGAATTGCTGTCTGCAAGGACGTTACCCAGGGGATGCCCGGATGTTTCATGTTTTACCATCCTTGTTGGAGGCTTCTCTCATGTCCCCACATGTGGAGCTGGAGCTGACAGAGGGGGCTCACCCGCTATTGGTCAGCAGTTCTGTCGGCTCAAGGGTTTAACCCACTGTGCCACCAGGGGCTACGATTCATAATACAATAGAATCTCACTTATCCAACATAAACGGGCCAGCAGAACCTTGGATAAGCGAAAATGTTGATTAATAAGGAAGGATTAAGGAAAAGCCTATTAAACATCAAATTACATTATGATTTTACAAATTAAGTATCAAAATGTGATTTTTTACAACAAATTGATAGAAAAAGCAGTTCAATATATAGTAACGGTATGTAGTAATGACTGTATTTATGACTTTAGCACCAAAACATTGCAATGTATTGAAACATTGACTACAAAAACATTGACTACTAAAAGGCAGACTGCGTTGGATAATACAGAACGTTAGATAAGCGAAGGTTGGATGAGTGAGACTCTATGTACATGGTTGAATGAGCTAACAAAAAACAAAATAAGGGCAATTTTTTAAAACTTGTGAATATTGAAGAAAATAAATTTGTTGTATGATAGAGGTATTTAAAAATACTGCAGTTTTGCAACAGAAAGAGAAAAATCATGCTTATGATCATTGTTAATATGATAATGGTCATTCACATGAACCTTTTTATTGTCAATTAGTCTTCTCTGTGACTGTACTTAAGCATGTTCAGAACTGTAGTCATGCAAAGAAAATATTAAACTGGCAGTTCAAAGGTACACACTGAAATCTTTTCCATTACTGTAGAAGCAGTAATAGAGAATTCTCTTCTTGTAGCGTAAAACAGCCCAAAATCAATTTGTTCCAAGCACTTTATCCAGTCTACAACATACTGCTAAACTGTACTTAACTATAATGATTTTATTGCTGAACTTCCTATAAACATAAAGGTAAAGCTTTTCCCCTGACATTAAGTCTAGTCGTGTCTGACTCTGGGGGTTAGTGCTCATCTCAATTTCTAAGCCAAAGAGCCAGCATTGTCAGTAGACACCTCCATGGTCATGTGGCCAGCATGACTACATGCAGCACTGTTACCTTCCCACCGGAGCAGTACGTATTGATTTACTCACATTTGCATGTTTTCAAACTGCTAGGTTGGCACAAGCTGGGGTTAACAGCAGGAGCTTACCCTGCTCCCTGGATTCGAACCGCCGACCTTTCAGTCAGCAAGTTCAGCAGCTCAGCTGTTTAACCCATTGCACCACCAGGGGCTCCTTTATTTAACTTTATTTAACTATAATGCTTTTATTGCCAAACTTCCTAACACATTTAGATTTTAAATAAAGGTAGCCAAAACCAATGAGATTGGCTCAATAAAGGTAACTTTAGCAGGTTTTGAATAACTGGATTTATCATTCATAGGGACAGCAAAATCTGAATCTAATTCAGTGGAATACAAAAACACAAAATGTGTTTTTAGTGGTCTGCCAACCTCTAATCCCATTGTAAATATACTTTAAAAATTAATAACGTGCTTTAATTCCCAGGTTCAGTTAGTAAAGTGCAAGCACAGCCTTGCCATGGTAACATGTTTTTAAAAAGACAATCTGAATGACCATATATACACAAACTGAATGGAATTAAATACCAGTATATCTAATAACACTTTAGACATCATTGTGCTGTATTTTTTAATTCTAAAAAGGTGGGCAGGTTGTAGCATAACAAGGCCCTTTATGTGGCAGAACTTGCCAAGAACATCCTCCACTTGATGAAAGAAAATGAGTAGGAGATCCACCATAATTAATGTATGTGGTATTTTAAAACTTCATGCAATGACTGCTTTATAATAGACTTGTTTACAGTGTTCAAATTAGGATGGGAGGAATGATGGTCAACCAGATGATTTGGACTTTTAAATCCTGGCAGCCTGAGTCAGCAGGATCAGTGGCAAGAATCAATGGGAGGCAATTACTTCTCCTCTTCTTCTTCTTGCCCTAGATCCAAAATCTCAGGGTGGCAAACAATAGCACTGATTTGAACAATTTACAATTTAAAGCAGGAAAAAGGTAATATGCAGACGAAAAATGTATTGAACTGCCCTATTGTCTGAAAAAGTTAGGATATATAAAAACTGAATACACTCATTAAACCCTAATGATGTAAATCAAAAGCCACTGACCATTTAATGCAGTTCAAAACAAGCTTCAAACTGTAGCAGCCAGACAACAAATTCTCATGAAAATGTACGAAAGAAAGCTCTCGATGTGCATTATTTCTCTGTGGTTTGTGTCATCACTGTCTGGACCTCAAACTGTTTCTAGGATTTCCTATGTAATCCTCTGTACCACTTTCTTCAATACTGATTTGAAATTGCCTTAAATGGAGTGTAGATGTGCCCGATATCTTCCAAAGGACTCCAGAAAGACAAACTATGGACATAACTAGCTGCCAATAAGCATCTAAGAATATAAAGATCTACAGAATCAACGTCTTTTTTTAAAATCAGCTTTCAGCACTGAAGAAAAGGCAATTACACAAACCAAGGGTGGGGCAAAACTCAGTTAATACTTTAAAAAATCTTTGAGATGACAAGTATACTTGGTGAGGAAAAACATTGGGGGAAATATATTCATTTTCATTCTTCATGCTAATGAAGGCTGATTCTGTTAGTTAGGAAAGATAGAATTTCTGCCTGATGGCTCTTCAGAAAGGTCTGACAAGTTCCCTCCAGTTGTTGCCTAGGTGAGAGACATAGCAATACACCAAAACAACCAATACAAAATTAGACAAACCAGCTTTACATGCTCAAAATGGAATCTGGACACGTTAAAATAGGCAAGCTATATCAAGCAGGTTCAATTGGCTACATTACCTAAATGAGAGTAAACTGTCATAAAGTCTTATAAATGAAACAAATTGAAATATTACTGAAAAGCATAGCACACCCTGCAAATTTGAAACAGCTTACCTTCAGAATAACAAATAATCATACATATTCTTGATTGTTGGTGATTAGCGTGCTTCCAAAGATAACACAATTAATATCCATTCAGTGATTGCCAAATCTATGGCTGGGAATTTCTTTTATTGTGATATCTGGCTATGGGTGTGTCTATATGGTAGAATTAATGCAGTTTGACACCACTTTAACTACCACAACTCAATACTATGGAATCCTGGGAACTATAGTTTTAAAACATCTTAAGCCTTCTCTGCCAAAGAATGTTGGTGTCTCTCATTGCAATTAAAGTGATATCAAACTGCATTAATTCTTCGGTGTAGATACACCTTATGACAATTAATATGATTATATGGCTTGATGTGTTGCCATCAGTATGTTTCTCAAACTGGTGTTCAGGTCCTTTGAAACTATACACCTTTAACTTAGAGTGAATAGCATGCTTATTTGTTATCTATTATAGTACCCTGTTTCCCCGAAAATAAGACAGGGTCTTATATTAATTTTTGCTCCCAAAGATGCACTAGGTCTTATTTTCAGGGGATGTCTTATTTTTCCATGAAGAAGAGCTCACGTTTATTGTTGAACAACAAAATGAACATTTATTATATACTGTAAAGTAGTTGTCATCACAAACCAGCATAACCAGACAAACTATGAATCCTATCAAGAATTTCTTGTTACTACCATTATTTACATGTACAACAATCTATGGTACCTCTTGCAATTTAGGTTTCACAAGGTTTCCACGCTGATTTCTCTCTATTCTAGTTTCAATGTAGTCATGAATGATGAATAATATAATATACTATAATAATAATATGATAATATAATAATAATATAATGATATACAATATATTAATGAGATAATATAATATAAGATATAATAATAACAGAATATGATAATAATATGGTATTAATAGGATAATATAATAATGGTGTCAGAACCCTGGCTGCTGGGCACCAAAAACCATACACGGAGGCCAATCTCTATCTAATATCTTTATTAAGGAAATATATAAAAGCAACAAAAAAAAGTGAAGAATATAGTTCAGAAGCAGACCTTTCAAATGAGGTCAAATATAGTCCAAAAATGTATTGTCCCATAAATGATATTAAAGTTCAAAGTTTTAATCCACTTGACCGAAACACACACTTTGCCAAGCAATAGTGTGGGGAAATGTCAGAGTCTTCGAGTCCAATGAAGCTTGATAGCAAGGCTGGAAATAAACTTGATTCTTGGCTAGGTCCGTGACTGGAAACAAGGCAAAACATGAAACGGGGAGCAGGGTCCGTGGTTAAACAGCAAGGCTCGGCAAGGGCTTGAAGCTTGATCCGGGAAGCAAGGAACTGGGGTTACGAAGTCCACACACGATCTCACTCCTGAAGCTGATCAATTGACTCCGCAAAGAATCTCTCGCGCCAAACACCTATATTGGGTCTCGTTTTCCCGCCAACAAATCTCTTTCCCTAGAGAACAAGAAGCGAAACCCAACTCTGTCCAGATGCAAGACTCCTTAGAATTTCCCAAGGGAAGCAGTCCTAATCAGCTTGTTGTTTGGCAGCGATCCGTGAACTCCTCCGTTGGGCCTCTCTAACTCCTCTGTCTCTAGAATAAAATTCTTTCCTGGGAAACGGAGGGGAGTCCTGCCCAAGGCCTGTTTTGCTGAATTCTTGAGGGCAAACGTCAACATCCGGCAGGTGAAGAGACTCCGGCTCTTGTTGCACCGGCGAAAACCCCATGTTTTCATCTTCATCTGCCACAATAGTACTAGGAACAGGACTACAAGGCCCATGAGGCACATGGGATATAATAACAGAATAGCATAATAATATAATAATAATAGGATAATAGAATAGAATAATAGAATGGAATAGAATGATATAAAATATATTAATAGGATAATATAAAATGGAATATAATAATAATAACAGAATATGCTAATAATAATAAAATAAGAATATGATAATATAATAGAATAATAGTATAGAATATAATGATATAAAATATATTAATAGGGTAATATAAAATGGAATTTAATAATAACAGAATAATAATATAATAATATGAAAATATAATAGAATAATAATAGAATAATAATATAATGATATAATAATAATAGAAAAATATAATATAATATTTAAAATATATTAATAGGATAATATAATAATGGGATATAATAATAGTAACAGAATATGATGATGATAATAATATGGTAATAGCATAGTAGTATAAAATAATCAGTTTCATGGCATAGGATAGAAATAAGGATGAGAGGAGAATCCCAATGCGTCCTGTACCTTTAAGGAGCAGAAGCCTTGGGGACGAGTGGAAAGCCCTCTTCCTTCCCTCCCCCCCTCCCTTGCCCGGGCTCCAGGAGCCAATCAGAAGCCTCTGGGAAGCAAGGGAGCATAGCCAGCATGGCCTTGTCTCCGAAGGAAGAAACGGCAGCGCAGCAGCAGCCACGGAAGGTTTTTCAAGCCGTGGCTGGGGGACAGGCAAGGCAAGGCAAGGCAGGGAGGCACAGAAAGCAAGCACTTTCTCTCCCTCCCTCCCTCCCTCCGGTGTGTGTATGAGTGCTGCTTTAGCCCTGCAGCCATGCTTCCCAATGGAACTCTGCTGCAGCCTTAGTTGCTAGGTCTTACTTTCAGGGGAGGCCTTATATTTGGCAATCCACCCAAACCCCTGCTAGGTCTTATTCTTTGGGGAGGTCTTATTTTCGGGGAAACACGGTAGTGTATAATCAAGTAACTTCTAAAACTTTTTTTTCTAAAACAAAGGAAAAAGGAAAGCAAAAAAGCACAATACAATGTCTGTGTAAGACTGGAATGGTCAACATGTGTCCCTCCTGGTGTCATCCCCCCCCCCCCACACACACACACAAGACTTTTCATATTTTATTTTATTTTTCTCATCACTTTAGTAAATGCTCTCAACATCAAGTGGGGGATTATGCAATTTTATCCCTTCCATTTCAGGACTAGACAAGGGTTTACTTCCAGTCACTTAGGTCCCTTCTACACAGCCATATAAAATCCAGATTATCTGCTTTTAACTGAATTATATGCCAGTGTAGACTGATATTATTCAGTTGAAAACAGATGTGAATTATCTGCTCTGACTGTCTGGATTATATGAGAGTGTAGAAGGGCCTTGCTGTTTTGAAAAAGGCTTCTCTTGTCTAAAATAACCGAGGAGGGCCCCAAAATGTGGTGAAAATGCACTAGAAGCACTGATGCTAGAGGGCATTTAGGGTGCATTTTTGCAGAGAAGTATGTGGTGGAAGGGGTCAGCCCCGCAAAGCCTCCTAAGGGCTAATACTGTCCTCTATTCACTCCACCCCATTTGTGTACTCTGTTATAAGAGACAACTCTACACGAACAGCATGAACGGAAACAAATTCATTTTGCAACAAAAGCATGGAAAATTGTGCACAGATCCCTAGGTCTGATGGAGTGGTAAGGATTCCTCAATTGTGCTTTGTCCTATTCCCATCCCTAGCCACTTTTTCTCCCCTGACATTTCTCAGTAAATTATGTCAATACATAGTTAAAGTCTGTTTGCTTGAGTCTTGTCCACATAGTATAAGGTATTTGATAAATAATTAGGTATACATGTGTGGAAAATGTTTCAAGCTTTAGATAATTCCTTCTGTAGAAAAATATTAATGGAACTTTTGAAATAGTTGTTGGCTAAGATGTTTATATATACAGGCATAAAAAGGTCAGTTTCTGCATGCAGATTCAGTAGTACAAATGGAGCAACTTTTTTCAAAGTTATGAGAAGGGGAGACAGTGACTTGCGACAGCTGCTCTTGTTTATAGATTTCTATCTGTAAAATCTTGGTGTAATTTGACCCAGAATGGACAGCTGTTTGAATTCTCATATAAAACAATATTCCAGATTGTGTTCTTGCTGCTAGTTAAAAATGCCATACATGTCAGAGCAAACATCCTCCCCATAGTAATAATTACCTTGATAATAGGCTTGCCCATGCTGTAAGGTATTATTTTCTGTTTATTAGGTTTCTTATTTTCCAATGTAACACTTGGTCAGCTTTCGTGTTTGCATAGCAGAATGTAAAACAATGATTAAAGTAACCCACTTTATGTGTCTTCTGGTTTCATGCCCTAAGGAATCTTTTCATTGGAATTCTTAGAATTCCATACTTTATAAATATGATATATTCTTTAGCTTGATAGGTTTTAAATGTCAACCGGTAGCCTAGATAGGAGGCAGCTTGTCCTGAGTCACAGCAGAACCTGAATATAATGTGAAACAGAACAAGGTAACAATTTTTAAAGTTGATCAGTATTCATTTAAAAGCACAACATATGTGCAAGGATAAGCAGTCGACTTATGGGCAAGGAAGTTTTTAGCTTGGTAGCTGAATAGCTGCTTAGAGAAGCTTTGTTGTACTAAAGGGCTGAAGCAGTTTCTGAAAATTAAGAGTGTAAAGCAGTGGTTCTCAACCAGTGGTTCACAGGAACTAAAATAAGGCCTGCGGACTCACCATTACTACTACAGATAATAATACAGCCCAACCCAAAAAAAATTTTCTTGGTGTCTTTGTTTTTAGGCTTGTTCCTGGGATTATTTGGGGTGCTATTCAGAAAATTGCATTGGACAGACCACACCAGGTCTAGATTATTAAATATGGTTTTCTGTGGGCAAGCAGATGACGACTACTGGGTGGCATATGTTCTGTATCAGAAACTAGAGCAGATGTGGTCTATCCAATGCAATTTTCTGAATCAGCATCCCAAATAACCAAAGTGAATCTAAAGTTGTCCAAAAACTGATTCGTAACCCTTTTGGTACTGGTCAAAAAAGATTGGGAACCACTGGTGTAAAATGACTACACTATTGGAAGGACTAGACTGTGATGTGGCAGATAAATAAATTGGGTCCAAATCTATTTTTATTTAGAGTTGGCTTTTTGAAATAAACAGGATGTAGGTTAATCATTTCATGTATGACTAACTGTTTCATCACACCAGAGCATGGATCCACTTTAAATCTGGTTTCTGCCTCCTGCAGAATTCTGGAGTTTGTAGTTTGGTGAGGCCCAGGACCTGTCTGGCTAAGCTGTTTAAAGGCCCCTCCCTAAAGTGGATTTAAAGTGATACAAACTCTAGTGTGATGAGGTCCGAAGACTGCTCAACCTAGAAATTGGAAGGCTGGAGGAAAATCTGGAAAAATGGAGGGGAAAACTCTTTTCACCTTTTTGTTTGGATATTATTATTATTTTGAAAAAACATATGATTGTGGAATTTTTTTATAGAATTATGAATAAAGTCATAAAGTTTTCCTATATTTACTCTGTCCATAAATTTTTTTTCTAGTACCCATATAGCAGGTAGACTTCTACGCAAGGCTTGAAAGCTCTGGTTATTACTTGCCAGCTAACACCAGGTGCTGTAGACCATATTTCAAAACTGGGAATCCTAAAGTTGGAAGAGACCACAGTCAATCCCCAATACAGTCCAACCCCCTTCCATGCAAGAAGTATAATCATAACATTCCCGACAGATGGCCATCAGCCTCTGCTTAAAAACCTCACTGAGAGGAGACTCCACCACACTCTCAAGTAGCCTAATCCATTGCCATACCACTCTTACTATCAGGAAATTTGTCCTAATATTTAGGGAGACTCTCTTTTTTTGCAATTTGAATCCATTACTCCAGAGCAGCAGAAATTCATGCTATCTCCTCAATGTGACATCCTTTCAAATATTTAAACATGGCAGTCATATCCCTTCCCGGCCTTCTTTTCTCCAAGCTAAACATACCCAGTTCCCTCAACTGTTCCACATAGGGCTTGGCTTCCAAACCTTTAATCACTTTGGATGCCCTTCTTTGCACACTTTTTAGCTTGTCAATATCCCTCTTCAATTGTGGTGCCCAGAACTGGACACAGTACTTTGGGTGAGTTCTGACCAAAGCAGAATGGAGTGGGACTACGACTTCCCTCGATCTGAACTCTATAATCATATTGATGCAGCCTAGAATCACACTGACTTTTTTACCGGCTGCATCATACTGCAGACTCATGTTCAGCTTTTCCTTGGCTAAGAAAACCCCATGATACTCATGGGATTGCCATAAGGCCTCTCCTGACCCTAAACAGCCCCCAAGGCTATAAAATATGGTGGAAATTTGCCTCATGTCAGTAATAGACATTTTGAGTGTTTCAAGACCAGAATATTTTTGGAAAACTTGATCCATGGGGGGGCAGAGGCCTCAAAATATGAGGGAAATGATCCCATGCCCCTAGATTTTGTATGGGGACAGCTTACAATATTTTTTTACCCCAGGGGGCCATCTCTAGCTTGTGGACCACACTTTGACCCAGGCATGGGCAAACTTCGGTTATCCAGGTATTTTGGACTTCAATTCTCACAATTCCTAAGTCTCAGGCATGGGCAAACTTCAGCCCTCCACGTGTTTTGGACCTGAACTCCCACAATTCCTAACAGTCTCAGGCATAGGCAAACTTTGGCCCTCCAGTTGTTTTGGATTTCAACTTCCACAATTCCTAACAGCCGGTAGGCTGTTAGGAATCGTGGGAGTTGAAGTCCAAAACACCTGGAGGGCCAAAGTTTGCCCATGCCTGCGACCCCTCCTGCTTTCATGAGTTGGTCATTTCATCACCTCTCATTTTTCCACAAGCCTCCAAAGACTGCCTGCTAGCATAGTAATTCTTTAATGGTAATGTGATTTACTTCCCAATTTTCATTCTGTTGCATCTGTTCCTCCCAGTGGGCATCTCCTATGATTAGTGTCAACATGTAACCAAATGCTATGAAACATTTTACTAGCTCTTATGCCAGCTGCAGTGTTTCTTTCAAAAGAAAGCAAACTTGGGCAGAAAACCAAGGTTCATGGATCTTATATTGTAAGAGGATGTAATATATGAGATTGCACTGTATTTTAACAGCGTACAGGGTGAGTAACAATCTACAGCATCCACACTTTGTGGAATGAATTGCAACATCCCATTTTGATCTTCAAACATTATAATCGAGTTGCATGGCATATCTGTAACATATACATATAATTAACCCGAAAGAAGAGTCAATGGAGCCTACTTCTGTGTGGTATTGTGCTGCTATCCTTTTAAACTTTCCCAGATTTTGCCACAATGGACAGAGGCAGAAAAAAAATGGTCATATACCTCGATCTTTGTTTATCTGAATTTTTACCAGAGCCAGTTAAATCTTAATTATCCAACCCTGAATGTAATACTGGGTACAGTGTAATCTTGTTACAAATTTAATGGCATAATGCTACATCAGGAAAAAATAGTGATTCGATTATGGGCCTTTATTTAGTCTGCTAGTAGGTTCTTCTGTAATTCTGCAATCAGGCATTCTGATAAAAGGTAATATAATTTAATTTTCATTTTTCATTGGTTAACAAAGCCCGTTTTTGTTTTGAAATCATACTTGTATCTATATTACCATAGGATATCAAAACTGTCATGTTCAAGACACTTATTTTATAGCAGTTTCCACTCTGATCTGATCTTGAAAGGTAAATATTTTTGATAAGTCTTGTAATGGAATTTCTTTAAAAATCTATTTGTCTTATAGTCTGCCTCCACTGAACTGCGGAACTTTCCCACTGAAAGGCTGGCAGTTCAAATCCGCTGAAAAGGGTGAGCTCCCGTCATTAGCCCCAACTTCTGCCAACCCAGCAGTTCAAAAACTTGCAAATGTGAGTAGATCAACAGGTAGTGCTCTAGTGGGAAGGTAATGGCATTCCATACAGTCATGCTGGCCACATGACCTAGGAGATGTCTATGGACAATGCCAGATCTTCAGCTTAGAAATGGAGATGAACATCACCCCCCAGAATTGGACTCAACTAGACTTAATGTCAAGGGAAAGCCTTTACCTTTACCTGCCTCTGATAGGAGAATTAAAATAGGCACAGATAGAAATAGATAACAAGCACAGGTTTTAAAAATTAGAATAGATTATGTTAAAATATTATTAATCAAATACACAAGTAATCCCTGTAACTGTGGAAAACTACCCTTGCCCAGGAAAAAATGGTTTCTCAAGGAATTTGTTAGCTCCCCTAGCCAATTCAAGGGTATGCTTCCCCCAGAAGTAACCATACAGTTGCGTTTGAAGACCTAGCAAATTCCTAGAGAGATTACTATTCCCTGGATGAGTGTAATTTTGGTCATCCAATGCAACTCTATAGTATGATTGGATTGGAAGTGAGGTGTTTGATCATATTCACAGTTTCTAATAACTGAGGCCCAACTGGGAACATATCCTCTGTGGATACAAGGGTCTTACTATATGTAAAATAATGGGAAATTAAAAAGAAATTTAAAATGTGTTTAAAACATTCTAGTATCAATCTGTTAAAAGCCCCCTTTCCTATTGCCAGTTCATATAGAATCAGAATAATAGATTTAGAAAAGACCACGTGGGCCATCTAGTCCAACCCTCTGCCATGCACGAAAAGCACAAAATACCCCTGACAGATGGCCATCCAGTCTCTGTTTAAAAGCTTCCAAGGAAGGAACTTTCACCACACTCTGAGGCAGTGAGTTCCGCTGTTGAACAGCTCTTGCAGCCAGGAAGTTTTTTCTAATGTTCAGGTGAAATCTCCTTTCCTGTAATTTGAACCCATTGCTCCGAGTCCTAGTCTCCAGGGCAGCAGAAAACAAGTCTGCTCCCTCTTTCTTATGACATCGTTTCACATATTTATACATGGCTATCATGTCTCCTCTCAACCTTCTCTTCTGGAGGCTAAACATCCCCAGCTCTTTAAGACGCTCCTCGTAGGGCATGGTCTCCTAACTTTTGATCATTTTAGTTGCCCTCCTCTGGACACCTTCCAGCTTGTCAATGTCTTTTTTAAATTGTGGTGCTCAGAATTGGACACAGCATTCTAGGTGAGGTCTAACCAAAGCACCATGACTTCCCTCGATCTAGACAATATACTCCTTTTGATAAGAACCAAAATCCCATTGGCTTTTTAAGCTGCTGCACCACAACTTTGGCTCATATTTGTTGTCCACGAAGACTCCAAGATCTTTTTCACATGTCATAAGTCATAAGTCTTCCTGAATGAAAGACCACAGGGAGCAAACCAGCATAGCTTATAGAATCATAGAATCATAGAATCATAGAATAGTAGAGTTGGAAGAGACCACATGGGCCATCTAGTCCAACCCCCTGCTACGAAGCAGGAAATCACATTCAAAGCACCCCCGACAGATGGCCATCCAGCCTCTGCTTAAAAGCCTCCAAGGAAGGAGCCTCCACCACGGCCCCGGGGAGAGAGTTCCACTGTCGAACAGCTCTCACAGTGAGGAAGTTCTTCCTGATGTTCAGGTGGAATCTCCTTTCCTGTAGTTTGAAGCCATTGTTCCGTGTCCTAGTCTGCAGGGCAGCAGAAAACAAGCTTGCTCCCTCCTCCCTATGACTTCCCCTCACATATTTGTACATGGTGATCATGTCTCCTCTCAG
This sequence comes from Anolis carolinensis, assembly GCF_035594765.1. NCBI lineage: Eukaryota > Metazoa > Chordata > Lepidosauria > Squamata > Anolidae > Anolis > Anolis carolinensis. The sequence continues at coordinate 252,696,060 of NC_085842.1, read as the reverse complement.
CCTTCTCTTCTGCAGGCTAAACATGCCCAGCTCTTTAAGCCGCTCCTCATAGGGCTTGTTCTCCAGACCCTTAATCATTTTAGTCGCCCTCCTCTGGACGCTTTCCAGCTTGTCAACATCTCCCTTCAACTGTGGTGCCCAAAATTGGACACAGTATTCCAGGTGTGGTCTGACCAAGGCAGAATAGAGGGGGAGCATAACTTCCCTGGATCTAGACGCTATTCCCCTATTGATGCAGGCCAGAATCCCATTGGCTTTTTTAGCAGCCGCATCACATTGTTGGCTCATGTTTAACTTGTTGTCCACGAGGACTCCAAGGTCTTTTTCGCACACACTGCTGTCAAGCCAGGCGTCCCCCATTCTGTATCTTTGATTTCCATTTTTTCTGCCGAAGTGAAGTATCTTGCATTTGTCCCTGTTGAACTTCATTTTGTTAGTTTTGGCCCATCTCTCTAGTCTGTCAAGATCGTTTTGAATTCTGCTCCTGTCTTCTGGAGTGTTAGCTATCCCTCCCAGTTTTGTGTCGTCTGCAAACTTGATGATCGTGCCTTCTAACCCTTCGTCTAAGTCGTTAATAAAGATGTTGAACAGAACCGGGCCCAGGACGGAGCCCTGCGGCACTCCACTTGTCACTTCTTTCCATGATGAAGACGACGCATTGGTGAGCACCCTTTGGGTTCGTTCGCTTAGCCAATTACAGATCCACCTAACCGTAGTTTTGTCTAGCCCACATTTTACTAGTTTGTTTGCCAGAAGGTCGTGGGGGACTTTGTCGAAGGCCTTACTGAAATCCAGGTACGCTACATCCACAGCATTCCCTGTATCGACCCAACTCGTAACTCTATCGAAAAAAGAGATCAGATTAGTCTGGCATGACTTGTTTTTGGTAAATCCGTGTTGACTATTAGCAATGACCGCATTTGTTTCTAAGTGTTCGCAGACCACTTCCTTAATGATCTTTTCCAGAATTTTGCCTGGTATTGATGTGAGGCTGACCGGACGGTAATTGTTTGGGTCGTTCTTTTTTCCCTTCTTGAAGATAGGGACCACATTCGCCCTCCTCCAATCTGCTGGGACTTCTCCCGTTCTCCAAGAACTCTCGAAGATAATTGCCAGTGGTTCTGAAATAACTTCCGCTAGTTCCTTCAGTACTCTTGGGTGTAGCTGATCTGGCCCTGGGGACTTGAATTCGTTTAGAGAGGCCAAGTGTTCCTGGACAACTTGTTTCCCTATTTGGAGTTGGATTTCCCCCAATCCTTCGTCCATTCCGTGTTGCTGAGGTTGAAGATGGCTTTCTTTTTCTGAGAAGACCGAGGCAAAGAAGGCATTAAGTAGTTCTGCCTTTTCCCTGTCCCCTGTCGCCATCACCCCATCTTCTCCTTGCAATGGCCCTATCGCCTCCTTTTTCTTCCTTTTTCTACCAACGTAAGCAAAAAAGCCTTTTTTGTTGTTTTTTATGTCCCTGGCAAGCCTGAGCTCATTTTGCGCTTTAGCCTTGCGAACCTTTTCCCTACAGGTGTTGGCTATACGTTTGAATTCTTCTTTGGTGATTTCTCCCCTTTTCCACTTCTTGTGCATGTCACTTTTGAGCTTTAGCTCAGTTAGAAGTTCTTTGGACATCCATTCTGGCTTCTTTGCACTTGTCTTATTTTTCTTCTTTGTTGGCACTGTTTGCATTTGCGCCTTGAGTATTTCACTTTTGAAAAACTCCCATCCATCCTTAACTCCCTTGTTTTTTAATATCGGCGTCCATGGAATGCCGCTCAGTAATTCCTTCATTTTTTGGAAGTCAGCTCTCTTAAAGTCCAGAATGCGTGTTTGACTTGTCTTAGTTTCAGCATTCCTTTGTATTGCAAACTGCAGGAGCACATGGTCACTTGCCCCTAAGGATCCAACCACTTCAACTGTATTGATCAGGTCTTCCACATTTGTTAAGATTAGATCAAGAGTTGCTGATCCCCTTGTTGCCTCTTCTACCTTCTGGACCATAAAATTATCTGCAAGGCAAGTGAGGAATTTGTTGGACTTTGTACTCTTGGCTGAGTTTGTTTTCCAGCAGATATCGGGATAATTGAAATCGCCCATGACTACTATATCTCTTCTCTGTGCCTGTTTGGTCAGCTGTTGACAGAAGGCTTCATCAAGTCCTTCATCCTGACTCGGAGGTCTGTAGTAGACACCCACGACAAGATCTTTTTGAGTCCCGGTTCCCTTGATTCTTATCCAGATGCTTTCAAGCTGGTTTCCCGGATTACAGTCTTGCATTTCTTCTGCAACGTAACTGTTTTTGACATATAAAGCTACTCCCCCTCCTCTCCCCTTTGTTCTATTTCTGTGAAAGAGGTTATAGCCCTCAATGGTTAAATTCCAGTGATGGGAGTCATCCCACCAGGTTTCAGTGATGCCTATGACATCGTATGTGTGGTGCTGTGCTAGGAGTTGGAGTTCGTCTTGCTTATTTCCCATGCTCTGAGCATTAGTGTAAAGACACCAAGCTTCTCTTGGATGGGAGCTCTACAAACTGGTAGTATTTATTTATTTATTTATTTATTATGCCCCGAAGGGGACTCAGGGCGGATCACAATGTACATATACATGGCAAACATTCAATGCCATTAGACATACAGGCAGAGACAGAAACAAAGACACAGGCTATTTAACATTTTCCAGCTTCCAGCTTCATCAGGGTATGCTTAATTCTGGTCACAGGGGGAGCTGTTGCTTCGTCATCCACTGTGACACTGAGTCCTTGATGGATTACTTCCTCATTCCTTTCCACATGCTGCTGGATGATTTTTATGGTGTTGTAAATTAGTTAAATTAGCCTCCCCACATAAGTGGTACCTACATTTCCTACTTGATAGATGCAACTATCTTTTTGGTTGCTTAGGTCAACAACGAGCTGGGCTATTTTAATGGTTGGGCACTCAATCTGACTTGGGCTGGCTTCGAACTCATGACTTCTTGGTCAGTAGTGATTTATTGCAGCTGGTTACTAACCAGCTGCGCCACAACCCGGCAGTAACTACTGTTCACAACTACTGAAGAACTTTTATTTATTGTGTAATGTATATTAGCACAAGCTTCAGCCGTGTTAATGCAGAAGTAGTGCCAAAGTGGGAAATGGTGGGATGGGTGACCTCTTGCTCATCCAGTTTCTATGAGACAAAGGAGGAAAAGAGCATCTCTGTAGTCTCCAGGCTGTGGTTGCTGGAGAACTCATACAGAGCCTCTCATCATGGACTCCATTATAAGTGCTTTTGCGAGGCCTGGAACCCCAAAATCCAAAATACTACAGAATCAAAAATAACCCATGTGGATGGCTGAGATAGTGACTCCTTTGCTTTCTAATGTTTCAATGTTTGTTTCATGCCCTAAATTATTGTAAACATTGTATAAGAGCTACATTCAAGCTATATATATATAAGATGTATATGAAACATAAATGAATTTTATGTTTTCACTTGGCCCCCATCTCCAAGATATCTCATTATGAATGTATAAGCAAATACAGGTATTCTAAAATCTGAAGGGGGAAAAAATTCAAAAACACTTCTGGTCCCAAGCATTTCTGATAAGGGTTACTCAATCTATAGTAGGAAATCTATGTTTATGTCCTGACACAAACATGTACATGTCTGCCAAAAATAGCACTAGAAAAAGTAATGATAAAAATAGAAGACAAAAAGTCTATATTTTTAATGGTAGTAGAAAGGTATCAAATGATAGATTTACAAATTCTTACCTTATTTACACAAATGCATGTTTATAAATTCTCTACATATGCATCAAATACATAAAATTTACAAATCAATGTCTCTGATATATTCAATAAATTGTTTCTTGATAAAGACATATTATTTCAACAGCATTTTAATGGATCTCAAATGTTTACTTACCCTTGGAAATATGTGTTAACATTGTGTGTGCTGAGACCCAGGACTGAACTAAATAGCTTTAACAAATGTAAATATACAATAAAGTATAAACATTTTAAAGCTTAAAATGACCCAATCTAAACAAATCCTATATGTTAGCAGCCCTGCTAAGAATCTTTTGGCCATATTTTGTATCCATTTACTACAGATATAAATCAAGAATGATTCCACTGACATCCGTCTAGTTGATTTATATTTACAGCACTATAGTTTAAAATAATGTTAACAGTGGAAATGAGGAAGCTTCTTTGTGAATGGTAAAAGTTATTATTTTATTTAGCCATAGTTCTTTGTACATTTTATCATTATGATTTGCAGCACTGAAAGGAATCTGGAATCTGCATGGCTCCCTTTATTAGAATCAAAGAAGAACCCATTCTAGAGAGTCAAGGAGTGCATCTGATCACTTGCTCAGGACATAAGACCCTACAGTGCAGAACTACCAAGTTCATGGTGCAGCTGTAAAAAGGGATACAGACAAGTGTGTCCAGAAGCTATTTTGACAATACCCCAATCAAGATAACTGTGTCCATATATGTGTCTTTCATATAAAGAAATGTTTAAATCAATCTGGCTCAAGAAAACGAAGGTTTAGCTGAGGAGGCCTCTCTATAGTCAACTTTGTGAACCATATTGGAAAGGAAATGAGAGATGTGACTCAGTGTAAAACAAGAATTAAAGATTCAATTGTATGCTGATCTGGGTTGTTGTGAGTTTTTTGGGCTGTATGGCCATGTTCCAGAAGCATTCTCTCCTGATGTTTCACCTACATCTATGGCAGGCATCCTCAGAGGTTGTGAGGTATATTGGAAAACTAAGCAAGGGATATATTTGTGGAAGGTCCAGAGTGGGAGAAAGAACTCTTGTCTGTTGGAGGCCAATGTGACTGTTGTAATTGATTAGCATTAATGGCCATGCCAGCTTCATTGCCTGGCTTCTTACTGCCTGGGGGAATCCTTTGTTCAGAGGTGTTAGCTGCCCCTGATCTATTCATGTCTGGAATTCCTCTGTTTTCAGGATGTTGTTCTTTATTTACTGTTCTGATTTTAGAGGGTTTTTAAAATACTGTTACCCAGATTTTGTTCATTCATGGTTTCCTCCTTTCTGTTGAAATTGTCCACATGCTTGTGGATTTCAATGGCTTCTCTGTATAGTTTGAAATGATAGTTGTTAGAGAGGTCCAGCATTTCTGTTTTCTCAAGTAATGTGCTGTGTCCAGGTTGGTTCATCAAGTGCCCTGCCATGGCTGACTTCTCTGGTTGAGTGAGTCTGCAGTGCCTTTCATGTTTCTTGAATAGAGTTTGGGCAATGCTGCATCTGATGGTCCCTATGTAGACTTGTCCACAGCTGCATGGTATACGATAGACTCCTGCAGAGGTGAGAGGATCCCTCTTGTCCTTCGCTGAATGTAGCATTTGTTGGATTTTCTTAGTGGGTCTGTAGATAGTTTGTAGGTTGTATTTCTTCATCAGCTTACCTATGCGGTCAGTGGTTCCCTTGATGTATGGTAAGAACACTTTTCCTCTGAGTGGATCTTTGTCTTTACTCTCACAGCTTGTTCTTGGCCTTGCAGCTCTTCTGATGTCTGTGGTAGAGTATCCATTGGCCTGTAGAGCCCAGTTCAGATGGTTTAGTTCACCTTGGAGGTGGTGGGGTTCGCAGATTCTTTGTGCACGGTCTGTCAGGGCTTTGTAAACTGTGTGGCCCGATTGTTGATTAGGTTTGTGGATTATTAGAAAATCTAGAAATTGCAGTTTTACTTCATTTTCTTTTTATGCTGGCCTGTATGCTGATCTGTTTTAGTGAACCTACCCAACAACTCAATTAACTACCATCCCCAAGGCTGTCATACTCATTACATTATTGAATGTAAGTGAATATTCCAAAGATAATCATCCCCCCCTCCTCCTCCTCCTTCCCAAGGATCTTAATTCACAAATGTACCAATTTCTGGGTTATAGTAACATCATAATGCATGAGCATTCCAGATAGGAACACCAGTGATTGCAGGAACACAAGAACATATAATTAAACTGATTAGCTCTTGACAGCTGATATTCAGAAATAATACTAGGTGCCTAAGCCAAGTTGACCCTTTCATGCAAATCCTTTGAAGTGATGGTCAGGAACACATGTGGAACTTCTTTCCAAAAGGTACCAAATCCGTCTGAATAAATATTACATGAATCTAAAAAGACATGCTGAGGATATACATTCTTTCACTATAAAATACAATTTGATACATTTTGATAGTTCTGATCTATGCATAACATTCTACTGCTACAGGATAGGTGGTATCCTGGCACACAAAGGAATAGGATTCAAGGCAACTATATTTTAATTTGTTATGATTATAAATCAGAACATTTCTAAACCTATCCCTATCCCTTGAGATACTGAGGCACAATATGCACCTTGTTAAGATCAGTTAAATCATGAATCTATATATATAAAAGAGTGATGGCATCACGGCAATTCACAAAACAACAAAAGTACAGGCCCCCCAACCTCAAAATTTGACAACACAACTCATCATCCACGCCTCAAGGTTGATACAACAAAAAGAAAAGAAAAATAAAGTCCTAATTAGAGGGAGAGCAATAATTTTTTTTATCCAATTGCTGCCAGTTTAGAGGGCTAATCTCTGCCCACTTGGTTGCCTAGCAACCAAGGGACAGCCAGGTTTCAGTTAGGGGACAGGCAGATTTAGGCTTCGCTTAGGCTTCTTCCACAGATTATCTAATTTGCACTGGATTATATGGCAGTGTAGACTCAAGACCCTTCAACACAGCTATATAACCCATTTATAATCTTATATTATCTGCTTTGCACTGGATTATCTTGATTCCACACTGCCATATAATCCACTTCAGTATGCATTTTATACAGCTGTGAAGAAGGGGCCTCATATAATCCAGTTCTAAGCAGATAATTTAAGATTATCAATATACAGTAGAGTCTCACTTATCCAACGTAAACAGGCCGGCAGGATAAGTGAGTATGTTGGATAATAAGAAGGGATTCAGGAAAAGCCAATTAAACATCAAATTAGGTAATCGTTATACAAATTAAGCACCAAAACATCATATTATACAACAAATTTGACAGAAAAAGTAGTTCCATGCGCAGTAATGCTATGTAGTATTTACAGTAGAGTCTCACTTATCCAACACTCGCTTATCCAACGTTCTGGATTATCCAACACATTTTTGTAGTCAATGCTTTCAATATATCGTGATATTTTGGTGCTAAATTCATAAATACAGTAATTACTATATAGCATTACTGTGTACTGAACTACTTTTCTGATAAATTTGTTGTCTAACATGATGTTTTGGTGCTTAATTTGTAAAATCATAACTTAATTTGATGTTTAATAGGGTTATCCTTAATTCCTCATTATCCAACATATTCGCTTATCCAACGTTCTGCCGGCCCGTTTATGTTGGATAAGTGAGACTCTACTGTACTGTATTTACAAATTTACCACTAAAATATCACAATGAATTTAAAACACTGACTACAAAAACATTGATTATGAAAAGGCAGACTGCGTTGGATAATCCAGAACATTGTATAAGCGAATGTTGGATAAGTGAGATTCTTCTTTAATATGAAATAATTACTGGGATAGAATAATGCAGAACAATATAATCTCTAAAACCAGGACAGTAAATAAACAGGGGAATTCCACACAGGAAACAATCAGGGCCAGCTAACACCTCCCAACAAAGTATTCCCATCATCAAAGTCTGGCAAATCCTGTTTTCTCAGGGCCACAGACAGTAGAAGCACATAAAATATCGCAAACAACACCACTCTGAAAACAAGGGAATTCCAGACAGGAAACAATCAGGGCCAGCTAACACCTCCCAACAAAAAATTCACTCAGAGAGGAAACAGCCAGGCTTTAAAGCTGCAAGGCCATTACATCCTAATCATTTTTCCTAATTGCAGCATTCATACTTGCCTCCAACAAACAAAAAAAACCAATCAGAAATATTGTATATTCACCACCTTTAGGAAATAATATCCCCTGATGGCGCAGCGTGTTAAAGCGCTGAGCTGCTGAACTTCTGGACCGAAAGGCCACAGGTTTGAATTGGGGGAGCGGAAAGAGCCCCCACTGTTAGCCCCAGCTTCTGCCAACCCAGAAGTTCAAAAACATGCAAATGTGAGTGCATCAATAGGTACTGCTCCGGCAGGAAGGTAACACCGCTCCATGTAGTCATCCCACATGACCTTGGAGGAGTCTATGGACAACGCCGGCTCTTCGGCTTAGAAATGGAGATGAGCACCAACCTCCAGAGTAAGACACGACTGGACTTAATGTCTGGGGAAAACCTTTACCCTTGACCTTAACTACCACCAATTCCTCAATACTTTATTTCCCATACCACCATACTTCGCCACAGCAACGCGTGGCCGGGCACAGCTAGTATGTTATAAGATGCAAACCTAATCAAAACAAAGCCACAAAACCATAAAAGACTGAGTGAGCTACTTTTGAAATCACCCAGCAAATGAAAAGGCTGAAACAAATGCAACTTTGGCACCAGTTAGAACTCCATGAGGCAGGTATTCCATAATTATGCTGTGCACTAATATAATTCTGAAAGAGTTTGGATGGGATTAATATTAATTTAAGTATTATTATAATGAGGACTTTGCCAAGACTGTGGGAAATTCTTACCAGACTTTGGAAAAGTCTTCCAATGTTTGGCAAAATTCTATCTAAAGATTATCTAAGCTTTCTTGGCAGATGCTTGCAGACTGGTGAACTCCCTTCCTAGGGAAGTCTGGGATGGCCAGATGCCTATTCGCTTGCCAGTATGCAAAGATTATGATTTAATTCAGGTGGGGCTTTTGGTGATTGAGGAAGAAGTGTATAATAGATGAATGTTCTGCTTTGCTTACTGGCATTCTTTTACATTGCTTTTAACTAAAATGTATTTAAATTGTATTATTTTAAGATTCTGTTGCAATATTTTAACTTTTTTTGAAATCCCTAGCTTTTGGGGTTAGTTTTATCATAAACTGCCACCGGTTCCAGGTCTGGGAGGAAGGCAGCACAAAGCATAATAAAGACTTCAGACTTCTATGTGCATTATCTGATCATAGGGCTTTATCACACCAAGCTGCTATTTTGTTTGAAGGGCCAGCATTTGAACTGGAGACCATCAGTGCCGAGTAGCTTCCTCAGCTGAGCTTGGAAAAAGAGCTTATGGAAGAAGCTACCACTTCTCAGCCTTCAAAATAAATATAAGCAAGCTCCTGTTTAGGCAACATCTGAGAAGGTAACACATAAGGTGCTAAAGTGTGGCATCTTGTTGCTGGCAGTAACTTCAGCATTTGGAACTGTGGCCTTGGCTGTTAGTGATCTCTAGACTGAGGACCATATTTTTAGACTCTGGCATTTGGACCTGTGGATAAGCTCTTGACTCTTGACTCTAGACTCTGTTGGAATCAGATTTGGAACTTGAAATGGACTATTGGCTTCCCTGGGTGTTATTCCCTGCTGCCGGAACCAGCATGGTGTCCTGAGTTGGTTTAAACCACTGATTTTAAAGTTAATATAACTGATTTTAATGTTTAATGTTTTTAATGTTTGTGTATATTTATAATTATTCCATGTCCTGGCATGGAATGATTGCCGTATATATGTTGTGCTCTGCCCAGAGTCCTCTTCAGGGTGAGAAGGGTGGAATATAAATATTTTAAATGAATAAATAAATAAATAAATAATTGTGGTGCCTTGGATGGATTCTATGGCTTGGACTATTTTGATAACTTCCTGTTGGTTTAAGCTTTTGGCACTGTGATTCCTTAATTTTTTATTAGTGTAATTTTGAAATTTCAGCATGAAAAACAAAAAAAAGACATACATACTTACTTATGCCTTTGTTTTGTTTCTGTGTGTATGTATGTGTGTGGAAAATAGTCTGCTTGGGAATTGTGAGACGGGGAAGCAGAGGAGCAGAATCTTGCCAACTGACATCACATTGCTGTCCACATGCCAGTAAAGAAGTGGAAGGGGCCAATCCTACTAAAGTAGGTGACAGGAATGTTGCAGGATTGGAACATTTTATCTGTCAACAATGAGGGATGGGAGAATCATGGGGTAGGAGAAGCAAACCAGTAGCTCGATATGAATGGCTGCAATGCCAGTTTGCCCGTGTTGTGTGATAAAGTCCTCAGTTTGTGGGCAGAAGCTCTATGGCCACCTTTTCTGATTATCACTTTACTTTTTGTTTAAAGTATAAGCACTTCCAGAATTATAGAAAGGTGCTAGCACAGTCATGGACTCCCCAGCCATTTTGTTACAAGGTTGCAAAATCAAGTAGGTGGAAAGTTTTTAAAAATGTTTTTTTATTATTATTTTCAGAATAATTTTAAATAATGCTACATAAAATTATACAAACATTCAGAAAATTTTCCATTGGTAACACATGTTTACATTGTTCCCACTCTTTCTTCCTCCCCTCCTCTCCCCAGGAATAGTTCACAAATTTTGCTGTATTTATTACGATTGTTCAATCATGTGGATAATCTTGTTTATTTCCTTATATTTATTTCCCCCTTTATTCTGTAAATTAAGTCTTTCCATTTTGCCTCCTATGACTATCTGATTTGCCCATTCTGTAGTAACTTTCCCTTTTGCTAATGTAGTCTTGGACAAGGTAGTTCGCTAAATATTCATTTATATCATGTTTTAATGTATAAATGTATAGGTTAGTGGAAAGTTTCCAAAGGCATGGCAAGATGATGGCACTTGTTAAGGAGGAGTTTAGATATATCTCTTTCATGATTAATGTATTGTGGTTTGTATTTATAACATGCAATGAGAAAATGCAATTTTCTCAGTGACATTAAACTGACATCTTGGTACTAGAGTTCATTTAGTGTGGAAGAGACAGTGAGGAAAGCTGAAATTCCAAGAATCTCAAATTTGCTGCAGATTATTTTAGACATCTGTCACTTGTCAGATTAAAGAAAGGCGATATCTTTAACTATAGAAAAAAGCAAACGCCTAGTGGACTACCAACCCAAACAATAAACTAATGATCATACCTTTATAATGGAAAATGCTGATCCTCAGCCAAAAACATGATCCAATGTTAAAAGATTTCCACCATCTCCCATAGGAGCCGTGGTGGCGCAATGGGTTAAACTCTGAACTGTTGACCTGAAGGTTGGGTTACTGACCTGAAGGTTACCGGTTCGAATCCGCGAGACAAGGTGAGCTCCCATCTGTCAGCTCTAGTTTGCGGGGACAAGAGAAGCCTCCCAGGAACACATCAGGGTGTGCCCTGAGCAACATCTATGTTGATGATCAATTCTCTCACACCAGAAGCGATTTGCAGTATGTTCTCAAGTCGCTTCTGACACAATTAAAAAACCCATCCCCATAAACTGGAAAACAGTTTCACATGCTATTTGAGTAACCATCATCATGCCGTTTGCTTTGAATACTGCCCTATGCTTGCCAATACTAGACTGATGCCAATCAAGTAGCCCTTGAGTTTTTTCATAATTCTCAATAGCCAAAGTGTTGTTCTCTTTATTCTCTGAGCCACGGAATCCTCTGTATTCTTTGTGCATATAACTACTCCATTCATCTATAACATTTAAGAGTTATGCCACTAATTAGGAACATATATAACCAGTAGCAAGTGTTTTTGAGGGCACCCAATTCCTTAAATCTTTGCATGTGTCCATCACCTAAACTGCTATTTTATACCTGGACCCAGCTGGTAAATCTCAAGGTGCTAGTAAAACACAAAGTACATTCTGCAAATCTGCTCATCTCTGTAATGGGGTTATTTGTATGATTCTCAGATAAGCAGATGGAGGGTTAAGATTAGTAGATTGCACAGGTTTCAGTACCGATGCTCAAAAATTCTAGAGGCTGTTTCAATATATTGGATTAGGAAATGAGAAAACCGTGGGTTGCTTGCTCCTTATTTGATGTTCAAAAACAAGAAAGCTTGTTCCTTCTATTAACTAGGTTTAGCTGAAATGTGTTTGTGAACCTGTACATTTTGTTCCCTTTCTGAAAAAAAGATGTGGTAAAAGATGAAGTGCTAGAAATCTTTTGATAAAAATCTGCAATTTACTTAGAAGCATCTCTACAATGATTTTACAATTGAGTTTAATCCTAGCACTCTCATTTTTACTACATCATCTTTCTTTTACTTCCCCCAGAAGGTAATTACTGTGTTCTACCCTGTGATAGACTTCTGCTCCGAAAACATCTGTTACACATTTATAGGCTAAGTGATTCAACATGCTGGTAAGGAAATATTGTGTGTTTGATGTACTCTAAATCTTGTCTTGATCCCCAATTGACAACCGAGTGGAGGGCCATTACCACAGAGGTAGCAATTTGACTTTAGCTAAATTTAGCTAAGAGGCAGACATTATTGTCATAATAAAGAATTGCTATGTTCATGTAGATAACATGAAGAGACATGACTCAAGTTATCATACAGAGTAAATGTTCACTGCAATTGCACCTAACCCAGCTTCTAAACCTAAAAAAATGAGACTTCTACCCTACCGCTGTTATCCCAATGCTCTTGCTGTCCAAATGTGGAGCTGCTGGGCTTGTTAAGATGCATCAAACTTGGCACCAAGTATCAGACAAATAAAAGCTAGTCAACTAATCAACTGTTACTCGCACATTATAAAAACTTGCTTTACAATCCTGTCCTATACCAGCAAGGCAGCAAAAAATATAATTTTAAAAAGTAGGTAGTTTAGATATTCAAAGACCCTCTATGAAAGTACTCATGGATGACAGGCATTTAAGTAACAGCCCTCATCCTTTTTTGGTTTCAGGGCAGTGTACAAAAATGTGTATCACAGTGATTTGTAACAATAGGAGCCCCCGATGGCACAATGGATTAAAACCTTGTGCTGGCAGGACTGCTGACTGAAAGTTCAGTGGTTCGAATCCTGGGACTGGGGTGAGTTCCCATCTGTCAGCTCCAGCTTCCCGTGAGGGGACATGAGAGAAGCCTGCCACAGGATGGTAAAACATCCGGGCATCCCCTGCAGATGTCCTTGCAGATGGCCAATTCTCTCTCACCAGAAACGACTTACAACTTCTCAAGTAACTTCTGACACAAAAAAACTGTACCAATAAAAGAAAAGAGTAACACAATGAAAAGAAACCAATGATACCAAATTTGTGTAAATAGAAATCATGTCATCATGTGCTATAAAAATGTAACTTGAATGCCAAGTAGTTAAAGTGCAATTTAATCTTTCCTGCACTACCTAATACTCATTTTACATGGTTGAAAAATCGCAGAGTAGAATCCGGCATCCTTTCCTTGTTGATGGGACTGGAAGGGTTTGGGATGAGATGCTGCTGCTCCTCCAAGGACAGCCTTCTTGGGAAGAGAGAGGCTGAGCTAAAGGAGAGTGCCTTGATGCATCTAGACAGGTGGTAAGCCACCATTACAATGCTCCAGCAGTTAGTAGCTGCCAGAAAGGCCTGAAATGGGTGTTCCATATGTGGGGAATGGAAACTGGTTTGGAACCTACTGTTCATGTGGGATGGACCTGACGCCAGCAAGAGCATGGAAAAAAATACAAGAAGGTTACCCCTACCTCAACTCTCTGCTTTGATTTATATGAGCTTCAAGGACTCACAATGCATCAGTAAATCTGTAGTTCCACTCACCCCAGTCCCAATTAACACTCATCTCTGTGCTCACCCTTAAACATTCAAAAATGAAATGAAATATCTAAGGCAGAAAATAAAATCAAGGTGAGCAAAAATTATAGGCTATGATTGTAGGCAGAATGAGAAAAATTCATTTAATTGGTCACTTAGATCTAGCAAGAGATATACTTTAACACAAGAATGGGAATTGTGCTCCTCTGGATATTTTCAAACTGTAATTCCAATAATCCTTCACCATTGGTTATTCTGGTTAGGGTTGCTGGTCACAGTTGCCCATTCCTGATTAATCAGACCCTTCATATACTGCATTCAAATACGAATAGGGCAAGGAAGGGGAGATGGAAACTTCAACTCCACCAAAAAAAATAGTGTTTGAATTTAATTCCACCATGGCTTAAATATGTATAGAGAAAGCTGCAATATAAAAACAAGAACTATTAAAATATTGTCTGGAAAATTATGAAATGCACTGTATTTAGAGAAAGCAGAGAAAATGTTCCAGCACAGATCCTTCTTCTTCCCACCGCTTCACTCTTTGCCTATATTCTGTATCTTAAAGAAAAGATATCAGCAAGACTCATGCTACCTCTCTCCAAGTATACCAGGTAAAAAGCTGCAGGCAGTTCCTGCTGATGATAAGAATTTGCCGTTCATCATGCATGCCATCATCACCCTGACAGAAGATTATTTTAAAAACAGCTTTATAAAATGGTTTGGAAGCGTCAGCTGATGCAGAATGCAACAGCTTGCAACTAAATGATTCGGTCTGGGAGAATATTTTCAGCAGAACTCCAACCTCTGCACATCTCCCAATCCTTTCCCAGTCACATTTGAGTCCTCAGTTTAACCTACCATACCTAAACAACATAGGACACATAGAGGAGCTGTCTTTTCTCATTCATCTCATTATGACATCTGGGACAAGCCAAATGTAGAACTCAGGAAGAAGCCTAATTATTATTGGTCAGTCTAGCTCAGCATTATTTTCACAGACTGGCAATGGTTCTCTGGGGTTTCATGCAACAGTCCTTCCCGGTAATGTCTGAAGACACCAGTGGTTGAACCTAAGGCATTCAGATTAAAGCATATATAATATTTCATCACTGATCTTCAGCACTTCCCTTGCATATAGTTGTGAAGGGACTATTTTGCTTAGAAAGCACATTTATTTACTTATTATAAGCCACTGAAACAGGTAGGGTTGCATATGGCATTACAGTCTTCAAGACTTACACATCACCATATTTTATTTAACCTTTCACTCAATGCTTCCCTCATGAATTGTTCCCTAATCCTTCAAATCTGCCCAATACCTCTAATGTTAAAATCATCTAAAAGCTCCTCCTGTCTTTAGCTTTCTTAAATTTCACAGAAAGAGCAACTCCTCCTCATTCAAAAGATATCTAATGTCTTTCCTTATCTCCTCTTTTAATGCAGATTGTACACCAATATACAAATTCTCAATTGGTGTACAATCGGCATGAAGAGAGAAGTATGAAGAAAGATATTCCCAATGTGTAGATTCCCAAGTTGTGAACCATGCAAGAAGCATGAACAGCTAATGCACAAGCTACTCTGGTATCCCACTTCCACCACTGCTTTGCAGAATTTGAGGCTACCTTTAATTTAAGGCAATTATTGGAGTAGCTGAAGTATTAAACAGCTCACATTGGTTTGAACAGACATTATTAAATGCTTTGTATGCTAACAATTACACACTACGGAGCCAAAATAAGAACTTTAAGAGATGTCTCCAAGCAAACCTTTTCAAAATCTCAGCCAACATCTGAACCACACTGGAGTTAATGTCCTAACTAGATACTGGCTGAATTTTCAGTATGATTAATACAACAAAGGGCTTTTGTTTTGCTTCTTGTTGTACTGCTAACACATAATGATTGCTTTAAAAATAATGCTATTTAACCATTGATCTTTCCCTCATTATGGTATAACAAGGCTTCGGTTATCTCTCTGCTAGACTCTTACCACTAATCATGTATTTCTGTTGTTATGTGCCTTTAAGTCATTTCTGACCTATGGTGATCCTAAGGTGAATCTATCACAGAGATAATTTTTCAGAGAATGTTTGCCTTTGCCCTCCTCTGAGGTTAGGAGTGTGTGATTTACCCAAAGTCATCCAGTAGGTTTCCATGGCTGAGCAGTAATTTGAATCCTGGTCTAACAGTGTTCTAATGTAATGAACTATATAACACAATAGTGGTTCTACACATAAGTAGTACACAATATGTATATTAGAGCATCATATACATATAACATACACAGAAACAATACTCAGTCCTAAGGTATATGACTCAAAAGTATCTAACTCAGTATTATAAATCAAACAAAATGATATAAGTCTCTGTAGTCCTAAAAGGTTTGGATTGGCTAAAAGGCAAACTGATTCAGAGTCTCTGCAGTTCTGGAGGGATTCCTCAGGACTCCACAGGTTTTGGATCAATAGTGAAGCCAAGTAGACAGAGTCAATGCTGATGTAACTCCTGAGTAGGTGGTAATATATCCGTTCACACCGTTTACACGCCATTTACAACTGGTTCCCGGGTTTTATCCCAGTTTCGGTAACCCTTCTTCTGGTAAGCGGCAAAAGCTTTATTTCTTTATTGATGGCTCTGCATCAGGTATTCTTAATTCTTAACAGAAATAAAAATAAAAGGAAATTTGTCTAATGTTGTGCTCTTTATAACATATAAATCATCAATTGTATAGACCTTGTGAAAATAGACATGTCAAAGCACCCCAAGATATGCGGTATTCTAAGTTACAAACAAGGAATTATCTTTTTCCCAGATATAGTAGTAAACATATCTACTCACATGTTCGCAGTATCAATATGCTGCTGTGGATTTTGTGGTGCGAGCAGCCATTCATGGTCCCCTAGTGATTTAAATACCTGATTACAGGAAGCAGGTGAGGTCCAATTTGTCATTTAGACCATGAGGGGTCTAAATGACAAATAACCTGTGAACTGATATATTACCACCTACTCAGGAGTTACATCAGCATTGACTCTGTCTACTTGGCTTCACTATTGATCCAAAACCTGTGGAGTCCTGAGGAATCCCTCCAGAACTGCAGAGACTCTGAATCAGTTTGCCTTTTAGCCAATCCAAACCTTTTAGGACTGCAGAGACTTATATTCATTTTGTTTGATTTATAATACTGAGTTAGATACTTTTGAGTCATATACCTTAGGACTGAGTATTGTTTCTGTGTATGTTATATGTATATGATGCTCTAATATACATATTGTGTACTACTTATGTGTGGAACCACTATTGTGTTATATAGTTCATTACATTGTTTAGAATAGACATCTGTGTTTACCTAACAGTGTTCTAGTCAGGACTCAAACTACTACACAATCCTATTATATTGCTAACCATCACTAAAATAAATTATTCACAGGGATTAGCAAAACCTAAAGAATGGGTAAGTGGATACTTACCCATTCTTTACTAACCAAGACGACTTTCTCTTCTTATGACCAGCATGCTTCTTATAACCTTTAAGACCAGAAAAGACAAAGAGGGTAAACCCAAGACATTTTGCTATTAGGCAAAATGATACAAGCTCCCCTCTATTTATCTGGCAAAAGTGCACGCCAACCAAATCCAACCAAGTTTTTTCCAGAATTTTTTTTTTTTTGCCGGGGAGGGGGGGGTTGTACAGATGCCTCTCCCCATTCCAGTAATAAAATAGAAATTTAATAATCATCTGCTGCCCTTCTATGATCAAAATCTGGTGTTTGAGGTAGATGTTCCATTTGAGTGCCCTGCCAACCTAATAATCCCACATTAGCCCATCCGGGAAAACACATCATATCACAGCAACAGTATGGCCCTCCCTTTTTTCATTTTCTATCCCACTTTCATTTTCAAGACTAGGACCTCATCACACTGAGACCTGAATCCATGGATTCAAGACACAGCATGATGAACCTGTGGGGCAGCAGGGGGAAAACAATGTGCCACACCCCACATTGCCCACTGCACCCCTTACCTTATCGCCACCCGACTTCCGCCCATTCTTCTTTATGAAACACGGGAAGTCTCTTGTGTTCCCTGGGAAGCATGCTGCCAGGACACTTTGTTTAGAAGTTTTAGCACATAGAGTAGCCCCTGATAATCTTTCAAGGAGACGTATGATGATAGTAGGGTCTCCTGCTGAAAGGAACAGTGGTTTGTCATCCTGACAAGATGCCTCTCTGGGGCAAAAATCTATGATATAATAGAGAGAGCAACCTTCAAATTTCAAGTCAACTTAGTCAGTATGGCTTGTATTACTGTAGGATGTTTTAGCCCTATATCCCTGCCACAAGCAGTATTCCTACAAGGAAAATTAATTACATAAGTCTAAAAGAAGTAAGGAACTTTATCAAATGCCCAATACAACTGTGGAAACCTTGGGATTGTCAAATTGCCCATTTTAAATTGGTTACAGTATGCAACAAAGAATAGGCCCATGCAAAGATAAACCCCCTTAGGCTACATATGCATAGGAGGCCTTTGTGCTTCTGATAAAAATTATAATGCAGAACCAGAAAAAAGGGACTGATAATGGAAAGTGCAACTGCAGAATCTTGGTTTACCATCCTCTTCATTGGAAAAGAACCATTAGATAACAACTGTGCTCAGAGATAATCTAAAATGAGCCCACACCCACCCAAGATTCCCTTGAAGATCTAGAAGAAGGAGTGGTGCCTCCAATTGTTTTTTAAAAATAAGTAATCAGGATTTTCTTTCCATATAAAAGTCCACGGCAAATTAAAAACATGAGGTGATGATACACAGAAGGCACACAAGTAAGATTTCAAAGGAAGACTCCCCCCACTTGAAAAAGGCGTCGGCAGGTCTTGAAAGAAAATGTTGCTGAATCTGCAGCGGTGGTGGCTGGAAAATACAACCTCAAGCCTCTAATTAAGCTGTTCTGCAAAAGAAGTGCCATCATTTCTTCCTACCTCCGAAATGTGGGATAACCATTCTCCCTCAAATAAGAGACGGTACTCTGGCACATTAAAAATAAAGTAGCTACAAGGCTAATGAGGAACAGACTTGCCAATGTACATGGGTGTACACACACACACACACACACAATCTACAGATAATGACTGGAAATTTATGGCTGTTTCCTTCACTGGCAGACAGGAGTACAATAAGAATTCTCAGAACAGCAGACCTTTTGTGCGCACATGCTGCGCTGTTTATACTACAGCAAATAGGCAGCATGATTCAGAGCATATATACCTCTGCACTCCTTTATGCACCAAATGATACATAAAGTACTAAAACAGCTCTGGAAAACTGGGGTATGTTTGAAGCAATTCCATAGTTACAATAAAGACTGACAGTAATTTATCACACTACAAAAATCAAGCAGAAGGACACCTGTGTCTTTTAGTTTATCTTTCCTTTATACTTAGTCACGAAACAAAAACAAGTGAGCTGTGCTAAGAAACTGACTATGACCCAGTTTGCAGGTAAAAATAAAGCATAATTCCTCAGAAATCTGGTTTATTGGGAACAAATAATAGTGCTAATGTAGACCCTATCATTCCCTCTTGGCCCCTTGCCAGTGGGAACTGCTAAACAAATGTATGCGCAATTTTTTTCATGATCCATCTGAGCAAATTCTTTAATAATAAGCAAGAATCTGAAGTCAATAACAAATCAGGACTGAAATTATGGTTTATGATAACAGCAACAAATTTGATGTTAAACAAAGTACAAGTGGTGCTTTCCTGCTTTGTTTAGCAAGCAGGAATGGCTAAATGGTATGCAGCAACCTCACCGCAAATAAGCCAGAATTTTGGCATATCATTAGGTATCAATCAGCCCCATATCTGCACACTGGTAAGATGGGGCAAGTAATGTTACAAAATGCTGATTTTTTTCACCTTTCTCCTTGTAATAGGGAGTCAAACTACATGCTATGTTAAACATGTAGCATGCATTTTAAGATACAAGTTTTGTTTTACTCTAGAGCAGCCTTCTAGCCATCAATTACCATTCTCCCTCCATATGCTGTTTTTTAAGGGGAGGACTGCCACTGGCACTGGTGGTTGAAATTTGAAAAAACGAACAGAGAAATATTTAAATCTCTGCACACATTGGTTGTGATCCAGATAAAGACCACGTTTAGTTTAGTGCAGGGGTAGACAAAGTGAAGTTCTCTGGATGTTTTTAGACAGCAGCTCCCACAGTTTCTCACCATTAGCTATGCTGTCTGAGGCTGATTAGATTGTAGTCTCAACAACATCGGAAATGCACCATGTAGTTTGACCCTCAGGCTGAGATAGCTGAGATAGACATACCCACCCCAAATGTACTTATATAACAAGGAGTATTCAGATGCATCATTTTTCTTGAATTTAATGTTTTATTCCAGCTGTAATCACTTTGGTTTCACTAATGTATTCATTTCTGATATATTACTCACTCACACTGGAAATGAGTATTATTTTGTTTGAATAACCAATGTCTACTCCTGAATAAATGCCACATACAAAGTTTCCCCATCTCATAGACCGGTAAGTTACATAGACTTATTGTTTTCTACAACAGAAATAAACTTATTGATATCATTAATCTTCAAGTCTAATTGTTATTTTAGGTTTAAGCCCTAATAATTACTATATCTTGACCTTTATCCAGCCAATAATCACTGGAAAGGTATATTTTGTTCACCACACACTGCTAGGAATATTTTTTTCTAAAATATGCAGGGACTCTCAAGGGTGTTTTTTTCAGGATTTGCAGCAACCTTTCACATAACCCGAGACCACCACTATCCAGACTAGTATTAAAACCTCTTAATTGTCTTAATAAGTATGGAGACCCATATACATAAATATCCTCTCTGTCCTGTTATATCTCCTCTGGGAATGTCTATTTTGTTCTCCTTTTGCAGCATTCCATGAATAGCCCCTTTGTGCATGCAGCGCCCAAGAAACTTAGCTGCTGGACTATGTGAATCATTCTTATCATCCATTAAATAGAGATAGATTCCTCCAGAGTGCTCAGAATCAGAATTTGATCTCGTTCACTTGACAAGATTATCACCACTAGATTTCACCTCTTATATTTTAAGGTTTTCATTCTCAATCTTGTGTTTTATTTATGTTCCCATAAATCATACACCACACACCACATGACTGACACCAGTGACATCATTGATCAGTATCTCTGCTCTGCCATTGAGGGCACATTGTGATGGAAGAAATACTCAAAATCATTGTTACTTCCATTGCAGCTTAACAATGTATAGTACTGAAAAAAGGACCCATCTCTATCTTAACACAGTCATGATTTTTAAGAACAGCATGAAAATGATTTGAGTTTCCAAGTTCCAAATATAACTGCATCTCTCCAAGAACAGAAGATATGATATGCAGTCAGGATCTTAAAGAATGCCCTTCTGCACGGAGCACTGATCCACTAAAGGTTATTAAGAGAGGACAAGCATGCACAAAAAACTGGAAAAATATCCATACCTGGCCATTCCAAGACTGGAAAAGTTGGATGGGACAATCAAGACATCAAGGCGAGAAAATGGATGAGTGCCCAGTAGAGCATAAGATGCGGAAAGACACTGAGGAATCAATGGGAGGAGAATCTCTTCACAGGATTTCTGAAGGCATGGTGGAGCAAAGATACGATGAGGAATCATCACTTGAGAAGTGGCCGCAGGTTCTTGGAAACGACAGGGGTAAGGTACATGACCACAAGCCCCTTCTAACAACCTGATGGTGAAAAGCAATTAATAGATTTTTGATGTTTCTAACCAGCAAAGTTTCACCATTACGATTGGCCAAGTTATTTTGGTTTGATTGCAGCACTTCAGCATTTGGAATATAAATAAAATATAGTTCTTTTAATAATGGTGGAAAACTCAACACCATGGAGATACAAATGTCTGCAGACATCTCACTCTAGCAACAAGAATTTTGTTGGCATTTAACACCTAATTGATCGATATGTTTCTGCTAAGAAAGCACCCACATTTATTAGAGTATAAAGTACCATCTAACGTAATGCAGATCTCAATTTCAAAGGTGTAAATTACCAAAAAAGAATTTGCCCTCAATTGTAATGCATCCAACAGCACAGGAATAGCACATCAGGAAGGCAGGCAGCATGAATTAGGCGATTTGGGAAGCCACACCCCTCCATCTCGTCAGCCTTGCACAATTCCCAACTGACATCATTCATGAGGCCTTCAAAACCAAGGGAAGGTTTCTGAAAGTCTTGTGAATGAGGCCAATTGGGAACCGTATGGGACTGTGGCCGAGGCGGGGGGCGTGGAGGCAGAGATCCTAAGGGCCACACTGAAGGCAGGATCCATGACTAAGTGGTGCTCCTCCTCCTTCTCCGGGCACCACTGAACTCTGAGATCACCGCAAGCACCAGGAACAGATTCTTACATCCCTGCCTCCAGGGTTCCCAGGTCCTCCAGGTCTTTTCACGCAGGTGGATTTATTTGTGCAATTCTAACACACCATTGAATCTAATGTTAACCTCAAATTTGGCAATGTAATTTAGCCCAAAAAGGTGAGTGTTAGACTTGAATAAATATGGTATTTTCCCACCTAGTCCTGATACTTTCGTGCCATGTGGCATAAAACCTGACGCCCAGAGCAGCCAAGCAGCATATCTTATAATCACCTGGCTTTTTTCACTGTTCCAGAAGCCCAAAAACTGCAGGAAGAGGAAATCAGTACAACAGAAGTACAATGTTGATCAAGGACACATTCTGGCAACACTTTAATAGGATTTGCACTGAAATTAGTTCATCATGCAGAATGCCAACAATAATCCTACACTTTCCCCTTTTCTGTCTTCATCAGCTCTAATCATAGTATAGCACAACCACAGTTTAGAAAAATTCCTGAAATCCTCTAGCAATTAGTTTCAAAAAATATTTTTTCCAGTTAGGTTTTCTCTTAATCAGGATTTACAAATCCAGTTCAGATCATTTTTAAGATGAGAAATCTCATTGGTTTGATACAACAATAACTTTAAAGCAAAGCCATAGTCAACTTGAGAAGGGAGAGGAAGTCGGCAGGTCAATCTTGATTTCATAACCATGGTTAAAAGTACATCAACAGATATGTCTGCAGCAAGCATTATCTGTTTTTCATCTGTAGACTATATTTGACAATGAATTCGTAATGTGTGGAGATGTTCTTTCTGGTGCTTTTAATCTTAAATAGCACACAGTCAGGCCAAATTAAGAGTAATGTATTTTGAATTCCTTTGAACGAATCCTGCCATGAAATCAATTATCTGTTTCAGACTCAAAAAACACGCAACACAAATGCTTCACAACTGCAATATGTTTTGCTGTGGAACAATCTTGCTATAAATATGTGAACAAACAGGAACTATTAGAAACAGGATACTTCAAACAGCAGAATTGGAAAAAGCTAAGCAGATGGTAATATGGCTAGGAGAACATATCAGCACTTCTATATGAAGATAATTGAAAACAAAACAGAGTTAGAGTCTTGGAAGATGTACTGCTAAGGAGATATGAAAGAGATATAAAAATCACAAGGAAGAAACAGAAATAGCTGTCTAGCCAGTCTTATGATATAGAAGTATGAGGCACCCAATTACATTAATATATCAATCAACCAAACCCTTTAAAAGTGAACAGTTTATAAATGGTAACATCATGAACAATCTGAAATGTTAAAGCATGTCTTTCTCTGGATTTGGAAACGTGTTACTTAAAATAATTGCTTTGCCAGTGCTTTAGTTTAAGCTAAAATTAATACAAAAGTGGTAACCTGAAGAACTTTCTTAATCAGTCCCATTTTGTTCTTAATAATGCTAATAGAACATCTATAATTATTAAGTGTAGGGTTTCCAACAAAAACTTTTGAGTGACTTAAAAACAAATAAGATTATATCTGAGGAGGAAAAGGACAAATGAGCCTTGCATAAAGAATCCACTTTTCACATAGTTTAGCTAAAGCAAATTTATGTAGAAACTAATTGCATTATTCAAAGAACATTTTCTGCATAAGCAACACACCCTTGCCCATCCTCACCCATTGGACTGATCTCTTTTATATGATTTCCCTTTGCTTTGATTAAACATGTTCTCCTATTGTTCCTTGACTCGGATGACTCATTTTCTTGTATAACAGAAAAAATGGAATGCTCTCTAAAGTACATATTTCTCAACTGTAATCACCAACCTGATATCCGCCTTTGAGAACAGTGGAAAGATCCCATCATTCCTCTGAACGCCAGTTGCATAAGTTTTTCTTTTAACTTCTGCCCAACATCCAACAGCAATAGTGAAGGTTGATGCTGGCATTGGCATGGTCACATAATAAAACCAGTTTAATACACCTACAAAGAAAAATAAAAGGCATTACCCACCGCATTGGCACTTGAAACACTAAATCTAAAAAGTAGTTGCTTGATTCAAAAGCCCAGGAAGTCTGAAAGTTAGATTTCTTTTTGTTTTAAATCAGCCATAATCAAGCTGACATTCAGCACTTTGTGAACTGACGGCAGTTATCTACTGTTCTATTTGTATTATTCTGATTTTATGCTATAAGTGTTGACAGGGATTGTTGTTATAATTTTATGTGACTTGTTTTATACTTTTGTACCATTTTTACCAGCTGTATGTTATATGTGCACCCTGGAGTGCCTTGTAAACTGCCCCGAGTCCCTTTGGGGAGATGGTGGCGGGATATAAATAAATAAATTATTGTTATTATTATTATAGTAGAGTCTCACTTATCCAACATAAACGGGCTGGCAGAACATTGGATAAGCAAATATGTTGGATAATAAGAAGGGATTAAGGAAAAGTCTATTAAACATCAAGTTAGGTTATAATTTTACAAATTAAGCACCAAAATATCATGTTATACAACAAATTTGACTGAAAAAGTAGTTCAATACGCAGTAATGCTATGTAGTAATTACTGAATTTACGAATTTAGCACCAAAATATCACAATGTATTGAAAACATTGACTACAAAAAATTGACTACTAAAGCAGACTGCATTGGATAATCCAGAACATTGGATAAGTGAATGTTGGATAAGTGAGACTCTACTGTATTTTATTATTATTATTATTATTATTATTATTATTATTATTATTTTATTGTATGACACAGCAAACAAGATAGACATGCTGGATTTCATATCACAAAATCACAAGTCGAACACTTTCCAAGTGTCTAGGACTGTGTGATGTATTTATTATTATTATTATTATTATTATTATTATTATTATTATTATTATTATTATTATTATTGGCATCCAATTAAGTTCTTATTTATTATAAATAACTTATTTATTTATTTATAAATACTGTAAAATAAATAAATAAATAAGTTCTCCAGCTCATAGAATTGTTTTAATACATGAAAGGGAGAGGGACTAATTCCACCTTTATCATCCCCAAAATCAGTTTTGGGATTGTTGGGAAAACCTACAGTGCAGTTTCGGGGAAGAGGAGTGCTATATGGCAGAGAAAGGGAAAGTCTTGTCATGCAAGTAGAGTTTTGCTTATGACACAATGCATTTCACCTTCTGTTCTGAAACTATCACAATTTATGGCTATACTATAAATTTAACATATTCTACAACCTACAATGGAAAAGGAAGCTTCTCACATCATAAAAATGCTGGCACAAATCCAATGTTGTGCAAGTGAAAGGTAGAAATGTTCAATGGATCTTTCCCTTCTGTTTTTCAGGACCTTGCGCATCTGTAAAGCCTTTCTGTAGGATTTCGGAAAGGCTACAGAAGCCAGATTGGACAGCACTGAGAAGTAGAAACCATCAAATTTGTGAGTACGGTTAGCCAGATGTCCCTTATTATAAGGGATGTCCCCTTATTTAAGGGTTGGAAAGCTTATCCTATATGAACAAGCAGGATGCCAAGTGTCTTGCATTTGGGAGTATATCTTAAAACACAGCAGTAACAGTATACAGACAGTCCCCAAGTTACAAACATCTGACTTGCAAATGACTCATAGTTAAGAATGGGGATGAGACAACAGGAAGACATAAAAATCTACCTCTAGGAAGGGAAATTAACCCCTGAAAGAGTTACCATTGGAAAAAAATTGTCTCCACTGAAGCTTTATCACTAATCCTTGTTTCCACAAGAAGCCAATTTTTTCACAGTCCAATTATCACAAGAACAGAAAATGAGATGAAATTTTCTAAACAGGGGCACAGACAGCAAAACAGATACCACAGGGGTGTTAACCCTTCCCTATGCTATCCAATGTGTATGTGTGTGTGTGTATATATATATATATATGGCTGGAGTTGCACTTAAAAATGTACCTATTCTGACTTACATATAAATTCAACTTAAGAACAAACCTACAGAACCTACTTGGTTCATAACTTGTGGTCTGCCTTTATACTAAATCCTGGGAGATGGGGATCTGTTGTTAGCACAGCTGGTGACTATTCTTTCCATTTCAGGCCGAGAAACATGGCCTCGTACAATTGGATCGCTTCTCTCACAATGGCTGCTAGCTTGCTGTCAGAATAGTTGCAGAAGTTTGTGGATTGCTGCAAGATTTGAGATACGATGGGAAATGGGAACTCTAGCAAGAGGTGCTCTCTTCAGAAGACTTGAGGTGGGCCTTATGTAAAAGAAGGTCTGGCTCACATGTCCCAAGCAATCTTGGGCTGGCCGGCAATAAAGCTACAAGGTTTCCAGACTAGCCTTCCTCTTTGTTGGCCTGCCACTGATATGCTAATCGCTAGGCAAGAGTCTTAAAGGAAGGGAAATACGTGTCGCACCTCAGGTTAGCTTCACCTTGCTGAATACACCAGGCTGCACACAGGTTGAAGTCTTTTATAGTTTATTAGGAAATAGGAAATAAATAGTTCTTAAAAAGCAAAAGTAAAGTTCCAAAAGATTGTTGCAGAACAAGGCTATAAAGAATACTTCAAGAAAACATCAGGCATGAAACAAGATCCCATTAATGCATGACAAAGTCCCATGAACATGAACACACCAAGGATGCAAGATAATCCGGGAAACCAAGAGCTTGCTCCTTGACTCAAACGAGAAGTTGCTTTGACAAAGATTTCCCTCTTAGCACACTCTTTTAATACCCTTTGCATAGCATGAAAGCATTTCTTTGGCCTCTGACCTCCCTCTTGTTTGCTATTCTAACACTTCTGCTAACCCTGAATTCCAAACGGCCAGCTCAATCTAAAGATTCCATTATGTCAAGGCCAGACAGCTCGTTAGCGTTAGCGTCTGTCTGTATGCTATCAGACTGGGAGCTGTCCTCTCTTCCTGAGTCAATTTGCACCTGGCTAGCTTCAGTATCATCAACACCATTCCATGCCATGGGAAAGCCTCCCTGTTCCTTATCTTCCACAGCAGGAACACTCTGAACCCGAATCCCATAATTCCCATCAGAGTCATCTTGAACCTGACTCCCATCATCTTGGAACCTGAATCCCACAATCCCCATCAGAGTCACTCTGAGGCTCCAGCTGAGTCACAACAATCCCTGATAGTCTACTTTGCAGTTTGATGATCAATTTGATTCTAAGCGATAACACCCAAGGTCAAGAACAGATAGTTTTAAACAATAGTCCTATGACATCTGAAAATCTAATAAATTCCTAATTGTTAAACTCCGTGTCAATAATTTTAACTGTCATTTGTTTTGGAAACTTCCCAGCCCTAATTAGAAACCTAGTGTAACATTTGATTTTTGTAAGCCTAGTAAATCGCATTTCACAATGTTTTTGAATCTTCAAGGCACTTTTTAAAGTTTTTTTCTAGAGGTAAAAAGATAGGGAGTGAGAAATGTGTGACTTCAACTTGACTTTTGCACAGTTTGAGTTCACCACTATATGGGAGTCTCAAGATAGTTTCACATCTCTATTAAGAAATATATCTCCAATTTAAGAACATCTGTTTCTCTAGAAATAATCCAATATGCCCAATTTGATACCCGATATACTAAAAAGGATCCCTTAAATTGTTTCTTTTTGTGTGGTTAGTTCAGATATATCAGTTCAAGCTGCCCTTATTCTTATCCAGTTGTATTTTATGTACGCTCTTTATATTCAAGATGCAGGGGAAATGGCATGCAAAAGAAACTTTCCCTCTTGAAATCAAAGTTCTTATTCATACATATATGTACAACAGTTAATGAATTCAGGATCTGGTGAAAACCTGCAGATCTGAAACAACCATCATAAGCTCAGCAACAAGGACAATTTCAAACCCAATGCCTAAATACAACTGTTAGTACCAAAGAGAGTAGAACAATTGAATCAGTGGAACTTATAAAACGTTGACCTCACAATTTACCATTGATTCAGTGAGTCCACTTTAGTTGAAATCTAATGATGCGATTTATGCCAAAATAAATAAAAAGCCAAGGACCCAAAATGTTTGAACACTTCGTACTCTAAGGAAAAACTAGAAAATCTGTTTTTGCTATCTACAAGCAAAACACCACACAAAGCAATGACCCAAGCTAATTAATGCTCTACCCTATGTAATATGAATCTCATTGCAGCAAGACAGAGTTCTACTCTGCCCAAAACAGGATGAAGATAGGAAGGGGAAAAACTTCGGTGAATCCAACAATAATGAATAATCACCAGCTAGTCTCCAATGTCCCATTTTGAAACCAAGTTCTGGTGTTCCTGGATGAAATGGATTTTCTAGATATATTTCCATCTGGCTTCTGGCATCTTTGATTATTTTCATAAATGACCAACACTAGGGACTAGATAGGGCAAGCCTGTATCTTTTAGTCTAGGTGGCTTTTGATAATATTAACAAATTGTACTTCCTTTTGTTAAATTACAGGGAGACAAAGGTTTTTGGAAATATATTGCACACCACCCAGAGATCAATCACTATTCACCTTCTCCCCATTTCTGTTCTAAATCTGGGTAATGATAGATATCCTCTTATTGAGTCACAGTTTTCCCATTCAGAAGCTGTAATCCTCACCATTGTTCAAAATAAAACCAACTTCAAGCTGTTTGCACATTCCTATGTGCTATTGTACAATTTTCTCCCTACTTTATTTTTGTTAATTCCATTAATCATTATGTTTTACTAACATTGACTGTTTTTCTGTCTCTTGTTTGTTTCAGAAACTTGTAACAACCCAACTAAACTATGATTTCTTGCTCTGTGCCTTTCTGCCCAAATCATTTAGGCTGCAGCTTTCCCTTTACATTTTTGTTGCTATTGTCTGGCTCGTCTGCCCTTGTGTGGCTCCCTGGGATGCAGCACCACCTAGGGTGGAAAGAACAAAATATTCATGGATACAGTGCACATTTCCACGTGGCAAAGAAACGGTCCAACTGCTTTGTAGAAGGTTTGACAAGATTTTGGATGGACACTTAAATCACTCAACACAGTGTTCAGCAAATAGTGTGTACAAGAGTTAGTTCTCACAGCCAGTTTTACATAAGAGTGTTCATGCAGACAACTCATGGATGATTAATTCACAAGCTATGTAGAATATGCAATTTGGAGCAATATTGTGTTGTTGGGGTTTTTTTTTGCTGTTGTTGTGTGCCTTCAAGTTGTTTTTGACTTATTATGACCCCAAAGCAAACTTCTGGTGTTAGAGAATTGGCCGTCTGCAAGGACGTTGCCCAGGGGACAACCGGATGTTTTACCATCCTGTGGGAGGCTTCTCTCATGTCCCCACATGGGAAGCTGGAGCTGACAGATGGGAGCTCACCTCGCTCCCTGGACTCAAACTGCTCAAACTCAAACTATCAGAACATTTTATATATATATATATATATATATATATATATATATATATATATATATATATATATATAAAAGAAAAGTGTCATTCCAGTGGTATAAGGTAAACCCCAAAGATGGCCATTTGTAGATATCCCAAATACTCTGAATCAGAGAGTTAGATTGTAGCCAATAACTAATTTAGGCATTTATTTGCAAACATATGAAGGGACTTTGCGCACCAGCCATGCTCCTGAGCCAATGCATAATCAGCTGGCATCTGAAAAGGCCAGCTTCATTGCATTGCAGTTTATAAGACAGGAAATAAAATAACGAAATATGAGTGTTGGTTTCTGCACAAAAAGTAGACCTGTTCCTAAGGCGAAGGTGGAGAGAATATGGCCGTCCAGGTGTTGTTGCAGACCAACAATACCTGGAGGGCCACTTTTTGCTCATAACTGTAGCCACAATAGCTTTCCCATTGGTTAAAGACATTTACATCATACACAGAAAAAGGAACTGATTCTGTTCACTATTCTACAAACCATTACATTTGCATAAAATAATTACACTGCTTCTACGCTGAAAAGGGAACTTTTAAACTGGCTTACAGTTGCTAAAGGGAAAAAGGACTCTTTGCAAACTAAGCTAAACAAATGCTTTTCTGTTCCCCATGGTACCAGAAGACAGTTTTGGATTACTAAATCAGAGTATAATCACTGCTAAAATTATGGAACATTGATGTCACTTGTGACACACTAATCAACAGCATGTTGAACACACTCTGCTCCCCTCCCATGATTAAACTTCCTAAATTACAAAACACTATTCAGGTTTTTTTTTTAATCACATGGCATCAGAATTGTAATGAGAGGAAAAGTTACGTATTTTAAAATCATATTTTGACCGAATGATTAATGAGAGCGCATCAGAAGTTTTGAATAGCTAAGAGTTACAGCATTTTGTTTGCATATATGTATAAGGATGCATTACTCAGCCATGATCTTTGTAAAAAAAAAAAAACCACAATGAAAGTAGATTACTTTTATCCTTATCACTTTTTTTGCATTTTAAAGGAAAATACCAGCACTTTAAAATATGAAATTTATATCTCTTTTTATATAATATTTATATAAAATTATATTTAATTGATATTCCAACTTCTACTCAGGGACAGAAACATAAATAATAATTTTTCCCATGTTACGTGTCATTTGCCAACACACACCCAAATATTAGATCTGTTTCTGGGTATATTTGAACTGCTGAATTCAAAAACAGCACCAGCTTTCTCCTATCTGCTCTAGTTTTTGAGATACAGAACATATGCCATCTACCAAACTACAGGAAGGAGATTTCACCTGAACATGAGGAAGAACTTCCTAACTGTGAGAGCTGTTCAGCAGTGGAACTTTCTGCCGTTCATAGAATCATAGAATCATCGAATAGTAGAGTTGGAAGAGACCTCATGGGCCATCCAGTCCAACCCCCTGCCAAGAAGCAGGAAATCGCAGTGTGATGGAGGCTCCTTCTTTTAAACAGAGTCTGGATGGACATCTGTTGGGGGTGCTTTGAATGCAATTTTCCTGTTTCTTGGCAGAGGGTTGGACTGGATGGCCCACAAGGTCTCTTTCATCTCTGTAATTCTATGATTCTATACCAGTCGCCATCTACTTGCCCATAGAAAACCATGATAACTTTATCTGAGGTCCCTTCTACACTTTCCGGTATCCCAGGATCTGATCCCAGATTATCTGCTTTGGACCAGACAATATGAGTTTACACTGCCAGATAATCTGGGATAATCAGATTCAAACTACTGACGTTTTGGCCGGCAAGTTCAGCAGCTCAGCAGTTTAACTCACTGCGCCACCGTGGGCTCCACCCATATAGCATATATATATATTTTTGTGTGTGTGTATTGTCTATTTTATTTATATAGAATTCTCCACTCCATTAGCCAGACATATTCTCTCTGTGTACTCCATCCCTAGCACTGTAACTGGACAGCTGGTCCGGGTACCTACCTCTTCCCTAATTATAGCTCGCACTACTTACACTTTTTTGGCCCAGTTTGTTTTAGGAGTCAACCCAGGATTTTATCAAAGTATGTTTTTGTATATGCAATCTTATGTGTTTTTATCGATTTGTTTTTATATTGTTGAGTTTTATATTGTCTGTTTCGCCTGGGCGTGGCCCCATGTAAGCCGCCCCTCCGGGGAGATGGGGCGGGGTTCTGTTCCTGGTCTGAAAGTGTTATTTCCTGTTTAATTGTCTGGTACTTACTTTGAAAGTAGTTCTTATACTCCAGAAACTTTGTTTTTGTAGCGGTCACAAACTACGTTGAATTGGCTGAGACTATATGAGACATTCATTGAGAAACTATAACAAAATGTTCTGCAGGATGTTCTACAAAGGTTTTGCAGTTTAATAAACCTTTTCCATGTTTTATGATAGAATCAATTAGGAAATGACATTTATAACCCAGGAACAAAATTGTGTTAGATAGTGTTGTCTAATAAGAGAGAAAAGTCTTAGTGGCAGAATGGAGGTTGCTAAGTAATGACTGGGGAGGTTATACTCTTCCACAATTCACTCTCATCTTCCCACCACTACCAATGGTAATAGAAATAGAAGACCAGTGAGGCTGTAGCTTTCCACAATCCTTTTGCTTCTCCATGTGACCTGAGGTGTGTGTGTGGGGGGGGGGAGCTGGATGAGGTATGGAGGCAAGGAAGCTGAGTGCATTCTGATATCTAGGATATGATGAGAAGGAAATCATATTGTACGTGTGATGTGAGTCCTTCTTTCTGGGATACCCTCAAATACACTAGGAAGACAGTTTGGTGGAATGGTTGGAAGTGGCACTTGAGGACCAGTAGGATATACCATGACCAAGGGGCAAGAGGATCATTCTCCTCATTAGGGGTTTGAGATACTAATGAGTCTTTGTATATTCTTTCTATTCCAAACTGATTTTCTTGAGTGATTTCAGATCAGTTTGCATGCTTGTCTTTTTTGCTGTTTTTATAACTTTACAGCAAAATAAATTCCATTCACAAACAATTACAGCTCTAATCCAGCAGAACAAAAATGCACACATAAATCATCCCCAAATGACATGGCAAAGAGAATCAAATATATATACTGCTAATGTGTCTGCAGTATAATGAACTATATTGGTAATAGGAGGATGTGCTCTAAGATTTCTAAGTAACTTGTCAGCAAATACATATAAGGTTGCAGTGAACCTCCCCTTTCAGCATTCTCCAAATGAGTAAGGACACATGTGAAAAGAAGAAGACCACATTGGGTGCTAGGCAGAGAAAGGTGAGCTGGACTAAAAAGCTCGGAAGACTCAATCTTCTATGTGAGTGGAGCATTATTCCAGTATTAAACAATATCTTTCCATTTGGTTCCATATAGGAAAATGGCAAATACAGGCTGTACCTTCTTCAGATTCTGTTAGTTCCGCTGAGTTTTCGCCACTCATTAAAACAACAAAGCATGCATCTGTTCGGACTGTAGCTTGCCACGTTGACATGGCAACAGGCGGTTCTTGGCATGGAAAAAGGGCCCTGTTGTTTATTGGAGATCCCACTGTATAAACACACAGCCTATAGGAAGGAGAGAGAAAAATTTAGTGTGAAATAATGTGCACTATATAAGCAATTACAGGAACTATGGAGTACCCAGTTGGACCAGAAATGCAAAACTATGTCCTCACAGAGCATCTGGCCGCAAAGTAGCCTGAGATAAATGTACCAGAATGTTGGCAAATTCCTTTAT
Organism: Anolis carolinensis; assembly: GCF_035594765.1. Taxonomy (NCBI): domain Eukaryota; kingdom Metazoa; phylum Chordata; class Lepidosauria; order Squamata; family Anolidae; genus Anolis; species Anolis carolinensis. The sequence continues at coordinate 252,662,877 of NC_085842.1, read as the reverse complement.
TTCAATGCAATTGTGGGTTGCTCTTAGATTTCTTTCAACAATGAAATGAAAAGTTGCTTTCTAACAAAATATGAACAAAACAGGATAAGTTCTTCAGGGCCCAGAGACACATTACATGGAAATGACTATGAGTTGGCGTTACAAGTAGAACATGACTGCCACTATGAATTGGTAGATATGGCTGTGTGAAGGAACAACCTGTATATGACAAATATTGAGGTTAAGGGCACAATATGAGCCAGTTTGCATATTACAACACTAAACTATGGGTTAGCATAGTAAGACATAAAGTACCTCAGGTTTACATACTTGCTCACCTTTCTTCTATTGTGGTATGGACCACAAGGTCCATATCATAGTTTATTGTAACTATGAATAATGCAAATAAGCCAGGATTGCAAACCACAGTTTAAACTTGGATTTTTTCTGTTGGAAATAGCAACCTTCTACAAGCCTCCTATACTAGTTATTTGTTATGTATATAATTGAGATTGCTTACTATAGTGTATGTACTGTATATATTGGTATAAAGTTTTTCCTTTAACTCTATGTTGTTTGAGATTTTGGGTGGGACTACAGACCATGTGACCAGATCTCAGACCAAGACTCCATTTTAGAAGTCAGTGTGCATTAGAAGTATAGTTGAATATAATATAGAAGTTAGTATGCATCAGAAATCAGTCTGTATGCATTAGAAGTTAGTTGAGTACAGTATGCATCAGAAGAAAGTGCTAGTCTGTATACAACAGAGAAGAAACTGAAACAGAATGCTTAAAGAACAGACACTCTAAACTTTAAACCAATAAGCAATGTCCCTGTATGCTGAATACCCTATTTCCCCTAAAATAAGACATCCCCAGAAAATAAGACCTAGTAGAAGTTTTGCTGAATTGCTAAATATAAGGCCTCCCCTAAAAGTAAGACCTAGCAAAGGTTTTGTTTGGAAGCATGCCCGCCGAACAGAACACCAGAGCATGCAGGATCGGTAAATGTAGGTACCATAGAGTGTTTTACATGGAAATAATGGTAGTAACAAGAAACTCTTGATAGGATTCACAGTTTGTCTGGTTATGCTGGTTTCTGATGACAATTGTACAGTATATAATAAATGTGAATTCTTCTTCATGGAAAAATAAGACATCCCCTGAAAATAAGACCTAGAGCATCTTTGGGAGCAAAAATTAATATAAGACGCTGTCTTATTTCCGGGGAAACACGGTACATAAAGTTTTGTAAGAAAATCAACTATGTTAACTTTTAACAAAGACAACTTATTTTGGTCTCTTGAGAGTATGATTTAAAAGCAATGTATTTTATGGGAAAGTAGATGTTCTTTTGGGCAACTGAAATAACACTTCTGAAGATCTATTATATATTTTATGCATTGGTATATATTTGTTCCTAACAGTTCAAAGAGAAAACCAGGAATATCAGTCTAACAGCTGAGAAACCTAAATTGCCTTACATGAATACTAGTGGATATTTACCACTAAAGGAGAAGATTGACTCAAGCAAGTTTATAACTCTTCTCAGGAAGATCATACTTTACAAAAAGGCTGATTGTTCCACATAGTGTGAATGCCAATTGATCTCCAAAAAGGGTCACACTTCCAAATGGCTATGGAGATTCTGGTTTTCAAAAAGGTTATGATCTCTAAAAGGTCATGCCTTTTCAAAAGTTTAAATTTGCTAAAAGTATGATAACAAGGCATCATTAATCTAAAATGAAATAAGAACTCCTTCATGTTGATGTATTAGAGTAAGAGGGGCAGAAGTGTAGAAATCATTCTCATGCAGCCACAGAAAAGCCTTCTGTTACAGCCAAATGAGAAAGAGGTCTATTGTAGCCCTTTGTAGAATCCTTGCCCATGGGGACAAGGTTACAGGGTATCGATTAGATTTACCCCAATTCCATAAAATACAAGGGTTATCCAGAAAGTAGATTACGTTTTGGAATTAAAAATGAACAAAGTATAGGAGAAAATATTTACCATATGCAGTTGAAAGCCACACCCAAATACTACTTCTCAACATAGTCGCCATTTAAATCTAGGCACTTATCATAGCGATGAATGAGCTTTGCAACTCCTTCCCCACAAAACTCTACCACCAGCCGGTCACCCCTTTCTGCAGCTGCGCATCGTCGCCAAAACGCTGCGTTGCCAGCCATGCCCTCATTGTTGGAAACAAGTGGTTGAGTACACAAGTGGCAGTAAACAACCACAGGAAGCCATGGGATCAATGCAATGTTTAAATGCCTTAATGTTTAATGTTTTAATGTTTTAGGGTATATTTAATGATTTAAATAGTTTTAATGAGCTAATTTATGGTTATATGTATTGCTTTTAGACTTGTAATGTTTCTTTTATATGGTTGTGAGGCATGGAATCTTTGCCATTTACTATGTTATGAACTGCTTTGAGTCCCCCTAGGGGTGACAAAAGCAGTATATAAATGAAATAAATAAATACATAGTACAAATAATGCAGTTTGACTCTACTTTGCCTGCTATGGCTTAATGCTGTGTAATCCTGGAAACTGTAGTTTCACAAGGTCTTTAGCCTTCTCTACCAAAATGTGCTGGTGCCTCACCAAATTACAACTCCCATGATTCCACAGCACTGAGTCATGCCAGTTAAAATAATTTAAAATTGCATTAGGAGAGAGGGAGGAAGGGAGTGTGATGACCCATGGGCCTTGTAGTCCTGCTCAGGACATTGTAATTCCTGATGAAGATGAAAACTTGGGTTTTTTACCTTCCCAGTCTGAACTGGATTCTTCTCAGCCAGATCTTTCCCAGGCAGATCTGGGAACCTTGCACCTGCAAGAAAGTTGTCTCCCAGAAGTATGTCAAACAAGCCCAGAGCCTACTTCTCCCGTGTTCTTGCGGCGGGAGTTTTGTAAACAACAGAGAAGTTTGGAATCAGCTTCGCGCAGGAGTGCGAGGATTGCAGCTAAGAATGTGGCCAATTAAGACTGCTTCTCGTGAGAATCTTTGGGGAGTCTCACATCTGGTCTCAGAGTTTAGCTTTCGGTTCTGATTCCCAGAGAACTGCTTCGGCGGGAAAGTTAGACTCTATTTAGGTGTTTTACCCGCGTAGTAACTTCGCGGAGTCAATTCGTCAGCCTACGGAGCGGGTCGTGTCTGGACAGCGCGCTCCGATTCAAGCCTCGCTCTCGCTCAAGCCTTGCCTTGCTATCCAGCCTTCGCCTTGCTTCCCAGCCTTTGTTTACCTACGGACTTTGCCTTGTTTCCCAGAACCAATCCTTGCCTTGTACCACGGATTTTACCAAGTTATCCCACGGACCTTGTTCTTGTTCCTAGTTACCTTGTTCCACGTTCAAGCCTTGTTTCAAGTATCAAGTTATTTCCTAGCCTCGCTCAAGTTTCATGGACTAAAGGACCTTGTCATCTCCCCTCACTTTGCTTGGCAAAGTGAGTGTTTCGGTTATTGGATTACAACTTTGGACCTTAATATTTCTTATTGGACATTGCTTTTTTGGACTAATTCTGACCTTTCCTGAAAGGTCTAATTCTGGACTATTTTCTACACTTGTTTTTATTAACTTTATATATTCCTTCAATAAAGATATTAGATAGATTCTGGCCTCTGTGTATGGTTATTGGTGCTCTGTAGCCTAGGTCTTGACAGTTTGACTCCGCCACCCTAAGCACCAATTAACCTCGGCCAGAATGTCTACCGGAGTCGTACCTGGGCCGAGCGGCCAGCCGATTACCTACACCATCGACAAGGAGGAGGTGGACCGAATCCGTGATAAGCTCAATGCACAGGATGGAGAAATAAGGGGTTTGAAGGAACGCGGGATTCGTCTTCCGGCCATGGCGTTGCCAACCAAGTTTACTGGAGAAGCTTCTAAGGTTCATGTCTTCCGTCGCCAATGTCAAGCTTATCTAGAGGCCCGTGCTGCCGAGTTTCCCCAAGAAGACATCAAAGTGGCATGGGTTTACAGTCTTCTAGACGGGCCAGCGGCCAGCTGGGCGACGGCACTGTACGACCAAGCCTCTCCACACCTAAGATCAGCGCAACGCTTCTTGGACCACCTCAAGGAGACTTGGGGAATCGAGGACAATTTGGAGGCAGCCGGTCACAAACTCCGTCGCCTTTTCCAAGGAGACAGACCTATGTCTCAGTATATAGCCGAGTTCCGAGTGCTGGCCCACAACACCGGCTGGAACGATGTAGCCCTCAGGGGACAATTCCGGGAGGGTCTCAACATTGAAATGCTGGAAGAAATCTCCAAGGTGGATCCTCCCCAGACCCTCGAGGCACTCATTGATCAATGTTTACGGGCTGAAGTCATGATTGCCAACAGGAAACAGTGGGTTCGAGGCCAGGGCGGTAGAGCCGGGGCAAAACCCCCCGCTCCCGCCAGCGTTCAGCCACGTCCGGTCTGGAGACCCCCACCGCCAACCCCATACCCCAGAGGGAGCGAGGAGGTGCCGATGCAGTTGGGCAATGTGCGTCCCAGACTAGATGCCGCCGAGAAGGCCCGTCGTCAACGCTTAAACCTCTGCTGGTACTGCGGGAACGGGGGCCACTTCGCCAGAGAGTGCCCAGCCAAAGGGAAGCCTGCCGCCCGTCTTGCGGCGGCGTCCTCCACGGAGACGAAGACGTCTGAGCCGACTGGCACACAGCCGGCGGGGGAAGCCAACGACCGGGTGTAGAGAGGCTCGCCAACCCGGTCAAAAAATCCATCCAAGAGCCGCCAACCGGGGTCCTGTTCCTTCTCGTGGTCACATTATGGTCAGCAAAAAGGGGACCCGTCATGATCCACGCCATGATAGACTCTGGAGCTACCAACAATTTCATCGATAGAGAGTATGCCGACTCTCTGGGATTACAATATCATGATTTCAAGAATGCCCGTGTGGTGCAAGCCATAGACGGCCGCCCCCTCAAGACGGGCCCCGTAAGTCAGTGGTCGGAACCCACCAGGATGTGGATAAGGGAACATATGGAAGAGATTTCCTTCTTTGTTACCGAGGTTCCCCATTTCCCTGTGATTTTGGGAATTCCATGGCTGACTCTCCACGACCCTAACATCTCCTGGTCCAACAGAGAACTGCAGTTTGCTTCACCGTACTGCCAAAACCATTGCCTCGTAGCCAAGGTATGCCACGCCACAGACACCGAGCCCATCATCACCTTGCCAAAGAAGTACTCCGAGTATTGGGATGTATTCAATGAGAAAGAAGCCGAAAAATTACCCCCACATAGACCTTATGACTGTGCCATTGACTTGGTGGAGGGGGCCCCGATCCCGCGAGGGCATCTCTACTCCCTGACTGAACCAGAGCAAGAAGCTCTCAGGGAATTCCTAGAGACAAACCTTCGCAAGGGATTCATCAGACCCTCTCAATCCCCAGCCGCCTCCCCAGTGATGTTTGTGAAGAAGAAGTCAGGGGAACTACGCTTGGTGGTGGACTACAGAGCATTGAACAATATCACCAAGCGGAACAGCTATCCCCTGCCCTTAATCTCGGATCTACTGGATCGGCTTCGAGGAGCCAAGGTTTACACCAAGCTGGATCTTCGGGGGGCTTACAACTTAGTTCGCATCAGGGAAGGGGACGAGTGGAAGACCGCCTTCCAGACCAAATTCGGATTATTCGAGTCCCGAGTTATGAATTTCGGTTTATGCGGAGCCCCCGCAACGTTCCAGCATTTTGTCAACGACATTTTTCAGGACTATCTAGACAGGTTCTTGATAATCTACCTGGACGATTTTTTGGTGTTTTCTAGATCACAATCAGAACATGAGAACCACGTCAAAATGGTGTTACAACGATTGCGGGATCATGGACTTTATGCCAAGCTGGAAAAATGCGCCTTTGATCTACAAGAGGTAGATTTCCTTGGTTACCGCATCTCGCCTCTAGGGCTTTCCATGGATCCAGCCAAGGTTTCAGCAGTATTGGAATGGCGGGCGCCAACTAACAAGAAAGAGGTGCAGCGTTTCTTGGGGTTCGCGAACTATTACCGCAAGTTCATTCCAGATTTTGCCCGCTGGTCCGACCCCATCACTAGCTGCATCCGTGGAAAGCAGCCTTTCCGCTGGACTGATCAAGCAGAGAAAGGGTTCCAGCAACTAAAGAAACTATTCACCTCCCAGCCAATTCTACAGCACCCAAATCCTGGAACCCCTTTTGTGGTGCAGGCGGACGCCTCTGATGTGGCAATTGGGGCTGTACTCTTACAACCGGTGGGAGATCACCTCCATCCCTGTGCCTTTTATTCTCGTCAACTAACCACACCAGAGAGGAATTACACCATTTGGGAAAAAGAACTACTGGCCATAAAGGCAGCCTTTGAAACTTGGAGACATTGGCTAGAAGGGGCCAAATTTCCCATTGAAGTCCACACTGATCATCGTAATCTAGAACATCTAAGAACTGCCCGCAAACTAAATCAGAGGCAGCAACGTTGGGCTTTATTCTTTGAACGCTTCAACTTCCAGATCCATTATGTGACCCCAGCCCAAACCAAGCAAGCAGACGCCCTGTCACGTAAACCGGAATACGCTGCAGGACGCAAGGAGACCTTTGAATCCCAACTGCTACAACCCGAGAACTTTGCCACGCTCACGGTGGGGAACACCAAATCCATTCCCATTGGTTCAACTTCCCCTACTCCAGGACCCATCTGTGCTCAAGAAATCAGGGCTAGTCAGCAAGCAGATGCCTGGGCGCAGGACCAACTTCGCCAAGGTCTGCACTTTCCCTTTTCGCTTAAAGATGGGCTGCTCTGCTATAGAAATCATGTTTATATCCCACCCGGACCGGGCAGGGAAAAAGCGCTTCGTCTGTGTCATGACTGCAAACCAGCAGGACACTTCGGACTATTTAAAACTATGCATTTGATCCTAAGGGATTTTTGGTGGCCCAAGATCCGCAAGGATGTGGAAAAATATGTCAACACCTGCCCAGTATGCCAGCGCTCCAAGATACGAAGGGAGAAGCCCTCAGGGCTTTTACACCCCCTTCCTACCCCATCTCGCCCATGGGAAATAATTTCCGCGGATTTCATCACTGACCTACCACCTTCCTGTGGATTCACCACGATCTTGGTGGTGGTGGACCTTTTCACCAAGTTAGCCCATTTCATTCCCTGTGAAGGCCTCCCCACGGCCAAAGAAACTGCGGATCTATTTCTTCAACATGTTTTCAGACTACATGGATTGCCCAAGAGTTTAGTCACAGACCGTGGATCTCAATTCACCTCTCGTTTTTGGAAGGCACTACAAAAACTATTGGGCATAGACTCTCGCTTATCTTCAGCTCATCATCCCCAAACAGATGGGCAAACGGAGCGCACCAATGCCACTTTGGAGCAGTATCTTCGCTGTTATGTAAACTACCAACAGGACAATTGGGCTTCTCTGTTACCACTGTCTGAGTTTGCCTACAACAATGGAGTTCAAGCTTCTACAAAAGAAACGCCGTTCTTTGCAAACTACGGCTTCCATCCACGTTTCTTCCCCCCTGTCATTGAAACTTCAGAAGTTCCCGCAGCAGAGGATTGGCTGCAGGAACTCACAGCGGTGCAACAACTTTTGCTCCAGCAACTGGATCAAGCCAAGGAGGACTATAAACGCCACGCTGACAAACATCGCCAGCCGGGCCCCGAAATCAAGGTAGGAGATCGGGTTTTTCTGTCCACTCGCTTCCTGCCCTCCCACCGCCCTTGCCGGAAGTTAGATGCCCGTTTCATTGGCCCCTATCCAGTGGTGGCGCAACTTAACCCCGTGACTTTCAAACTCCAACTTCCGCGTTCAATGCGCATTCACCCAGTGTTTCACCGTTCCCTGCTCCTTCCGGCGGATGGTGTGCGACCTGATACAGACCAACCGGCCCCCCCTCCTGTTTTGATGAATGGGGAGGAGGAGTTCGAGGTTGAGGACATTTTGGATTCTCGCTTTCACCGCCGCCGCCTACAATATCTCATTGACTGGGTGGGTTTTGGCCCTGAGGAACGCTCTTGGGAAGACGCCTCCACAGTCCATGCTCCTGATCTAACCCGTCGCTTTCATCAGACCTATCCCACCAAACCGCGACCTCGCGCCTCGGGGAGAGGGCCCCAGTTTGGGAGGGGCCTTGAGGAGGGGGATAGTGTGATGACCCATGGGCCTTGTAGTCCTGCTCAGGACATTGTAATTCCTGATGAAGATGAAAACTTGGGTTTTTTACCTTCCCAGTCTGAACTGGATTCTTCTCAGCCAGATCTTTCCCAGGCAGATCTGGGAACCTTGCACCTGCAAGAAAGTTGTCTCCCAGAAGTATGTCAAACAAGCCCAGAGCCTACTTCTCCCGTGTTCTTGCGGCGGGAGTTTTGTAAACAACAGAGAAGTTTGGAATCAGCTTCGCGCAGGAGTGCGAGGATTGCAGCTAAGAATGTGGCCAATTAAGACTGCTTCTCGTGAGAATCTTTGGGGAGTCTCACATCTGGTCTCAGAGTTTAGCTTTCGGTTCTGATTCCCAGAGAACTGCTTCGGCGGGAAAGTTAGACTCTATTTAGGTGTTTTACCCGCGTAGTAACTTCGCGGAGTCAATTCGTCAGCCTACGGAGCGGGTCGTGTCTGGACAGCGCGCTCCGATTCAAGCCTCGCTCTCGCTCAAGCCTTGCCTTGCTATCCAGCCTTCGCCTTGCTTCCCAGCCTTTGTTTACCTACGGACTTTGCCTTGTTTCCCAGAACCAATCCTTGCCTTGTACCACGGATTTTACCAAGTTATCCCACGGACCTTGTTCTTGTTCCTAGTTACCTTGTTCCACGTTCAAGCCTTGTTTCAAGTATCAAGTTATTTCCTAGCCTCGCTCAAGTTTCATGGACTAAAGGACCTTGTCATCTCCCCTCACTTTGCTTGGCAAAGTGAGTGTTTCGGTTATTGGATTACAACTTTGGACCTTAATATTTCTTATTGGACATTGCTTTTTTGGACTAATTCTGACCTTTCCTGAAAGGTCTAATTCTGGACTATTTTCTACACTTGTTTTTATTAACTTTATATATTCCTTCAATAAAGATATTAGATAGATTCTGGCCTCTGTGTATGGTTATTGGTGCTCTGTAGCCTAGGTCTTGACAGGGAGACAGAAAGGAAATGAGAAAGAAAGTTAAGAAAAAGAGGGGAGGAGGGAGGGAGAAAAGGCAGAAAGAAAGGTATGTAGTAAACAGAGGGAAGGAAGAAATGTAAGGAAGAAAGAGAGAAGGGTAGGTAGGGCTGAGCTTTAGTACAGCAGGTTAAACCACCAGCTGCTGTCAATCTTGTCAATCAAATGGTTGACAGTTTGAAGCCCAGGTCAGGGTGAGCTCCTGACCTTTTGCCCACCTAGCAGTTCGAAAGCAAAATGTGAATAGAGAAATTGGTACTGCTTAAAAGTGGGGAGGTATTTTAAGGCACCCATAAAGAAATGCCAGAAAAATGCCAGTGATTCAATCATGGAGGAAGTTTATGAACAAGTCTCTTTGGCAGGGAGATGGAGCGACAGCACCCCCTGTGGCCAGAACTGAGCACAAGCCTCCAAGATGCTGAAGATGGGAAAAGTCTATATATACCTTTATCTATATTCAATTTTCTGTCTTGTCAGTGTATAAACAGCATTGAGTGTTTGCTTCATGTGTATGTTCTTTGATCTGCCCTGGGTCCACTTCGGGGTGAGAAGGGTGGAATATAAATACTGTAAATAAATAAATAAGTAGGTAGGAAAAAGAGAAGGGCGGAATTCAGAATTCAGAAAGTGTGGTGCTGTCGGAACACAGACGCCTTAAAGAGCCACACACACAATACTCAGTCTTAACAAAAGATTTATTACAACTCAAAGGCAGGCTCTGAGATGCTTAACTGCAGTGTCTCTGACCAAAACTCAAAGTTTTAGCCCAAACTGGGCTCAAAAAGAAAAATGGAAAGTAATCCGGATTAAATGGATGGATAATCCGGATTAAAACGCAGTCAATGGAATTGGCAGCAAACAGCATTGTAACAGACTTCCTGGAAGACAGCGCTGCACACAGAAAGTAAACAAAACCAGTCAAAGTTCAAAAAACAGCAGAACAGAAGGTCCAAACTAACGACGTCTTAAAGGTGTTTACACAAGCCACAGTTGAGTCAAACCAGGAGCCAGGAACAGGGGAAAGCCGCACTCACAATAGCCAATCCAAAGGTAGTTTTCCGAAGTGGGTAACCGGAGCCGAAGTCAAGTCAATCCAAAGCCAGGAAGGGAGAAAGCTGCATCCAAGAAAAGCCAATCCAAACTTCGTTACCGAAGGTCATCAAACAGCCGAAGTTGCCAGTCCAAAGGTCCAGGAAGGAAGAAAAGCATACTCACAATAGTCCAGTCCAAATCCAAGAATCACAGGAACCAGGAATGCCAAGCTGTAGAGCCAGGACCCAAAGCCCAACAGGAAAAACAGGCAGGGACAAACCTACGCCAAAACGACACTTTGCCTTCTGCAAAGGATCCCCATTTCAGACCCTACTTTTAACTTACACATCATTATCTGAAGATGAGCTGGCCTCCACCCCATCGTCATCTCCCACAGCTGTTCCTGTCATCACACGTGAATCCCGGTTATCATCCCTTCAGTTCCTCCATCTATCAAGACTTAGGTTTCCCCATGACCCTGGTATATTAGCTGTTTGCCAATCCTCCTGTCCCTAAAACCCCACAAATGTATCACTAGAAGTTGACTCTGCACACATATCCCTTATTTCTTGTACCCTAGTCCAGTCTGACGTGCCCTCCACATTTTCATCACTCCCAGACCCATAATCCCCAGAGAAACCCAAAAACGACTCCTCCTCTGTGGGAGCAGTAAGTATATCTTGGAGCTTCTTCCTCTCCCGTTCCTCCTCTGATTCCTGCTCCCGAGTAACCCTCTTAGTTCCTCTATTCACATCCACCCCTTCTCCTTCTTCACTCATTGACTTCTCATGACTTGAAAACCCTTCAAACGTGTCTTCCTCAGAAGGTGCCATAAGTATCTCCCGGATCCGTTCCCTTTGCTGTTCTTCATCTGGCACCTGCTCAAGATTACCCCTTTTCCTCCTACTAGTACTTCTACTACCGTTTGTAATATTGCCAGCAGACTCAACTACAACAGGTGCAGTAGTGTGAACTTCAGACTATGGCTCTGAAAATACTGGGTGACTTTGGACAAGTTGGACTCTCTCAGCCTCAGAAGAAGACAAAGCCAAATTCCCTTTGAATAAATAGTGGCAAGAAAACTAATCCTAAAGCGACTCTAACAAAGAGTTTTCTTTTCATGATTTATTCAAAGGGAATTTGGCTTTGTCTTCTGAAGCTGAGAGAACGCAACTTGTCTAAAGTCACCCAGTGTTTTCAGAGCCATAGTCTGAAGTTCAAACTACTACGCCACACTTTCTAAATTCTGAATTCCTCCCCTCTCTTTTTCGCCCTAAGTCTGAAATGACTTGAAGGCACACAACAACAATCCTAATTAATCATTAATTATACCTTACTTGGAAAGTGAGTTGCAAAAAAATTATCTGCAGCCCCAAAAGGCTTAGCCTATCTGATTTTGGCCCCTTACTACAGACAAGTTGTGCAAGTGCAGACGAAGGAAATGAGAACTAAGCTTAAGAATCTTTCTGTAGAGCAGTGGTTCTCAACCTGTGGATCCCCAGATGTTTTGGTCCTGAACTCCCAGAAATTGTAACAGCTGGTAAAGTGGCTGGGATTTCTGGGAGTTGTAGGCCAAAACATCTGGGAACCCACAGGATGAGAACCACTGCTGTAGATTCATATTTTCATTGACATAGTCCAGGGAGGGGCAACTGCATAGAGGTCAGGAGCCAAATTTCGACCTACCAATGGACAGCTATCAGCTGTCAGTCTTAGTATGTCTGTTTTTCATTGATGTCCTTCCCGAAATGTTGGCAGGGAGTCTTTCTCAAAATGATTGCACCACCGTTTTGGAAGTGACACAGATGGGAAAAAAACAGGCATTTTGGTTCTGTGGGTATTTATATGCATGGATAGGTGTTTGGTGTGTTGGTATGCAATGGGAGCTTTTGTGCAGTTATAGAGATTGTTTTTCTTTTCAAATAAGGTTGAAGAGTATCTGAGGATGCCTGCCATAGATGTGCGCGAAACGTCAGGAGAGAATGCTTCTGGAACATGGCCATACAGCCCGGAAAATGCACAACAAACAAGGTTGAAGAGTGTTGTTGGGGGGGGGGGATTTTGGAGGCCACAAAAATGTGTCATGTGGCTGCCAGGGGTAAACATTCTTCATCCTGGCATTGCCCAATTCTAAGTAGAAGCTTTTAGTCATCACTTGTCATGCTAGGAAGGAAGTAACTGAGACGCAACATTAGGAACTGTTTGTTTTTGTTACGATGCAGGGTCTGCAACAAAATTTTCACTCCTTTATTTATTCATTCATTTAATTTAGATCCTGCCTTTCTCCTTGTGCAGGATGCAAGACAACTCTTTAAAGTCCTCTCTTCAAGCTCCTCTGACTTGTTAATTAAATTTGGGCCATTTTTATCCCCAGAGAAGCAGAAAACCTAACCGAACCCTCAGAAGTGCCACATATTAAAAAAAAATATGAAATGAAATATTTAGGAAGCTGCACAGCCTGATGACCTTTTGCTTCCATCTCCTCAAGACTGTGACTGCGGTCGCCCAGCAGGCCCCCATTCTTTTATCGTGATGTTTACTGAAGGGAAAGGAAGCACAGCCAGACCACCTGTTACCTGACACATGCCGTTATCTTCCCACACACTGAGATTTCAACAGTGGAGCTAAAAATATTCCAAAGAATGCTGGAGAATGGAGCTGTCGCTCTTCTCTTGCCTAAATCCTTTTCAGAAATTCAGGGCAGCGGGGGTACCAATAGAATATTCACAAGATTATACAGACCGAGCATCCCTTATCTGGAATTCTGAAATCCGATATGCAGTCATCCCTCTATATTTGTGGCTTTGGCTTTAGTTACACATTTGATTTGAAATGTTCTCTCTAAAAATCTCCAGACCCTCCAGTGTGGATATATGTTCAATTTCCTTCAATTATGCTGGATGACACAGAGATTTTTAGAGAGAACACATCTGTAGGAATGAATCTCTAGGACCTCCAATGTGATTCTGCAGTCAGCTTCCAGTAAAACCCAACCACAGAAATTTGTTAGAAGACACAGAAATTCCTAGAATGGTATTTAGAGATTATTCACATTAATGACCCCTAACCTCAATGAGTGTGGAGGGTTGACTGTACTCCAAAATATGAAATTGTCCACATGGGTGGCTGAGATAGTGACACCCTTGCTTTCTGAGTACACAACTTTTGTTCAATGTGCTCAGAAAGCAAGGGTGTCACTATCTAAGTCACTCATGTAGACAATTTCTGTCAGTGTATACAAACTGGAGGCCCCCCTAATTAAACTGCTGAGCTGCTGAATTTGCTGACCAAAAGGTCGGCGGTCCCAATCTGGGGAATGTGATGAGCTCCTGCTGTTAGCTCCAGCTTCTGACATCCTATTAGTTTGAAAACATGCAAATGTGAGCAGATCAATAGATACCGCTCCGGCAGGAAGGTAATAGTGCTCCAGGCAGTCATGCCAGCAACACGACCTTGGAGGAGTCTATGGACAATGCTGGCTCTTTGGCTCATAAATGGAGATGAGCACTAACCCCCAAAGTCGGACACGACTGGACTTGATATCACAGGGAAACCTTTACCTTTATCTATACAATCTTTTTTTAATGCACAAAAGTGTTAAAAATATTGTATAAGGAGTCTACGAAACCTAAAAGAATATCATGTTAAGACACGGATCCTATTTACATGATATTTCATTATATACATATTGGCAAATACAAGTATTCCAAAATCTAAAAAAATATATCCAAAAACACTTCTTTTCTCAGGACCCTTCCAGACAGGCCCTATAACCTGATCCCAAGTTTTCTGCTTTAAACTGGATTATATGAGTCCGCACTACCAGGTAATCTGGAATAAACAGAAAACCAGGAATCAGATCCTGAGATATAGGGCATGTCTGGAAGGGCCCTCAAAATATTTCAGATAAGGGTTACTCAACTTCTACTACAATATGGAGTGCCCAATACACCAGAGATATCATAATTGGAAAAGACTGTCGTCCATTGGAGGAGCACCTGATTTCACGCTGAAAGCTCAGTCTTCAGCATTTTATAATAAATAATAATAAAACTTTATTTATATACCACTCTACCTCCTCAAGAGATTCAGAGAACATACAACAAGTTAAAACCATACAGCAATTAGGACATTATAGCACATGAACATAAATGTATAAGACATCTAATCAGTTAACAAAGAATTTACACTTAATAACAAAAACTCCATCAATAAACCCAGATACAGTGTCCAGGATTCAGCATTGGAGTATCACTATATAACAGTGATACTCAATTGGGAACTTCATTGTAAAATGACATCACCATTGCCATACATGGTAGCTTTATCACAAATGTCTCACTTGTGCTCAAAAACAAATTAGCTTAACTTGGAGGGATCAAAACCTCTACTTGCAATTACCAAAGTCCCTGAACATAGGAACTGAGTCCTTAAAGTTTAAATGTATTTCCACACACACACACACACATGCAAACAAAATTTTCCCAGCAGTTCTAGCAGTTCACAGCTGACAGAAAGATTGCAAGGGGACATAACAGTAGCTCTGGGGCAGAATGCAGAAGGTGTTATTTCTGCAGTCGGCATTTTGTCTCCTGAGACAGCAATAGGAATGTGAGAAGTAGGTCTCCATACCTCCACACTAGATGGGTAAATGGACAACATTGTCAAAACCTGCTAACAACCATGGAACCAGAAAGGTAGCAATGGAGAGAAAATTGCAGTGTATATATTCTGTGTGCGATATATAAAAAACCAAGATAGCTCCTAGATCATGGATGGGCAATCTGGTGCTTCTAAGATGCTGGTTTACTGTGCGCATGTTTATGTGCCTTCATAATACCTGTTGACCTATGGTGACCCCATAAAATCCATAAGGTTTTCTTCGGCAAGGAATACTCAGTGGTGATTTTGCCAATTCCTTCCCATGACATGTAGCCTACTGCACTTGGTATTTATCCCATGCAAGTACTAACCAGAATTGACCCTGCTTAGCTTCCAGGAATAGATGGAGTTTGGTGCCTTCAGGGTATTTTGGCCCTAGCTATCAGCTGCCAAAAACCCTTTCCACTCATGCTTTTCAGGGTTTAGGGGAGTTCTAATCCAAAACATCTGAAGAGTACCAGAATACATATCCTTCTTTTATGCTAAGGACAAGTATGAAGTAAATAGAGCAAACACACACAGAGACGTATTATAGCATAATGTACAGATGTCATACAAACTCAGAGTCTGCAGGTAACTTTTAACATATGGTTTCAGTGGTACAAGTGTTCACTTAAACATGCTCATTTACGGTGCCCCCGTGGCACAATGGGTTAAACCCTTGTGCTAGCAGGACTGATGACCGACAGGTCAGCAGTTCAAATCCAGGGAGAATGGGTGAGCTCCCTCTGTCACCTCCAGCTCCCCATGTGGGGACATAAGAGAAGCCTCCCACAAGGATGGTAAAACATCAAAACATCAGGGCATCCCCTGGGCAATATCCTTGCAGACAGCCAATTCTCTCACACCAGAAGTGACTTGCAGTTTCTCAAGTCGCTCCTGACACACACAATTACAGTTTAATTAACCTAGTAAGTAGGTGTCCTGTGATCATACATTCATGAGTTTTTAAAAAGGTAAATACAAGAAGGGGGGCAATTTCGGGGTGGACTTTGGAGAAAAATGACTTCACAGTTTCTCCTAACTCCCTTTTCTCAATATATATAGCCCCCATCCTCTCTTAAGGTGCATCTACATTGTAGAATTAGTGCACCTTGACACTACTTTAATTTCCATGGCTTAGTGTTATAAAAACATTGGAGTTGTAAACTACAAATCCCAAGAGTCAATAGCATTGACTCATAGAGATTAAAGTGGTGTCAAAGCGCATTATTTCTGAAGTGTCAATGCACCTTTAGAGTTGTTATTTTCCCTTAGGACAAACATATGGGTATCAGTTCATTTTTTACAAGATAAAGAGCAACTCCACAGTTTGATTAAGAAAATAATGTAAGAAGAAAGGTTTACATATGCTTCCCCGGGGCTTGATCCAAATTCACAAGCAGAAGGGCTATTCTTTTAAAAATCCACACATTATATAGTCAGATAAGCTTGTCTCTAACCTTGGTAAAGCCCTCCCTCCCTCCCCCTGATAATCAAACATTGAGTTGATCATTCAGGGTTAGATGATAAGAGGAATATACAAATGAATTTGTTCCTGACAATACGATTTGCAATCTGTTCTAGACTGACAAGACAGCGATGAGAATCAGGTTAAGAGCTGATAAATGAGCAGTCAAGACAGAGTTGAGGTGAGCCAGATGACAAAAGAAAACTACGCAAGAGGCATAGTTCAGGAAAATAGTGTACTATATATCAGGAAGCTGTGCAATGTCCGAGATGTTTGAATTTTTTAAAGACATATATTTAAAATGCAACAATAGTACATGACATATGCAATATATGCTTCAGAAGTATTATTTTCTCTTCTGTCTTCAGTAAATCCACACTGAGATCTTAACTAAACAGCAAAATCGATAACATACAAAACCTGTCCCCTTATTAAACAGAGAAATCAAATCCAGCATTTTTAAACTGCCAGGCATCAAACTATATTTTGCATTTACTACAAAAAGATATCTTACACAACACTGTTCACCATACTGCTTGCACAGATAGCTTTTGCAAAGTGAAAGTGCTCTTTCCCAAATATAAACGTAACTGAGGCTTCCTTGATTCAAATGTTGAGATTTAGGAAACGCATTTACTCGGTCTGGGTTTAACATGCTCTAATCCTGCTAAACCATCAACTTTGCCTGCTTTGCTTCCAATCCATGTAAACTTAATCTGAAAATGAGATTATTATTAGTAGCAATTCAACTCTGACCCACATGACACCTAAGACTTTCTATAACGTACAAAGGAGCAGCTACGAGGGATGCATACCTGTCATTCTGGTCTGTCGTCCAGCTAAGTGATCTTCCGCCTGGCTTTGTTTTGTACCAAATCCTTAAGGCGTGTGGGAAGTCCTTTGGCAATTGGACACCTGCTTTCCTGATCTCCAGGCTCCAACTGCCGGTAACAAACAAGAGCTCTCCGCAAGCAGGAGCTCGGCTGCAACGCCTGTAATAGTCAAGCTGCTCCTTCCAGTGATCTGCAGGTAATGTCACAAGTTCATGCACAATCTGATTCCTGCGATCCCTGGCATCTTGAGACGATCCTGTTAACTTGGCAGGGCTTGCAAATTCCTCGACGCCTGGAACGAGGGAAACGTCTACCTCCTCAACCTTTAACACGGATAAATCACAGCAGTCTAGGACCAGCGAGAAATCTTCATTCCCATGAATCTCAATGTCACAGCAGTTCTTTGAACTAGAAATCCCAGAAGCCTGTTCCCTGTTGCCATGGCTACCGTTTTTATCAGAAGTATCATTTTCACCTTTACCACAGACAGCAAAATCATTACATCCACTTTCAGGAGAGCAGGCGCTTGCATTTGACACAGGAACCGAGCCAGATTCAGGTGCCTGGACTTGACAGGTTTCATCTGACCATGACCGACCAGCTTCTTCCATCTGCTCTCTGACTTCTTCTCTACTGTCATTTCCAAAGAACAAAACTATCTTGCCCTCAATCACCTTGTTTTTGACGTCTACATCCAGATCCAACACATAATGCTTCACCAACATGTGGTTAGTGTTAGCCATTAAAGGCAGATCATCCTTAGTGAAGTCTAGCTCCATCTCTGTATGCCGGTCTTCCATGTAAACAATCCCAGTTTTTAAAAGCCTCCCTGGCTTTTAATACTGTCTTTCCTTAGAAATGCTGCTGCTATACATTTTTCCGCTGTCACAAAAATCTGAATGTATAATAATGGAGTGTAATACGGTGAGCTTTTGGTGTATCCCTTGTCTTATACCTTGTGAAGAAAAGGGGGAAAAATCAACAGTGAGATGTCAATTTAAATAAGAACTGCAAAAATGGAAGAAGCCCACATTTTTACATAAAATGTATTTCAGCAATTGAGTTTGTTATTCAGAGACTGAATTTGCCATTCACACAATGACGCATCAAGGCTATAAAGTGCAAAAGAGTTTTCTAATGAAAATTAAAAAGGAAAATCTACCGTATACCATGCAGTTGTGGACAAGTCCACATAGGAACCACTAAACACAGAATTGCCCAAACACGAACCAAGAAACATGAAAGGCACAGCAGACTAACTCAGCCAGAGAAGTCAGCTATAGAATAGCACTTGGTGAACCAACCTGGACACAGCATATTATTGGAGAACACAGAAATGTTGGACCACTCTAACAACAACCATGTTGGACTACACAGAGCAGCCACTGAAATCCACAAGCATGTGGATTTCAGCAGAAAGGAGGAAACCACGAAAATGAACAAAATCTGGTTACCGATATTTTAAAAAACTTTAAAATCAGGACAGTAAATAAAGAGAAAGAAGGAATTCCAGACATGAAACAATCAGGGCCAGCTAACACCTCCCAACACAGGATTGCCCCAGGTAGGAATCAGCCAAACTTTGAAGCTGTAAGGCTTTTAATGCTAATTAAGGTGATTAACTGCAACATTCACATTGGCCTCCAACAGACAAGAATTCTTTCTCCCACTCTGGACCTTCCACAGATATATAAACCTCCCTTGCTTAGCTTTCCAATATATCTCACAACCTCTTAGGATGCCTGTCATAGATGTGGGCAAAACGTCAGGAGAGAATGCTTCTGGAACATGGCCATGCAGCCCAGAAAATGCACAACACCCCAGTGATTCCGGCCATGAAAGCCTTCGACAACACAAAAGGGAAACTTGTCGATATAATGTTCAGGGAACAAACCTAACGAACATGATGATTGCATGATACTGACAATGAAAAGAAAAGAACTTAAATAACAGAACAGTGCCTATCATTATATTTAATGCAGGGACAAGGAAGCCGTTCTAAGCCTGGGGTTAGACTGTTTTCTCCAAACCAGTCCAGCCGGCTGAATGTAGGCAGAGGACTGGATTTCACCTATTCACCTCACCTGATGTAATCTAGCCCTTCTCCCTTCCCAGATAACCATTTCCAGTTTATCCGTTCATAGAGAACAAAGGGGAAAGGGAAGGGACCTCCTTCAAAACCTCTCCAGCCCAGTTTTAGGCCATATGGGATTCAAGTTAGTCCAAATATTCTTCTTCTTTCTTTCAGTATTTCTCTTACCCTCTAGATTACCCCTTCCAAATGTCCCTGCCCATAGTGGAGTACTCCTCTGTCCCTCTCACTCCGGGTTTTATCTCTGTGTTCAAGCGGCCTGCCCTTGCTTTATTGTTTTTTTGATTTCTTGATGTTCTGTTTATTATTATTTATTGTATTTTAAATGGTGTTATGATATGTTGTTTCTATATTTTATTATGTTGTATTGCTCTGGGCATGGCCCCATGTTAGCCGCCCCGAGTCCCCATTGGGGAGATGGTGGCGGGGTATAAATAAAGTTTTATTATTATTATTATTATTATTATTATTATTATTATTATTATTATTATTATTATTGATCAGTAATAACCTATACATGTGGGAGACTTCTCTCATGACCCCACATGGAGATGGAGCTGATAGAAGGAGCTCATCCGCAATCTCCACGGGTTGGATTCGAACCGGCAACGTTCAAATCAGCAATCCAACCTTGAAGTCATCAGTCCTGCCAGCACAAGGGTTTAATCCACTGCGCCACCAGGGGCTCCACATGTGGTAGTACAGAAGTAAATTCAGAAGTGCAGGCTCCCATCATGGCAGTCCTTATAGTGACAGCACCAATGACAAAATGTGCAGATTTTGATCGACTGGTCTAACAAAAAATACAGATATTGCAGCATTCATCTCCACCAGAAGCATGTCTTTTGTCAAGCTAATGACTCTTGTCACCCTCCACACACCAAACCAACCCCAAATATTTGGGGCAGTAACAGAGATTTCTCATAACAATGCATTCCACTTCTATCAGAGGATGCCATTTGACATCACTTTAAATGCCATGGCTCAATGCTATAATCACGGGAGTTGTAATTTTGGAAGGCCCATATCCTTGTCTAACAAAGAGTGCTGGTCCTTCACCAAACTACAGCTCCCAGTATTCATAGTATTGGGCCATATCAATTAAAATGGTTTCAAATTACATTCATTCTACTGTGTAGATCACGGATGTCAAACTCATTTTCATCAAGGGCCACATCAGCCGCATGATTACCTTCAAAGGGTAATCATGACTCAATGGATGAAGAATCCGTGTATACAGAGGGCTAACTCATTATTTTACATATAGGTTGGTGCTCTTTAGTTTTTACCCAATTTGGGTCCCCAGATATTATTGATTGACAACTCTCGTCACTTTTGATTATCCACCATGAGGACTGGGGATTATAGGAATTGCAACCCAATAGCACATGTGGCTCTGAGGTTGGGGAAAAGGTAAAGGACTTACTAAAGTCAGACATCATATCTGCAAGCCTTGTACCTAAATTCAAACCCCACCATCTTTCTAGATGTTATTGTATCAGAACTCCCATCACCACTAGTCATGATGTCTAATAATGAAGAATACAAGAGATACAGCCCAGCACCTGGAGGAACACATAAATTGACATGGTGGGCCAGATTTGGGCCTTGAAATTGACACATGTGGTATAAATACATCCTGAGAAAAAAATGAATCCTAGAGGATATCATACTGGGTCATAGTCCTTGCTTTCTAAAGAGTACTGCGGCTTTACCCAGTGAATGCTGGCTCCACTATACCTCTCTGTACATGATTACTCTCAAATAAGTCCCAAAAGTTTAATGGCATTTACTCCCAGGTGAATGAGTACAAGACGGCACCTAAAAGCGTGACTGCTTGTCTAGTTTTCAAAAGGTGAAATGTACCATGTCTAATTCCTCACCTCAGAAAAGCAGTGGAATGTGTCTTTGTTACGAATCTAAGTGAGAAGCATGATTGAAGGCTAAATGGCCTCACGTGTTTCATTCCCTAGAAGCCATAATTTAATACATACAATGTAACTCCAGGGATTCATGTACTTTCCACATTATGGCTATACTCATATCAGCACTTCTGGTAAATTACAAGAAAATGAGTCAATTTATAAGTAGCACATTCTAAATATTCTTTTGAGATTGCTCAGGAAGATTTTTTAGATTTATAGTCAAATACTCCAGGTATATAATTACACCTTAATAGCTGGAAATCCATTAACATTTTGAATCAGAGATTCTTCAGAGCAAACAAAAGGGTTTCTCAATCAAAAAGACGCATGCAAATAATGACACACCGAAAAGGGGGGAATTAAAATGTTACCATCATGTGTTTTGATAGTATGTTAACTCTCTTCATTCCATTCATTCTCCCCCCCTTAAAATTCTAAGCAATGCAAAAAAGAACAAGCTTTTTAATTATAACAGTTTGAAATATTTATATTAATTTAAAATTACTTTAAGACTTTTAATTTGTTTGAAATATAACACTAAAATCATATTAAATGTACTTTATTGATTTTATATCAAATATTTCAAAATACTCGTGGACTAAATACTGCAGATATTTAATATCACTTACAAGTATGAAGGCATACTTTAATTGCTGTTTTATTAACTAAATATATGCATCAAATATGTCAGCTCAGAGAACTAGAAAGCCTTCCAATGCAATTATTTTCAGAAAACACTCATTGGGGGCTTTGCCACTCCAAATGGTTTTCTCAGAACTAAGCTGCAGAACTTGCTGACTGGAAGGTTGGTGGTTCGAAGCCATAGGACGGGGTGAGCTCCCATTGTTAACCCCAGCTTCTACCAACCTACCAGTTCAAAAACATACAAATGGTGAAATTCAATGGTGAATAGGGAGTTCTTTTTCAAACACCCTGTATTATCATACCCTATGAAATTCATAGATCATATAGGCCAGGGGTCCCCAAACTAAGGCCCGGGGGCCAGATGCGGCCCTCCAAGGTCATTTACCTGGCCCCCACCCTCAGTTTTATAATATATTTTTATATCAGTTTTAATAATATAATATATTGTATATACATATAATATTGATAAAATATTATAATGTTATACAATATAATACTAATAATAATACCATATAATAATATTAATTATATGTTATATATTACATATAGTATTACAGTATAGTGGAATAGTTCAATATAGTAATATATAATGCTAATATTGTGCAATGCTAATAATATAATATATTCTATGTACATACAGCTGCTCTGAGTCCCCTTCGGGGTGAGAAGGGTGGGATATAAATGTAATAAATAAATGTAGTAGATGAATACATTAATAATTTTAGACTTAGGCTTGCCCAAAGTCTGAAATGACTTGAAGGCACACAACAACAACAACAATCCTAATTAACTTGACTATCTCATTGGCCAGAAGCAGGCCCACACTTCCCATTGAAATCCTGATAGGTTTATGTTGGTTACAGTTGTTTTCATTTTCAAATATAGTATTGTTATTTCATTGTTGTTGTTTTGCACTACAAATAAGACATGTGCAGTGTGCATAGGAATTTGTTCGGGTTTTTTTCCAAATGATAATTCGGCCCCTCCACAGTCTGAAAGAGTTTGGGGACCCCTGATATAGGCTATGAAATTCAAGGGTTGCCATAAGTTGAGTGGCAACTTTGAAGGCACATAAACACAAACAGTATGAAACTTGCCTTATTTTCAAGAAGTTCAAGAGGGGATTTGCGCCCTGCATCTTTACTAGTTCTGTACAAGAGAAAATTTCAGTTTAGTCTTTCATGCAGGTTATGCCTGCTGAAAACCCTCCTTATCTCTATGATTCTTAAAGTGTAAGAACCCTGTCCTCTCTGGAACTTCACAACCCTAAGTTGGAGGCTCACTTTTGTATTATAAACCAGATTATAAACATATTAATAAAGGCAGGGAACTGTTTTATGGTCCTTTTACTTGTAAAGTACCGTAATGTATAAATAAAAGAAAATAATCAGATAATAACAACAACTTTATTTATATTTATATTCCACCCTATCTCCCCAAAGGGACTCTGGGCAGATTCCAATCACAAAAAGGCAAACATTTAATGCCTGAATACGACAACCAATACACACATAAAGTAATAGCAAAAAATAATGACCCAACATATAATGACCCAAATTATAACTTAACATCTAAAATTAAAATACGACATAAACTATCAAATAAATTATATCAACTAAAAGAAACATCAAACAGAAGCAACAATTTCCCAGAACCATCAGAATTCATTGGGGGTATATAGGTTGATTATTGCCAGAGACGTAAACTGGGCTAGCAGGTAAACAGAGCCTGGATATGGGTAACAGATTTTAATCAGAGGTATAATAGCAGTATCATTATCTAATCATCCTCCTCCTTAAAAACTGTCATGCAGTTCCTTTCTGTAAATTTTGCTGCAATCAGAAAAGATTCATGCAGTTTGGCAGCACTTTAACTGCCTAGTCCTTTGGAATCCTGAGATTTGTAGTTTGAGGAGGCACCAGCACTCTTCAGCAGAGACAACTAAAGATCTTGTAAATCTATAACTCCCATGATTCCACAGGTCTAAGCCATGGCAGTTAAAGTAGTATCAAACTGCCTTAATTCTACAGTGTAGATACACCCATGATACAGTGTTAGAACAAATTTTCTGCATAGAGAAGTTCCCAGATTCTGCCTCTTAAGTTCGTATTATGCTTTCCAGAGTAAGCATGAGCTGTTCCAATGCAAATACGGTACTGGTTAATGTGGCTCCTTGGTGTGACTCACTATAATGCAGATCATTTCATTTCTTTATAAGGAGACCCTCTCTAGAAGGAAGAGCCTAGGTGGTAGCACCCTGAAATTACACTGCTAAAATTTCCATTTAGAAACATCTTTTGAACTGAGCAACAGAGGGAGGATTAGTTAGGGGAAAAAAATAGTTTTTTCATCAACCAAAGTTTTGGTGCACTTCCAGATGACACAAAATATGACATTCTGGTTTATCTGCTTCTAAAATCATTTCCTTAACAGGCAGCAACTCTTTCCCAAAGTCAAAAGTAGAACTTACAATCAGCAACGTGAGCTAGCGATGACTACACGTAGCTACGCAGTATAGTGTTTTTATATAAATTCAGATGCTCAAAAGAAATAGATTAATGCTTAACAAGGTTCTTGCCCTTTTAATTTTACTAATCATGGGAACTCTGGTTCAATCAGAAAGGAATCATGGTTCCTTTTGTGTAAAGGAAAATTAAAAGTCTAACAATATGTTCACAAGATCTTTATGACAAATAACAAAGTACTTATTTTAATAGTTAAACAGCTTTATTGAACATAAAAGATGTACTGCGTAAGTTTTCCATTTTCTCAGCCTGTTGGAAACATTACGGACCTATGCCAAGGGTCTTTTTCTCTTCCTCACTGCAGGAAATGAAGCACTGCCCAAACCACATTGGTCCTTGTCAGCCTTGATTCCAGGGCGGGTTGAAGCACATTACAGACATCTATGCTCATCCCAAGACTGAATATACTGAAATAACATAGCCAGTCCCTTAAATTAGAGCCATGTGCAGAGGGCCTACAAGTGTTTGGTATACACACATATAGATTACAAGAACCCTCAAGCATGGAAAGCCTCAGTGACAGTCTTCCGAAGCAGTGATTTATTCTGCATGCATAGTTTCCCCCATCCACAATTAGATCAATTTTCCTCACAATTACAATCCCTTATGAAAGTACGGATGTTACTATGCCAAATCTAGTTATACTTTTAAAACAGATGAGATTATTTGCTCTATGAAAACAAATCCGCTGGCAGCTGATTCTTTCAGGCAACCTGAACATTATACATTGACCTAAACCCAAGAAATGGGTTGCAATAATTCTGTACATCATTCATTTCCAACCCAATCCTTTATCCCTTGATTCAGAACAGCCCTAACAACCAATAAATAAGCATTCATATTTATTGTAATTATGACACACATTAATACTAGCATTAACAAAAAAAAACCCAAAACAAAGAGAATAAACAATATTCTCAAGCAAACCTCAGTCTGTGAAGCACGTTTTTACATTTGGGCTGTTCTCATATATCCATTCTTATATGTTGGGAATTACTTCTAGGTCAGCAAAATGGGACTTACTTCCAGTTAAACAGATGTAGAATTGCACTGTTAGCATATATACAATCAGAAGGTTTTAAGCCATTGTCACAGCTTACATATTACTCTTGTACAAATTATTAGTGCTCTTTCTACAATTATGATCAGCAAAAAGCAATCTTGTTTGCTATTACTTTTATACTTCCTAAATGATGAATATTTCTTCTTTAAACATGGTAATTATGTGTTAGAAATACTAATTCTCTTTAGATCATATAATTCACACCTATAACTTCTACACATTAATAACTATGACTAGTTAACAAATAATTCATTTGATTGTAGGAAAACAACCTGGAAACTGATAATGGAAGAACAGGAAATAAATGTGGGGGGAAATGGCATGTGGGATTTAGAAAGTGCTGGGAAAGCAACATTTGAGCTGAAATTATAGGCAGCACAGAATTCCTGTCAAAGTGAAAAACCACACATTTTTACCTGAGAGAACACCTCTCTAGGAATTTCTAGATCTTCCAGCATGATACTAAGGACAACTTCACATTGGATGACCTAGAGATTCCTAGAGAAATGTTCTCTAGAAATCTCTAAGTGCTCCAGTATGACAGGAGGTTGGCCACAGTATCACATTGGAGGAGTTAAGAGATTTCTAGAGAAAATGTTTTTAATCAAATCCATGAATAATCAAAATCACAAAAGCCAAAACTGCAAATATGGATGGATGACTGTATTGTAACATGCAGAATGGCTGCTCTATACAGTAAATTACAATTCAACGGCTGGCTAAGTTGGTCTCAGGAATGATGTTGAAGTCCCCTTGACTAGTTACACTGGGGGTCTTCAACATCCATGTAGAGATATTTTTGTCAGTAGCAGCTCAGGACTTCATGCCCTCCATGGCAACCATGGTTCTGTCTCCAGTAGTATCTTCTGACAATCATGATACAGAACACACTCTAGACCTAGTTTTTTCGTATAAGGTAAGACAATGGTGATGTGAGTTGAAGGAACTTTTTACAGTTCTGTTGACATGAATAGATTAGAGCTTTACAGGAGAAATTGGGCCAAATTAAGATAGTCCATCCCATGAAGCTTATGGATCTGGATGGATTCCTGTTGGCTCTTGAAGTTTCCTGTTCTCTTGGCAAGTTATCTTGTCAAAACCTTTGGATAACCCCTGGAATAGGGAGCTTGCCAAGGCAGTCAACATGATTGCTTCTAAGTGCCCTTCCACACAGCCATATAACCCTGAATATCAAGGCAGAAAATCCCACAATATCTGCTTTGAACTGGGTTATCTGAGTCCACACTGCCAGTTCAAAGCAGATAATTTGGGATTTTATTCAGCTGTGTGGAAGGGGCCTGATTGTTTCCTCCCATGGAATGGAACCTAGCAACTCATGATCTAGCTGTGATGAAAAGAGTGGGACAGAGAGTGGAACGACAATGACAGAAGACCTGGATCAACATGGATGAAAATTAATTGGAAAACCTACGGCATGGCAGTGTTGGTAGCAAAGAGATCCTTTTTCATCGCCACCATTGCACCTCTGCACACTGTCATCCAGTAAAACTGTTTCAAGTGATTGGGGGCCTCTTGCATTCTGCAGTTATACACACCACTCAATAGCTTGTTGTGAAGAGTTTGCACAGAAATTGTGGATACGTTCTGACCTGGATGTTGTAGTAGATACAGGTCTGGTGAATGGAAACTTGGGCCCTGCTTGTACACTGTTATTGTACAACCTGAGGATGTGGACAGAATCCCAGGAGAGCTGAGAGTCACCATGACCATAGTGGACTATATCCAAGAAGAACTGGTGAATTTAGTAAGGGAAGTAGTGAATGCCTCACTACATCAAGGCGGATATCCATCCTGTGTACAAGAAGCCATGGTGAGGGCATTATCCTCGACCCCACTAATACCAGAGAACTATCTGCCAGTTTCCAATACACAGGACCTATTTTGGGCAAGGTGTTACAGAAAATGTGGCCTCTCAGCTCCAGAGGCTCCTGGATGAAATGAGCTATCTACATCCATTTCAATCTGGGTTCAGGCCTGGCTATGGGACAGAGTTTGGGTGCCTTGGTGATGACCTATGCATGGAACTAGATGGAGAAGAGTGTAACTGTTAGTTCTGCTGGACCTCTCACTGGCTTTCAATATTACTATACTATCTTTCTGAGTTGCCTCACTGGATAGAGCTCAGAAGTACAGAGGTCTTTCTTGGAGGAGTGGACTGAGAAGGTGTTGGGTGATATCTGTTCAGTGCCACTCTCCTGTGGTGACCCTCAGAGTTGATTGGTGTGTGTGTGTGTGTGTGTGTGTGTGTGTGTATTTTATGGCTTCACTTCATAAATATGTGGGAGGGGGAAGAGGGCCTGGCTGCTACATTTAAATGCTGAAGATAATTTAAAAATGCCAGCAATTAAATATCAGCAACAAAAATAAATTTCCTTCATACTGGACCAAAACAAGATAAAAAGAGAATCAGGAGATTGGAATATCAAGAGATTATTCCAGTCTTCCGAGCACAGTAATGTACTGTCTGAAATGTAATTTCAGCAAGAAAAAAAATCACAGCAACAAGAAAAAAATATTAAAATGTGTTGTCGAAGGCTTTCATGGCCAGAATCACAGGGTTGTTGTATGTCTTTCGGGCTGTGTGGCCATGTTCCAGAAGCATTAAAATTAAATATTAAAATGTGCCAAGAAGCCACCTAGTAGGAGAGCACTGAAACCCCAGAGTTTATTATATATGTATCACTTTTAATATCACAAACACAATCATATCTATTGCTGTAGGCAGCATTCTGTTTCTTAGGTTCTGTTGCATGAAACTCATCATTTCCCTCTTGGAATTTTATCAAATTCGACCTGGGATGCTTGTCCTGCATCTCTGCACACAGGAACCTACTTCAGTGTCATCTCTCAATGTAATTCAATGTTTTGAAGATATATTGCTGTTCTTGTCTTGTGTATATATGTGCCTTCAAAGTGCCTGTTGACTTATGATGACCTCATGAATTTCAAATGGGTTTCTCAGGCAAGGACTATTCTGAGGTGGTTTGACAAAAATGTTTCACATAAACAAATTTATAAATACTCATTATACTAATTCCAAGCATTGTCAATGTGGCCACATGCAAAGTTTCTACAAGGCCCAGGTGGGTGGGTGAACATTTGGAAACTACTTAAGATAAGAATGAGAAACGGTTGAGGGAGTTGGTTATGTTTAGCCTAAAGAAAGGAAGACAGAGGTGATATACTATCTTCAAATATATACAATCCTGTCATATGGAAGAAATCAATGATGTTTTTGCTGTTCCAATGGGTAGGACTAATGCAGTGGTTCTCAACCTGTGGATCCCCAGATGTTTTGGCCTTCAACTTCCAAAACTCCTGACAGCTGTCCTCCAAGGTGAACTAAACCATCTAATCTGGGCTCTACAGGCCAATTGATACTCCACCATGGAAATCTGAAGAGCTATGAGGCCAAAAACAAACCATGAGAATAAAGACAAAGATCCACCCAGAGGAAAGGTGTTCTTACCATACATCAAGGGAACTGATGAAGAAACACAACCTACAAACTATCTACAGACCCACAAAGAAAATCCAACAAATGCTACGGTCAGCGAAGGACAAGAGGGATCCTCTCATCTCTGCAGGAGTCTACCATATACTATGCAGCTGTGAACAAGTCTACATAGGGACCACCAAACGCAGCGCCCAAATACGAGTCAAAGAACATGAAAGGCACTGCAGACTAACTCAACCAGAGAAATCAGCCATAGCAGAGCACTTCATGAACCAACCTGGACACAGTATATTATTTGAGAACACAGAAATGCTCGACCACTCCAACAACTATCATGTCAGACCACACAGAGAAGCCATTGAAATCCACAAGCATGTGGACAACTTCAACAGAAAGGAGGAAACCATGAAAATGAACAAAATCTGGCTACCAGTATTAAAAATCTCAAAAATCAGAACAGTAAATAAGAAGCAACACTCTGAAAACAGAGGAGTTCCAGACATGAATCAACCAGGGGCAGCTAACTATTCTGAACAAAGGATGCCCCCAGGCAGGAAGAAGCCAGGGGATGAAGCTATTCAATGCTAATTAAGGTGATTAACTACAACATTCACACTGGCCTACAACTGACAAGAGTTCTTCTCTCACCCTGGACTTTCCACAGATATATATAAACCTTCCTTGCTTAGTTTCTCCATACCTCACAACCTCTGAGGATGCCTGCCATAGATGTGGGTGAAACGTCAGGAGAGAATACTTCTGGAACATGGCCATACAGCCCGGAAAACATACAACAACCCAGCTGGTAAACTGGCTGGGATTTCTGGGAGTTGTAGGCCAAAACACCTGGGGACCCACAGGTTGAGAGCCACTGGACTAATGGATCCAAACTACAAAAAAGATGTCTGAATATACTTCCTTACATAAGAAATGCTTAACCATGAAATTGATTACCAAGGTAGGCCGTGAATTCAGCTGGTGGTGTCTAAATAGGGATTTGATGGATATCGGTCAAGGATGCCCTAGTTGTGAATTCTTCTACCATTCTAATTCTAAATTCCAGAAATAATTGCAATTTTGATATAAATATGTGTAGTATTATAAAATATTGAAGGTTTCAGAATTGACATGTTATAGAAAGAAGCCTGAATGTGTATAGGTAGGTAAAGGTTTCCCCTGACGTTAAGTCCAGTCATGTCCAACTCTGGGGGTTTGTGCTCGTCTCCATTTCTAAGCTGAAGAGCCGCTGTTGTCCATAGACACCTCCAAGGTCATGTGGCCACTGGCATGACTGCATGGAGCATCGTTACCTTCCCGCCAGAGCGGTACCTATTGATCTATTCACATTGGCATGTTTTCGAACTGCTAGGTTGGCAGGAGTTGGGGCTAACAGCGGGCGCTCATTCCGCTCCTGGAATTTGAACCTGGGACCTTTCGGTCTGCAAGTTCAGCAGCTCAGCGCTTTAACACACTGTGCCACCAGGGGCCCCCGTGTATAGGTAGACATGTCCATTTCAAACACACTTAATCCTATGCAATCTTGTCGTGTGCGTGGAGAGCTTCCTCTGGGCCCATGGACATTGTTGCTATGAACAGAAGACATTCAAGGGAGTGCAGTATATGCAGCCCACCAAGACTCTTACACGGAATCACTATCTACGACTGGAGCCACCGGTGGCACAATGGGTTAAACCTTGTGCAGGCTGAACTGCTGACCAAAAGGTTGCCGGTTTGAATCTGGGGAGCAGGGTGAGCTCCAGTCTGTCAGCATGGGGACATGAGAGAAGCCTCCCACAGGATGGGAAAACATCGAAATATCCGGGCATCCCCTGGACAACGTCCTTGCAGATGGCCAATTCCCTCACACCAGAAGCAACTTTCAGTTTCTCAAGTCACTCCTCACACCAAAAAAACTATCTACAAGTCACTATCACTAAAGCTAGTGAGGACAATCCAATCCAAACATATTTGTGACCCTCCAGACATTTTTGGATTACAACTCCCAGAAGCCCTAGCCAGCATAACCAATAATGCGGGGAGACAGGAGTGGCAATTCAAAACGTTTTAGAGGACCACATATTCCCCTCCTCTGCATTGGAAGAACCACAGAAAATCCCTATAATGATTTTGATGTGGATATCATTTTTGACTAGCTCTGAAGATGTATACTCAAGATCACTTAAAGTACATTGTTTTGTGCTTTACATTACCTTTTCATGCCAATATGTGACTTAATCTACTTGTACCATAAAGATACGTAAGATAATAATCAAAATAATTTTGAAAAGCAGGTGCTTATCACCCTTCTTATTACTTTTTTGCGGGAGTTTTTAAAAAATAATTAAAAGAGGATTTCTCCATATGTTCAGTGTATTTTAATGTATTGTTATGGTTTTAAGCTGTATTACAGGAATAGGCAAACTTCGGCCCTCCAGGTGTTTTGGACTTCAACTCCCACAATTCCTAACAGCCTAGCTGTTAGGAATTGTGGGAGTTGGAAGTCCAAAACATCTGGAGGGCTGAAGTTTGCCCAAGCTTGATATATTATATACATGAAGACAGAATAATCATCCTATCATCTCCATAATCAAGAAGCTAAAAGAGTAATCTTACATTTTTCCCTTCATCTTTTCAATGCAAACTTATGGGCAAAGTATAATGAGAATTCAAACGTGCACTAACAATTAAATGTATGCAGTGACAGGATGGGAAAAGGATGAAATGTTGCAACAGAATTAGCAGAGGAAGAGATGAGTAGAAGCATCACTCTGCAAGGTCTCCTGAAAAACATACTTCCGTCAAGTTGCTATCCTTGTGCCGGAATAGCTTCTGTTCTATCTGTTCATTAAAAATATTACTGTTTTACTTTAAGAATGCAATTTGTTTGATTTTTTTCTCTTTTCTCTCTATCCCGTGTTCCTTTTGTGACATGTCTTTACAGCTTAATAATTGTAGAACTCTCCACTTAATAGGCTCATACTGCTGGAAGTTTTTTATTATGTCAGAAGCAGCTTGAGAACATACTGCAAGTCGTTTCTGGTGTGAGAGAATTGGCCATCTACAGAGATGTTGCCCAGGAGATGCCCGCATGTGTTACCATCCTGCTGGGAGGCTTCTCTCAGGTCCCTGCATGGGAAGCTTGGGCTGACAGATGGGAGCTCACCCCGTTTTGCAGATTCCAACTGGCAACCTTCAGGTCAGCAACACAACCTTCAAGTCAGCAGTTCAGCCGGCACAAGAGTTACTTTAACTCACTGTGCCACCCCACCGTGGCTCTGGAAGGAGGAAGGAGACTTTAAATAGCCATGTGTTGTAAAGCGGTCATAAAATCAAATAATGATGGAAGATGGGTTGCTGTGAGTTTTCTGGGCTATATGGCCATGTTCCAGAAGCATTCTCTCCTGACCTTTTACCCACATCTATGGCAGGCATCCTCAGAGTTGTGAGGTTTGTTGGAAACTAGGCAAGTGGGGTTTATATATCTGTGGAATGTCCAGAGTGGCAGAGGTAAGTTTGAGGCAAGTGTGAATGTTGCAATTGATCAGCTTGATTAGCACTGAATAGCCTTGCAGCTTCAAAGCTTGACTGCTTCCTGCCTGGGGGAATCCTTTGCTGGGAGATGATTAGCTGACCCTGATTTTTTTTTTGTCTGGAATTACCGTTTTTGAGTGTTGTTATTTATTTATTGTCCTGATTTTAGAGCCAGTAGCCAGTTTTTTTCTTTCATTTTCATAGTTTCCTCATTTCTGTTGAGATTGTCCACAATTGAGGATGCCTTCCATAGATGTGGGTGAAACATCCGGAGAGAATGCTTCTGGAACATGGCCATACAGCCCAGAAAACTCACAGCAAACCAGTGATTCGGGCCATCCAGTCCAACCCCCTGCCAGGCAAAGTCGTAAAGCAAAAAAACCTAACGTTCAAAAGTGCCCCGCAGCACACACTACACTATAATTTCCACACTTCACAACTGCTTCTATGCCATCGCTGCATGACAACGACAACAACAATGAATTTATTACCTGCATCTCCCTGCAGCTTGAGGTGAGATCCAACACCATTAAAACGAGAGATAAAACACTATTAAAATACATACAACCAAGATACATAGAGTTAAAATACAAGTTAAAAACCACTGATAAAATTCACAACTTAAAATTGAAACAAAAAAGGTTTACAACACCCTACAGAAAGAAGTAAGGAAGGAGTCTGTGAACATGTGCAGTTTCACATTTTAAATCTACAACATATGACTGTGGCAATAAAATGGAGTTTGCTTTTGCAGCCCAGACACTAAACACAAATGAACCATTTTGTTGTAGAAAAGGGTAATGTAAAGACTGTAAAATGAACATCTGGTTGTCATGTCCTTGCCCAGCTATGAAAACTTTTTAAAAACAAGAAAGCGGCCACAAACAGCATGGGCCCCTGTATGTTTATGTCTGTCTAAATACTATACTCACTGTATTCCCTGAGCTACAGGATTAAAAACCTGGTGCTCAGTCCATGCTGGACTATGTCATGTTTTTATAGACTCTATAGTTTTTGTATCTTTATCTATGTAATTTATTGTATATATTTTATGCTCATATGTTGTTGTATCTTGCCTCAAGCCATCAGGAGAAGTGGGTAATAAATCATCATCATTGGGTTGCTGTGAGTTTTCCAAGCTGTATGGCCATGTTCCAGAAGCATTCTCTCCTGGCGTTTCCCCCACATCTATGGCAGGCATCCTCAGAGATTGTGAGATCTGTTGGAAAGTAGGCAAGTGGGGTTTATATATCTGTGGAAAGTCCAGGGTGGGAGAAAGAACTCTTGTCTGCCTGAGGCAAGTGTGAATGCTGCACTTGGCCACTTTGATTAGCACTGAATGGCCTTGCAGCTTCAAAGTCTGGCTGCTTCCTGTCTGTGGGAAACCGATGAAGAAACACAACCTACAATCTACAGACCCACTAAGAAAATCTAACAGATGATACATTCAGCAAAGGACAGGGGGGATTCTCTCACCACTGCAGGAGCCTTGCAACTTCAAAGCCTGGCTGCTTCCTGCTGAGGTGGAGTCAGGAGAATGCTTCTGGAAAACGGCCATACAGCCCAGGAAACTCAACAACAGCCGAGTCTTTAGCATTCTCTGGCCAAAAGAGCGCCAAGCTACAACTTCCAGGGCTCCACAACATTGAGCTATTGAGCAGCTGCAGTGATATCAAACTGCATTCATTCTCTAGCGTAGATCATGCACCCCTTGAAATAACTTGGGGAGTGTTGGGAGACTCTAGTGGGAGATTTCCATTAGGAGCAAGAGAAAAACAACCGCATCCATTCCCAACCTCTTTCCCCTTCGAAGCTTTCCCCTTTGAAGGGTCAGAGGCAGAGCCGGCCGGGCGCGCGCACAGCCCCGGCGCGAGGACGACCCAATCGCGAGCGACCGAGTGAGCGCGCATTCCCGCGCTTTACCTTGTGTTTTCCTCCTTTTTCCCCCACCCGGCGCTCCTACCGGCTCCAAGCAGCGGACGCAGCGGTCGGTGACGTCACCGGGCTAAGCCCCGCCCACTGTTGTCAGTAGCCTGATGCCTTTCCTCGCTTTCCGACTCCGTGGCTCCGCCCCCTTTTTTGCTCATTGGCTTAAGGCTCGTCTCAGGCAGGCAGGGAGGCAGGCAGGACCAGAGTTGAAAGAGAGGGAGGGATTTAATGTACTGGCTACATAACAACAATAACTAATCACCATTATCATCTCAAAAAGTAGCATCTCCAAGATCACATGTGCATGCTTCATAGCTTCACCTTACCTGTTAGGGATGCAACAGCTGTACTCTTCCCTTCTCACAGCCTCCAAGGAGAGGTGCATCTACACCAGGCAGTGTAAGCTTAAGTGGCCGAGGGGGAAAAGGAAAGGGCCTGAGGCTGTTAGGAATGATGGGAGTTGAAGTCCAAAACCCGGGGCCGGGCTGTGGCGCAGCTGGCTAGTAACCAGCTGCTATAAATCACTACTGACCAAGAGGTCATGAGTTCGAAGCCCGGGTCGGGTTAAGCCTCCGACCATTAATAGCCCCGGCTTGCTGTTGACCTATGCAGCCCCGAAAGACAGTTGCACCTGTCAATTAGGGAAATTTAGGGATGCTTTATGCGGGAGGCTAATTTACAACACCATAAAACTGCCAGCAAAACACGAGGAAAAGAAATGAGGAAGTACAGCCACTACTGGACGGTGAAGCAACAGCTCCCCCTGTGGCCGGAATCGTGAAGCTGGAAAAATGTTTAAAATGCCTCTGAGTCTGTCTAATGTATGTTGTTTGTCTGTTGGCATTGAATGTTTGCAATATATGTGTTCATTGTAATCCGCCCTGAGTCCCCTTTGGGATGAAAAGGGCGGAATATAAATACTGTAAATAAATAAATAAATAAAACACCTGGAGGGCCCAAGTTGGCCCATGCCTGGTCTACACTGTACAGTTAATGCAGTTGCCAAACTACAACTACCAAACTACAAACTTGCCAAACTACAACTATAATTCCATAGCCTTGAGCCAATGGCAGTTGAAATGGCGTCAAACTGCATTAACTCTATGATGTAGATCAATAGTTCCCAGCCTTTTTTTGACCACTGACCACTTTGACCTGGTGTCGCACCCCAAGACTGCATAGGCGCCTTGAAATCACACTGGAGCCCAGAATATAAGCAATCAAGCTGTTTATTGAAGATTATAAGTATGCACAAGCAAATAAGGTTCAGAGTCAATAGAATGGATAAATCCACAGAGTAGTATACTTATCAGTCTTTAAGCAGGAGTCCAAGGAAGTCACTCAAGGTTATAGTCCAAACTGGAACTTGCACTTAGTCCCACAAGAAGTATCAAGAGTAGTCCACACAGGATTCAAACCACAAGAAGCAAGACTGGAGGGCAAGATCAAACTCCAAATATAGTCCAAGGTAATAGTAATCCACACAGCAAGGACACAGGAGAATTCAACTGGATTCCAAGGTAAAACAAGGCAGGAGCTTGGCTTGAAAGTTCACGGCAACACAGCATGCAAGAACACGAAGGCATACATCTTTCTCTCTTGAATTGTAAAGTTGACACCTCTGCCAAGCAGAGAAATCACCAAGTATTTAAGGAGAATTCAAGGCTATTATTCCCTGGGAGAACTATTTCTCTCACTGATTCTCTCATGGGAAAACTACTCATTAGCAGTGCTTTTTTACTCCTGCGAAAACATTCCCGTTGTCTTCTTCCCTGAGTAAACACCTCCCTTCTGTCAAATACATCATTCTCCTCCAGACTAGCATTCCCATCTGGTAGCTGTTGAACTGGCCTTGACAGAGATAGGAATGTGGTTCAGAATGTCTGCTTGCAGTCATCTCGTCTCCACTTCCAGAATCCTCCACTGAAACAAACTCAGGCAAAGGTGGCTGAATTTCAGGCCTAAAATCAGAGTCTTCTGACAAAGCAGGTGCAGGAACAATCACTGGCTGAACGGGGCCAATGTCAGGCTCAGTCTGAGCTACAACACCTGGGGCCGCTTTGACCGGGGACCACTTTGACCATGGACCACTTTGACCAGGGACCACTTTGACCATGGACCACTTTGACCGGGGACCACTTTGTCCATGGACCACTTTGTCCATGGACCACCTTGACCAGGGACCACTTTGACTGGAGACCACTTTGATCATGGACCACTTTGACCGGTGACCACTCTGACCGGGGACCACTTTGTCCATGGGCCACTTTGTCCATGGGCCACTTTGACCATTGACCACTTTGACCGGGGACCACTTTGACCCGGAACCACTTTGACTGAGGACCACTTTGACAGGGGACCACTTTGACCAGGGACCACTTTGACCGGGGACCACTTTGACCGGGGACCACTTTGACCAGGGACCACTTTGACCGGGGACCACTTTGATCAGGGACCACTCTCCAATATTAGTACCAAAAGGGTTATGAATCAGTTTTTAACTTTAGATTGGGTTTGGTTATCTGGAGTGCTGGTTCAAAAAATTGCATTGGTTAGACCACATCAGCTCTAGTTTCTGATGCAGAACATATGCCATCCAATAGTCACCATCTGCTCGCCCACAGAAAACCCTATTTAATCATCTCGAGCTGATGTGGTCTATCCAATGTGATTTTCTGAATCAGCACCTGAAATAAACCCAGGAACAGTCTTAAAAACATAAAAAGCACCAAGATTTTTTTTTTGGTTGGGCTGTGTTATTATCCCTAGCAATAATGGTGAGGCCATGGGCTATATTTTAGTTCTTATGGACCACAGGTTGGGAATGACGGGTGTAGATGCACCTGTACTTAATTCCACAGTGTACAAGCATCCAGCAGGAACATTAGTGATATATGACAGTCTATGCTTCACTGCATATTTCCCTATCCCTCTCTATCCGCGGATTTTGCTTGGAAATGTTCCTCGATAATTCCCCCCTAAATGTTTTTGCCTTTCAATAAAAGGGACTCTATTGCACTTCACTATTGTATAGGCTGGAACTTGAGCATTCACAAATGTTGGGGTCCTGGGGCCAAACCCCAGCGGATAACAGGGACCTCACAACTCTCAGGATTCCATAGCATGGGGCCATGGCAGTGAAACTGGTATCAATCTGCATTAATTCTACAGTATAGATGCACCCATAGAGAGCCCATATGAACAGTGTTGGAGTTATATTGCTTTATTGAATTCAGGAGCATGAAAATTAGGGTTGTTATTTTAGTGCTCAATATTTGCAAAGATAGCTTGAAAGGTTGCATGATGAAATCTCTGAAAGGAGGGCTTCACTGTCCACTTTTCTTTCCTGATGTCAAATAACATTCCCCTGTATTTTTACTGTACTTTCTCATGTACTAAGATACAGTACAAAAGAAACTATTAATTTTAAACTGTGAAAAATGAAACATATTTTGTAGAAGGAAATACATGCAGTACTCAACTGTCATTTGTCATAGACAAATAAAACTAATTGTTGTTCTCTAGTCAGCATACCAGTTATTATGCAATACAAATAAGGCAGATCTATTGAACCAATTTAACAGGGAAGGGGGTATAGCTCAGTGGTGGAGCATTTGACTGCAGATCAAGAGGTCCCTGGTTCAAATCCAGGTGCCCCCTCTTTTAAATATATAGCATTTCTTGATTGATCTTTAATTCTTTCCCTAATAAGCACATTGCTGATTTGTGAAAGAAAGAATTTTAATTCTCACAACTGTACACACAGTTTTAGGGTCGTAGAAGATTGTTTCATTTCCAGAGAAAAATATAAACATTGCTGTTCTAAGATTCCAAGCTGCCTTTCCCATTTTGGCAATTATCTCTGCTACATAACACTGTATTGTAATTAATATTTAAAGGAAAAGGTCAGACCTGTTTCTGGTCCCTGCTGGGCAAACATCCTTATCTATTTTCCTGTGCTGAAACAGCAAGAGTCCTCCATTTCTAAGTGTTAGGTGGAAAAAAAGTGTGATTCAAGAATGACTTACAAATTATGAGATAGAAACAATAAGTATCCATCGTTTTCTAGCATTGATATTGATTTTATTTTAGGATATGGCCTAGGGTGGTAAATATGCTAACATTTACATCCAGATGTGCACTCTATGGGTAGCTGGATGGGGAGATTTTTTAAAAAAAGAATTATTGGTACTATTCCATTATCCAGGTGGAGGGCACTAGAGTGAGGATAATAATAATAATAATAATAATAATAATAATAATAATAATAATAATAATAATATAAAAACAACAACAACAACAACAACAACAACAACAACAACAACAACAACGGGTGATAAGGGTGGGATATAAATGTTGTAAATAAAATAAATAAATAAATAAACAACTTCTTTATTTTTGCACCCCGCCTCCATCTCCCTGAAGGGACTCAGGGTGGCTTGCATATGAAAACTATTTCCTCTGTTTTTGCTGGTTATGGCCTCTCCCCCCTTCCCATGTCATAGACGAAGGTTGTTTTCATGAAAGGGACATAAGTGGGGGGAATAACAAGAAAATTGGGGAAAATGGTTTTCTTCCTTCAACCCACCCTCCACCACCATAAAAGGGACTATCCTGCTCTCTCTTGTGCCCCCTAGTGGCCTCTGCCTGAATAATGGAACAGTATCGAATTATTGTTCTTTTTTGTTTTTAGATTTGTTGCGGTATAATTGTGAGATGGTATTTAAAAATAATATTCAATTTTGTGCTTTCAAGAGAGAAAACATAGTTGTACAATTAGGATACTAAAGATACCAGAAAAGATGAGAAGAAATCAAATGAAATGCAGTCTGAGCACTATAGGATTACTTTCATAGCATGTTTACAATGTAAATGTTGTCCATCACTATAAATAGTATTATTTACAATAAAATATGGTGGAGACTGCAGTGGCGCTCCTGGTGGTGCAGTGGGTTCAACCCTTCTGCTGCCAGGGCTGCTGACTTGAAGGTTGGGTTGCTGGCCTGAAGGTTACCAGTTCGAATCCAACTCGGGGAGAGTGTGGGTGAGCTCCTTCTATCAGCTACAGCTCCATGCGGGGACATGAGAGAAGCCTCCCACAAGGATGATAAAAAACATCAAAACATCAGGTCGTTCTCTGGGCAATATCCTTGCAGACAGCCAATTCTCTCACACCAGAAGCAACTTGCAATTTCTCATGTCACTCCTGACACAAATAAAATAAAATATAGTATTGCCCATTATTGCTTCCATCCATTTTGATCAAAGAAACCTCAGTTTATCCTTACCCTGCATTATAATCAGCCACCATAAAGACCACTTACAAGGTAGACTTGATATAAAAAGGAGGTGGCATGATTTATTCTTTGTTGTTACAGGAAGAAAACAATTAATGTACATTGTAGCAATTGCTTGTATAAATACTGCTACAATATATCACATACATATTATATTTGAAATATATCACTGTATATTTCCTCCTTTAAATGTAGTACTGCAATTCAAGCAATACTATTGTTTAGAACCCCCGTCATATTTTAGAGCATCAATCTTGATAAGAGCTACTAAATATTCAGGATTCACTCTAATTTATTGCTGGTTGCCTAAATTAATACTCTGTATACTTTACCTTCTAGCAAAAGTGACTTCTGTTGGTGAAATACCTTTGTTTTATCAAATCTGCCTGGCAAACAAACTTAAACATTATTCTTTTTCTTTTTTGCTGGCTGATTGCAAGCAATGATTTGTCAATTCATATTTAATACTAACACTGTCCAATTATGAAGTGTTATCTGCTCAACCAAATGAGATCCCATTTAGCTCACATGCTCCCATTTAGCCTTCTACCATCCCATTATGCACTGTAACTGGGAGGTTTGACAAACCAAGAAAGCTGTGGTTGGTATAGATTAGATTTTGGAAAAGTATGTCTGTATATATGTATGTGTATATATGATTCTCAAAATCACCCATACAACGTGGGTACTAACCATGCTGACTCACAGATTTAGGGAATTGCAGTCCCCTAAAGTAACTCTTTCAGATTATTGCACAAACTGTAGATTATCTGGCGATCCGGATTATAATTCAGGATCAAATGGTTTCCATTGCTTTTTTAATCAGGTTGCTGTTACTGCTCTATTAATTTTTATTGTATTTTTGTTATTACAGTAGACTTTAAGTTAACCAGAACTCAAGCAACTGGAATGCTCAAACGATTGGCAAAAAATCAAAGAAATAATACTGTATTCTCAAAGCTGCTTTCATAATATATTAAAAATGTTAGTTTTTATCTTTGTTTTAATTTGCCTTTAATTACTGTATTTCAGCATTAATGTGAAGTCAATACAGAGCTTATGGTATAGAGTATAATAGTATTATACTATGGAGTATCATAATAGCCTATTTTACCAGTAACTCCCAAGCAATCAGAACTATCGTACATTGATTCACCATCTACAAATCCCCATGGTTGCCGGTTAACTGGTTAACAATGAATCCACTGTATACATTTTTTTTTAAATTGTTAGATGCTCTAAGACTCCTGAGATGAAAAGTTGTGTAAAAATCCCAATCTTTAAGACAAACAAACAAAAAATACCTGGTTTTTGGAAAGCTATATAGTTCATCCAAATCATAGTTTGCCAGGCTGAGATGTATCAGCAAACTATGATTAGATATTCCAGGAACCATTATTAGATATTCCAGTCACCATGCAAAAACATAAGGAGGAGGAACGATAGAAAAGTGTACATGTGAAACTTCACATTTAAATACAGATTATTTGAGTTTATTTATCCATGGTTTGGTATGCTGTCTGGATGAAACAATCAGATCTACATATGAAAATGTTTTGCTCTTTCACATGTATAATCCAGATAAAAATACCTTTGTGTTGTCAAAGGCTTTCATGGCCAAAATCATTGGGTTGCTGTGAGTTTTCTGGGCTGTATCGCCATGTTCCAGAAGCATTATCTCCTGGCGTTTCCCCCACATCTATGGCAGGCATCCTCAGAGGTTGTGAGGTCTGTTGAAAACTAGGCAACTGGGGTTTATATATCTGTGGAATGTCCTGGGTGGGAAAAAGAACTCTTGTCTGTTGGAGGCAAGTGTGAATTTTGCAATTGGCCACTTTGATTAACATTGAAAAGCCTTGTAGCTTCAAAGCCTGGGTGCTTCCTGCTTGGGTGAATCCTTTGTTTTAACTGGCCCTGATTGTTTCATGTCTGGAATTCCTCTGTTTTCTGAGTGTTGTTCTTTAGGCTTTGAAGCTGCAAGGCCATTCAATGTCAAACAAGGTGGCCAATTACAACATTCACACTTGCCTTCAACAGACAAGAGTTTTTTCTCCCACCCTGGACATTCCACAGATATTATTATTATTATTATTAAACTTTATTTGTACCCCGCTAGCATCTCCCGAAGGACTCGATGCGGCTTATATAAGGCTTATAGGGCAAGTGCAGAGTGCGATATGCGATCTTAATTCTAATAAAGTGCTTATGGGACTTGGTATTGGAGATTTCTTATTAATCTGGGAAGGCACATTGGAACAGCCAGGTCTTCAAATTCTTTCTGAAGACTGCCAATGTAGGGGCCTGTCTGAGATCCTTGGGGAGGGTGTTCCAGAGTCGGGGGGCCACCACAGAGAAGGCCCTGTCTCGTGTCCCCACCAACCGCGCTTGCGACACAGGCGGAATCACGAGCAGGGTCTCTCCAGATGACCGAAGTGAACGCGTGGGTTCATAGACAAAGATGCAGTCACGGAGGTAGGATGGTCCCAAACCGTTCAGGGTTTTGTAGGTAAGCACCTGCACCTTAAATTGGGCTCGGTAAATAGATGGCAGCCAGTGGAGCTCCTTGAACAGGAGGGTTGACCTCTCTCTGTAAGGGGCCCCAGTTAACATCCTGGCTGCCGCTCGTTGGACCAGTTGGAACTTCCGAGCCGTTTTCAAGGGCAGCCCCACGTAGATATATAAACCCCACTTGTCTAGTTTCCAAGAAACCTCACAACCTCTGAGGATGCCTGCCATGTGGGTGAAAACATCAGGAGAGAATGCTTCTGGAACATGGCCATACAGCCTAGAAAACTCACAGCAAAATACCTTTATATATAATAGGTAAAGGTTTTCCCCTGACTTTAAGTCCAGTCATGTCTGACTCTGGGGGTTGGTGCTCATCTCCATTTCTAAACCGAAGAGCCGGCGTTGTCCATAGACACCTCCAAGGTCATGTGGCCGGCATGACTGCATGGAGCGCCGTTACCTTCCTGCCGGAGCGGTACCTATTAATCTACTCACATTTGCATTTGTTCGAACTGCTAGGTTGGCAGAAGCTGGAGCTAACAGCGGGCGCTCACTCTGCTCCCGGGATTTGAACCTGCGACCTTTCGGTCTGCAAGTGCAGCAGCTCAGTGCTTTAACACACTTCACCACCGGGGCTCCCTTATATATAATACATATGTGAAATTCGTACATACATATTTCCATCAACAGTTGTGTTTTAAAGTAGCATACACACTGCAAAATGACCCAACACCTAGCCAGATTAAGAAAAAAGAATACTCAACTATCCAATGAAAAACTGACACTTGCATAACCATTTGTGCAGCTGCAGCACATCAAAATTTACAACCCTTTTCCTTGTGCAGTTTAGTGAACCATGACAAATTATAACATGACAAAATTCTATTCTCAAATAAAAGAGCTGATTCTGATTTGAAACTAGTTAAGTCAAACAGCTTTGAAATTTATGAGACTGGCTTGTCCCTGGATTAGACAGGAGCCACTAAAATGGCAACAGAGGGGAAAAGAAGTTTATGCTAGCTAATTAAAGCAAAAAATATCATTAAAATGACATGCTGTATTGTCCCCAGCCTGTGACCAGGGCAAACCTGGACTTAGAACTACAAATATGTAAACCATGGACTGTGCTTTTTAAAGAAAAGAAAGAAAATTGGGTAAGAGACCTAAGAGCTATGAAATTGGAGGCTTTATATTGACTGTTATAGATAGGTGAGGTGCAATGTTGAACATTATTTTTAAAACAGTTTTTTAGTGATTATTTGAGGGCTGGTCAGCAGAAATCCATCAAAAATGCTTTTTCTCAATAAAATAATAAATGCAGAGGTTTCCCCTCTTTAATCAAAAAGTGGAGATTCTCCCCTCATGTCACATTTTACATTAATCCATCACAGTATTATATAGCTAATAAAAAGCTGCAATTGATGGTGCATGAATCCTTTAGTGTGTATTTGTGGGGGGAAATTCATGTAATTCAGGTGCATCATAGTTGTAACTATTTCACTGAAACTAGAAGGTATTTTAGGAAGTTATCCTTAAGTGTTATTCATGTGTTTGAATTGTCTTATAGTTCCACTTATATTAGAAGATAATGCAATTGGCAGACAATAATGTCATTCACTTGAACCTCCTGATGTTTTTATTTTAATTTTCCCATTCTATATAATGTCTATTATACACACACACGCTGGAACCTTTACT
This sequence comes from Anolis carolinensis, assembly GCF_035594765.1. NCBI lineage: Eukaryota > Metazoa > Chordata > Lepidosauria > Squamata > Anolidae > Anolis > Anolis carolinensis. Next base: position 252,619,078 of record NC_085842.1, on the reverse strand, counting down.
GCCCCAGGACTTTTTATGGACAATGGCTATGTCGTTGTGTGATATATGATGTTATTTTATGTGATGTGCTTAATAATGTTTATTGTTTTATTAGGGGAGGGTCAACTTTTATGTTTTATGCTGTTTTTTTGGTTGAGGGCATTGAATTGTTGCCAACACTGTGAACCGCCCTGAGACCCCTTTGGGGTTGAGAAGGGCAGTATATAAATACCGCAAATAAATAAATAAATAACAAATACTTAAGGGTGTCTCAACTTAAGAGTGTTCTGAGTTAAGAGCAGTCACTCAGCCCAGTTCTCACTTTTAACATAAGAGTTTTGAGTTAAGAGCTAGCTCAAGAGTACAGGGTTTTAGGGCTTGTTCCACGTGAATGTGCAGGTTTTGCCTTGTGGTTATACTGACCAACACACATTTTGTTGCCTCAAAGGTGCTTTGTGCTTCTACCATTTAAAAGTTGATGTTTCTTTTTATTGCTTCATGTGAATGTGTATTATTTGTTATTTATAAATTACATTTTCTTCTTTAAAAACACATAACAAAATAATGGGGGGGGGGGGGAGTTCAGGGGATGTCAGACCTCTGTCAGCTGGGCACCAAGAACCATACACGGAGGCCAGTCTCTATCTAATATCTTTATTAAGGAAATATATAAAGGCAATAAAAACAAGTGAAGAATATAGTTCAGAAGCAGACCTTTCAAATGAGGTCAAATATAGTCCAAAAATGTATTGTCCAATAAATGATATTAGAGTTCAAAGTTTTAATCCACTTGACCGAAACACACACTTTTGCCAAGCAATAGTGTGGGGAAATGTCAGAGTCTTAGAAGTCCAATGAAGCTTGACAACAAGGCTGGAAATAACTTGGTTCTTTGACTAGGTCCGTGACTAGAAACAAGGTAATCCGTGGATCCTGGAACAAGGTTCGTGGTCGAAAGCAAGGCGATGCATAAACTTGAATACGTGATCTGGGAGGCAAGGAACTGGGGTTACGAAGTCCACACACGATCTCACTCCTGAAGCTGATCTGTTGACTCCGCAAAGAATCTCCCGCGCCAAACACCTATATTGGGTCTCGTTTTCCCGCCAACAATCTCTTTCCCTAGAGAACGAGAAGCGAAACCCAACTCTGTCCAGATGCATGACTCCTTAGAATTTCCCAAGGGAAGCAGGCCTAATCAGCCTGTTGTTTGGCAGCGATCCGTAAACTCCTCCGATTTGCTTCTCTGACTCCTCTGTCTCTAGAGTAAGATTCCTTCCTGGGAAACAGAGGGGGGTAATGCCCAAGGCCTGTTTTACTGAATTCTTGAGGGCAAACAGCAACATCTGGCAGGTGAAGGGACTCCGGCTCTTGTTGAACCGGCGAAAACCCCATGTTTTCATCTTCATCTGCCACGATAGTACTAGGAACAGGACTACAAGGCCCATGAGGCATCACAGGGGACCAGAACGGATTAATAGCATTTGTTACTGTTCCATTATCCAGGAGGAGGCCACCAGGGGGCGGTAGAGAGGGAAGGATAGTCCATTTTATAGGGGTGGAGGGTGGGTTGAAGGAGGAAAACCATATCCCCCTGTTTTCCTGTTATTCCCTCCATTCATGTCCCCCTTGTGGAAACAACCCTCCTTTATTATATGGGAAGGGGGGGGGAGGGAATAACCAGTGAAAATAGGAAAATAATTTTCCTCCTTAAACAACCTTCCCTAAAATGGACTATCCTTATCTCTCTGCCGCCCCCTGATGGTTTCTGCACCAATAATGGAACAGAACCTAGAATTTCAATGTATTTCAATGGGAAATTCGCTTTGAGATAAGACCATTTTGAGTTAGGGGTTTGATCACAGAATGAATTAAACTCTTGTCAGGGTATTACTGTGTGTGTAAAAAGCCAGATAGGATATAAATGGGAACAAAAGGAACATATACAACACCTCCTCCTCTGCAGTTTTTAAAGAAACATGTAAAAATGTGTTATCTACTTATTTTAAATCAGTCCGATCCCCATCCCCACCTAGATATTTTAAAAATAATTGTTGGTGTTCCGCCACTGCTTCCTTTCGTGTTACTGTTACTTTCAAGTTAGCTTTGATATACAGTGACACAATGAATAAGACACCTCTAAGGGTTCAGTTACACTGCAGAATTAATGCTGTTTGATAACACATGAACTGCCAGAAATCAATGCTATGGAAGAATGGGGTTGTAGTTTGGAATGATCTTTAGCCTTCTTTGCCAATGAGGGCTGGTGCCTCACCAAACTATATATCTTAGTATCCACAGATTTTGGTAATCATGGGTTCTGAATACAGTAGAGTCTCACTTATCCAACACTCACTTATCCAACGTTCTGGATTATCCAACGCATTTTTGTAGTCAATGTTTTCAATACATCGTGATATTTTGGTGCTAAATTCGTAAATACAGTAATTACTACATAGCATTACTGTGTATTGAACTACTTTTTCTGTCAAATTTGTTGTATAACATAATGTTTTGGTGCTTAATTTGTAAAATCATAACCTTTTTTGGTGTTTAATAGGCTTTTCCTTAATCTCTCCTTATTATCCAACATATTCGCTTATTCAACATTCTGCCGGCCTGTTTACGTTGGATAAGCGAGACTCTACTGTAATTGTCATAACTCAATGCTACAGAATCATGGAAGTTGTAGTTTTAGAAGGTTTTTAGCTTTCTTTGCCAAAGAATGATGGTGTCTCATCAAATTACACAAAATAATCGAATCATAGAGTTGGAAGAGACCTCGTGGGCCATCCAGTCCAACCCCCTGCCAAGAAATTCTGTGACATATCCCAGGATTCCACAGGATTGAGCCATAACAGTTACAGTTACAGAGGTGTCAAACTCTATTATTTCTACAGTGTAGATGCACCAAAAGCCTTAAAATCAAAGCAATAAAATTTCAGTTCCATTAGTAACAGAAAAAATAACTTCTTTTGAGATTGAGGTTGTTTCTGTCCCACTTTTGGGAGATACTCTGTCCATGATCTCACCACCAAATCTGGAGCTTAGGAAAATGATTTGGAATATATCTCGCAGAATCCGTCAGTTAGTATAGCCAGTGGCAGTGCTGGCCAGGGGATTCTAGGAGTTGTAGTCCAAAATAGTAACTTTCCAAACTCTAACCAGATCTTGAGTCTTGGCAAAATGGTCTGGGCTGACCTTGACAACTCAGTTGTATAAGTGAGGTTGTCAAAGTTTGAAGGACTCCCTGACTGCCAGTTCAAATCCAAACAGAAACAGTATGACAAATTAATATCCCCCATCTTCCAGTTATCTGGTTTCATTGCTGAGAGCAGCTACATTTCCTGTTTGCCGTGTGATTATAATTTCTGATCAATTGCCGCATGAATGGAATCGAGCCTTGGAAAGACAACTGAACAATGTCAAACCGGCATGTTAGACAGCTACAACCAGAGGGCTGCAGATAAATGTTTTGACGGGAGAACAATTCAATTACTCATCGGTGGTGATGGGAACTAAATTTGGCTAATGGCCCATGATCCAATCTTAACCCTTGTTGTTCTGTTTTCTCCTACAGAGTGGATTTCAGAAAGGAACAGGAGCAGGAGGATAAAATATGAGGCTATGTTATGGGTTAACTCAGACTCTAAACAATAAGCAATGCAAGCCTCCTGTATTTCATCATCTGCTTTTACTGTAAAAATGAAGGCAATATTTGCAAAGAGATTTACCGTAGCTCTTTAAAATTTTATGACTGCCTATGCAGACTCAAAGATGCAGTCCCAAGATGAACACACATCAGCTGTGGGGGATGTTTTTGGCATTTAATAGCCTGACCTTTCCCCATCATAATAGTGGAAGATGAAAACTGGGCGGGCTGCACTTGTATCATAGATAGACATGTTTTACCTAATTGTTGTCTCATTTATCATTTTTATTCTTATTGTGAAAGATTAATGCAAAATTTGCTACTCAGAAATTTACTCTGCAGTCAATCTTGCTGTAACCTATAGATTTCCCACCTCCTTGTATAGACACTGTTGCTCCATAGAGCATTTTACCACCACTTTATCTTTCTGTCTGGTGCTATTAAATGATGGGTAACATAAAGAATGGAGCCCCCGGTGGCACAGTGGGTTAAACCGCTGAACTGCTGCACTTGCTGACTGAAAGGCCGCCAGTTCGAATCCGGGGAGCAGAGTGAGCTCCCACTGTCAGCTCCAGCATCTGCCAACCTAGCAGTTTGAAAACACGCAAATGTGAGTAGATCAGTAGGTACCGTTCCAGTAGGAAGGTAATGGTGCTCCATGCAGTCATGACAGCCCCATGACCTTGGAGGTGTTTATGGACAACGCCAGGTCTTTGGCTTAGATTGTGGCTGATGTGGTCCCTGGGGGCAGAAAGGAGTTGGATTCCAGAATTTCTCCAATAAAATCTTTATTAGGTTTCTTACCACACCATGCACCAATCACAAACTGTGAAAAAAAGTGTAAGTTTGAACCAATGAGGTTGCGCGTTGTAATCCGCAGCAATCACAGCAAATGTCCACTCTTTCAAATATCTGTAAAATGTCTATATAATGTTGATGCCTGAAAAAAATTATGTCAAAGTTTGGAAATTTATGTCAAATTTGGGGGAAACAAGATTTATGTCAAATTTGAGGAATTCTCTTGACATCTTTCCTCAATAAACCAGCTTCTGATCCTGTCTCCAGTGTGTGTTCACTGAAGCAAATTTGGAGCCAGCATGCCAGGAAAGCAGACCCCAAGATTTCAGTCATTACTGTAGATACCAAAATCCAGAAGTGTTCAAGTCCTATTAAATACAATGGCATGGTGAAATTGTCTCATGTATATAAAATGTCAAAATCAGAAATCTTTTTGGCAGGAGAATATTTTCAAGCTGTGGGTGGTTGAAACTGTGGATGCAGAATCCATGGACATGGAGGGCCAGCTTGCGTACTCTAAGGTCACCACACTTTCCCTATCCACTACTGCTAAAGGGCCATGGTGCTAATCAATTTCACTGGTGTACCACTAATGGTGGCATAAAAACAGTAATGCTGAAAAGGCAAGAAAACTAAAGTCTTCCTCTTTTTTCAAGCTACCAACATCCAGTCTGCTGTTTTTCTATTAAAATGACAGCACCACCACAACAGAACCTACTGAGAGGAAAGATTTCAGCCACCTCCTCCTCCCCCCTCTGCATCTTCCAACAGCATCACCATTGTCAAAGACATTGCGCTGGAATACAGGATAGAGGTAAAGTTAGGGACTTCCTCTAGTGCTTGTATGATCTGTTTGTTGGGGGTGTATGCCATGATTTGTTGGGCCTTTTTTGTCCACCAGATGTTCTTGAGTTTTCTGGTTCTTTGGACCTCTGCTTTTGTACTAGCATAGAGACTTCATCCCACTGAACATGCTAGTGTTTGAAAGAGGTTTACTATACAGCTCAGGCATACTCCATTTTGAAATTAAATGGATGATTTTCCTACCTCCATCACAAACCAGCAAACAAACAGTTTTATTCCAGAGTTCTCAGTTGATTTGCTATCACATTATAGAGAGTTGTTCCCGCCCACTGTCCCTCCCCCGTTTTCTTTGTGAAAAGAAACATCTCCTTTCTTGGACTATGATTTTTGATCCTGTGTTATAAATGTCAGTTCCTAATTGCTTTTATCATAAACACATGGGAAAAATTTATTAAACTGCAAAAACTCTGACTTTGTAGGAGGGACATCCTCTATAGCACATTTTGCTCTAGTTTCTCAATGATTGAATATCTTGTAGAGTATCCACCAATTTAACATAGTTTGTGGGCACAAAAATGAATTTTCTGGAGCACAACAGTTACTTTCAAAGTAAGGACTATACAACAGCAAATAACTTGGAAAATATTATTATTATTATTATTATTATTATTATTATTATTATTCAGAGGCAGGATGGCCATCTGTCAGAAATGCTTTGATTGTGCTTTTGCTACATGGCAGAAAGAAGGGGGTTGGAGTTGATGGCCCTTGGGGTCAACCGAAGGAGAAGGAGGAGGAGGGAGGGAGGCGTCTGGGGGCTCTCCCTTTGCTGCGATTCCAGTGATCCTCCTCTCTCTCATTCCCCTTCCCTGTGTTGAAAAGAAGGAGTTCCTTTCCTTTTCTTATCGATTAACTGTTGGATCTCATTATCATTTTATCAGACCTGTCTTGATGTCTTTTGGTTTGGTATCCAATGGTTTTTCACAGGCTGTAATGATAGAGGATAAAGGATAAATAATGTAAGGATAAAAAAAATCAATTGCACTACATTGGAAATAGCACTATCATAACCGCAGCTGCAACATGGCTGAAGAGGTTCTCTTGCAAATCCTGCAACAACAAACTTGAGCTGGTAGCACTGCCTAGTTTGAAGGACGTCAGCAAAGCCATTAGCCAACTAACAAAAAATAACAAAGCCAGCTGACCGGATGGCATCCTTGTTGAAATTTTAAAGAGGGTGGATATGAGCTGGCACAACAATTCCACCAACTCATTGAAAAAGTGTGGGCAACTGAGAAAAATCCCAACAGACTTCAAGGACACCACCACCATCACCCTCTTCAAAAAGGTAGAAAGAACAGACTGTGGAAACTATCAAGGGATCTTCCTTCTAACCTCCGCTGGGAAAATCCTCACAAGATTTGCGAACTGCCTTCTACCTGTCTCAGAAGACACCCTCCCAGAATCCCAGAATGACTTCTGCCTCTCTAGAGAAACAGTGATATGATCTTCACTGCATGACAGCTCCAAGAAAAATGCAGAGAACATCTGTACATGGCATTCATTGACCTTGCAAAGGCATTTACCAGTGAATTCTGGGAAATGAAGTTCAAAACATGTTTGGGAAACACTATTTGGGCACACTTAGTTGGATTTTCTTGAACAGTCAACAGCTCATGCCACATCCCAAACAGCTTCTGGTGATCTCCTTTGTTTTGCTTTTGGTGGCAATTGCCTGAGGGACAGAAGTGCAAAAAAACTTTGGGGCAGAAGTTAAGCAGGCTAGTCTCAGAATTCCTCAGAAACTAAAACAGGAATTCTAGAAAACATAGTCCAAAAAATTAATCCCCAGGCTCTACTATGTGAAAATACTAACCTGGTTCTGGGCCATTGGAGTTTTGAAGATAATACAAAAGAAAAAAAAATGTAAAAAGAGTCAAATTGATATTGTTTTCTTTTATCTGGATAATAATACATTGTTACACAACAATACTTAATTTCACAGCTGCTGATATTGTGCGTAAGCAAATTGCCTTAAACTGGAAATAAGCAGATGATTTGAACATTTACACATGGTTCCAAGGGGTTTTGGACTTGGAAATATATGAGAAACCAATCATGAACATAAGGCTTATCAAAGAAGAAACCAGTGAAAACAAGTTTGTTTAAAAATGGTTTTAATTTATTGAATAACAATGACAGACTTTGGACAATTCCATTACATCACCAGAAATTTTAGAAAGACGTACGAATAACGTAATTGCACTAGACCTTATAACAAGACCTTTAAAGATACTCCTGGCCATCTGGCGACTTTGGCAGAATCTTAACACTACATTTGTATGGATGTGTCAACTACAGTAGAGTCTCACTAATCCAAGCTAAACGGGCTGGCAGAAGCTTGGATAAGCGAATATCTTGGATTATAAGGACTGATCAAGGAAAAGCTTATTAAACATCAAATTAGGTTATGATTTTACAAATTAAGCACCAAAACTTCATGTTATACAACAAATTTGACAGAAAAAGTAGTTCAAAACGCAGTAATGTTATGTTGTAATTACTGTATTTATGAATTTAGCACCAAAATATCACGATTTATTGGAAACATTGACTACAAAAATGGCTTGGATTATCCAGAGGCTTGGATAAGCGAGGCTTGGATTAGTGAGACTCTACTGTATTTACATTATATACCTACAAGCTGTCATTCTTGATGTTCTGTTTTAAGATGTTGTCAATAAAAAAACTGTTTTGTTAAAAGGAAACACTCACCTGGTTCTTTGCATACAGGCCAATGTATTTTTGCACCAACATGCTGACTTAATTTGGAAATATGAATTTAAATAAGTTTACGAAGCAGCAAACACACAAATATTGTTAGTCCTTAAGCAACATGGGTTAACTCTCCCATAACTGCATTCAGCCAAGACACAGATACACAGAGAGATGCCTCTGCAAAGCAATTGATTCTCTAAATTCTTATAGCAGTTGCAGGCCAGTTCACACACAAAGCTGATATTTGTGTTCAAACAACACCTTAATATTCTTATTCCATGCAGGAGAAAGTAAGGTTTAATTCCTCTATTGAAGGGGTGAGGCCCTTCGGATCCAGTACCTAACAGCTTCTACCATATCAGACTACAGGACATGATGCCTAGAACTAATGGGAACTAGGTTACAACACTCACAGTTTTCTTGTAAACACTATTGCATGTGCTAGATTAAACTACAGCATTGACACACCAGTGTCACTTAGTCTTGGGAAGTGTGTAGTTATGTGCCTTCAAGTCTTCTGACAATACCATGCATTTTAGGCTATTTTAAGATCTAGTCAAGGGATGCTGTGTTTTTTAATTTTGACGATGTTTTGATGGATTTTAACTGTGATTTTTAGTGCTGTTTTAATGGTTGCATATTTGTATATTTTAAATTGTATAATAATTTTTTTATGTCAAGCTGCTTTGAGTCCTCTTTGGGGAGTTAAAGCAGAGTATAAATAAATATAAATATAATAATTTCATAGAGTTTTCTTAGGCAAGGAAAATATAAGAGGGTGTTTTTTTTGTCAATTCCTGGTATTCCTTCATGGTCTCCCATCCTAACCAACTTTTACCCAGAGGACTTTTTGATTGGCTGCCCCTAGACTGTAGAATGACCTGCCAGAAGAGCCTCAACAGTTTAATGAGTGGTCAAAATTTAAGGACCTCCTCAGATGAAGGGGAGAAAGTGGAGGGAACCATCATAACCCGTTCCCTCCCATCTTTCCACTTCTTCAAGAATGGCCAGCCATCCCTCAGGTTTCCCACGCATTCCCCCGTCTTCTCTCCACTTTACCCTGTCTTTCTCTACCAGGAGTAGATTGATACCTGGCACCTGATAGAGGTCTTTAGCATCTCTTTCCATGCATTTAGGAAATGGAATCCCATGAATTCCTATCGGAAGTGTCCTCACATCATAAGATGGTCTCCGTGGGACTCATGTGGGGCTACATTTCCTAAGTGCATGGAAACTGCACCTAGCAGCCCTCTGATGAGGTCCTAAAACTGTATTAAAAACTCCTCTCTTCCAGCAGGTATATCCAGTCAATTTTAAATTGGCATTTTATGATCATGAATTATTTTTATGTGTCTTGGTTTTAAATCCACATCTTTTAATCTATGTGTTTTCAATGGTTTTGTGTTTTAATTATGCATTTTAACTATGTTGTACTTCACCTTGAGCCTTCAAGAGAACAGGTAAATAAAAGCAGCAATAACAACTATGTGGGCTGCAGCATCAACAATGGTCTACCTAATAGGCTTCCACATTTTGCAGGCAAACCAATGCATAAATGAACCTTTGTGAAATGAAGCAAATCCCCTCAATCTCTGAGGCAGACACTGCTTTTGATACACACTACATAGCTATACTGCTTGCATGGGTTTTTAAAAGTGTTTATATTTTATCTTGGCATTGTTTTATTTGGTTTTTATTTGTTCATCACCTAAGGCACTGTTTTAGTCTTGGAAGCCAAATAGAACTGCTTTAATTAAACAAATAAACCTTGAAGTGGATACATTATTTAAATGGAGATTTGTTGAAAAAAATAGCATAGAGATCTAGATTAATTAATAGAAGAGGGAAGGTTGCTTCATACTAGTGCTGTGTATTATCTTATTATAATTGATACAGGTTTGTACAAGTTGATGAAGTAAATACATTCCTGGACCATTACTTCTTAGTAGAAAACATGGGACCAGAGACAGAAATAACATGGAAAGAATATGGATATGTTCCCGTCCCACAAAGAAGGAAGATCAATTCAATATGTTTCAGCAGATTTTTTATCCAAAACAAAATGCATATGTAGGCAAAAAGTAAAACAAAACATTTTAAATCTAATAAACACTTGAAAGCTTCTTCCAAAATGTATCCAGGGATGGATTTATTTCACCTTTCAGATTTAGTCTGAACTAGAAAGATTCTTTCTGCTACCTCAAAACTCCCACATCATTTGAAACCGGGCCCCAATTTCATCTTTATTTAATGTTACTGCACTTGCTAAAGCAATAAAATCCAATCTGACTTTTTTCTCCCAAGCTAAGCCTGAGCTGTCACCATTTTCATAGCACACATTTGACGGGACAGATGACAAAATCAAATACAGCCATGATTCAATTACAAACCATTTCAAAATCACCTGGTCGGTTTTGCTGCACAGCTCTTTAATCACCGCACACATTCATGGCATGTTAATAGCAAGGGTGAAATTAAGAAAGTTAACTTTTCCCTAATGGACTGAGCTGGGATGGAATTGGAGGTTGGCCAAAACCATTATATGGATGAGAGGGAAGTCACTGGTGACATCAAGCGTCCATTCTCTTTTCCTCACCAAAGAAAGATTTTTGCTTCTCCCGTTTGTTCTTCTTCCTATGCACCTTTTTTGTATTACCTGTTTGATACAAGACACAAATATATGCAGCAATGGAAAAGAGCAATTAATACTTTTTGAAATGAGTTTCTGTCAGGTAAGGGGCTAATTTATTTTATTCCATGTAAGGGGGGGACACAAATAGTCAAGGAAGTAATGCTGATGGGACAGAGTGTGCGTGTGCATATCTGCAAAGCTGAACTTGGAAAACACTTCCAAAAATAAGTTTCCCAAGTTCTAGGATTTGCTCAGTTCATTCAGTATATGTACTAATGTCAGTATTTCCCCAACCTATCTATGCTATCTTGCCAGAAATTCTAAAAACTCTTTTAGTGATTGATCCCTCCATGACATAGGGCCATGGATGTCTGGCAGATCATCAGCTGTTGATTCCTGGCATTTTGCATTAAAGAAAGAAATTGTTGTAGCTAGTGGGCATAAATATGGTACTAATTCCTGGCAAACTGGGAAAGAAATACCACACTGGATAGCTCAAGGGCCCCATTTTTAAGAAGAGCATGTAAACATAAATAAAACTGAATGATATAAGGACAAATTACAGCCCCATTGATTAAAAATAAGGAGTAGAAAAACACCTTCTAGGGTCTAATTTCCAAAAGCAGAATATAGCATATGGATTCTAGAACATTTTTAGAGATAGATCACATGAGAGAGTACTTTGCAGCCACCCAGCAAGTTCAGTCCTCCAATGAGATGCTCTCGTCAACTTCTGGTGGACGTTGTCCACAGAGTTGTGCTGGAGAACCTAGAGATTCTGATAGAGGCATTTTGTCAGATTAAAAACTAGATTTTTTTATTTGTGGTTTTTCATTTTGACAGGTGTCCCGTGATCCTAAATCCAGGGAATGTGGAGGGTTAATTGTATTTTCTTCATTTGCTCCCGTGATCCTAAATCTAGGGAATATGGAGGGTTAACTGTATTTTCCTCATTTGCTTGAGATTATGCTTTTTATCCGAATGACATGCTCGATGGAATTTGCTTGATGCTGACTGTATCATTATTGATAATCTCTTTTAATGACACATATAGTCCTCCCTAGGTACCAGGTTTTGATCCTGAAATCTGTCAGTCTGACATCTCTAGAGACAACAGATTTTATCTGCCTTCCTTCATCATTGTGCACAATGGCAGAAAAAGTAGAACTGCTATTGTATGCCAGCATAGGAGGGAATAGATGTGATCAGCACCCTTTTTCTGATCTGATTCATGACTGCAGATTTTCCAGTCACTAACAAATATTATTAAACTCCATTTTCAGAATGCTAAAACAGTTGAATAAAAAGTTATTTGAAAATACATGAGTTTTTTAAAAAGTATAACATTCACTTATTGAAAGTTTCTTTCTCAGCATCCAGTCGCCCGCATGAATACACATGCCACCATCTCATCTAGTTTAAACCTTATGTAAAGGCAAGAGAACATTGCCCACTTGTGATCAGCATAGCAGAAGGGAGAAAATGCACGTGCACACACCAGGAATCCTTGTAATACATAGAAACCTTTCCTCTATAAACATACACAGAGACTGCTTGCCATAATGAGCATTTTGCTACCATTCCTAGAATTATAGGTTTAGACAAAGGGACAGTTCTATCACAGAAATTATTACAGTTTAGGAAAACTATACTATATGCCTATAGCTGTTCCCCACCTTTTCTTTCCATCTGAGTAACTGAAAATTATATTGCTGGTCCTTACACAGTATAATTAAAAATCATATAAATAAAAGTGATTGGGACTCCTTCTACACAGCCATTTAATCCTCGTCAGAATGTGAATTTAAAAAAAAACCAGCTTGCCGCAGAGTGCTTACACAGGCACCCCATGAACCAGTTCTATGCTGAGGTGGTGGTCACAAAAATTTGCTGATTATCAATTTATCTGATCCAAGGAATTTTTTCTGCCTTATCTGGCAAGATGCACTGATAGGAAACAATGTGACCAATGAGAATCAGTGCTGGATGGAAAAAAGGCAAAGTGTAAAAGTAAAAGTGAGTGTTTCCATAGGAACACTGTGGTTTCCTCTCTGTGGGGGAGGTGTTTGTTCACCTTTCAGCTGAGGTGTGTGTCCGGTTTCTTCCCCCGCGAGCTTCAGTGCTAGCACTGTCCTCATAACTACTCTACTACTTGGTCTTGGGTTTCTGCTCTGCATTGCATACATACTGATTTGATTGCTTGATCTGGAATTTCCAGTGAGTTTTTTAAATATGCTATTTCCAGCAGGATGCATGTTGCAGCACACATTGGGGGTGCATATTTTGTAAATATCCCAACCTTGAACAGGCTTCACACTGGATTTAAGTGCCTGTGTAGAAGGGGCCACTGATGGGTCTCAATTTATGTCAGGGCTTTCAATGTAAATTGTGAATGCAAGTTCCATAGGGAATTATTGCAGACAGGGACAGGGTTATATTCTGATGGAGCAGAGCCACATGAGCCACTGGAATCACCACACATCGTGGTCAATCCGGCAGTGCCTGGTGGGGGGAACCCATTGCTTCACATCCCGCATTGCCCAGTATGATGGCACGCCAGGGGAAAAGGAAAACTATATGCCTGGCTACCCGGTGGCTATCGGTATACCCTCTGATGTACTTCAGTTCTTAAAATAAAGACTTGAGACTGGATAAAGTTAACCAAATAAGTTTACTGAAACAAAGGCAAAGTTAACTTCAATCAGGATTCTTGAAAGGTGAATCAAAATAATATATTACAGAGATGAGGTTTGTTGATTGAATTTAGTTACACTGGAAATAAACACTTGACTATATTTGTATAGTATGAGGTAAAATACTTGAATATAATTGTGGTAAGTCACTTGGCTATTAATACAATACAGAATCAAAATACAGATTCAAAGTACAAAACTATAATGAAGTACACTATGTTATAATGGTTATGAGGTAAAATACTCCAAATTAAAACAATATGATACTATTTTGATGGAAAATGCAGGTTGTAGTGGTAAATGCCTGGCTATATCTATGTCTATGTCTATATACATATCCATATCCATATCCATATCCATAATAAAAGTGAAAACCCCTATGTATGTATGTGGCACAGGTGTTTGTTCACACAGACAGAGGCGGCCTCCACAAACAGGCTACAGTTCCCAGTGCTGAGGAGCCAGCAAGTCACTCTTTTCCACTGACATTAGGGTTACAGCGAGTGCCATGAACATGTAGCCCAAACCCTGCCAATGTCCTTCCCAAACCCTACGAACCACCACCCAAGGAATGCTTTCATTTGGGGGCCATTTCATCCTAGATTTTTCATTTTCCTCCACCACAGGCAGGCATCCCAGGGTTCTCCATTGGGTGGAATTTGCATGACCCCGCCTACTGCCCTTCCCTTTCAAATCTGTCTCCATAACAAACAGCACAACTGAGCAGCAACTACATTTCCTGGAGGAGTTTGGGGGATTGACTCCACATGGTGGAAGTTGCAGTTCACCCTGCATCTAGTCAGAGCACTGTGACTCCTACTGGGGAATGTAGAGGAGTTGTAGTTCACCTACACCCAGAATGCTATGAACCCAAACAATGATGGCTCTGGGCCAAACGTGCCTTGCAAACCTGATATGCCCAGATTTAAATACTGGTGGGTTTTGAGGGGAATTGGTCTGGACATTTGGGAGTAGTAGGTACTGGGATTTATAGTTCACCTGCAATGAATGAGCACTCCGAACCCCTCTGATGATGGACCAGGACCAAACTTGGCACACAGAGCCCCCATAACCAAAACAGCATATTGGACAAGTTTGGAGGAAAGGGAGTTCACCTGCATCCAGAGAAACAGTGACCCTCACCGACAATGGACCAGGACCAAACTTTGCACAGAGAAGCCTCATGACCAACTGAACATACTACAGGGGTTTGTGGGAATAGGCCTTGATTTTGAGAGTTGTAGTTCACCTGCATCCAAAATGAACTGAACTGGATCTGGATCACAGACTCAACATAGCCTGCTGTGGATACTGACCAATGTTTTGGGACAATTGCCTCTGGAATCTGGGAGTTGTAGCAGTTCACCCCCATCCAGAGAGCACTGCAGCCATGCGATGACCAGCCAACGACAGATCTGGACCACACTTGGTACACAGACCCAAAATGGCCAACTTTGAATACTGGCAGAGTTTGGGGAGGATTGACCCATGATTCTGGGAATTGTAGTTCACCCACTCCAAACTGAGAATACCTAACAAACAAAGACAAATAATGCCTTTATCAAATAATCCGGGCATCGCCGGGTTCCAAGCTAGTTGTCTATAAAGTGAAGATATTGACTATAATGGTAAGGTACAAGCTATAATGACTATATGGGATGTATTAGGCTATTGAGGTAAGGTATAAACTATAATGGCTATATGGTATAGTACTCTAGGCTTTATTAACTATATGATATACACGTGCTATGGTATCTACTTGCTATAGTAATTTTATGGTAAAGTACTAGGCTATGATAACTATATAGTAAAATAATCTAAGCTATGTTGGTAAAGTACTGGACTATAATGGTTATATGGTAAAGTACGTGCAATAGAATTCCTGTTTGGATTGCCAGGAAATGAACAGAGGAGGGAAAAGCTAGGCAAGACATCACACCTAGATTCCCCCACCTCATCCCATGGGGGGAAGCATCTGCTGCCTGGCTTCCCCCCACTGAGTCCAATTGAACAAGGGAAGCCTCCCGTGTTGCCACTATGGCCACATGGACCGATTCCTTTATAGTTTTATGACAGAGCTTAGCTGGAAGTAGTTCTACATCATGGGATGGGAGACAGTGGGCTCTGCTGTAAAATTATAGAGGAACTGATGCATGCCACCAAAAAGTACTCCGTCTGTTGAGGTCATAATTCACTTTGACACCACTTTAACTGTCATGACTCAATGCTATGGGATCATGGGAGCTGTAATTTTACAAAATCTTTTGCCTTTTCTGCCAAGGAGTCCTGGTAGATCACCAAACTACAACTCCCATGATTCCAGAATATTGAGGCATTGCAGTTAAAGTGGTATCAAACTGGATTAAATTCTACAGAGAAGATGCACTCCAATATTCCATTTTCTTCACCTTACTCGGACTGTCCCCCACCCAGCATGCAAGAGAAACACTTTCCTTGGAATGAAAGTAAGATTTGAGCTTCTTATTGCTCTCCACCCTGCCCTTCCACAGAGGCAGAAAATCTCTATTTTCCAGCAACATCAAGACTGCTCTTGCTTTCTCCCACTTCTCCACCTGAGGGAAAAGATGCCAGTCTATTCAACTTTTCTTACCACTCAAAACCTAAAACACTCTTGCTTTCCTACTTTATCCTCCACATTATTTCACCTACCTCAACTGCTGAAAGACCTATACAAATGGTTGAGATATTTACAATCAATTATCTATCCATTTCTGAAGAGATGTTTTAAATTGGAACACAAACTGTGACTTGTCTATACAGTGAAGATCAGGAAAACACATGTTAAGTATTTGGGTGATGCAGGGAATGCCAAGACACCCAATTCTGCTGAAAAGTCAGTTCATTTCTAAACATTGCCTATAATCCAGAGATACCACAGTAAAATCCACTGGAAAAGCAGAGCCACAGACCACACCTATGCAGGAATTCTGTACTAATTCAGCCTGCCTTTTAAGCCATAGCGATATTCACAGAGGTTGCTGTTAGTAGTTAAGGGGATTTTCATGGTTTCTAAACTTCAGAGAAGGAGATTCGATGAATTCTTTTTTTTTAATCCAAGGATTGGATTTTTCTTGTTTCCAAAACATGCGTTTCTCAATTGTTTGTAAACAAAACCAGATTGATTTTATAAAGAAAGAAAAAGAAAGAGATACAGTTCCAAATGAGACTGGTATTTTGCTTTATTTTGTTTTGTGAATATTACTAGGCAGGGAGGGGATGGCAGATGGCCAAAAAAGCACTCAGTAGAGTTTTCATCCCCCTTTTTTTTCCTTCTTGTTTGTTTGGGTTTTTTGTCTTCCCAGTTCTAGTCCTTAGGGGGAATATTAGGAGGCCAAGAAGTTTTATCAGCCATTTGTTCTATTTATTCCTCTGTGCTCTTAGTTTTAAGATCTTGCTTGTCTTCTGTTAGTAGGTTAACTAGATTTATTTTAAAGATTCAATTTTACAGCGCTCTTTCTCGACCAGCGTAAATGGACTAAAAAGGTATGCTTATATCTGCTGAATCAATTGGTTTGAAATCATAAATGAACATTAACTCCAAGAATGAAGCTAAGCCTACATAGGTAACAATAATGCTTTTCTACAATGTTCAGTTGTTCAAAGCACTTCATATACTGTTTCCTATGTTATAACAACGACAAATCCGGCTTTATGTAATGTGTGACTCATCTCTGTGAACAAGCTATGGCTTGTAATCAGTTATAGACCACAATCTTAACCCATGACAGCAGCTTATGAACTCTGGTTTGTTTAAATTGTGTCTTATCGGAACATATGAACAGGTAACTATGGTTTGATCCTGGCTTGCTTGCTCAGCAGTCCAGCCTGAAAAGGAATCTGAGCCCCCCTTCCACTCAGCTGAATAAAATCCCACATTTTCTGCTTTGAACTGGAATATATGGCAGTGTGGACTCAGATAACCCAGTTCAAAACAGATATTGTGGGATTTTCTGCCTTGATATTCTGAGTTATATGATGTGTGTAAGGGCCCTGACATAATGGAGACAGTAGAAAAACCAAGTAGAAATAAAATGAAACTGAGCAGGATCAGGCTTTTAAAAAAATGGCTTTAGTGGTGCAATATGTGGTTTATTTAACATCTACATGAAGCCTCTGAGAGAGATCATCCGGAGTTTTGTAGTACTGTGTATCTGTATGCAGATGACACCTAACTCTACTATGCATTTCCACTGAAAGCCAAGGAAGCCCCTCAGACCCTCAGATTTATTTTAGTTTGTGCCTTATGAGGAAGTCCACAGGAGACTAGCAGGAATCTATTGTGAATTTGTAATACCTTCCTATGAATATTATTTTAAATGATATACTCATCCACTCAAGGGCAGCTTACACAGAGTGCAGCAAACCTGGATATAGCCGAAGTATGCATCAGGGCCCTTCCACACAGCCATATAACCCAAAATATCAAGGCAGATAACCCACAATATCTGCTTTGAACTGAGTCTGAGTCTACACTGCCACACAATCCAGTTCAATGTGGATTTTATGCAGCTGTGTGGAAGGGGCCTCACTGAAAGAAGCTGTATTCTGAATAGAGAAAAGTACAGCAACTTGACATTTTTATATAGTACTTATCAAAAATCACAACTGCTGCCCGGATACTCAATGTGGTGTCAATTATAGATTTTCAGAGGCTCCAAACCCCCCATTTTCAAGGCTTATTTCAGAACAATAACTTTTGGAATCTATCTTTGATTACCATTCACTTTTGAGGCCCAATTTTTTAAAAATGTATTATTTCTAAAAACTGCTGTATTAGATAGCAAGAATGAAAGGTGTTATTTTCAGTATAACATCAATGGCAAATATGAGTTTTGCGGTGCAATCTGCCAAAGAGAGCGGGGGTTATTTTTGCATATCATTATTTTTAAAGCCCAGAAATACATTCTGTTCTTGTCTCTGAACCTGTTTAGCTTAGCCTTTCCTTTCCTCCCACTTGCATTTCTCAAACACTCCAGCAACCTGCGTGCAATGCTTTCAAATTAGCAAGACAGTGAAGAAATCTTTTACATACCATTTGGTGTCACTATTAGCAAAGTTAAACTGTTCCAGCCTCTTATTGTAATGAAATACATGCAGAGGAGCTAACCTTTCAAAGGCATGTGCATCTTATGTTCCCTTTGCTTTGCCCATCGCACACCCAGCGCCTCCAACCCACTGGGCTTAATAACTCCCTTGACAAGGGGCTGCTAAAGCGCCTTTTGCAATGCCAGGGAAACAACTGTGGGTATCCAGGCTTTGTGGTTTATACAATAAAAATTCATTGCCCCCTGCTGCTAATCGTGTGTAATACCAGCAAGACTACAGTCCTGAATGGGACAGAGCAAATGCAAATGTGAGCTACGTGGGCCTGGGTTTAAAAAACATAGAGCAGAGCTTTCTAAATTGTGTGTCGTGACACGTTCATATTGGCTGCAGTGTGTAGGTGTGTCACGTGAACATAATGAGAAACTTCTGAGTCTATGTGAAATATGCAATAAATCATATATTTTAAAAATATAAATGAAAGGGTTTTGAAGAGATAAGTTGTGTTCCCATACATTACAATTTATGTATGTGTCCATATCTTTTAAAGGGGGTTGGTTTAACCTCTGGTTTGCTAGTAAAACTGAATTACTGTGTTGTGAAATGATACATGTTTAAAAAGTGTCACCAACATGAAATATTTGGAAACCTCTGATGGAGTATTACTATAAAATTAGATATGTGTTTAAAAGATTGGAAATGTATATCCAACTTTCTGTTGGAGTGATAGTAGTAGCAATGGTGTTTGTAGTAAAAGAAGATGGAAATGTGTTTACTCTGACGTTTGGGGTAGTAATAAGGCTGGGAGCTTTGCACCTTTAATCATTGTGAAGAAGTTGTTTTTGCAAGTGTTGCTACACAATGACTCCCTCTGCTGCACAGCTATTAAAACTGCAATAGCAATTTTGTATCTAACCTTTTTTGCATGTAATGCTTGAAAGATATAAAAACAGGATGAGGGTAAGAAATATGTATTTGTATAATTTATTTTTAATCCTGTATTTCTCACAGTATAGGGACTCAAAGCAACTAACAATAAGTATGTCACAATACAAATTAAAACAACTTGACTTTTTTTAAATCAACTAAACCCTTTTATTAAATTTATATAATCAAATTTGTGGCCCTCCAGATTTTTTGACTTACAATATGAGTATTTAGTATTTTGCATGCAAAGAGCTATTGTAACACCATGGTCTGGGCCACGGAAGTTAAAGTGGTATCAAACTGCCTTAATTCTACAATGTACTATACCTTCGTGCAGAAAACACTGAATTTCTCAAGCAGTTTTTTTTTGTGTCCCCCTTTTTCCTGAACAAATGAGAGAAGCATGATTGGGTAGCTGGGCTGCCAGACAATTGGTATTCTTATATTTTCTTTTTTTCTCTAGCTTCTTAGACTCTTCTTAGGTGATCCCTCATTGTCTGATCCAGGTGTGGTGTCCTGACTGTGGATATAGGTGACTGTGGAGCCCTATTCTTGACCCGCATGTTCTTCCACAGTGAGGGCATCGGTTTCCAGGTGGAAGGCCATCCTGGTGAGGGTTGGCGTGATGTGCCTTCCTCTTGGCACGTTCCTCCCTTTCGCCCTCCATTTGTTCCTCTTCAAATTCCACAACCCTGCTGGTTACAGCTGACCTCTTGCTAGACCACTCAAGGGCCAGGGCTTCCCAGTTCTGTGTCTATGCCACAGTTTTTAGGGCTAGCTTTAAGCCCATATGTCCACCAACATTCCGTTTTCCGTTCTTGAGTTGGGAGTATAATAACTGCTTTTGGAAATGGTGATCGGACATTCGGATAATGTGCCCATCCAGTATAGTTGATGGTGTAGGAGTATCACTTCAATGCTAGTGGTCTTTGCTTCTTCCAGTATGCTGTCTGCCCAAGAGATTTGCAGGATTTTTCGGAGGCAACACTGATGGAATCGTTTCAGGAGTTGAGTGTAATGTCTGCAGACAGTCCATGTTTCACAGATATATAACAGAGTTGAGAGGACAACAGCTTTATAAACAAGCACCTTGGTATCCCTATGAATGTCCCGATCCTCAAACACTCTCTGCTTCATCCAGAAGAATGCTCCACTCGCAGAGCTCAGTGTTGTATTTCAGTGTCAATGTTGACTTTTGTGGAGAAGTGGCTGCCCAGGAAGCGGAAATTGTCAACATTTTCTAATATTACACTATTAAACTGTATTTCTGGCATTCCAGAGGGATTTGCTGGTGCCTGCTGGAAGAGCACTTTGGTTTTCTCGATGTTCAATAAGAGCCCAAGCTTCTCATATGCTTCTGCAAAGGTGTTTAGAGTGGCTTGTAGGTCTTTTTCTGAATGCGCACAGACTACGTTGGCTTTCAGTCTGCTGAGATTAAATAGCTTGCCATCTAACCAATAGATGATTTCCACTCCGGTGGCAATCCCATCAACAAGATGAAGTATCATAGTGGTAAAGATGGAAAATAAGATTGGGGCAATAACACATCCCTGTTTGACATCTGATTCCACCTTAAATGGGTTACTTTGGGAGCCATTGCTGTCCAAGAACAGTCTTGGACATGTCATCATGGAGGAGCCTCGGGATGTTCACAAATTTGTCAGGGCAACAGATAACATCAGGGGCATCACTAGCAGGGTGGGATGGGGAGGACCATTACCAGTGCAATGTGGACCCCATCAGCTCTTTTACCGCTGATGATTTGAGCTGCAGTTTAACTCCTTTTGCAGGAGAACCTATCAAGGAATATCTACAGACCATGTTCAAGGCTTGAATCCCAGGAGCTGCCTTTCCAGAAAGGAAGCTCACACCAGAATTTTCCAAAGCGGCAACATTTGTGTCCCTGATTTTTTATTTGTCTCATTACAATGTGATGTGGGAAAATGGCTAAAACAAAAAACTGTGCTCAGATATTGTACATATTTTACATACTATCAAATTCAGAAGACATTAAGAAGCCAGACTTGAGAACACTACAGTACAGTAGTTCATAACTGTACGAGTGGAATTCAGCATGAAATAGTTGAGAACGGCACTGTGTGTGACTGACTAATTTGAATTTGCGTCATCGTTGCTCTCTGGGGCCCCGTTAGTCACAAAAGGCACACTTTAATCAATAGTGTTCTGCCCTTTGTGTGTGTGCAGTGTGACCCCAAATGGCTCTCATGGTTGCAGTACTGTGGCTCCTTGTAGTCCACTGTGAGGATCTGGACCCTGTTGAGCAATATTTAAACAACAAGAATTGATCTCCCTTCCTTCTGCAGAAGAACATGTTTTAATTAAAGGTTTAACTGGAACATGCATTTCAATAGCACCAACTTCAAGAAAATATTTCTTTCAATATATGGTTCACTTAATATTAATATTTGCCTAGCCTATGCTCTTATAATATATTTCCCCGTTTTTGTTGCCTTACCCCTTTCTTTTTATTGTGTTTTAAAAATTCATTAAAATACAGTTATACAGTAATTAGCTATTTTTTCACTGTTGACTTTCAGCAGGTTTTGCACTCTCTCAACTTTATTTGTGAAATGAAAAGAAACGGCTTCACAGGGCTATTGTGCTGCCCAAAAGTCAAATATAAATAGACTGGTAAATACCATTAATTAAATGGATATACTCTAGTACGGTAGTGTAGTGCTTTGAGCATTGGACTATGACTGGAGATTAGGGTTTAATTCCTTGCTTGGCCATGGAAACCCACTGGGAGACCTTGGAGAAGGCACACACTCTCAGCCTCACAAACCCCTTTGATTAGGATCACTATAAATAAAAAAATTACCTTAAAGCACACAGCAACAACACTCTAACTGCAATAGGATGCAAACCAATGGCTATGGAAATAATTAATGCAATCGCATACATTTAATGTCACAAATAAAAACGCCACTGTTGTAAATGATACTGAAAGACGTGGTTCCAAAATCTTATATTAATGGATTAATGAAGTCCTCCTACCATGTTAAATCAATATGTGAGCAAGTCACAAGATCCTGTGGCTACAATTCAATCCTTAATAAAGGCACTACACTCTTTACTAACCATGCATTTGGCAGCTATGAGAAGGTCTTTCAAGCACAAGGTTGCAAAGATGTCTAGCATAGACTGATTCTACACTGACTGTATAATGCAGTTTGAACTGCATTAATTGGTCAGTGTAGAACCATATAATGCATTTCAGTGTAGTACAAACTGCATTACATGGCAGTGTAGATCCAGCCATAGTTGTGATGGAGAGCTGTATATTAAGATGGAACCTTTCCTCCCCTCCTCACATATTCATGTTGTGTGCTTTTGTGAGGATAGTTTGGGTGAATAGGTAATTTGCAACCAATTCTGTTTATTTTCTTTCTTTAAAATGTATGGTAATTCGTATTTCTAAAATGTTCAAAACATTGTAACATTTAGGTGGTATATAAACCATACTGCTCCAGTTAGCTCTTTAGGGGATGGACGGACGGATGGACTGGGGGGGGGGGGGATGACACACTATCTGTGAAATTTAAAATGATTTGGCCAGGTTCCAATGTATTTACACTCTAATTCTAATAACAATAGCAGTCGACTATTTAGGCTATTGCATTATCTATGCTACTGTAATTGGCTTAGGGACTCATCACCCCACTCTTTTATGACGTATTATTCTGTTGGTAATCGGCTCCAACCAGGCTTCTGAAAGTCGATTGTTAATGCTTTCTATCGCAACCTTGCTGGAGCTACACTGCATGTATTTGTCATCTGCATGAATGGCATCATCATTACCATTTGCCATATACCCGCCCCACTTCTTCATGTCTAATGTTTAATAGTGCTATGATAGAACATTGGTATAATGATAAGATGTGCTATAACATTATGACAACTTAACAGCAAACAAAAAAAAAACAATCTGAATTTGGAAGAGAGTGTTAGAAGAGGTGAAAAATACTAGAAAAGCTATCTTCCCTGCCTGAGCACCAGAAGTAACTGGCCAGATTTCCTTGGGAATCCTTGACAGAGGGATAACCTGGCCTCACTCACTAATTGATCATTCACAGAAGAATGGGCTAGCAGCACCTGAACTGGTTACTTAGGCTGGATCTACACTGCCCTATATCCCAGGATCTGATCCCAATTATCTGCTTATCTCAGATTATCTGCCAGTGTAGACTCATACAATTCAGTTCAGAGCAGATAAGATAGGATCAGATCCTGGGATGTAAAAGGCATTGTAGATCCAGCCTGAATTGCTTCTGGAAAAGAAGATCATTAATGGATTTTCAGTGACCTCACAATGCAACAATGATGATATAATAGCATGATGTGATAATGCCCTTAATGTGCCATTGTATAATTGCCTGGTAAGAAGGTCAATATACTGCCCTATTATGCTGCTAGACTTTATTTATTTATTTATTATTACTTTTATATTTAGATTCTACTTTATCTCTCCCAAAAGGGAGTCAAAGTGGCTTAGTATAAAAGCATTAGTACACTATTTAAAATATACAAATATACAAACATTAAAACGGAATTAAATATAAACAGTATTTAAATTTTACAGTTAAATATCATTCAATGTAGTCAATGCATATGCAAGTTAAAGCCACAACATCTCCTTCTTCTTTTAAACCTCCTTATCCGCTCCCTATAGCCAGGCCCAGTGAACAACCTGGCTATAGCTCTTTGGACCAGCTGAAGCTTCCAAGCACTCTTCTGAGGCAGCCCCACGTAGAGTGCTGTCAGGGTCTGTAATACAGACGAAGATGAAGGGCTTCAAGGCCCAGCATCTGAGACAGTGGAAAGCAGGGAACAACAACAGCTTCAGCCTGACACTGAGGAAGCTACCCCTGCAGTGCAGGACCAAGTGCCTCAGGCAAGTGTGAGTCCTGAGTTAACTCAGGATCAGGAGAGCAATGAGGCAGAGTTAAGTATCCCCGAAAGACTGCAACTGAGGATTCATGCTATTCAGCTGCGTAGATCCATCTGGTTGGCAAAGAGAAGGGCCAACAGGTGAGAGCACTTGTGCTATGGAGCATAAAGAGTGGCAGTATGGATTTGGTCTTTGCTGAGAGCAATATGTGGAACGTGCTATAGCTCTGAGCACTGTTGGAAGATTTTGTGTGTTAGACCTTGATTTTGGACCTTGGATTACGTATAGTTTGGATGTGTTGGTGAGAACTTTTGGATTGGACTATTGACTATGCCTGTTGCATTATCCCTGCATGGTCTGGTGTTTGGATCTACTTTGGCTTTGACTCTGGACTGACTGATGACGAGCATAGTGAGTGGCTGTTTATACTAAGAGACGCTGTGCAGGGTTACGACAAGTATGTTACAGTAATCCAGATGGGATGTAGCTAAGGCATGGACCACTATGGCCAGATTTGGCTTCTCAAGGAACCGGCGCAGTTGGTGCACAAGTTTTAATTGTGCAAAGGTCTTCCCGGCCACCACAGATAACTGGGCCTCCAGGTTCAGCACTGAGTCCAGGATGACCCCAAACTTTAGACTTGTGTCTTTAGGTGTGATCCCTTCCAGCACAGCCTGCCTTCAGACTGACCAGAAATACCTCTGTCTTGTCTGGATTAAGTTTGATTTGTTTGTCCATATCCAGTCCATTGCTAATAACAGGCACTGGTTTAGGGTTAGGACAGCTTCCTTGGCTTTAAGTGGAAAGAAGTAGTAGAGTTGGGTGTCATCTGCCTATAGGTGGCACCAAACTCCAAAATTCTGGGTGATCTCTTCCAGTGGCTTTGTGTCTCATCATAAAACTTTTCAATATGTTCATTTACATTAAGTAAAGAGGAAAAAATCCAAGTCAAAAATTCAGTATGCACTTACAGTATTTTCTTGTATTTTTCTGGAAGATTTTCCTTGGTGTTGGACTAAGACTCTGGAGACAAGGGTTTGAATCGCCACTGAGCCATGAAAACCTGCGGGAGTGACTCATTCACTGGGTGACTTGGCCTCAAAACAAGGCAACAGCAAACTCCTCCTGACAAGTCTTGCTAAGAAAACTGCTTTCATTTGGATCACCATGAGTCAGCAGTGCCTTGACACACACAACAGCAGCATCAAACGAAATCTTTACTAACCAGAGAATGCCATCCTGCCCTCTAATACTGTTACAGTTAGGGCCCCTTCTATACTGTATTAGAGAGCCAGTTAAAGCAACAACCATTAAGATTTTTGGTACAATTTTTAAAACTCATATACTTCTCAATAATTATGCTCATGCAGGGCAGAAACATCTGTTGTACCCACAAGCAACTTCTTTGAAAGTCAAATGATTGCCTTTGAGATATATAATTAGTATGTGGGTTAATAATTAAAAATGATAGTAGCTTGTAATGTCACTATTTGCTGATGATATAAATATGTCTGATAAATTTGCAGAATCTGGACCACATTCCAGAGTTGAATGTCTCTGCCTCGTGATTCTGACAAAGTCAAACACCCAGAGATAGGCTGCTTTTTGCTACTCTTGTCTAGAAGTAGAGAACTGGCAAGATAGTATCAGTGGATTTTTTTGATTATTTGGCAGGCTTCAAGTCCTTCTCACACTTAGCTACAATTCTTTTTATGTTGAAAAGGGAAAACAGAGTTTCTCCACAGTGAGATACAGTGGACCCTTGGTATCTGCTGGAGTTTGGTTCCAGGATCTCAAGGATACCAAACTCTATGAGTTATATCCCGTTATATACAGTATCATAATAAAATTGTGTTGCTTATATAAAATGGCAAAATTAAGGTTTGCTTTTTGGAATTCAAAAAACCAAACAAACCCCTCATAGCTAGTTAAATCCATGGATACCAAGGGTCACCTGTATTCTTGAGAGTTTTATACAAATATTTGAAGATGAATGGGTCCCACTGCTCAATGAGGGGCAAATAAGATCTATCAGCTCTACAAAAGACATGTTCCTGCTGGAGATAAAATAGGTAGAACAACTTCATTAATAAGGATTGATCTGGCTGCCCGTGTTTTGTGGGACCAGGCTTTCGGGTAGAAATTTTTAGTGCAATATATGAACATGGAAAAATGCAATGTCAACTGGAACAGCCTCAGAATATATTGGACTGCGTGGTTTTAATTAATTGGTTTTAATATTTGATATATTTTAACGGTTGGTTTTAATGTATATGTTTATCTGCTGAATGTATGTTTGTATGGCCTCCAATTGTAGCCTATATATATACCGTATATATATGTGTGTGTGTGTGTGTGTGAGTGCGCCGCTCTGAGTCCCCTTTGGGGTGAGAAGTGTGGGGTATAAATGTGGCAAATAAATAACTTTTCAGTGCGGCGTAACTATTGAAACTGTCAAGATTACTGCCTAACTTTCGAATAGGCCAGTACACAATGGGCAAAAAGTAGAGTTTGTTAACAAAGTCACCTGTGTGTGTGTGTACATATTAATATTTGTTTTTGTTGTTGTGTGTTCAGGTCAATCCTGATGTATAATAAATCCAGACATGTGTGCATTTGACCACAGAGACAATATTTTGGGAAACCTCCTTTGTGTCAATGAACTTTTTTGCTGTTGTGTGCCTTCCAGTCATTTCTGATTTATGGCAACCTTACTGTGGGTTTTCTGGATCTGAGAGTGTGTGACTTGCCCAGGGTCATCCAGTGGGTTTTCATGCCTGAGCAGGAAACAAAGCCCTTCCACACAGCCATATCACTTAGAATATCAAGGTAGATAATTCACAATATCTGCTTTGAATTGGGTTATCTGAATCCACACTGCCATATATCCCAGTTCAAAGCAGATAATGTGGGATTTTATTCAGCTGTGTGGAAGGGGCCTAAATCCTGGTCTTCAAAGTCATAGTCCAACAAGCAAACCACTACAGGGCACTGGTTGGAATGCTTGACCATCAAAACTTAACCACTACCCTCTGCACCCACTTGCCTAGTTTCCAACAGACCTCACAACCTCTGAAGATGCCTGCCACAGAAGTGGGTGAAAGTGGGCGAAATGTCAGGAGGGAATGCTTCTGGAACATGGTAATTCAGCCCGGAAAACTCACAGCAACTCATCATTATTATTATCATAGGAGCCCCCAGTGGTGCAATGGATTAAATCCTTGTGCCAGCAGGACTGCTAACTGAAAAGTCAGCAGTTCGAATCTGGGGAATGGGGTGAGCTCCCGTCTGTCAGCTCTAGCTCCCCATGCGGGGACATGAGAGAAGCCTCACACATGATAGTAAAAACATTAAACATCCAGGCATCCCCTGGGCAACATCCTTGCAGACGGCCAATTCTCTCACACTAGAAGCAACTTGCAGTTTCTCAAGTCGTTCCTGATGTGAAAAAAAAACCATCATTTGTTGTTGTTGTTGTGTGCCTCCAAGTCATTTCCAAATTCTGATAACGCTAAGGGGATTCTTTGACCTCTCTTAATTTTCTTAAACTACACCTGTTATTCCAGGGGCACGTCTCCATTGTAGAATGAATGAAGTTTGATACCAAACTGCCTTGGCTCAGTGCTATGGAATCCTGGAATTTGTAGCTTGATGAGGCAGAGAAGGCAAAAGACCTTGTAAATCTACAACTCCCACGATTCCAATGCCTTGAGACCACGGCAGTAAAAGTGGTGCCGAACTGCATTCGTACTATAGCAGTTTGGCATCGCTTTTAACTGCTATGGCTAAAGGCTATGGAATCATGGGAGGTCTTTAGCTTCTTCTACCACTGGTGCCTCAGCAAAGGACAACTCACATTGCGCCAGGACAGTCAAAACGGTGTCTAGCTAGAAGGTAGAGGGGGTCCTTGTTGTATTACCGCCAATAGGCCCGCAAAGGAGGCGTCTTCCCCCGCGCGGGATGCGGATTGGGTCTCTCGTGGCCGCTCCTCCTCTCTGTGGCCCGTGTTCCGGGTCTTTAAAGGAAGCGCGGCTGGTGGAGGCTCTCCTCCGTGGACGGGACTGGGCTTCTCGGGCTGCGCTCTGCTCCCACTCCTTCGCCACCATGACCGACCGCTCCACCTTCGACACCAATGTGACCACGCTGACGCGCTTCGTGATGGAGGAAGGGCGCAAGGCCAAGGGCACCGGGGAGCTCACCCAGCTGCTCAACTCCCTCTGCACCGCCGTCAAGGCCATCTCCACCGCCGTGCGCAAGGCGGGCATCGCCAACCTGTGAGTGAGTGGGCAAATGGGCTCTCTTTATGGAGCTAGAGTCCAGCTCCTATCATCCCTGGCCATGCCAGATAGTGCGAGCTTCACCTTCAAGCAGGCATGGGCCAACTTGGGCCCTCGGGGTGTTTTGGATTTCAACTCCCCCCATTCCTAACAGCTTAAGCGGCTGAGGGGGAAAAGGAAAGGACCTGAGGCTGTTAGGAATGGGGGGAGTTGAAATCCAAAACACCCCGAGGGCCCAAGTTGGCCCATGCCTGGTGTAAATGCACCCACATGTCGAAGTTCCAGGGTGGGAGAAGGAAATCTTGTCTGTTGGAGACCAGTGTGAATGTTCCAATTAATCACCTTGCTTAGCATTGAAGAGCCTTGCACTTTCAAAGCCTGGCTGATTCCTGTCTGGGGGAATCATGGGGAAAAGGAGTCTCCACTACAGCTTTCTCACCAATCCTTGTTTCACATCAAAACAAAAAAATTCAAAATCTAATTACCACAATCTTGAAATATTTTGAACAGCAAAACAAACACTTAAGTAAAGGTAAAGGTTTTCCCCATGTCTGACTCGGGGGGGTTGGTGCTCATCTCCATTTCTAAGCCAAAGAGCCGGCGTTGTCCATAGACACCTCCAAGGTATTGTGGCCGGCATGACCGCATGGAGCGCCATTACCTTATCGTCGGAGCGGTACCTATTGATCTACTCACATTGGCATGCTTTCGAACTGTTAAGTTGGCTGAAGCTGGAGCTAACAGCGGGTGCTCACTCCGCTCCCGGGATTTGAACCTGGGACCTTTCGGTCTGCAAGTTCAGCAGCTCAGTTCTTTAACACACTTCGCCACCACTTACAGGAGTATTAATCCTATCCCTATGCTATCCAAAACTAAAAAAAATTGTCTGGAGTTACACTTGAACATGTTCCTGTTCTGACTTGTATGCAAATTTAACTTAAGAACAAACCTACAGGACCTATCTTGCTTGTAACGCAGGGACTGCTTGTATACTCTTTTTCAGGCCCTTTCCACAAAGCTGAATAAAACCCCACATTATCTCCTTTGAACTGGAATATATGGCAGTGTGGACTCAGATAGCCCAGTTGTGGGATTTTCTGCCTTGATATTCTGGGTTACATGTCTGTGTGGAAAGGCCCTTGGAGAGTGGAGGTGAGAAGAAAAAGGTGGTGGCTAAAGGAAGAGCATCATTCTAGGTGTCACATTGTGCCCAGTCCTTTCTGCTGCATCACCAAACTCTGTCTAAGATCCCAACATCCTTGTCTTCTTCTTAAAGGGATGAGTGCAAAATTCAGCATTGGAACCCATTAGGAGACATTAAGGATCTAAATACAGTAGAGTCTCACTTATCCAAGACTCGCTTATCCAAGGTTCTGGATTATCCAATGCATTTTTGTAGTCAATGTTTTCAATATATCATGATATTTTGGTGCTAAATTCATAAATACAGTAATTACAACATAACATTACTGCGTATTGAACTACTTTTTCTGCCAAATTTGTTGTCTAACATGATGTTTTGGTGCTTAATTTGTAAAATCATAACCTAATTTGATGTTTAATAGGCTTTTCCTTAATCTCTCCTTATTATCCAACATATTCTCTTATCCAAGGTTCTGCCGGCCCATTTAGCTTGGATAAGTGAGACTCTACTGTACTGTAATAGGTTGTCAAGTCTAGAGTAAAACCATTGAATCAACTAAATTTGACAGTGTGTTGCCTCAGCATTTAACAGCCGAGTACAGATTGAACAGGGGCTCAGCTTGAGTAGTCGTGTATGAAATGCTTGGCACCAAAATTGTTTTGCTTTGTAATACCTCTATTTGCATATATATGCATATTAAGATGTCTTGGAGATAAGACCCAAGTTAAACACGAAATTTATTTATGTTTTGTATGCACCTCATACACACACATAGCCTAAGGGCAATTTTACAAAATATTTTAATAGTATTATGCATGAACCAATGTTTGTATTTAGTGTATCATCAGAAAGTAGAGAAGGCATTCTCAGCCACGTGTGTGGACAATTTCATATTGTAGAGTATTTCAAAATTCTGGTCAAAGGATGCTCAATCAATATTTCATTTGAGACTTACCCAAAATATTCTAATAGTGATGTAAAGTCAGGGGGAAACCTTTACCTTTACATTAAGTCTAAACGTGTCTGACTTTGGGGGTTGGTGCTCATCTCCATTTTTAAGCCGAAGAGCTGGTGACATCCGTAGGCACCTCCAAGGTCATGTGGCTGGCATGATTGCATGGAGCACTGTTACCTTCCTGCGGTGGTGGTACCTATTGATCTACTCACATTTGCATGTTTTCGAACTGCTAGGTTGACAGAAGCTGGGGCTAACAGCGGGAGCTCACCCCACTCCCCGGATTTGAAATGCTGACATTTCAGTCAGCAAGTTCAGCAGCTCAGTGGTTTAACCTGCTGCGCCACCGAGGGCACCCTAACAGAGGTGTAGTTAATCAGTAATTTAATTAGTAATATGTTTTATTGATTAGCCTTTAACACACACATTTAGCACATACACATTACAACTACAGTTAAAATAAACAAGCTGTTAACAAGGGGTCAAGATCCTGAACCAGATCAAATATCTACATCACCCCTACAATTTACACCAGTCAACTCCAAATATGCAGTTCTCAGCTGAGTTGCTTTAAATAGAAAAAGGGTCGATTTTGGATGATACTTAGCATATATGGTGGATATCTTGATTCCCCTTTTCATTGTCATTGCACTGGCACCATTTGGCTTAGGAACTTGATACTTGTGGGAGAGCACATTTCTATATGTGTCAATCTCAATATGAGTTTTTCCTTAGGTAACTCTTCTATTTCCCACTAGTGAGAGCAATATATGGAGTGAAGACATAGCCATTTCAGCTGTGGCACCCCCATTTTGGAAGGTCCTCCCATTGGACCCCCAATTGTCAGCAAAACTGCTTTCATGTATGTGCCACATTAAAACATGGCTATTTATTAAAGCCTTTGGACCTTGTTGGTATACCCTAAACAGAATGCCCAAGGGCATTAAACATATTGATTATCTATCTATACACATTAAAAAGTGAAAATGTGTATGTATGTATGTGGCAGGGGTGTCCCCTTACACAGACAGCCTCTGGCCTCCACAAACAGCTTAAACCCAGTGTTGAGGAGCCACCAGTGACCCTCCCTCCAAGGACATTGCAGGTTACAGTGAGCACATCCCAGAGTTCATTTCTTTCTCCATTGGTATGGAATTTGCATGACCCCACCAACTCCTTCTCCCTTAACCCTTTCCTACCTTTTCTTATGGCACCCAGCAAACAGGATTAGCAACTGAACAGACTGGAGGGGTTTGGGGGACTGACTCAACAGGATGGAAGTTGTAATTCATCTTGCATCAAGACACAGCACTGTGACCCCCCTTGACCAGCTGAACATACTGCAGGCGTTTGGGGGAAAATGACCTTTGTTTTGGGAGTTGTAGTTCACCCTTATCCAGAGAGCACTGAACCCAGCCGATGTCGGATCTGCACCAAACCTGGCACACAGACCCAACATGACTAACTTTGAATATTTGTGTGGTTTGGGGAGGATTGATCAACAGTTCTGGGAACTGTAGTTCACCCACATTGTTATGTATTTTCTAATGGGAACATTCATAAAAAACAAAATCAGAGACTGACTTTTTTCTAAGACATAGTGTTACTAATTTACTAAATGATATTACCTAACACCCCGAAACAAACAATGCTTTTTTCAAATAACCCAACCCGGACACCGCTGGGTATCCAAGCTAGTAAATTAATAAACTTGGAATGTGGACTGCGGATTGCTTTATTCAGAGCAAGACATATAGACCTCTTATCAGTAGTTAAAGGGGGATTCTGAAAACAGGTTTGTAGCAGTTTCTAGCTAATAATAAAATAAATATAAATGACACAAGAGACCCAAATCTGTCTTCCAGGTAGGGAAATGATAGGATTTGTAGTTCAGCATATGTAGATTTGCCATGAAACAAAAAGTGGGTTATATTTGCAGTATACATTGCAATCCTATACAGTGGTCAGTCCTTCTGAATTAAATAAACCTAATTCTGAGGTAAATAGGAATAAGAGTTCAGTCTTGGGCCCCTTCTATATGGTAATGTTTCTTTTTTTGGAATAGGGCGCTGAAAACATGTGTTTTTTTCTGTCTTATTAAATAGAACAAAATCTCTTTTGTAATGCACATTACACCAATAAATATTATATGCCCACATCCGCTTAAGTGTGCTTCCTCTCTCATGAGCAAGTTATGATGCAAACGTAACCGTTTATAACTCAATCTTCGTAGTAATACCATGAAGAAACCAGTGTTGACACAATTCTTCATCTGTAGCTTTGTTTGGACATAGTTCTTTACCACTCTTACTCATTCAGTTATGTTGTTCCTTCCCCTTTCCTCCAGTGCAGCTCATTTTAAAAAAGCTGAGCCAACACAGTAGCAGTTTGCACTACTGTTGATATACTGTGACCCACTTATCAGTTTAAGATTGGATTAATGTGTTACTGAGACATCTCATACTATGAGATACTTGATCAAATTCCTTGATCAAATTCACATTACCTCTTTAAGGCTCTATATTTTAATTTTGGTAGAGATTAATCATAACTAGGATACTGAAATATTCTAAATACAGGTAGTCCCCAAATTATGAACAAGATAGGTTTTGCAGGTTTGTTCTTAAGGTGAATTTGTTTGTAAGTTGGAACAGGTACTTTAAAAAGTGTAACTATACACACACATACATATACAGATATATGTATGTATATTGTTTGTATGTATGTATATATGTGTGTATGTACTAGAGATGTGCGTGAACATTTTTCCTTCGTTTCCTTCGTGCTATCGTTTTGTTTCGACCATTCATCTACACAAAACAATGACAACATTTTTGTAGGAAACAAGAGGTGAGACAAAAATGAAAGCCACACAGTCATCGTGCTTGCTTTTGTTTTCCTTTCGTTTCGACCGTGTAACAATAAGCAGATACTGACAGAGGGCTGCTTTCCCTTTACAGCTGATGTGTACCAATGGGTGTTAATAATAATATTAATATAAATAATGATAGTTATTCTGGCACCCTAAGTTGAGTCTGGGAGAGGAGTGCCTCCCCATGACAGCTGCTGTGTGCCAACAGGTGTTAATAATAATATTATTAATACCAATAGTACTCTGGGGAAGACCCAAATGTTTTAAAAGTTGGTGGACTAAAAGGGGTCAAAATGCCTTCCATAAAACCAAGGGGGGTGGGGGGTGAGCCTCAGAAGCCCTTCCATTGCCGCCAATGGCATGAAAATTTTCGTGTTTTTCGTTAGCCAGACAAAAATTTGTGTCATAGGCAGCTCATTTTTGTTAGCGGGAACCAAATATGAAAATGAGATGACACGAATGAAACAACACAAAACTATAGCAATTTCATATAAAAGTACACTAGTGTCTATATACACACATACATATACATACTTAAACACATGCATGCATACATACATACAAGCTTTCCATAGCATACGGAAGGGCTAACATCCCTTGTCTTGCTGTCTGTGCCCCTGTTGAGAAGATTTCACCTCATTTTCTGTCCCTGTGAGAATTGGATTTTGAAAAAATTGGCTTGTTGAGAAAACAAGGATTGATGATAAAGCTTCAGTAGAGACACCTTTTCCCATGACAACTCCTCCAGGAGTGAATTTCCCTTTTGAGGGGTAGATTTCTCTTACTTCCTGTTGTCTCACCTCCATTCTTAGCTACGAGTTGTTTGTAAATCAAATGTTTGTAACTCTGGGACTGCCTGTACTTACATGAAGGGGAACAAGTTGCTTATACTGCAATGATTTTTCAGAGGAATCCACACGTAAGCTTTAGCCTTTGCCCGGCATTGTTGCTTTAGAGATAGCTAGTATTTACAGTTCAAGGTACATTTCATGTAGCATCAGCATATCTTTGTTATTCGCATGTGGACTTTCCAAATAAATTCAACAATGAAATGGCTCCTGAAGGCTGAAGATAGGCAAAACCCATCACTTGTCCCCTTAGCTTTCCAGCTGAAATCAATTGGACTTAAAATGACTTCTTTAACTGTTGCAGAATATTGATTTTTTTAATCAAAATCCTATTGATTTCAGTTGGAAAGCTAAGTGTGTTCTTTGCTCCAGGGGAATCTTTTTAGAGAATGAAAGTAACACTGTTGTCATCTTCTACATCTGTTATAAGTTGTTGTAGAAAAAAAAAATCCTATCAAAATATTATCCTTTTTTCTTGCTGAAACAATTGCAGTTATTAGCAGTTTGTGAATAAATTTGCTAGGAATAAACAAAATACTTCTGGCTGCCCTTCCACAAAGCCATATAACCCAAAATACCAAAGCAGAAAATCCCACAATATCTGCTTTGAACTGAATTATCTGAGTCCACACTGCCATATATCCCAGTTCAAAGCAGAAAATGTGGGATTTTATTCAGCTGTGTGGAAGGGGCCTGGGAGTTGTTTTGAGTCCATAAGCTTTAAAATGAAAAGTAAGAAGAAACAAGTGAGGTTACAAAAGAAATTTGAATACAGGATAGTGACTGATGTCACATACTTGTTTGTGTTTAGATGTCAGTCTAAACATGAACAGGGAATTTTCAGCCTTCTAGATGTGGATGATTTAATATTACACTGATATATCACATACTGCGGGGATGGTTATAGCTGGTAAGAATGGAAATTCAATAACGTCTGAAATGCCACAGGTTCCATATGCTGTTTTGCGGGTATATAATTCATTTCCCATTGGGCCCTGAGTTCAGGTATTTTTTTCCTCATTCTCCAGCCTGATTATGAAAAATTTAAAAACATATGCCTCAGATTAGAGTAATAGTAACATGTTGTGTGATCCAAACCCAACAAATTGTGGTTAATCTTTATAACCTTTATAATTTGTTTTAAAGGTGGTGTTTTTTTTTAAAGTAAACCACAGCTTAGGGGTCAGATGATATCAAGACACAAAGTCCCTTGTGGTCTTAGTGGGATCTCTGTGTCATGTTTGATAAAAGTGTGGTAAGACTTAGCCCTTCCTTTTTGATACAAGAAAATGCTTTGATGCTTGATTTGCTTCTGTTCTTCTCATCTTCCTTCAGTTATGGAATGGCTGGTTCTACCAATGTAACAGGAGATCAAGTAAAGAAATTAGATGTCCTTTCCAACGACATGGTGATCAACATGCTCAAGTCATCTTTCACAACTTGTGTAATTGTGTCAGAAGAAAACCCTAATGCAATCATAGTGGAAGAAGACAAACAAGTCAGTGTATTTTGCTTACCTTCAAAGCAGCATTGAGCAACATCTGCCTTTTAAACATGTAAAAATTAACCTAGATACAAACTCCAAAGGACAAAGGGCAACTGGATTTTCAATCCATAATACCGAGTTCAGTTCTGTTGACAGTAGTCATCGAGTTGTCAAAGGCTTTCATGGCTGGAATCACTGGATTGTTGTGAGCTTTCCGGGCTGTGTGGCTATGTTCCAGAAACATTTTCTTCTGATGTTTCGCCCACATCTATGGCAGGCATCCTCAGAGGTTGTGAGGTCACAACCTCAGAGGATGCCTGACATAGATGTGGGCAAAACGTCAGAAGAAAATGTTTCTGGAATATGGCCATACAGTCTGGGAAACTCACAGCAACCCAGTAGTCATAGACAATACAAGAAAAATATAGGGATCCTTATCCTACATTTCTGCCATAATGTTGATTCACGAGCTGGAATGGCTTTTCAAGTGAAGAATAATTGGTCAGGAGAAAATATTTAATTACTTCTGTCGTTGTTGATGCTCCACTTTCTGTGCCCCCATGCTATATCATTTTTAAAACCCTATTGATCCTATTTGTCAAAACGAAAACTGAATTGGACTAAAGGAAAACTGCCTCAAGGAATTATTTTCAGGTTTGAAAGCTTGTAAGTGCAGAATATATTAAGCTTCATTTCCATTATCTGATCCTGTTATCCATTACCGTGGCATATTTAGAGTTGGAATCATTTGATGCTAGGATATCTCGGGCAACTACACTGCCTTATAAAACCCATATCTGCTTTGAACTGGATTATGAGCAGTGTAGACTCAGATAATCCAGCTCAAAGCAGATAATATACAGTAGATTATATGTGTTGATAATCTGAATTATATGGCAGTGTAGATCCGCCTTAGTTGAAGTCAAAGTAAAAGTTTTTCACTGTCACCTTGTGCTCCCATTTCCTGGGTGGCAGCAAACCTTCATACATCCAGTGTTATCTAAGGAAGTTATGGATAAACCATGTGGAAGTAGAACTAATTTCTATTAAGCATTGGCTCCCAGTCTGAACTTCACTTTCCCTTGACTGGACAATTGGACAAAGAGGTGAATCTTTCCTTTTTCTCCCTTGATCTGTACCAACTTTTACATGTCAGTGAACAGTTAATCCCAATACAAACAATCCCCAAGTTATGAACAAGATAGATTCTGTAGGTTTGTTTTTAAGCTGAATTTGCATGTAGAGATAGAGATATACCAGTAGCTTTGGATAGCACAAACAAGAGTTAGCATTTTTGTGGTGTTTGTTTTGATATCTGTGCCCCTGTTCAGAAGATTTCGCCTCACTTTCTGTCCCTGTGAAAATTGGACTTTGAAAAACGTGGCTTGTTATGGAAACAAGGATTAGTGATAAAGCTTTGGTTGAGACACTTTTCCCAATGATAACTCTTTCAAGAATGAATTTCTCTTCCTAGAGGTAGATTTTTCTCATTTGCTGTTTTCTTATCCCCATTCTTAACTATGAGTCATTTATAAGTCAGATGTTTGTAACTCAGGGATTGCCTGCAATAGTTTGCCATGTCTAAATTAAGAATTACCACCTCTAAATCACAAACTGGTCAGAAATGCTTAAACTAGATTAGCAATGCATAGGTGGCATGCCCTTCACCTGTTTTTACAACCATCATTCACATCACCAATTTTTGGTAGCAGCAGAACACTGCTGTTTATCTGTAAAGCTGAATATGAGAGGAGCAATCATTTTATTTCAAAGATGAATATAATTTCCAGGTGTGCTTTCTAGATAGAAAACAAAACATGTAGACACTAAAAACAATGTTTTTTAGTGTAAATTGCAACATAACATTAAAAAATGGGAGAAATATTGTTAGCTGCCCTCTCTAGAATTTCCCATCCCTCAAATACCAGTTATGTACTTCTCCCAAATGGCAGCTGCAAGCAGCATAGCATCACACTTAGTACACTTGCATGCAGCCAGAGGTTTGGGAAGGTGACAATAAGCAATAAAATTGCACCTCTTGCCCAGTTGCCCACCTCAACTTTCTGTGATTTGGTGAAATTTTAGCTTTAGTTTGGTGAAATTTTCGTCAATTAAATCATGTTGATAGGTGAGAATATTATAGTAATAAAGCAAGCTCAAAATTACATGACTATCTGTTATAATTGTATCTAACTGCTTTCTGTTTATAGGGCAAATACATAGTCTGCATGGATCCGCTTGACGGCTCTTCTAACATCGATTGCCTTGTTTCTATTGGAACCATTTTTGCTATCTATAGAAAGGTAGAGCATGTCATTGTTAATATTTGCTTGTCCAAATTGTGAAGTAATATGTGTAAGTCTAAAAAATATGCAGCTTTGAGGGCTAATATGAACTTTCTCAAATACTTAGAAGCAGCAAGGGTTAACTGACAAGAATTGTCAACATGGTTGGACTGAACCAAATCAAAATGGTTTCTCCCAACTTGCAATAAGATGATATGAAGTTCCATGGCATAGAAACGTGTTGCCATTTGGCCTCTTAAAAGAGAGGAAGTAGTTTGCAAACTGACTGCAAAATCACAGTGCAATCTTCAAACCACTTGAGCCATTAAGTAATTAATTTCAATGGGGACCATACTTGCACAAATAGTTGGAAGATGGCCAGCTTATAACAGGCAGGTGCCCTGCTTGGAGAAGACCTGAAATTCTGGATTGACATGTTTGCAAAAATGCCCGTTGAACACACCCTGCTATTTGTTTTTCTTATCCAGGTTCTAGGATTTGATGTGTACTCTAAAGTACATATATGCTCTGGTGATCTGCCAGTTAGCATTGTCCAAACTGCAAATCAAGGGGTAAAATAAAGTCAGTGAGTGTAAAGTTGACAGGCTCAGCTGTCTAATACTGTACTGATCTTTACTGAGATAACTCTGTCAGGGAGGGGAAGTTTAATGCCTAATCCCCCCTTTTATCTTAAATTTCAATAATAATAATAGCCTTTTCTCTACACCAAAGGTGGACTCCCTGATGAAAACTGTTTTTAGCTACACTGGAGGGAAGGGACAACTGAATTTATAAGTAAATCTGCTATCAAATCATAATAAAATGTTTAAAGATTAACATGATAATAATAACTTTATTTCTTACCCATCTCCCCCTGTGGTTTGAGGCTGTTTACAACAATTAAAAAACATGACCTTTGCAAAAATTCAACAAATACACATATTTCTCTAAAAGATCCACATTAAAACTGCATTTTTATAATACATAAAACAGACATCAAACAAAGGACACAAGTTTAAGATTCATAGATTTAAATAAGAAGCATATGGTCACCATTGTTCCCTTTAAGAATAATGACATCACAGTCTGTCACTTGTGTTGGTTTTGGCATCTTAGGTTGTTAAGAGGTTTTCAGTAGCCTTACCAGTTCTATCCCAACATCCTTGTGTTTCAGTCTTAATTCAAATTTTCACCATTTTTTAATTGTGATTGTGGGAAACTGAACATGATTTTTTTTTGTATCTATGGAACAGAGATAAATTTCTCAGAGCTACTGCTGAAAATGCTGCACTAGACAGATCTCTTTCTTAAGTGGCTTTTTAGAAAGAAGAAAGCTCTCAATGAAATCTTAAAAAGCAGTGTTTCTCAAACTGTGCTCCTCCTGGTGTTTTGGATTTCAGCTCTGAGAAATGCCAGCCAGCTTCCCAGCTATTGGGAATTGTGGGAGCTAAAGTCCAAAACATCTGGAGGAGCATAGTTTAAGAAACTTTGACTTCGGTTAGAACCCAAAGACACTTGACTTCTGGATTTGAAGGGGTTTTTCTCTCTCTCTTCCTCCAGGTTTCTCCTGGCGCACCTTCTGAGAAAGATGCTCTGCAGCCCGGGCGCAATCTTGTAGCCTCTGGCTATGCCCTCTATGGCAGTGCCACCATGCTTGTCTTGGCTCTGGAATGTGGCGTCAACTGCTTTATGCTGGATCCGGTAAGCCATTTAAATAATGTTCTATGAAAAAGTGTGTGTTTTTAATGCTATGACAAAATCTCCAATGAGATTGTTATTGTTTATTAAAAAAAACCAGTAGGGTTTTCCAAAAGGAAACAAAGCTGATTCTGCTTACAAAATGTCAAGTAGCATTTGAAGGGAGCCAACTGAGTTGTATGTCAAAGAAAAAATAGGGTTGTTGTGTGTTTTCCGGGCTGTATGGCCATGTTCCAGAAGTATTCTCTCCTGACGTTTCGCCCACATCTATGGCAGGCATCCTCAGAGGTTGGGAGGTATGTGAAAAAATAGCTTATTGACTTTGGATCCTACATTCAAAGATTTGCATAGCCTTGGTTTTGCAGCCTTGGTTTTGAGGATACGATTAGCTCTAACCATCCTCCTGAGCCATCTGACCAGTCCTGGTGTCATCTCCACTTTCCACAGCCTCCCTTCAGTTCCAGTATTAAGGCCAAACACAGGGAAGACCTGCTCTCAGTTTTGTCCTCAAAAGTAAACATGATCGACCCAGTATGGATTGGGAGCATGTTATTGGTTATAGAAGGCATTACATTTTGTCCTTTGTTGCCATTCGTATTTACAGTAGAGTCTCACTTATCCAACACTTGCTTATCCAACGTTCTGGATTATCCAACGCATTTTTGTAGTCAATGTTTTCAATATATCGTGATATTTTGGTGCGAAATTCGTAAATACAGTAATTACTACGTAGCATTACTGCGTATTGAACTACTTTTTCTGTCAAATTTGTTGTATAGCATGATGTTTTGGTGCTTAATTTGTAAAATCATAACCTAATTTGATATTTAATAGGCTTCTCTTTAATGTCTCCTTATTATCCAACATATTCGCTTATCCAACGTTCTGCTGGCCCGTTTATGTTGGATAAGTGAGACTCTACTGTATAAGGGTGGTATCTTCTATTGGCGTTAGGAAAAAAGCTTCAATTGAAACAAATAGGGGGTGTATTTTTATGCAAATGGATGCTGTGGGACCCTAATATGAACTGGAGGTAAACAGTCCTCTGTTTTTGTTTGAATATGGAAAAGACAACAAATTGAGCTGCAAACTATCTATTAATGATAAAGTGCTGTTTTCATACTTCAAAAACATATAGTTTTTAGGAATTTTAGAATTTAAAGTGGCACCCTTAACATTGTTGTTGTTAGCCTTAAAGTCATTTCCAATATTGTGACCCTCAGCTAAACTTATCAAGTGGTCTTTTGTGGCTAAGGGGTTCCCATAGCTGAGTGAGGATTCCAACACCTTTTCTTCAGAGACCAAGTTCAGTACTCAAAACCATATATTAGGTTGGTTCTTTTTACTCTGCAGCTGTTTTTAAACAAGGGAGTCATCTTTTAATCTTTATCTAACCAAAATAATGTTAACAAATGTTCTTGTGCACTTTCAGATTGCAACCTGATGTCTTAAAAAGAGTAAGTGTGGTGACGCTATGTGTGTGTGACACCTTAAACATCCCGAAAACCCTTCACCTTTTAATGTCTGCAATAGTGTGCATGTAGTGCATAGTTTTCATAGCTTTAATGAGAACTACTTTTTGCTTAGGAGAAGCAACATTCACCAGGTTTCTTTGAATGTCACATTATCTGTTTATATCTGAGGAGCTGGAGTTTGATTAATTCCAGGTTCTGTTACTTGAACCTGGAATTCTCCATTGTCTGAGCAGTAAGTTCTGTCAAAATGTGTGTGTTTACAGTGCAAATTGGCAGTAATACCAATTGCACTGATAGTGCAATTCCATCTTGAACATTCAAAATTGGCAAAATTGTGCATCCTAGCCATTAAGCAGCAATCCTGCCTTCCCTCATTTTAGGCTGGATCTGCCCTGCCATATAATCCAGATTATTGAATCAGATAATCCAGTTCAAAGCAGGTAATATGGATTTTATATGGCAGTGTAGATGGGCCTTAGGCATTCAGTTTGTTAGCCGCATGAGTTTGAGAAGGTGTTCAGGAGTGATTTTTCACCATACTCTTCTAAAAGATTTCTGTGTTTCATAGATAAGAGTGCACCAAAGAAACAACCCAGTGATAAAAATGTCTGTGGTGGTCAAAAAAGATATGCAATATCCCCGGAAGAGAAACTTGATGTGAACAAGTGTTTCGAATGAAATGGATCCATGTTGTGCATTATAGGCAAAGTTGTATTGCAGGGACTAAGGCCCTATCTATGCTGCCATTTAAAATCCAGATTACAGTACTTGCTTTGAACTGGATTATATGATTCTACACTCCATTTAATCCATTTCAAAGCAAATAATCTGGATTTTACATGGTAGTGTAGATGAGGCCAAAATTCAGTGCAAGCAAATTTAGATCATGTATGAAGAACATAGAAGAGATAGCCCTTTTTTATTAAATAAATTAACTGAAGAAGAAGGCTACAACTTGGATCAGATTTAATGTTGATAAAACAAGGTTATACTGGAAGTGTATAACATCCAGAACATATATTTCTGAGAGTGAAGCCCACAACTCTTGTTTCGAAGCTCCAAAATAATGTATTGCTTGATTCAAATGCTAGCAGTGATTTGAAGTTGAATCCTGTGGTTGTTTATTACTTTGCACCATACGTGCTTTAAAAGCCAACTTTAGGTGTACATTTTAGATCAAGGATAATAGGGCAGTTTTTCAAATCTCTTAATATTTTTGAAGGCACTGTTAGAAAATATTGCAAGAAGAAGAATGTGGGTTTTAAAATTCCCCTTCTTTTGGACAATGTACCGAAGTCTTCTCATAATTGCTGAGCTTTGGAATCCCATTAAGATGATATTTATACCACCAAAAAACCTTCTTTACTACAATCAGGGAGTTACATCAGCCACAGAAGATGACAAGCTAAGTGTGATTTCAGAAGGGTTTTAACATAATGAAGGGCATCAGCATCATTCTAGTGGCTTCGGGTGATGTCACTAAAGACACACACACACATATTTGAGATCTGCACCTAACCCTGTTTTCCCCATAAGTTCTTTTTTAAGAGCATTAATTACTATAACACACACTTTTAAAAGGAACACAGCTATCCCTTTATGGCAGAACTTACTGTATGTCTGAAATAGCTGCATGAAACTTGTTCTTTGTTTGTTCCATTTAGCTATTAGAGTTTTATGCCTTATGTATGTAGTAGCAACTTTGTTAAATAACCACAAAAGCATAAGCATCACTTAGGTTTAATATGGACAAGATTTATATGACTGTTCAAACAGGAACTGTGCTAGGAGTCCTCTGTTATTGCCACAGGTGTTCCTAATTGCTTGTAAAGTTCTCATGGGAATTACAAAATATTAATGTATTTGAAGTGATGGTGTACCTTGTCTAACATGTCCATATACTGGTATATAAAAATGCAATATTATGCCGATAGTTACGTGTCTTAAAATCATTTTGCCTTTTTGTTGCTGTTGTTAAGTTGTACATGGAATTTGCTTGGCTGTAAAGTGTTTGCAATGAGGATGCAAATGATGTTTTTCCTCTTTTAAATGCTAGGCAATTGGGGAATTCATTTTGGTCAACAGAGATGTAAAAATAAAGAAAAAAGGAAACATCTTCAGCCTCAATGAAGGATATGCTGCATACTTTGATCCTGCTGTCACTGAATACCTTAAGCAGAAGAAATTTCCTCAGGTAATCTTCTGCTAATAGATTTGGTATCAAGATACACAGGAAGTCGCTGTGGGTTGAAATATGACATTATATTAATTGTCTCCATCTGTACATATGAATCCAGTCCTGTGGATTTCATCCAATCCTCTGGGTCTTAGCAGTCCAGTCTTCGGAGCAACCTTGGTTTCTGCTGCTCCAGAGATTAAGAATCAAACTAATGGATTTGCATGCTTTTCCTGCCATTTAGAGATTTTTAAATTTTAGGAGATGCCTTAAATATACTCTTCCAGTATATTGACTTCTCATCCTATCTCCTACTGCTTTGCCCTTTCATTTGGCCAGCAGATACGATTGTAGGGTGTGTATGAGGAACTTCTCTATAGTGTAGTGAAGGAAAACTACAGGAAAGGAGATGCCACCTGAACATTGGGAAGAACTTCCTAACTCTGAGAGCTGTTCAGCAGTGGAACTCTCTACCTCGGAGTGTGGTGGAGGCTCCTTCTTTGGAGGCTTTTAAACAGAGACTGGGTGGCCTCTGTTGGAGGTGCTTTGAATGTGATTTTCCTACTTCTTGGCAGGGGGTTGGACTGTATGGCCCACAATGTCTGTTTCAACTCTATGAACATGAGGATAGTCTGCTGGATTGTGCTTCTTCTGTTCCTTGGGTTGCCTTTTGTTTTTCAAACATGACAAAATGAGGGTGTTAGGAGTCATTTGATGGCACTGCTTTTTCGAAATGGAGTGCAATGGGATGGGTGCAGCCCTTCAGTATCTCCTGGGGACCAGCACAGCCCCCTGACCCTTGACTCCTGACAGTTGCCCAGATGTTGTCAATAGATGTCCTGTTCTAACAT
Source organism: Anolis carolinensis (assembly GCF_035594765.1). Lineage (NCBI taxonomy): Eukaryota > Metazoa > Chordata > Lepidosauria > Squamata > Anolidae > Anolis > Anolis carolinensis. Next base: position 252,574,772 of record NC_085842.1, on the reverse strand, counting down.
GGTATTATGGTATCCAGTAAGGAAGAAACAAATTCCAGTGGTTTTCTGTACTGGTCCTGAACAGGGAGAACTGCTATCAACTCAAAATCCATTGAGAAGATTCTATGCAGGATTCCCAGATCTGCTGTTCTGGTATTAGACCTTTGGCTGTGCTCACTTAGGTTAATGGAAACTGAAATCCAGCATGTCTGAAAATATCTCTCTGGGAAATCTTAAAGGAAACATTTATTCTAATGTATCATTTTGTCCAATTTTTATCCTAGGATGGTAGCTCCCCATACGGAAGCCGATACATAGGTTCCATGGTTGCTGATGTGCATCGTACGCTGGTGTATGGAGGAATCTTTCTGTATCCGGCTAATTCAAAGAGTCCCAAGGGAAAGGTAACATAAACATGCCTCCTTTCATATGTGATGTGACTATTGCCTCCACAGTCTAAGCTTGGATCTTCTTCTATGCATGTTGGTGGGTTTTCTATCATGCTGCTGTGAGCAAGACCCTACACACAGTGTGAAGTGATGAAAATCCCAAGGGGAACATTTGTCTTGTTCCTGGTACAGAAGATACTTGCTTTTAATCCAATATTGGAAATCTGTTTCTCCAGTCCTTTTTCACCATCCCTCTAATGCCAATGATGCTTGTTTCTAGCTAGATAGGGGACTAGGAGATGGGGTGTGTGTTTAAAAAACATTTTGTCTGCAACTTTGTTGTGCAAAACATGCCTATATGATTTCAGGTATATAGGCAAGGATCACATTTTAACTGCCTTTCTGCATTACAAATTACGATCAGATACACTTTCCCAGATCATAGTTCGAATGGGAAGGGCTGTTGTTACCCAGCAAATAACTTTAATCTGAATATTGAAACTCTTTCAATATTTGGTTCAGTTTGTAGATAAGCAGTTACTCATTTACACAGAATGTCACAAACAGTACATTTCTCATTGCAGTACTTGAAAATAGAACAGGATTTCTTGTTTATACCGTTAATAGTGCTGGTTTTCTTTTATAATTTCATTTATAAAACCTGCATGTAACTAGTCTTACATGCTTACGTGTAGCCTATCTACAATCTGCTCAAGGTTGCATATGCCATTTTCTAATTCCATTTTATGTTCCTACCAACTTTGTGGGACAGGCTGCAATCTGAAATACGCTGATATTTTTCAAATCTTTGACTGCACTGGAAGTTACTTTGGAGTAAACATAGCTTCATATTTTGAAAAACAGCGAGCTCTTGCCTTTCCATTGGGATCTGATTCCAGGACCCTCCATGGACCGCAAAAACTGGGGATACTCAAGTCTCATTACATGTAAAGACATAGTAAAAGGTCCCTTATTAATGGCAAAATCATGCCATTTGTGTCTCTGCTTTTTGGTGTCTTAAAAGTGTTTTCAAGCCCTGGATTGCTGAATCCATGTATGCAGAATCTGTGGGTACAGAGGATTGGTGATACACAAGGAGCAGGAAACAACCCACAGTGCTTTTGTGTGTGCCAACTCTAACATTAAGTGCTTTCTTGCTTGTACAGTTCTAGCTGACAGCTCTCTTTTCATTTTCAAACTATGTGGTTCCAGCTGAGGCTCCTGTACGAATGCAACCCTATGGCTTTCATCATGGAGAAGGCTGGAGGGCTGGCGACAACGGGCAAGGAAGCAGTTCTGGACATTGTGCCTGAGAACATTCACCAGCGTGTGCCCATTGTCTTGGGTTCTCCTGACGATGTGCAGGAATACCTAGCCGTGGTCAAGAAGCATTCAGCCAAATGAAATGGAGAAAGCAGCTGTTGCATCTCCGACCAAAGTGCCTTACCCACAGACCAAAGACCACACTGCAGCAGTTCTGACTGTGAAGCCATGGATGAAGTTGTTGCAAAAGAGCCATAATGTCACTGTACACAAAAAATGTGATTGATGCCTGTTTTCACTGTGCCATTAAAAGTAAATAGAAGAAAGTGGTGTTTTTTTAATGCACAACTTTAGTAGAATTTTTTGCTTCACATGCCATTTCAATAAAATATCATTGGAGACGATCTGGAAGTTGTATCATGGCTCATTGCTGATTTAACATCCCGGTGGGGACTGCGCAGCTCTTGAGGTGGTGCTTAATGGCAATCCCCATCAGCCCTAACTCTAAGCTATGGCAACGGTGATGATCATCTGTTTCTTCCAAGGAATTGAGAAGTGCAGAGACCACCAATCCCACAACATTCACTTTGTTGAGCGTTTTTCCTATGCAGATTAGGAAAGGGCTTCTTAAACCTTTTCCACTTGTGACCTCATCCCACCTTAGGAATGTTTACATGTTCCCTGGCTTTATAAGTATATGAAATAGGTATGAAATCAAACATTTAATGATAATCAGCATTTTCAGGGCTTGCTAAACAGTCTGGTTTTTCTTTTTTAGGAAGTACAGCTGAAGCATTTTTGCAGAGTTCACTGCAAACATTGCACATGGTTGCTAACAGATCTATCCTATATCTGAAATAACCATTAAGCTGTTTTACTGTTTCCAATTTTTTGTGACTCCCAACTTTGAGCTAAGGGGACCGACCCCATTTGAGGTTGGGACCCACAGTTTAAGAAGCAGTAGGTTGGGGCCTTCTTTGTTCTACTTGTTTGAGATATGATGGCTTGCTCTAGAATTGGGAAAATATCCCACTCACAGTCATAAGTAATCTACATTGGATGAATGGGTTTCATTTGTGGTCATTCACAAAAGAGGATGTTTTAGCTTCCCTCTTGTCCCCTAACCTACCTCAATTTCATACCTACAATGCGAATGGATTTGGGGTAGCAAAGAGAGCAGCTAAATAGGGTTAGAACAAAACACAATAGGTCATTGCACTGAATATTAAACAATATATATAGGTTGTGCTGCCTGTTAGCTGGATCAGGGTCGACATCCTAGTGTTATCCATGTATTTAATAATACAACACCTACAATCCCTGACCATTAGCTTATCCCTACACACACAGACACGAGTGATGTGTGGAATCATGAGTTGTTACCAGGATCATTTCACTTCTTATTTCCCTGGAAATTGTTCATGGGAGGGAACAGGAGTGTCAGTTAGCCACTTCTTGATCCCAGTAGTTGGGTTTTGTGTGTGTCTGTTTAGGTTTGGCTTAAATTCATTATGAATCACTATAGTGATGGTGCTACATAGTATTCTATGGGCACATAGGATTCTATTGGTAGCAGCCACTAATTAATAAGTTAATAAGTTAATTAGTGCCATTGTAAATTAACCAAAGTGGGATGTAGGTCAAAGCACAGACAACAAAAGTAAGAATGTAGGACATTTAGGCTTATACTGAGTCAGACCATTGGTCCATCTGACCTAGTGTTGGATTGTGTTTTAGCTCTTCATGGATGGGAAGCCACCAGTAATTTCTCCAAATGTGAACTATATCAGTTTATATTGAGTTTCGAGATTGTATGGTGGTGAATCAGCTTACTCCATAAGCTGGTATTTGAGACACATGGGTGTTGAGGCATTTTATAGCCAGCATCTGCAGAGGGGAAGATAAGATGTTTATTCTCCAAGTTCCAAAAGAAACTGTCTCCACAGTTCTCATCAAGAGCAGCCTTTACTATTGCAGTTACTGTTCTACTGAGCAACTAAAGTACTTTGGCATTTGGTGAAAGGTCACTGGCTCCAGTTACAGATGGTGTCAGTAGCACAGACTGCCAGCATTTAAGTTGAGTTAGAAGAAAGTGTCATCCGACTGGAACAGCTTCAGTCTGCTGGGCAATGGAAACAACCGACTGTAATTGCTTGTTTTCCATATGTGTTATCCAAACCATTTAGGAAGATGCACAGAGACTTTTTATACAACATGACAGCACTATGGAACCGTATAGGGTTCATTTTCTTCCCATGCAAAGTCAGAGTAGATGTGAGGAAATCAAGTTAAAATCCTCTTTTGATTATGAAATGTATTGGTTTTCTCTCATCAAGTCATCTTTAGTCAAAGGTGGAATCTTCGCCTCTATTAGGTGTTTAACCTATATTTACCATCAATTCCACCTAGGATAATTATTGATATAGTATTGTAGTAGTTGTCAAAAACATCTGGAGGCATAAAATTTTCTCATTTGTGTTTTAACCTAATATATCTAGCAAATTTGTTGAAACAGTGCATGAAAATTCTCCTAACCTCAATAATGATAGCAGTAATGAAAAATTGGATTTCAATGATATGAAGTACTGATGCCTGCAATAGAACAAGGTTTCTGGTCTGGTAACACTGCTTTTAAAGAAGGTTACTAGAAATGAGATGCAAAAAAAAATGCAGAATTCTTCTGGATTAATTCTTCTTAATCTATTTGCCATCTCCTAAAGACAAATAAGCAGCTGGAAGGTTACAGATTGAAAACAGAATCCATTTCCTCCCAACAAAAACTTACATTCAGAACACTGTTTCTTCCAAGGGAAAGACTAGTTTCACATTATTGAGGAATTCCTCAATTCAGGTTGGAGCCAATATAGAAACAATAGCCTATGTTTCCCATTCAACAGTAATTCTCTTGTTTTGTTTTGTTTTTTTTAAAAAAGGACATCAATACAGCATTGGTAAAAAAAACAAAACAAAACATAATGAAACAATGAATGCCCTTGGGTACTTTTTGACATCACGATATAAGACCAGGTTAGCTTCCTTCGTGCTGTGCTAAATTTAGAATTGCTTTGGGCCAGTCTCAAGTACAGAAAAAGTTCTCAATTTGCCCTTTGATAAACATAGTACAGCTGCTCAAGTAGCCCTGAGAAATCACCATGGAAAAAGTGAAGCATCTGCTGTGAGTTGATCTCAGCAACGGCTCCATGTTTATCAAAGGGATAATTTCTAACGTCATAAACCTGGGACTTTTAAGACGTGTGTTACATTTTCTTATTTGGAATTAAGTCCAACTGAACTCAGTAAGGCTTACTTCTGGATGCATGTGAATAGGTTTGCTCTGTTAATGAGGTTCATTAATGAATAGTTTCACTCTGTTAATGAAGTTCTTGCTATTATTGTAAATAGTCTCAACTGCACTAGGAGATTGTGTGTTATGGAGCTCTAGCAATAGGCAGTTTGAGAGGAGTTTGGGTTTATCCTTACATATATTGACTTTACCAGTCAGTCAGTAGCCTTTATTTTGGTCAAAAAAACCTTTGACTGAAGTCAAGTGACTTCTGCTAGGTTGGCAGAAGCTGAGGCTAACAACGGGAGCTCACCCTGCTCCCCAGATTCGAACTGCCGACCTTTCGGTCAGCAAGTTCAGCAGCTCAGTGATTTAATCTGCTGCACCATCAGGGGCTTAGTGATAATAGATATCTCTAATCTCCACAAGTTAATTTTACTAGTGTTTTATTATATGCTGCTGTTTTATACTACTTCTGAAACCTCCATCGTCATATGTTCAATCACAATTTAATTTTAATTAATTACTTCAAATACAATTTCATGCCATGGTAAAATTAAAACACTCCTGGTGTAGCAACCTCTTTGTGACATAATGAGAGTGTAGATTATGCATACACGTATCTGTTTTTGGACAGGCTGTTCTCTAGCTCTTTGCATCCCACCCAAAACCTCCCCCATCAGCTATCAAGCTCCAGGAGGAGAGTGGTCAATTCAGATGATGAAGATGTTGCTGATTTAGGCTCCAAGAAGAAGAATAAAGAAGAGGTTCTCCGTCTGTGATTGTACTCTAATCCCCCCCCCCCCCAAGCATGGATCACCTGCCTCTTATATTATCTGAATCATCTTGCCTCAACATGGTAAACAGTGGCAGCAATAGCTGATGGGACAGGAGGACTACATGGAATTGCCTGGGCAGACCATTTGTTGCACTCAATAGCGTTATTGTTTTGTTTCATTTTAGCATTGGTGTCATAATAAACTGACAGTGTTTATTCAGTGATATATAAGCTGCTCTCTTGAAGCCTCAAAGACCAGAGGAATTGTATCGCAGGTCTGTTCCAAGTATTTAAGTCACGTGGACTCGGGAACCTTTTACTTAACCATCCCTAGCATGCAAGCCAACCGCTTCTCCTTAAAATAAAACTGTCACTGAGCGGCAATAGCACAGAGGAGAAAAGAACTACAGTACTTGATACTAGCTAAGAAAATAGATTAATTTACCAGTCAAGATGTCGGACAGAAGTCCCTTTGAAACGGATATGTTAACCCTGAACCGGTTTGTCATGGAGAAGGGACGACGGGTTAAAGGGGCTACTGGAGAACTCACCCAGCTCCTGAACTCTATTCTCACTGCCATCAAGGCCATCTCTTCAGCAGTCCGAAAGGCAGGCCTTGCACACATGTGAGTTGCACAGAATGGGGGGAAGGAAATAAATGTTACTAGATTTAATAGAATGAGGGGAGCCACAATTTTAACACTGCATGCAGTAAATTACTGAACTCAAATTGCACATTGAATATTTCATGGCGCTGGAATAGAAGTTGGGAAAGTTATCTTTTTGGATAATAACTTCCAAAATCCCTTAGCAACCAGTATATTGCCTGGGGAATTCTGGGAATTGTCATGAACTTAGAATCAAAATGAATGGTAACATTAAATAAATGTCTGTGTTATTGTCTCTCAATGAGCTATTTGCTAAATTAAGAGGGAAAGAGAATTTGATTGGAATAAGACCATAAACAAAACCTGATATGAGTATTCTATTATTCAGGGCACTTCTAGACAGCACCCAAATCTGTGCCCCCAAAAACCCAAGTTTTCCTGGAAAAGGGGGGGGGGGAGGTCAGCCAACTCCAAACCCTCCAAAACAAGCTTTGAAATCAAATGTGAGTCCTCCTAGGGTGTGATTTTACTGGATTTGGGAGGATCTAATGGGGTATTTAATTAATTTGGAATAACCACAGTTATTCTGAATTAATTTGCTTTTACCAGAAGCATCATTTGGATGCCTCCTGTAAAAACGCAACAGGCCCTGCACTTCTGGGCATGTCTGGAAGGGCCCTTATTGATTCAGTACTCAAAAGCAATGAAATTAACTAATTGCTAAAAATCTCTAAGATATGAATATAGATAGACACTCTCTTGTTTGGAATGTCAAATTTCAAAATACTCCAAAATCCAAAATTGTCCACATGGGTGGCTGACAGGGGTGACATATTTGCTTTGCAGTGGTTCAATGTACACAAATGGTATTTTTATGCATAAACTTATTAATAACATTTATAAACTTACCTCCAGGCTATGTTTATTAAGTATTTATGAATCCCACCTCCAAAATATTTTATTACGTACATATATGCAAATATGGCTATTCTAAAATCTGGAAAAATACTTCTCATTTCAGGAATTTAGGAAATTGGAATAAACCTGTACCACTTAGTTGTTGCATTGCATCTATGCCAATAATGTGGATTATGCAATCCATATATGTTGCTTTAACACTATGCACACAGCTGAAAGAAACAAGAATAGCCTGCTGTCTTTTTCTACCATCTTTACTGCTGTCAAGGTCAAAGAAGATGGCCCATAGATCCACATAAAGGTCAAACTGCCCAACTTAGTTTCTAATGTAACAAGATGCATCAGAAGTTGCATTTATATAATCCAGTTCAAAGCAGATGATCTGGGATCAGTCAATGAAATATAGGGCTGTGTAGATCTAACCTAAGTGACACAACCTAGACCAGAAGTAACTGCAGCACTAACTGAAAACAAATACCACTGTGAACTGTGAAGCTTATTACCTATGCATTAGTTATGCCTTAAACTTGCACTTTAAGCACAATCATTAGAAGATAAGCTCCACTGAACTCAGTTGGAGTTGCTTCAGAGTAAATATGCTTAACACTGCGCCAAGGAGAACCATTTCTCTCATAACTGATGTTTCATCACTTCTTTCACTAGGCTGTAATATGGGTGTTTCTTCTGATTCCAGAGTGAAAGAGCCCTACTTAGAATGATGGCCATGTTAATTATTACCTGTTATGCCCATAGTTATGAAGCAAAATATTTGACAATTGGTTATGATTATATTGCACATCAGGATGTAAAAATGCAAGGGAGAATAATCTTTGTTGTTATTGTGTGCCTTCAAGTCATCTCCGATTTATACCAACTGTAAAATGAACCTGTCATGGATTCTTGCGGGGGGGTGGGGGGTGGGTTGGGGATTGACAGGGTTTGTTCAGAGGGGGTTTGGCTTTACCTTTCTCTAAGACTGAGAAGGTAGGACTTCCCTAAGGTCACCCAGTGGATTTTCATGACCTGACAAAGATTTGAACCATGGTCCCCATGTCATAACTCAACCATTACACTACACTGACTTTTTTTCTTTCACACAGTTTTAATGGCAAGAGGTTGGACTGGATAGCCCGTGTGATCCACTATGAATGAGAGATCTCCAAGTGTCATGCTATTAGCATGAATAAAATATTCAGAGGGTGGCTACTTACAAATGGGCCTTTTGAGCTCTGGTCATCCAGCTGTGGATTATCCTCCCCAAAGGTGTCAATCTGATTCCAACGTTTCGGTGTTATATGAAGACCAAATAGGATTGGATGTTATTGATATTCTAGGACTTCAGTATCTTAAACTGAACAGCTTGAAAAATTACTTTTTGGATTACACCTATGGCCATGTTGACTGGAGAATTCTGAGAGGCGAAGTCCAAAAAGTAACCCTTTTCTAAGCTCTTCTTGCACTATTTATGGCTGCTCTTGGGTTTTAAAATGACATTTAACTGGAGTTTATATTATGTCTTATTTTCTAGACTTACCGGTGTTTTAATTTTATACCACTGTGCTTTATTTTGTATTCATCCTCTGGAGACCTTCAGCAGTAGAAGTCACTCATGTTGAATGGATGGATGGTTTGAGAGTCGATTGACTTAATCAGTTGGGAGGAGCAGTTTTCAAGTTTTCCTAAACACGCATATCCTCAAACTAGGCTCCATCTACACTGTTGTGTAATCCAGTTTCTGATTACAGATTATTTCATTTGAACCAGATTATACGCCATCAGATAATGGATTATAATGACAGCGTAGATCAAGCCTAAATCAAGAGGTGTTACCTCTCAGGCCCCATCTACACTACCATATACAGTAAAATCCAGATTATTTGTTTTGAACTGCATTATATGACAGTGTAGACTCATATAATCTGATTCAAAGCAGACAAAATGGATTCTCTGATTTGATAATCTGGATTATTTGGCAGTGTAGTTCTAGCCCCAGTGTGCATGACTGGGCTACAAATCACACATAAGTGGCCTCAGTTATTTCTCAAGGGCCTTAGCAAGACCGTTTTTATCACTAATAGTTGATTTGTGAATGATGTAGTGTGGCATTTAGTTTGGTCATTAAACTACAATCCTGGAAGCAGGGTTCAAATCTCTGCTTGGCCGTGGAAACCTGCTGGATGGCCTATATGAAATATGTTGGTACGCCACCACAATATTAATAGTGTGCCCTTCTTCCCATAGGTTTGGCATAGCAGGCTCTGTGAATGTGACTGGGGATGAGCAAAAGAAGCTGGATGTACTCTCAAACTCTCTGGTTATTAACATGCTACAGTCCTCCTACAGCACTTGTGTCTTGGTTTCAGAGGAGAATAAAGAAGCAATCATCACACCAAAAGAAAAGAGGGTGTGTATATCCACTTTTGAAGGGATTGGGAAGTGTGTCTGTTATTTCATGTAGCAGTAGATGGCGCAGCTGCATTGCAAAAGAAATTAGTTTGAGATTAGAAAACTAAAGAGGGTAGGGAAGGGAATGAGTCTGAGGTCCCTTCTACACTGCGAAATAAAATCTAGATTACCTGCTTTCAACTGGATTATATAGCAGTGTCGACTCATATAATCCAGTTCAAAACAGATCATGTGGATTGTCTACTTTGATACACTGGATTATATGGCCATGTAGAAGGGGCCTCACTTGGCACAAGCACAGCCACTAATTGTAATCCTGGATACTGTAGTTTTGTCTGACTGTTTGGCATTAGCCGTCTTTCAAAGAACTACAGTTTATAGAACTTCACAGGGTTTGGAAGTTTATACTAGCAAGTTTGTAGTATGGGCTAAATAAATGATTTTATTGAAAAGCCCGTAATTTCCAAAAACAGTAAAAATGTTCTGCAGTCACCGTCATGCAGGTTTGTTGGTTTAACTTTTGCAGATTTTCTTTTTTGCAGATTTAAAATGTTCTCTCTAGGAATCTCCATGTCCTCCAGGGTGGTTGACTACAAAGTAATGCTTGAGAATTTAGATATTCCTAGAGAGAACACTTTCCTAGGAATCTCTAAGTGCTCCAGCTACAATTCAACTTCATGTTTTCTCTAATTTAAAAATAAGGGAGTAGGGGAGATATTGTCAATAGTGCACCTTTTAACCACAGCAAAAGTGGAGCACCTCCAGTAGTATCATTCAGGAGGAGATGCAATATATCTGTTCAACTGATTTTATAACTTCTCCAGAAGCCCTTGTAAATGTTATGTATGTGAGTATTTTCTACCAATTTTCTACATTTTAGCATTCATTATTTTGTAGGACTATGTGCTTACATTGATGCACAGTTTTCCAATCTAATTCTGTTTGCTAAAAAAACCCATTTTGCTTTATAAATTAAAAATCATTCCCATCCAACTGTGAATGTGACTTTGTCCTGATAAACATGTCATTTATGACAGCTTTCAATTTTTGTATTTCAGGGTAAATATGTGGTGTGCTTTGATCCACTAGATGGCTCTTCCAATATAGACTGTTTAGCTTCAATAGGTACAATATTTGCTATCTACAAGAAGGTAAGTTGATATATGAAAGGGGAAAAAAGTAATTTCTGGAGAATGAATAAACAGTGTCTAATTTTCTCACTTGTTCTTGGAATGTCCCTGTGCTGTTTATGAGTTTTAAAGCCCTCCAGAAGTTGAAACCACAGTTCAGTCATCTGTACACATGTGTGGTTTTGATTTATCCAGATGTGATTATTCATGGACTTGAATAAAAATGTTCTATCTAGAAATCTCTAATTCCACCAAAGTCAACTATTAGGCAAAGGTCTGTTTCCAAAGAGAAGTCTCTAATTCTATGTTTAAGAGAAATTCTTATTTGCATTTGTGTTTCCTTTTGTTCCTTATCTTTTTCTTCTTCCCTAAGACAACAGAGGATGAGCCTTCAGAAAAAGATGCCTTACAGCCAGGACGCAACATTGTCGCTGCAGGCTATGCTTTGTATGGCAGTGCGACGCTGGTGGCCCTTTCCACCGGGCAAGGAGTGGACTTCTTCATGCTGGATCCGGTACTGTACAAATACCAATTGCTAGCATTATTCCATCTTCTGTTGCCAACTCATATTCTCAGAGCCTGGAGAATAGGCAGGATAGATGTGGATTCTGGGAGTTTTAGTCTAGAAATTAAGGTTTCTGAGTCCTGTATATTCCATATGGAAATCAGTCCCCATGTAAGTTTCTGCAACATGCTTTCAACCTGCATTCTGTGTTGGGTTTCCGACATCATCCTATCATGGTATCATTACAGCAACAATGCAGTAAATTATGTAGCCAGCAGGGAGAAGAAATCTGGGGGAAATGATGTAGAAGCATCAGATAGGATGCAACAAGTGCAGAAATGTTGAGAATGGATCTACTAAGGCCATCTAAACATGAACTTAAGGAAAATGTAAAGGTGTTAGCTGCTCAACAAATATTGCATAGGGCTGCCTTTTACTCATTTGCTCCTTTTTCAAGTAGAACTATATAGAGGTCACAAACAATTTGCTCTGTGTAAACTATGGCTGGATCTACACTGCCCTATATCCCAGGATCTGATCCCAGATTACCTGCTTTGAACTGGATTATATAAAGTTACACTGCTAGATAATTTGGGATAAGAAGATAATCTGGGATCATATTCTGGTATATAGGCCAGTGCATATTCAGCCTAAGACAAAGGCAATGTAGGTGAAATTATTTTAGTAGTTATATACTATTTTAAGTCTTTATCAACTAATTGTGTGTTGATCAATCGCCTCCTTCTCTTCCTGTTGCCTCCTGGCTCCTTTTCTCTCCCTTCTGCTACTCCTTCCTTCCTTCCTTAGGCTGTAAATTGTAATTTTTTTATAATTTATAATAGTCTTTTAGAGTTTATTGAAAAACCGCAAAACAGTGAATCTGTGAAAAGTGAACTGCAAAGTAGTGAGGGAACACTGTAATGGGTATCTAATTCTTGTGAACAAGAGTACAAATATGTCCACAAACTTCACCTTATGGTAGAATTCAAAGACATAGTCTAGTTTAGTTTCAAATATCTGTATGTAAAGAGATCTTGTAGAACCTTAAAGACCAAAATTGAATGCATAAACTTTCAGACACTGTACAATGAATGCAGCTTGACACCACTTTAACTGCCACAGCTCAATGTGATGAAATCCTGGGAGTTGTAGTTTTACAAGATCAAAGAGGGCTGACACTTTACCAAACCAGCAATCTCAGGATTTCACAGCATTGAGCCATGACAATTAAAGTGGATTTTTTAAAATTATGTCAGAAGCGACTTGAGAACATGCTGCAAGTCGCTTCTGGTGTGAGAGACTTGGTCATCTGCAGAGATGTAGCTCAGGGGATGCCCAGATGTGTTACCATCCTGCTGGGAGGCTTCTCTCATGTTCCCACAAGCTAGAGCTGACAGTCAGGAGCTCACCCTGTCTTGCGGATTCGAAACGGCAACCTTCAGGTCAGCAACTTAATCTTAAGGTCAACAGAAAATTAAAGTGGTGTAAAACTGCATTCATTCTACAGTTTAGATGCACCCTAAGTTTATATCTGAGCAACAACATCCTGCAATTTATGCTTGATTCTTTGGCACTAAGCAGCCATGTCAGAATTGCAAAAAGAGTCCTCAGAGGCAAGGCACCTTTCCTCTAATACTAAGACTATAAATCATATCATGCAGATTGTATCACCCATAGGTGTCCTACAGTTATGCCCCCTTGCAGTGTAGATTGTAACATGAGTTGAAGACCTCAGGCCATTCATTCAAATGTAGGTGTTGGATGCACATCCAATTCCTTATCTCAATAAGATGCTTGTTCAGTAGGATGTATCTTCAAAAATCTTGGCAAAGATGTACCTTAATGAGGATGTGTGTTTAAAATCTTACCGAGAATACACTGAATGGTATCACTAATAGTCTTATTTATCATCTCAAAGTAATCACCTGCTTGTTTCTGGAATAAGATACAAACCTGCGTACTGCCGTAGATACAGAATTCATTGTCCATTTGGCAATGCTTTGTTCATTTTTAAAAAATGAGGAAACAAATATAGAAAGAGCAGGTAATTCCAGTTTAGTCATGACTTAGGACTTTATCACAAAAGGATGGAAAACTGGAATTGTAGGAAGATAGGCTCGTCTGCTGTCGGTAGGTATTACTTGAGACTGTGGGCATCTAGTTACTAGATACCTTCCCTTTGTGATTATAGTGCCCCCTTAAATGGCAGGTAAATGACATATTTCCAAAGTAGAGCAGTTGCCCTAATGTAGAGAGGCGCAATACAGAACATTGTAACATTGATCTCTACATCCATTCCCTACACTACCACAAAGCCCTTGATTTACTGCAAAGCACCTTAAAGTGGGATGAGGAAGTATAGAACAATCCCGATACTGTTGGATTGTAACTTCCATCACCATGCTGGTGAGGTGTGATGGAAGTTGTAGTCCAGCAACATTTGAAGGGTGACCCACCATTGCTATCTATATCCTGTCAATAATTTCCCCCTGAAATGTGGGTTTCTTTTGTAGGGTATTGCTTTGTTTTGTTTTGTTTTTCCAAAAAAAGACAATCCTCTTGTTAGACTGATTATTGGTTAATAGTCTAGAATAATTACTTGATGAGAGGTAATGAAACAGAATGACTTCCAGATTGTTTGGGTAAGGTGCTATTCTTCAGAGATACGGCTTAGAACAAGAGTTGCAGTCTAAATGTTGAGGATTGGTGGCTATGAATTGGCTGGAAGAGAAGTACTGTGAAATGAATACTTTTGGGGAATCTGATGCAGTACTGGAGGTCATGCTTTCTGATACAGGAGTGCCTGTTTGCTTTTGACTTTCAAAATAAAAAGGTGAATTTGGTTGAATTACATGAAAAGTGTCTTCTGAATTTCAGAAAGGTGATCTTTACAACATTTACTAACTCCTTCACTAATTAACTATTTTTCAGGCACTTGGCGAATTCATTTTGGTGGAAAAAGATGTGAAAATCAAAAAGAAAGGGAAAATCTACAGCATGAATGAGGGTTATGCAAAGTACTTTGATCCTGCTGTGACAGAGTATATTCAAAAGAAGAAATTTCCAGAGGTAATGCACTATATTATTTAGATGCCACTTTATTAAAATGAAGTTCAACAGGGAGAAATGCAAGATACTCAATTTAGGCAGAAAAAAAATGAAAAGCAAAGGTATAAAATACGCGACACCTGGCTCGACAGCAGTACGTCTGAAAAAGATCTTGGCGTCCTTATTCTGTGTCCAGGTTGGTTCATCAAGTGCTCTGCTATAGCTGACTTCTCCAGTTGAATTAGTTCTTTAATTTGTGTCTGCAGCACCCAAACATTCCAACCATGAAAGCCTTCAGCAACAGATTAGGATATTATTTCTGAACTTTTCTGAATCCCAACAGAATGGAATGAGAAATAGGAAACATTCAAGTCTAAGGTCTACTGGTATTTGTGAACAAACACATGAACATTTCATCTCAACCTGTACTGAGAACTCCAAACCCATTCAGTACAACCCCCATATCAATGGGAGTTACATTTCCAGACTTCACATGGATATGCAAAATTGGGGGTAATAATGTTCCCTATTGAAATGAAGGACTTCTGGCCTAAGAATATAATAGAGTAATGCTGGAAGACCTAGAAAAGGCTTAGCGTGGATATATTTTGTTTGATGTGAATAAATGAAATCACAGATGGCAGTCAGGTGGATTTGGTGTTTACAATATTAATTAGAATTTTGGGTTCCTTTTGATCTTGACATGAGGACATTCCTCCCTTCTTTTCTAGAAATCACTTGACAGTATGATCACCAGGGCTTTAAGCTTAGTTTGGTTGACTGAGACCAAATGAGCCTAGTCCAAAATGTATAACTGCTTCTCAGAAGTGAAGATTATTGTTTTGTGCCAAAGTGCATTACAACAGTTTACACAATTTTTCAGGAACAGGATTGATTTCATGGACTGCTGAACTCTTTGTCAGCAAGCAAAAGCTTCTTCCAATTTTATTTTGTTATTGATATATATTTGTACAAGTCAAGACATGACCTAAAAGAATCCTGGCCTTTAAAACCAAATGTTTTGGAAAGCTAATGACAAAAACTCCCAAACAAATATAAAAACAAAACAAACGAGTGTTATCATTACATCTCATGCTACCTACATTTCAAAGAAAGCAGATTAAAACAGAAAAATCCACTGACTGTTTACTTCCGTTTCTTAGCTTTCTTGGTTCATATCGACAGTTTCTGTCAATATGTCAATATGCTGGGCACCCAATAAAATTAGTATGGGTAAACATACATTATAAAAAACACTTTAAGATAATGTTTTTAGACCTTAACTCTAAACTAGGCTATAAAGAATGGTTTATTTTAAAAGATTATAATGCTAAGGTATCTAGAAAGCTGAAAAGGTTACTGTCCTGCTCATGGGGATGGTAATACTCTGTGCATGTAAGAAATAGGAAAAATGTAAAAATTAAATTTCTGCAGTTTTTCACATCACTGTATGATGTTGTTCTAGATCAGGGGACCCCAAAGTAAGGTGGTCCTCCAAGTTCCTTTAGCCTTCCCTCACCCTAAATTTTAGACTTAGGGTGGATCTACACTCGAATCCTGGGAAATGGATTATAGACCTCTTCACATGGGACATTTTACCACTTCATTTCACTGCAAGGATGGGGCCTGCCATGCGCCATCACACGATGCATTGCAGACCCTGCCCACATTCCTCCCAAATTGGAGGGGAAGCTCCGAAAGGTGCTTCCTCCACCACTACGGGAAGGAAAGTATATTTTGGAGCTAACCACACTTTTCTCCCCTTTTCGCCATATAGTTGGGGAAAGGGTGGTGGGACAATGCACGTTGCCACCCTCTCTCCCATTTGATGGGGACGGGGTACCAAGACACCCTGTCCCATCCCCACCATGTGATGGGGTAAGGAGAAAGGGCGCACACGGCCTTCCCTTTTGCCGGTGATTGCTGGTACAACGGCATGGCCCAAAAAGGCCGTGTGAAGAGGTGATATATGAGTCTACACTGGCAGATAATCTGGAATCATCAGACAATCTGGGATCAGATCCTGGGATATAGGGTAGTCTAGATCCAACCTTAGGGTCTCTCTAAGTCTGGAATAACTTGAAGACACCCAACAACAGCAATCCTAATTAACTTGACTATTTCATCAGCAAAAAGCATGCCCACACTTGTCATTGAAATATTGGTAAGTTTAGGTTGCCTAAAACTGTTCTTCATTTTGAATATTGTATTGTTTTGTCATTATTACTTTTTCCACTACAAATAAGATATGTGCAGTGTGCACATATCTTATTTGTAGTGCAGAATAAGTTCATGTTGTTTCAAACTATAATCCCATCCCCCCAAACAGTCTGAGGGACTGTGAACTGGCTCTTGGTTTAAAATATTTAAAGACCACTGTTCTAGATGCTCTCATAGGCATCAAGGTGACCTACCCACTCCACAACTGAGACCTTCATTTTGGGAATCAGAAAGCCTCAGGTTGATATAGATCAGATAAATGCTTTGTAGAGCAGCTGTTATTAGCTAGAGCATTAGTTTTCAATTTATAAGTCCCCAGATGTTTTGGCCTTCAACTCTCACAAATCCTAACAGCTGGTAAACTGGCCGGGATTTCTGGGAGTTGTAGGCCAAAACACCTGGGGACCCACAGGTTGAGAAACAATTAGCTAGAGTATATTTATTCAACCCAGTGCCATTGCTGGTTAGTATTACCAGAATCCTTTGGCCTGCTACTATGTAAGAAGTATGGGAGTTGGAATGTGAGACATTAGGCTCCTCTTTGAAACATGGGCATGTAATAAAAGTGTGTTTCCATGCAGACTGTAGATGTTGGCTGGAATCCTGTATGGGAGATATGGATGCATTATGATGTTATGGGGAAATGGCCTGAATCATGATCTGAATCTTCTCCCCACCCCCGCAATCCCATCTTACTGGGTAGCAGCCACTGTGAACAGGTAGCTATTTCCCTGTTGTTCAGGAAACAATTCAGTGACTATCCCAGCAGATGTGCAATCTTGGGTGTGAGGGGCAGAAGCGGGACTTCATGGTTTAGAGATCACTTACTCTCAGCTGGATGCTTCCTGATTGACAAGGGAACAGTTCATCAGTCACAGTAGCTTTTACCCAGTAGGTGGAGACCTTCAGGGCTCCTATGTAGCCCCTAAAATAGGGTCTATGTAGAGATCACGAATATGTATCAGTCAAGAGTGCATAACTTCTAGTTCCACATTTGTAACTAGCATGACATCCGGCCATTCTTTCTCTACCACCTCTGTGAAATTTGATGGGAATGAAGAACTCTTCAGCTAAAGGAACTGGATCAATTGACTGATTCATTGTCTGAAAGCCGGTGAATTTAGTTTGGGGCTTTTTACATGTCTTAACTACCCATTTTTCTATTGTTAGAGTTTCCTCATTTATCCCAGCTATAAAAATCATTTCTGCATGCTGCTGTTTAAAAACTTTGTGTACTAGAGAAATGAAACATTATCAGGTGCCCTGGTAAAGCCCAACCAGCTTCTTGCGCCAGCTGGTTGGAGCCCTAGAGTTGTGTTAAGTGACTAGTCTTCTGAGAAAAAAAAGAAGGCAAATGGAGAAATGATAATGCTCATTGCACGATTGTTTCTTCTTTGTTATGTGGTTGGCACTTCCTTTTCAGAATACAGGTGCAAGATAGCATCATAAATAAAATCTGGCAAGAGAAAATCATAGAATCATAGAATCATAGAATAGTAGAGTTGGAAGAGACCTCAAGGGCCATCTAGTCCAACCCCCCGCTAAGAAGCAGGAAATCGCATTCAAAGCACCCCCGACAGATGGCCATCCAGCCTCTGCTTAAAAGCCTCCAAAGAAGGAGCCTCCACCACGGCCCGGGGGAGAGAGTTCCACTGCCGAACAGCCCTCACAGTGAGGAAGTTCTTCCTGATGTTCAGGTGGAATCTCCTTTCCTGTAGTTTGAAGCCATTGTTCCGTGTCCTAGTCTGCAGGGCAGCAGAAAATAAGCTTGCTCCCTCCTCCCTATGACTTCCCCTCACATATTTGTACATGGCTATCATGTCTCCTCTCAGCCTTCTCTTCTGCAGGCTAAACATGCCCAGCTCTTTAAGCCTCTCCTCATAGGGCTTGTTCTCCAGACCCTTAATCATTTTAGTTGCCCTCCTCTGGACGCTTTCCAGCTTGTCAGCATCTCCCTTCATCTGCGGTGCCCAAAACTGGACACAGTATTCCAGGTGTGGTCTGACCAAGGCAGAATAGAGGGGGAGCATAACTTCCCTGGATCTAGACGCTATTCCCCTATTGATGCAGGCCAAAATCCCATTGGCTTTTTTAGCTGCCGCATCACATTGTAGGCTCATGTTTAACTTGTTGTCCACGAGGACTCCAAGATCTTTTTCGCACACACTGCTGTCAAGCCAGGCGTCCCCCATTCTGTATCTTTGATTTCCATTTTTTCTGCCGAAGTGAAGTATCTTGCATTTGTCCCTGTTGAACTTCATTTTGTTAGTTTTGGCCCATCTCTCTAGTCTGTCAAGATCGTTTTGAATTCTGCTCCTGTCTTCTGGAGTGTTAGTTATCCCTCCCAGTTTTGTGTCGTCTGCAAACTTGATGATCGTGCCTTCTAACCCTTCGTCTAAGTCGTTAATAAAGATGTTGAACAGAACCGGGCCCAGGACGGAGCCCTGCGGCACTCCACTTGTCACTTCTTTCCATGATGAAGACGACGCATTGGTGAGCACCCTTTGGGTTCGTTCGCTTAGCCAATTACAGATCCACCTAACCGTAATTTTGTCTAGCCCACATTTTACTAGTTTGTTTGCCAGAAGGTCGTGGGGGACTTTGTCGAAGGCCTTACTGAAATCCAGGTACGCTACATCCACAGCATTCCCTGTATCGACCCAACTCGTAACTCTATCGAAAAAAGAGATCAGATTAGTCTGGCATGACTTGTTTTTGGTAAATCCGTGTTGACTATTAGCAATGACCGCATTTGTTTCTAAGTGTTCGCAGACCACTTCCTTAATGATCTTTTCCAGAATTTTGCCTGGTATTGATGTGAGGCTGACCGGACGGTAATTGTTTGGGTCGTTCTTTTTTCCCTTCTTGAAGATAGGGACCACATTCGCCCTCCTCCAATCTGCTGGGACTTCTCCTGTTCTCCAAGAACTCTCAAAGATAATTGCCAGTGGTTCTGAAATAACTTCCGCTAGTTCCTTCAATACTCTTGGATGTAGCTGATCTGGCCCTGGGGACTTGAATTCGTTTAGAGTGGCCAGGTGTTCCTGGACAACTTGTTTCCCTATTTGGGGTTGGATTTCCCCCAATCCTTTGTCCATTCCATGTTGCTGAGATTGAAGATGGCTTTCTTTTTGTGAGAAGACCGAGGCAAAGAAGGCATTAAGCAGTTCTGCCTTTTCCCTATCCCCTGTCACCATCACCCCATCTACTCCTTGCAGTGGCCCTATCGCCTCCTTTTTCTTCCTTTTTCTACCAACATAAGCAAAAAAAACTTTTTTGTTGTTTTTTATGTCCCTGGCAAGCCTGAGCTCATTTTGCGCTTTAGCCTTGCGAACCTTTTCCCTACAGGAGTTGGCTATACGTTTGAATTCTTCTTTGGTGATTTCTCCCCTTTTCCACTTCTTGTGCATGTCACTTTTGAGCTTTAGCTCAGTTAGAAGTTCTTTGGACATCCATTCTGGCTTCTTTGCACTTGTCTTATTTTTCTTCTTTGTTGGCACTGTTTGCATTTGCGCCTTGAGTATTTCACTTTTGAAAAACTCCCATCCATCCTTAACTCCCTTGTTTTTTAATATCGGCGTCCATGGAATGCCGCTCAGTAATTCCTTCATTTTTTGGAAGTCAGCTCTCTTAAAGTCCAGAATGCGTGTTTGACTTGTCTTAGTTTCAGCATTCCTTTGTATTGCAAACTGCAGGAGCACATGGTCACTTGCCCCTAAGGATCCAACCACTTCAACTGTATTGATCAGGTCTTCCACATTTGTTAAGATTAGATCAAGAGTTGCTGATCCCCTTGTTGCCTCTTCTACCTTCTGGACCATAAAATTATCTGCAAGGCAAGTGAGGAATTTGTTGGACTTTGTACTCTTGGCTGAGTTTGTTTTCCAGCAGATATCGGGATAATTGAAATCGCCCATGACTACTATATCTCTTCTTTGTGCCTGTTTGGTCAGCTGTTGACAGAAGGCTTCATCAAGTCCTTCATCAAGTCCTTCAAAAGACCATTCTCACAATTCTGTCTTTAAATTGCTATTCTTTTTAAATAGCATGTTATTTTTAAAAATAACATCTTTGATGAATATTTAAGATAATGAATGGAACCAACGTTCAGACTCACTGGCAGCTGGCAAGGCTTCTGCCCTAAAAAGCTGATATTCCAGGTATACAAATTTCCTGCCTGAGACCTCAAATGAGAAACAAAAAGGGAAGCAAAGCTGAGTAAACCTAGAACACATTTTGCTCATTGGTTACATCTAGTATCGGCAACAGTTTCTTCAGTAATTATTATCTGCTATACAACAATGATTTATTTAAGAGTTCACTTTAGTTCATTAACTAATAGGATAATCCTAGGATTTGTGCCATGATGGAAATCAACTTTCTGACATATAGGACAGTGTAAGGTCTGTTCCTGCTGTTTCATCAAATTTTAAAGGATTCCACAAAATAGCTTAAAGGGATAGTGAAAAAATGAAGACGGTTTTAAAATGTGGTTTGGATAATTTTTTCAAAATATTAAATCCAATCCATACTGTCTTTGTCACTTAACAAACCTAAAGTATCTATTTTCCCTCCCATTTATCTAACTTTATGAGTTTTCCAACTGCAATTTCCCCCCAATTATGTTTTGTGTTAAACATGAGCCAACAATGTGATGCAGCAGTTAAAAAAGCCAATGGGATTTTGGTCTGCATAAATAGGAATATAGTGTCTAGATCCAGGGAAGTCATGCTACCCCTCAATTCTGCCTACAGCACCTGGTGTTCCTGGTAGTCTCCCGTCCAGACTTGACCCAGCTTGACTTCCAGGATCAGATAGGATCTGGTACCTCCAGGACATCTAAGCTACTATAGTTACCACTGAACAACCATGAGAGTTTGCATTGAAAAACAAAGGTGACCAAGCACTGATACCAAGCACCAAGAACTGATATATCAATTGTCTTTGTTCCACAGGAAGGTGCTGCTCCCTATGCAGCCCGGTATGTTGGCTCCATGGTGGCTGATGTTCATCGTACTTTGGTTTATGGTGGGATCTTTTTGTATCCGGCAAACCAGAAGAGTCCAAAAGGAAAGGTAAGTGTTTCTCCCTATAAACATAATAACTATCATTACTATCATCACCTCCACCCCTTTACCATTAAAATAATCTCCTCCTCCCCTCTCCCCCAAATTAGCACTTGTAGAGTCTTGTAGTGTCTAAAAAACCTAAGATTTAATCCTAAACCCTGTTGTCAGTTCTGGTCAAAGTAGATGTGCTAAATCAATGAGATTTACTTATATGTTGAGTTATTATTCAACAATAGACTCAGTGGGTCTACTCTAGTTGGAACTTACCAATAGGATGCAAGCCTTGTTGTGGGACAAGCTTTTGTGATCTAAATGGCATTTTATTAGATGTGGTGGATTCTAGTTCTCAAAATAAATGTGTTCAACAGTGTGTTGTTCCTCAAAGTGCCACCAAACTCTTTTATGCAGATATTAAATAGGAATGCTCTACTACAAAACAATGTACCGTAATAATGTCAGCGGGAATGTTCTATACATTAAAAGCCTATGTAACCATCATAGCTATTTAACTATGTCACATCCCTTAACCTGTGGTTGACATGGCTTTGTTTCCATGGAGGTTTCCATCCCTTTGCCATGAGAGATGGAATACAGACCTTATTGTAGTTCCCTTTTGTAGGAGGGATTGGTGTGAGGGAAGGCTATGAAGACTGTGTAAGAACATCAGTTCTATGCTTGCTGTTCAATAAGGAACTATCTCCTGTCAATAGCAGTGGCTGCTACCTGGCAAATAGGGATTGAGAGACTTTTGCAGTCCCTGTGTATTTCGTAAAGTAAACAATAAGTAGGGATTGTGAATACAAACTAGTCATGAATGTGTATCTTTGGTGACTGCCTTGGTGAATCGCAGCATTCAATATGTGTTGTGACTGTTCTACTGAAACTTTGGTCTCAACTATATAAATAGCGTCCATTTGCCTATTTAAAAATACTAACAGACTGAGTTGTCATGACCTGTGGGCAGAGAAACACTTCTACAAAACTGTTTTGCCTTTCCACTGTATGCCACTTTTTACTTTTACTAACTTTCAGGTCCAGTCACAACTTACTTTCTTTGAAAAGGGGGAAGAAGTAGTTACTCTCTCTTTTTCTGTCTTCACGTGTACCTTTTGATTGAGATTGAGAGGTATACAAGAACAGACCAATTCATATAATTACAAAAAATATGCCTGGCATCTTGTTCTTGAATTACTATACTATAGGCCTTATTCAGGCCACCGCAATTTACAGAACAACCAAGAAAATCTGCAAACGTGTCTATAACTTTCAGAAATGTTGTAACAGGAGGGCACATTTTTCACCTTTCCAAATGAATGCAGAAAGACTGTTATTAAGGGTTTCGTTTTTGTGTTTCAGCTTCGCCTCCTTTACGAGTGCAACCCCATAGCTTTCATCATTGAACAGGCCGGAGGGGTTGCTACCACTGGGACTGAGGCTGTGCTGGATGTAAAACCAGAATCTATTCACCAAAGAGTCCCCTTTGTTGTTGGCTCTACTGAAGATGTTCAAGAATACCTCTCCTTTGTGCAGAAACACCAAAAAAGCAGCTAACAGCCCTTGGATGTTTTCTGTGTCCCCCTCTGTTTTCACTGTATACTGGGAAAAGAATGATGCTGAAAAATGAAAAACAAACAAACAAAGATCAGAATCCTGTTGATGTGCTTACACTTGCAATTATTTCAATAATAATAATAATAATAATAATAATAATAATAATAATAATAATAATAATAATAATGTTCATTTATTATTTATTTATAATCCGCCCTGTCTCCCCGGGGGGACTCAGGACAGTTTCCAAACAAAAAGTGACAAACATCCAATGCCATAATAAAAACAGACAGGCAAACCAAATCAAAACAATAAATAAAACCACTTCAATATAAACTTTTAATAACTAGCCAAAACTAAGTACTTAAACATAATAAATCTCATCAAACACATTTGCAACTTAATAAAATCTAAACAACTGAAGTGCATTACAAGTATAGAATGGTTTTCTCCGCAAAGTCCCACAGTGTTCATAAGGGAAGACAGATGAAGGCTGGATTCTGTTGGTTTCTTATATATACATATAGGTTCCCCAGGGAGGCAACTGGATGTCTTTGGACCCTTCCACACAGTCATATAACCCAGAATATCAAGGCAGATGATCCACAATATCTGCTTTGAACTGGGTTATCTGAGTCTA
The DNA here is from genome assembly GCF_035594765.1 of Anolis carolinensis. Taxonomy (NCBI): domain Eukaryota; kingdom Metazoa; phylum Chordata; class Lepidosauria; order Squamata; family Anolidae; genus Anolis; species Anolis carolinensis. The sequence goes on along the minus strand of NC_085842.1, from coordinate 252,550,985 downwards.
CACTGCTATATAACCCAGTTCAAAGCAGATAATGTGGGATTTTATACAGCTGTGTGGAAGGGTCTTTGTCCCTATGCGGGGCATCCACACATTATTCAAGCTTGTGGAAACAAAGTTGTGCATATGATGCCATTGCCCATGTGCATGAATGCACATTTACACTCATGCTGATTTGGTACTGCATTCACTTATGTGTTTGAGTAGGTGTGCAGTTACCTAACTTTGCCATTTAACACAAGGATTGTGCAGCATAAGCAATGCAGAAATGTGGGACTTTATTGCAATAGGCAGGCAACTCATATTGCATCCCACTGTGCCTGCGTCTCCTCTTAATCCCCAGTATTCTCCCGTTATTAGCTATTAAATTTAAACCCCATAAATAGCTCTCAATCTTGCAATGTTCCCATCACATATCTTGATGCAAAGGGTCCCTTCCACTTCTGTGCAGATATGTCAACAGTAAAGTGAGGTCAGGCGGTGGGATTCTCCTCTTCGTCCCCTATCCTTTCCTCCTCCATTTATTTACATTTATATTTCTTTTTCTGAAATGTGTTAGAATCATGCAATTGCACTATTAAAAATTAAAAATAAGGAAGAGCATTTTTTTTCATGGCAGGAGCAACATGAGAAACTGCAAGTCACTTCTGGTGTGAGAGAATTGGCCATCTGCAAGGACATTACCCAGGGGACGCCTCTCCTTTTGATGTTTTTACCATCCTTGTGGGAGGCTTTTCTCATGTCCACACATGGGGAGCTGGAGCAGTTCAAAGCAGATAATATGGATTAGAAAGGAAACAGCCAGGCTTTGAATCTGCAAGGCCATTAAATGCTAATCAAGCTGGCCAATTGCAACATTCACACTAGCCTCAAACAGACAAGAGCTCTTTCTCCCACCCTGGTCTTTCCACAGATATATAAACCCCACTTACCTAGCTTCCAACAGACCTCAGAACCTCTGAGTATGCCTGCCACAGATGTGGGTGAAACGTCAGGAGAAAATGCTTCTGGAACATGGCCAGGCAGCCCGGAGACCTTACTTCTAGGGTGAAGGCCAGAACAGGCCATGGCCGCAGAGCCAGGAAGGCTTCTTACCTGCCAGGGCCTCTGGCAAGCCGTCCCAAGGCAGGCGGTGGGACCGAGCCGTAAATACAGCCTCTTAAGCCCCCTTCTACGTGTCATGGAAATGGATAGGATCTGAGACTCATTCCTGTCACCAGATGCAAAATGATTATATCAATGATAAGATGCCCAAAGAATCCAGTGGATCTCAGCACTGATGCAATCATTTCCTTTCTGGTGACAGGGATATAGACAGATGCTTGCCCACCCCTGTCTATACTGCATAAAGCACAAGTTGATCAGATAATAACTTTTTTGTGATCCTAACTAGGGAAACATAATAGATAAAATAAGCCCTTAAACTTATGTCCAGCTAACTATGAAATATAGAACTTTTGCAGTATACATATATGGAAGACTTCTAATGATAATGTTAAGCTGTTGGAATAACAAAATGGAGGCAGTTAATCCAAGCCAAACATTAAACATTTGTATTGGTTGTGCTTACTGCTCCTTCCCTGTTGGCAATGCCAGCAATATGGTTACTATATATTTAGTCCAACCCTGAAGTACTATTCTGTGTAGAGTCAAACGTTTGATAATTGAAACCATTGTTTGAAGATTGAGTCTTGCAAGCACAAGCTCTGCTGGAACAAACTCAACAGATGCAAAGGATAATTGAAGATTTAAAAAAACTGGAAGATGCCAACACTCACAACATTAAATGGACTGAGAAGAATAGTCAAGCATGCTATTAATCATTCCCATATATTACTTTGGTCTCTTTGGAATGAACTTTGGCACATTGACCTCTGCAATATGTATACATATTTAAGCATACAAAACAGTGGTGCCCAGTGTTTGTTGCTCCGGAGTTTTGAACTTCAACTTCCAGACTGTTGACCAAGCTGTCTGGGGCTTCTGGGAATTAAAGTCCTAAATACTTTGAGGGCCAAAGATTGGGAACCACTGTGTCACTCTATCCAAACACTTAGGTATACTTGTCAGAAGCTTATTGGGCTGTTACAAATGAATAACCAAGAGTTACACATTCATGATTCTTTTGTATTCATAGCCAATAATTCAGGATTGAGGGAACTGGGCTGGCGTTCAGTACATAGCACTGTAACTATGGTGTTAATGCATATGTTAATCCCCAATGGGATTTCAGCAAATATTTAGTAGTGTTAATTTCAATTAATCGTAGTGAATTTACTCATGAGCTCCAAAAAACTGTGTGAAGTAGCTAAACACTTTTCCAGGATTGACAGAGATCATTGATGTACGAATTGAAATCAAAAATATATTTACAAAAAACTGGCTTCTTGGAAGAAGAATATGATAATTTTAATGAGTATTGTTCAATTTTAACAATCTGAATCCTATTAGTGAAAATCCTGCAGTTACCAAATAATATGTTTGAAAGAGAACCACCACAGTGATAATTTCCAGCCACTGGTATATAATTTTTTTCCATTCAATGGCCAAAGGCAGCTTTGGAGTTTTTCCACTCACACAGGAGAAAACTGAGTCTCATGATTCAGTTACTCACAATGACTTTCATTTATTAAAGTAGAGGCTATCATTCAGATAAAAGGGCTTTTAAAAAATATTTGTTTGCATGACAGAGTAAATCAAATGCTAAAAACTGCTCCAAATTTATAAAATGCTGTAACTGTGACTAGATTCTGTCAAATTTAACAGCACTTAACTGTTGAGATAGAAAAAAAATTAAGGCTGGGCAACATTTCAGTTAATAGGAATATATTTTCATAACCTGTTAAGATTATGATTCCAATATGGTTAAACATTCATGCAGAGCAGTAAAAACGCAGAAGACTAGGGGTTTATGTGAGCAGAGGTAAAAAGAAATTAAACAGTAAGACAAAATATCCAGCCTCCCTTTCCCTTTAAAAAGTCATGCGCATAAAATAAGCATCAGAGACATCAAATAAAATAGCAAAAATATGTTTACTCACAATCTTGTATGATGATGGTCATACAGGCAAGAACATCTTAGTTCCAAAGAAAAACAGTTCAGGAAACTACATATCTCTTAACATACAGGAACATCAGCATGGCATGGTCAGGAGCGAAGAGAAAGAGACAGGAAGAGGCATCTGTACATCACTTCCTGTGTGTCCCCAGAAAGGATACACCCATTTCCCATTTCATATGCAAAACCCTTAAATGGTGGCTTCAACTCTGGAATGCATCTTGGCTCATGTTACTAAGCAACAGACATAACTAACTACATAAACCATCCCACATTGAAAATGCATGCATGATTGCTTAGATAACCCAACAGCCCTCCTCAATCTGTGATGCATTTTAAACAATTAGTCCCATCTTGACACGGAGGTCTTGGAAGCCATCTCTAGGTAACGGTTTAGTCAAAATGTCCGCCACCATCTCCTTTGTTGGACAGTATGTCAGTTCAACCATTCCATCTTGAGAAAGTTTGCGTACAGTATGGTACCTTATCCCAATATGCTTTGTACGCATCATCATCTTCTCAGACTTGGCAAACTTGATACAACTTTGGTTGTCCTCAAACACTTGAATAGGCTTCTGCTCATCAATTCCAAAGTCAGTCAGAAGTTGATGAAGCCACAAAAGTTCATCTGATGCTAGGGAAATGGCTATGTATTCTGCTTCAGTAGTGGATTTAGCCACTAATTCTTGCTTCTGGCTGGCCCAAGCAATAAGACCATTTCCGTACATAAAGAGATATCCGCTAGTTGATTGACAATCTGAAGAATCACTAGCCCAGTCAGCATCTGAGTAACAAATCAATCTTGGTTTGTCACTTGCTGGTAACTTCAATTGTAAGTCCTTTGTTCCTTTCAGGTATCTTACAACTCTCTTGACAGCTATCCAATCTCTCTGAGTAGGTGCACTGACCTTTCTGCTTAGAATTCCAACAGCAGACGATATATCCGGTCTGGTACTGGTAGCTAAATATAGGAGCTTTCCTATAGCAGTTCTATACTGGTTGTTGTTTGGCAAAAGTTCATTTTCTTCATTGTTTCTCAAGAAATCTGTAGTCATTGGTGTAGCTACTGTTTTTGCATCTTGAAGTCCAGTAACTTCCAGCAAATCTATAATCTTTTGCTTCTGACTCAAGAGAAAAGATCCATCTTCCTCTCTCTTGATTTGTATTCCAAGATAGTACGTAGCATCTCCAAGTTCTTTCAATTCAACTTGTTTGCTCAAATGTTGTACAACCTCGGTGTAATCACCATCTGATTCAGTTGATACAATAAGATCATCTACATAGGTCAGAATAAAAGTACAATGTCCATTCTTGGTTCTAGTGTACAAACACTGATCTGCTTCTCCTTGCTTGAATCCCAATTGCTTCAGCATTTCATCTAATTTGTCATTCCAGGCTTTTGCTGATTGACGAAGTCCATATAAACCCTTGTGAAGTTTACAAACAAGGTGAGGTCTTCTCTTGTCCTCAAAACCAGGTGGTTGTCTCATAAATAGACTTTCCGTAATCTTTCCATACAGGAATGCAGTCTTAACATCTAGATGTCGTACAGTCATCTTCTTTGAAGCTGCAATGCTTAGAAGTAGTCTTATGGTGCTGTGTTTCACTACAGGTGCAAAAGTTTCATCATAATCAACTCCATACTTCTGAGAAAATCCCTGAGCAACTAGTCTCGCTTTGTAGCGCTCAATTCTTCCTTCTGCATCTCTCTTTAATGTGAATACCCATCTGCATCCAATTGGCTTCTTACCAGGTGGAAGTTCAGTTAGTGTCCAAGTTCCATTCTTGTGTAGAGCATCAATCTCTTCTTGTAGTGCTTTCCTCCACTGTTCAGCTTCTGTGGCAGGTAGCATCTCAATTTCTTCTATAGTAGACGGTTCACTGGATAATTTTGACTCTGCAAGGTAAGACAATCTCGAGGGTGGTACACCTCTTTTAGGACGCAATGAATACCTGTGAGTTTGTTCTGGAAGACAACCTACCTCCGCAGATCCATCTACTTCAGGACACAACTCACCAGCATCATCTTCTGGCCCTCCTGTTTGCGTACTGCCTCTAGCGTCTGTGGTGCATTTCTTGCCTCTCTGGATGAACTCCGGTGACATTTCCAGTGTGTCAATTGAAGAAATTGTTGGTACAGAAAGGATACACCCATTTCCCATTTCATATGCAAAACCCTTAAATGGTGGCTTCAACTCTGGAATGCATCTTGGCTCATGTTACTAAGCAACAGACATAACTAACTACATAAACCATCCCACATTGAAAATGCATGCATGATTGCTTAGATAACCCAACATCAGTTGTGTCCTAAATAACAAAGCAAATCCAGCTACTTTAAACACCAGCTTTGGAGCAAATTCTTTGTCTGAGTTGGTGCAGAATGCAACAATCAGTTTAGACTAATCTAGTTAACAGAAGTCAAAAGAAAAAGTGCTGAGATCCTGGATCGGGAAACATTTTGTAAAGTTCTACACAAGGAGAATGACAACATATCTTCCCCTTTCCAAATCCATCCTTTTTCTGCTGTAGCTTCCCACCACATCATTTTACTATTTGGCCGAGAGTGGGGCGTGGCCCAGCAGTGGACTGCAAAAATGAAAATCCAGTCCGCGAACCTCCTCCCTCTTTATTTATTCATTTATTTTATTTACGTTCCTTTCTGCAGACCACATCAGCTCTAGATTATTAAATATGGTCTTCCGTGGGCGAGCAGATGGCGACTACTGGATGGCATATTTCTGTATCAGAAACTAGAACTGATGTGGTCTATCCAATGCAGTTTTCTGAATCAGCATCCCAGGTAACCAAACCGAATCTAAAGTTGACCAAAAACAGATTTGTAACCCTTTTGGTACTAATGTTGGAGAGTGATCCCTGGTCAAACTGGTCCCTGGTCAAGTGGATCCTGATCAAAAACTATAACTGGATTGTAACTGCATTGTAATTCCTGTCTACTCTAACCAGCGTAAGCCAGAGAGGGGAAGGCTAGAACCTGCCACTCTCAGCAATATCTAACCCATACAATGCCAATCATTACCTTAAAATAACAATGCAATTCAGCAAAAAGAAGAAGGAAAAGGAGAAGGAAGTCCTCTGGGTGACAGTTGCCATTTGGGTTCTGGCTGTCTGGAGTAGATGTCACCCAGAGGATCTAAGTGTATGGGACGGATGTGAAGCATGGGATTTTTCAGCTGTTTTATAAATTCAACTATGAATATGTTAGCAATATATTCAGAAGAATGTAAATTTTTGTTCATATCCAATATTTTTAAAAACATTTAATATCTCATTTTTTTTGTTCTAAATATAAAGGGAGGAGAAAGAGAATTAGCTTTCATTATCTCACCTTAATCCTCTGGTTTCCATTCCATTCTTGATTATGTTGTCCTACTTTCTTATATTTCTTCAATTCTAAGACACCATTGATTGTAAGATGCACACTAATTTCAGTACCACCAACAGTGTGTGTGTGTATAAAAAAAGGTAAAGGTTTCCCCTGACGTTAAGTCCAGTCGTGACCGACTCTGGGGGTTGGTGCTCATCTCCATTTCTAAGCCGAAGAGCCGGCGTTGTCCATGGACACCTCCAAGGTCATGTGGCCGGCATGACTGCATGGAGCACCGTTACCTTCCCACCGGAGCGGTACCTATTAATCTACTCACATTGGCATGTTTTCAAACTGCTAGGTTGGCAGAAGCTGGAGCTAACAGCGGGCGCTCACTCCACTCCCAGGATTTGAACCTGGGACCTTTTGGTCTGCAAGTTCAGCAGCCCAGTGCTTTAACACACTTCGCACCCGGGGCTCCGTGTGTGTGTATATACACACATATAATGAATTTAAGACACATCTCATTTTTAGAGATGCTTGAATTCAAGAAATATAGTATTGTCATTGATTACCCATTCAGTACAGGCTTGCTGTTCTGATGTTCAAAGCCCTACATCATAACCTAGCCCTGCATCGTGCAGCCCTATCTTTCAGGCTAAAATAAACCAGATTTTCTGCAAGGTACCAATAGATTCTCTCTCCCTCCTCCTTTTATGTTTAGAACAAAAAAAAAAGATATTAAATATTTTAAAAATATTAAATGTCAACAAAATTTTACATTCTCCTGAATATATTGTTAACATATTCATAGTTGAATTTATAAAACAGCTGAGAAAACCCACCCTTCACATCCACCCCATACACTTAGATCCTCCGGGCGACATCTACTCCAGACTGGCAACCGTCACCCAGAGGACTTCCTCCTCCTTTTCCTTCTTCTTTTTGCTGAATTTTCTAGTGATTCGTTGTCAGAGCTGGCCCTGGGTATTTTTCAAGTGTAGGCGAACAGAATTTTGATGCCCCCCTGCCCCAAACCAATCACTGGAAAATAAAAGCGTTGGATAAGTGAAAATGTTGGATAATAAGGAGGGATTAAGGAAAAGTCTATTAAACATCAAATTACATTAAGATTTTACAAATTAAGCACCAAAACATCGTGTTTTACAAGAAATCAACAGAAAAAGCAGTCTTGACTGCGCCCCCATATGTTTTGCGCCCAAAGCGACCGCTTAATTCGCCTCATTGTTGGACCTGCTCTGTTCGTTGTTATTTTAAGGTAGAGGTTGGCACTGTGTGGCTTAGATATTGCTGAGAGTGGTAGGTAGGCCTTCCTCTCTCTGGATTATGCTAGCTAGAGCATGTGGGAATTACAATGCCACAACATTGCAAAGGCAATGAAATCTCACTCTAGGCAGTGATCTTGGATGTCTTCCATTTACTTTTGACTGTGATTCAACAAGAGCTAACAATATTGTATGTGCAAACAGTTCAGCTCCTTTCTGGGTCATGTAACCAAGCTGAACGTTCCTGCTATGCTATTTGCCTGTGGAAGTTTGTCATGGAAGGAAATAGTTGCCAAAGAAACGCCTTCTCAATTGCTCAGTCATTGCATTCGATAACATTTTTTAAAAGGAAATTTCATTTTGCCCCTTGGCAGAGCTGCTTTTTAAACCCCATTGTTTCAGTATGAAATTTAGAATGTATTGTCCTGGAAAGAGATGCTCATTTATTGCAAGAAAATAAACAGCAACAACATTTACCCACATAACTTTTGCTGTGTTTTTCTTTGTCACACAGATACACACCTACCAATTACTACATCTGCAAGCCTAATGTAGGAGGTTCCATTTCCTGTTCAAATCTAGTTGATCAAGCATTCTTCCAATGTTAAGGTGAAATTAGTTACTTTCCTGTCATCAATGTTTGTATCAGATACTGTGTTGATTTTTTAATGGTTTAACTGAGAATGAGTGGTGAGAATAACTGAAAACAGGATGTTTCCCACAACAAAAACAACAAAAAGTCATACACAACAAGTCTGCAATCTAAGCACATATATTTAAGAACAAATCCCTGTTCAGTGCAGCGTGACTGACTTCTGAGTCAAGAGGCAGGATGGAACTGCTTTTTTGAAACAGATCATGCAATGATCAACCTATTTATTATTGGGTCAGGGCAGGGTGTGGAAAGCATGTTTTGGCTATATTTAAATATTAGGATTCTGGGCTGGTTGTCAAAATAAAAACAAGTGGACATGTTGGAGAGGTTTTAATAAAAATAAGGAAGATTTGTATTCTTAATGTGTATTATTATCCATTTAATAGATCTACTTTAAGTATTACTAAGACTAGATTTAAGGAGAATAGTTCATTTTAATTGTATACATTTTTTGTAAAATGTCAGAGCAATTGCAAATGTTTAATGACACATAATTACCAATTTGGAGATGCTCAGAAATAATTATTAAAAATAAAAAGTTGGCTGGAATGCTGTTGCTTAGTCCCAAGTACGGGAAGACTTAACCAATTGGATGACACACAGGTCAATCCAGTTGTTCTACTTTATTTAAGAAACAAATAGGCTTCAGGCTGATACTGAGTGTTAAAAATACACAAAGATAAAAAAAATCCACAATACATTCTGAGTAACTTAAAAAAAACTGTTGTCTTCATAAAACTGAAGAAAACACATTATCTTTTCAAATATTATTTAAGGACTGAAATACTACAAAACTTCTGGCTTAAAGTCAGTTTATCTGAGGAATGTTGAATTGAAGCCATTTATCAAGGCAAATGGTAGATATTCTATAAGACATAAAGACCAAAGATATCTAAGAAAAGTTTGCATTCTTGAAGATTTAAAGTAAGTTTTGATTACAAGCAGATCCATAAAAGATGTGATACAAAATGCCTATTCCCTGGCATGGTAGGAATCAATCTTCTTTTTCTGTATTTTCTCTTTTAGAAGTTTTGTAGATGTTAGGAAATGTCAACCCACATTGACTGAACAATGGAAACTTGTCCAGCTATTCTCCTGTAGCTGAGTGGGCTGCAAGAGGCATTCACAAGGACCTGGACATGTTTCTATTGTTACTTCCAGGTGATATATTTGCAACATATCTACCTAGAAGGAAAATAGGTGGACAGATCTCTGCTGATTCCCTTGGCCTTCAATGAAATAGGAATGGTGGAACTGTTGGGCATGCATCACTTAAATGTTAGTTGGAGGGATTTTAATCTTTGTGCAATTTGTTGGGAGTTCTTATTCTACAGCTGGGATGGGAATTGTGAAGCCACATGATTTTCCATTAGCCAGTACATCATGAGATATGGGCTGCTTACACAGCACTGTTCACAGCAAAAGGTTGGGAGGCACAAAGCAGGCAGCGGCTGCGTTCAGGAATTTGAAACATCTGTGTGCCCCTGGTACTTGTGCCAGCATGTGCAAACCCTTGCTTAAGCTGCAAAAATGGATCCCAGAAGCGCAGGTGGGTTAACATCTCATATTTTATTGTTCAAACAGTTCTGAGAGTGAAAAAGCCCAAGACCCCTTTTCCCATTGAAAGTGACCAATGACCTGGCCATTATACTTCTGCCTCCAAGTAGTCCGCTGAGAATGGAATATTCAAAATATCCAAAAAGACATTTTAAAGTAGGGGCAGGGATCTCTATCTCCATTTTCCCCATTCAAAAATCATTTTCAAAACAGTTGAAAGTGACAGTCAAAGAGTGTCCTTGCCACTGAAGGCAGGTGGCAGTGGAAGGACAAGGTCAGGATTCTCAAGTTTGTATAGATGTACCTATTAAAATTCTCATTTGTGCATCAGATCTGCCTGAGAGGCAACATTGTTTAGTGGTCAGAACATTGGACTATGATACTATCTACTCTGACCATTTAATGCAGTTTCAAACTAGTACTGAAGAAAGTAGTTTTGCTGTACATAGGAAATCCTGGAACCAGTTTTGAGGCCCGGATGATGATTATATAACCCAGAGCACTGATGCTCATTAAGGACATTATTTTGCAGACTTTTGTGGAAGATTGTTGTCTGGCTGTCACAATTTAAAGCTATCTTCTAACTGCATTAAATGGCCAGTGTAGGTGGGACTCTGACTTAAAACCATATCATCCAATAAAAGCACACTTCCGAGGCCTCTGAGAAAAGTAACGGCAAAGCCCCTATAAACAAATCTTGCCAAAGAAAATTCTGATACTGCAACTCTAAGGCAAATCTAAGTCAGAAACAACTTAAAAACACATAACAAAGTAGCTCCACTTTCTGAAATGACTGTTTTGTACATTAAAAGCAGATTTGGAAATGCCAATCTCGACTTGCTGCTTGCTAAGAATTATTCTAGGCACCTCAGGAACAAAATATACACTGACACAAAAAGATTAGATAACAGAATGGGAGGAAGACAAGTATCACATACAAGAGGCACAACTCATCTGGCTATGTTGAAATGTTCAGTGTTTATTTGAAAAGCTCTAATTCTTCTGAAAGCCATTGTTTAAAAAAAAAAATCAACATTAAAAAAAGAAACTATGATTTAGCCAGAATGCTAGCTATCAATATTACAAGCTTGTGTACATAAGCAACATTTACATCAAGTTTAAAAAAGAGGGCACATACTGCCATCAAGTAAACATCACAGAGGCTCAAGGTAAATAAAAAAACCACAACTCGAAATCTTGGAAGAAACAGGTGCATGTCAGTTTAAAGTCCTTTCTGGTGCTGCAATACTTTTGGTGGCCTCAAAAAGTGTCTAGAGACCAACAATCTGGAGAGCTTATTCCAGTGTTCATCTTCTCAGGTTGAAGATGGCTGTAACAGCAATATATTTCTTTAGAGGAGTTATACTAGAGGATAACTGGCAGCTGTAGCTATACCACAGTGGTTGTTCCTGTCTTTAGCCATGAGGATATAACCTTTGTCTCCCCACTTATCACTCCAGCTGAAAGAGAAAACAATATAGCAGTGAAGACTCTCCTAGGGCAAACAAGTACAGTGTTCCCTTAGGTTCCAGGACCACCCACAATAAGTGAAAATCCGCAAAGTAGGGACACTATATTTATTTTAATATTTATACACTATTTTAGTAGTTATACACTATTTTAAGTCTTTATCAACCAATCGTCTGTTGATAAATTGCCTCCTTCTCTTCTCATTGCCGCTTGGGCTCCTTTTCTCTCCCTTCAGCTTCTCCTTCCTCCCTTAGGCTATAAATTGTAAATTTTTATGATTTATAATATTCTTTTAGAGTTTATTGAAATACCGCGAAACAGCGAATCCGTGAAAAGTGAACCACGAAGTAGTGAGGGAGCACTGTAGTTTAATATAGAAAACCTGTATTTTAGGATTCCTATTACTGTACAACATTTACCTCTCTTCCGACCCTATTCTTTTTATATTGTGTTTATTACATTGTGAGCCAGGAGGCAGGGAACCATATTACTGTCTGTTCAGCACAAAAAGGCTGGAGCCTTTATCATCAGCCAGCAGTACAGTCTATCTGCAGTTCCTTCTGACCTCTGGTTATCACTCAAATGCCTCTCCCCAATTATACCTCTGTATATATTTAGAGTTACAAGGCAGACAATCTTGGTAAAAAGTTGGATATAAAAATATTTAATGCACTCTCAGAACCATAAAAGTTTGGACAGCTGTGTGAAACAATCAAGTGACAAGTGGACAAATCCCACAATTTACAAGTTTCAGCATACATGCAAACTCACTGGGTAGAGTTTCACAAGAATTGTTAATACAAAGGCAGGAAAGCTCCTCTCACATACCTGTTTTTGACAATCCAGTACTTCTTCTTGTTATCGTCATCTGTTCCCTCAAAGCCATAACCAACAACAAGAACACCGTGGTCCAATTCTTCGCTGCTGCAATCTGGGTCATAGTAAATTCCTAGAAGTGGAAGAGGATGATTACATTCCAGATAAATAACTTTTCCTTCAGGTTTGGTCCAGAGTGTCTTCTCAGGTGCCACTACTTATGGGAATATGTTCCACAAGGATTCAAATCAGTTTTTGATTATCATTAGCAACTTCCCCGATTTTCAGACACAAGCTTCTTGCATTTTTCCTTGTTTATTTAATCTGTGTTGAAACAGTGGTCTCATTAAATATCTTGTCTAGTACAACAGATATGGAGGCCCCCGATGGTGCAGCGGGTTAAACCGCCGAGCTGCTAAACTTGCTGACCGAAAGGTTGGTGGTTCAATCCGGGGAGCAGAATGGGTGCCCGCTGTTAGCCCCAGCTTCTGCTAACCTACCAGTTCAAAAACATGCAAATTTGAGTAGATCAATAGGTACTGCTCCAGTAGGAAGGTAACGGTGCTTCATGTAGTCATGCTGGCCACATGACCTTGGAGGTGTCAATGGACAATACCGGCTCTTCAGCTTAGAAATGGAGATGAGCACTAACCCCCAGAGTTGGACACGACTAGACTTAATGTCAGGGGAAAACCTTTACCTTTTTATAACAGATATGATCTCTAAAAATGTCACAAAGGACAAGGTCTCTCCCATCCCTTAAGAAAAGAATTTAGGAGAAAGTGAGGAATCTTGTCTTTATGCTGGCTTTCAAGGTGACAGCACTAACATGTGCAAAGAGTTGCACTCAGCCAGTCATATAAAAGAAAACAAGGATGGAACAAATGAAAGTTCTCTTGGCACCTGATAAAATTTGAGTAAGACACAGACCCATTTACTTCTTGGGATCTGGGACAAGATTCAATATGCCACCCTATGTAGTGAAAGGACAGAACTGGATGTGGGAGGGTTTCTAAGTTTTACTCAAGTTTGGCTTGCAATCAGAAAAGATTCTTTGCCATGTCATCTTCTCTTTCAGTTGGGCATCCACTGAAATCTCAGGAGACAGAAATGGGCCAGCGTCATGTCTAAACTTTTAAGCAAACTCCCAAATTATAGAGGGCAGTTTCAAATCTCATTGTTCATGCACAAAACGCATTACACCATGTACCTATGAACTGCTTCTCAAGGTTATAAGACAACAGGAAGCTTCATATTGAGCTGAGGTGCTTATACTATTTCCAACAAGATCATATTAATTCTGTTCATTAGTTTCCTTTGATAAACTGCACAATATATTAGCTTTCTCCAAAGGTGTCCTCCAAATATGGTGGAGTGTAGCATTCCACCATGATTAGCTAGCATTTGGAAATGATAGGAAAATGGAATGCAAGCCTAAAGAGCACTGGGATGGGGGACAGCTGCCCTCTTCAGCAAAGTCCATAAAAAGGGTTTCCTCCCCACATTTGTGAACAGTGTCTCACCTGATTCATAGAACTGGAAAGTGGAGTGACTTGCGTCAATAGCGACAGAAACTGGCCCGACTGCAGCCACTGCCTTCATCAGGGCCCGTTCGTGTCCTTCTGGCACATCCACAAACCCAGTGTCATTAGCAGCATTGAATTCAGACTTGTAAAGGCAATCTTCATCATCCTTAAAAGGCAAACACATCGGCCGTGACTCAAAACTTCAACAGGCAGGAATTAGTTAGCTGGTGTTCCAGTTTTTTAAAAATATATATATATACATAAACTATTATGCAGCAGAGACTAAAATTACTGAGCAAACGTGATCCGGTTAAAATGGAAACAAAGCATTATAATTCTGCAAGCTTTTCAAATGCATTCCAGCCACCCAGGAAAAAGAAAGAAGGGAGTTAACCATTTTAATCTGCTGGAATCAGTATGCTGGCAGTCAAGGATCCCACGCACCCAATGACAATCATAGAGACGTTTAGAGATTCCCTGCTTATGTATTCCATATTTGGCTTTCCTAATACCTCTGGTGATTTGTTAGATCTTACAAATAAATCACTGGAAGATGAAAATACCATACCTTGGCAATGTATGGGTAGGACTCCTCAGAATCAATGCCACCATTGTCTGCTATATACTCGAAAGCCTGGTCCATAAGACCCCCATTGCAGCCCTGGTTTCCTTCAGGCCGAGAGCAATCCACAAGGTTTTGTTCACTTAAGGAGACCAGCTTGCCGGTTTTGCGGAAGTGTTGTCCTTCAAGGGATCCAGTTGTACTGAATGCCCAGCAAGATCCACACTGACCCTAAGGACAAATGACAAAACACATTTGTTTATATCCAATAGGAGGAAGTCCTATTATGATGTGTCCCACTTGCTCACCCAAAACTGGGGGAAACCGGGCTTCAGAATCCTCCAACCAGCATAGCACAAAGTCCTATTTTGCTTTTTTCCACATCAGTTTGCGTTCCCCATAAAAGAGCTTCTTCTGGCACCTGATTTTGCCAGTCTAACAGTGGGTTCTCTGCTGCTTCAGGAAGGACACTTTGGCTTACTGTCTTGCACTGCAACTGCCACTGGCCCCATCCAGCATGGCAAATGGTAAAGGATTGTGGGAGTTGTAATCTAAAACATGTCTTGTTCTCTGTATAGCTGTATTCTCTTCTCTGATTCTATATAGGATTGCTTTAATTCTGACTGTAAACTTTTTAGGCAGAGCCAGCCATTGGTTGCAACAATACCGCAAATATGCAAGGCTAGCAAGTTAACTGGAAAGCTTAGCATTCACAGCACTCTGCCCAACCTCCATTTCCTGGCATGAACAAGATCAGAGAGGAAGGAAAGACAATTTTTCATCACCAACTGCACAGCTGAAGGAGAACTACAAATACTCAGGAAAAACAACTTTGAAATACAACTCCAGAACCCCCTAACCACTGGCCATTCTGGGATTTGCAGTGCAATGAAGAAACTGTTTGAATCTTCTTCAATTAATAAGGTGAAATCAAAATCAATTAGGCTGATGAAATCCCAGTTAGAGAATTACATGATGACAGAGTATCAGATTCCATCAGTGTCATATGAATCAAGCACTGGAGAGGCAGGCCTGAGTGTTGCATTTAACCTGCTGTTTAAATATCCATCCAAATATCCTGCACACAGCTAAGTCAAATAAAGGAACCCAGGTGCATACCTGATCTTTTATGGGAGTAACGTATCCTTTTTCCCTCCAGTCAACAGACTTTGGAACCACCAAAAAGTTTGGTTCAAGAAATTCAGATCCTCTATATTTTTTCTCTGTTTTGGAGTGTTTATAGCCATTCATCACTTGCCTGAACTCTTCATTCGTCTGGAAGAGAAGAGGAAATACATTAGCATGATATCTGGGCAATTACTCAGAGGAGCAGCCAGGCAACTCTGATGTTGATACGCACCATGTCTCCAAAGTGATTCATCCCCAGTCTGTAGCTATGCTTGCCCAGGCTGTGGTCCAGATTGTGCAACTGAATCATCTTCAGATTCTTCTCCCAGATCATCCTCCTCCAGCCTTCCTCTTGCTGTATGAACACAGAGAAGGAAAAATTAAGGTTTAGTCTCCAACAGCCTCCAGGCACGCAGAACTACTGGCTAAATCAGGCATGGGCAAACTTTGGCCCTCCAGGTGTTTTGGGCTTCAACTTCCACAATTCCCAACATCTAGTACACTATTGGGAATTGGGGGAGCTGAAGTCCAAAACACCTGGAGGGCCAAAGTTTGCCCATGCCTGGGCTAAATTGGGCAATCACAAAAAGTATAGACTGCATTAACCACTTCAGAAACCAACTGCCGAGGATACAGGCAAGTCATGTTTGCTTTTGCTTCACCCATCTCATTTTTACACCTGTCAGTTTGGGTTTGGTGGGTGAATGCAAATCCCTTTGTCAGTTTGAGGCAACATGTAAAGCCATAACTGTATTTCTTTACTGTGGTTGGGAACAATGCCCAAACTAAGCCTTAAAAATACCTTCAACAGCTGGCTCCACTGTTCATGAAGGATATGCCAGGAGAGTGTTACTAATTAAACTTTACAGCTCATGCACAACATGCATACTTTAGAAAATAATTCAAGAGTTTAAATCCGTGGGATGTCAAGAATATTCATATATACATGCCCAACTCAAATTAAGTTGAATTGAATGTAAATTACTAAAGATATGAAACTACATTCTACTGGGTGAATTGTTTTATTCCAAGGATGGGAAAGGATACATAAGCAGCAAATAAACTTGGCGAAACTGCAAAGAATTCTTTTTGCATTAACATCCCAGTAAATATAAGATAAATTAGAACACAAGGAAGAAATTCATCTTCACTGTAAAATTAACACAGCTTGACGTCACTTTAACTGCCATGTCTCAATGCTAGGGAATCATGGGAGTTGCAGTTTGGTCATATGCTCCGCTAGCACTCTGGCAGAGAAGGCTAAAGACATTATAAAATGATAATCCAATAATTTCATAGTATTGAGCTATGGCAGTGTCAAACTGCATTAACTGTACAGTGTAGACACACCCTCTAGTACTCACTAAGTACACCCACCAAGCAATTGTGGTGCAAAGGCCATCCAGTTGTCTATGGCTGATCAAGCTCCTAACATTGACTGGGGAAGAGGGGAACTGTAACCCAAATATCTGAATTGTCTGTTCTATGGCAAACCACGCCATACAGTTCTTCTTATGTACCATTCATAAGACATTCCTAACCACTACATTTCAAAATGCATTTTGATAGCAAAGCCCAAGTGGTGATCATTACCTGGTGGTACTTCTTGCTATGCCACGTCTTCCATGCCTGCCAGTGATCATCCAGGGCAGAATCTAGGCTGGGAGCAGCAAAGCATGCCTCCAAAAAGAGGGCCAATGCACATAGATAGACCTTCATTGTGAAACCTGCTGAGAGGAGAAAATCTAGTTAAGATTTCCTTGGCTTCCAATGAGACATGTATAAAATTATAGTACAGAAATAAGTAACTTTCCAGGATAAGGGGAATACATTACTGCTTCCAAATGGCTACAAGTGTATCACTCAAGACCATTTGCTATAAGGGAAAGGACAATTTGTTCCTTTTGTTTTTTCCCTAAAGTGTTATCATAAGTCTCAGTGTGTATCTATACTGGAGAATTAATGCAGTGACACCATTTGAACTGCTAAGGCTCTAGACTGTGGAATCCTATAATTCCATAGCATGGAACCATGGCAGTTCGAGTGATGTCAAACTGCATTAATTCCCCAGTGTAAATGTACCCTCAGTATGTATAAACTGGGAGCTTTTCCAGACAGACCCTATATCCCAGGATCTGATCTCAGGTTTTTTGTTTATCCCAGATTATCTGGCAGTGGGAATTAATATAATTCAGTTTAAAGCAGACTGAATTCTTCTGCTCCCTACGCTTTAAGAGTAATAATGTGAGGTCAATACCACATAATTCATTTTGGCAGCAAAATAATCATTTTAGGTATTTTCACTGCCTTTCTGAAAGTGTCACCAAAGTTGCTGCTGTTATTATTATTTATTCATTTCTATCCTGCTTTTTTTCCCATGGTGGGATTCAAAGCTGTGTACAAAAGTTTAAAAAACACTAATACATATACATCGATACATAATCAACTAAGAGGTCCCGATGGCACAGTGGATTAAACTGCTAAGCTGCTGAACTTGCTGACCAAAATGTTGGCAGGGGAATGGGGTGAGCTCCCGCTGTTAGCCCCAGCTTCTGTCAACCTAGCAGTTCGAAAACATGCAAATGTGAGGAGATTAATAGGTACTACTCTAGCAGGAAGATATTGGTGCTCCATGCAGTCATGTCGGCCACATGACCTTGGAGACGTCTACGGACAACAATGGTAATTCGGCTTAGAAATGGATATGAACACTAACCCCCAGAGTTGGACATGACTAGAATTAATGTCAGGGGAAAACTTATAATAAACTAAAAACATCATATGCCAATTTAGAAAATAACCCAATTTGAACACCCCATATACAACAATGTATAACTTACAACAAATACCATGAAAAAGTTTCCCTAACCTCAAGCCACTGAGTTATGCAACTCCAAAAATAATCAATTTTCATAAGGTCATGTTGCAGTTACCAGGAACAACAAAGCATTCAAAGGTGAATATTATCAGCAGTTATCTGGCAGTGCCTGTAATCATTCATCTGGAAAGGCCTGGCTCCACAGGAAAGTTTTAATTTATGATTGAAAGGCCAGTAAAGGAGGGGGCCGGCCATACCTCTCTAGGAAGGGTGTTCAAAAGTTGTGGGACCACCACCAAAAAGGCCCTCTCTTGTTCCCACCAATCGTGCTTGCAATGGTGGTGGGACTGAGAGCTGGGGCCTCTTCTGATGATCTCAGGGCTCAAGTAGGTTGGTGCGGTCCTTCAAGTAGGCTTGTCCCAAACTGCTTAGGGCTTTATAGGCTAAAGCCTTGAATTGTGTCTGGAAACAAACTGGAAGCCAATGTAGATGCTTCAGGAGTGGCGTCGTTCTTCCTCTATATCCTGCCCCAGTAAGGAGTCTAGCAGCTGACTTTTGAGCCAGCTGAAGTTTCTGAACGCTCTTTTGGAGCAGCCCCACATAGACCGCAGTACAGTAATTGAATCTAGATGTTACTAAGGTGTGTGCCACCATGGCCAGATTATTAAAAACTAGAATCTCCTCTTATGGAAGGAGTAGAGCAATTGGCCATTTGTGCAGGAAAACATTAAAAGCTCCAACGTGTCATTCTTAGGCACTTGTTTGCCCATTCTATTAATATTTTCCCGAAAGACTAAATCTGAAGTTATTTGAAAAAAGTCACGTACAATTACAGCATATTGAAATATTTTAGGCATAGGCCAATTTTGGCTCTCCCCCCAGCTGTTAGGCATTGCGGGAGTTGGAAGTCCAAAACACCCAGAGGGTAGATCCACCCCAGGAAACCCAAACTCTTGTTTTGTAAATAAACTATAACCATTTTTATTTACACAACACAGCTGAGAAAAAGAGGGGGGGGGAATCTGCTTTACACTAAAGATATGAGAAGGGATTCCCTCAAATCTTGAAAGAAATCCTTCTCTTTCTCTCTCACCAGAAGGAAAACAAACCAGAGAGAAGAGGGAAGAAAAGCGAAGGAGAAAGAAGGGAAGGACAGAGGGAAATATAAAGAAAGGAAGGAAAGAGAGAGAGAAAGAGGGGAAGGAGAAAGAGAAGAAAAGAGAGAAAGGAAAGAGAGTTGGGGAAGAAGAGAAGGAGAAAGAGAAGAAGAAAAGAGAGTGGCCATGGGGGAAGAAGGGAAGGAAGGGGAGACAAAGAAGGGACAGCAAGGAGAGAAAGTGGAAAACATCCATGTTCAATGGGTTGCTGTGAGTTTTCAGAAGCATTCTCTCCTGATGTTTCATCTACATCTATGGCAGGCATCCTCAGAGGTTGTGAAGTCTATTGGAAACTAGGCAAGGGAGGTTTATATATTTGTGGAACGTCCAGGGTGGGGGAAAGAACTCTTGTCTGTTTGAGGCAAGTGGGAATGCTGCAACTGGCCACCTTGATTAGCACTGAATAGCCTGGCAGCTTCCTTTGGCTGTTTCCTGCCTGGGGGAATTGTTTGTTGGGAGATGCTAATTACCCTGAACAACACTCGGAAGGCAAGGGAATTCTAGACAAGAAACTACCCACACCAGTTAACACCTCCCAACAAAGATTCCCCCAGGCAGGAATCAGCCAGCCTTTTCAATGCAAATCAAGCTGGCCAATTGAGGCCCCTTCTACACAGCTGAATAAAACTCCACACTATCTGCTTTGAACTGGAATATATGGCAGTGTGGATTCAGATAACTGAGTTCATAGCAGATAATGTGGGTCATTGTGCCTTGATATTCTGGGGTATATGGCTGCGTGGAAGGGCCCTGCAAAGTTCACACTTGCCTCAGGCAGACAAGAGTTCTTTCTCCAAGATATATAAACCCCACTTACCCAGTTTCCAATATACCTCACAACCTCTGAGGATGCCTGCCATAGATGTGGGCGAAACGTCAGGAGAGAATGCCTCTGGAGCAAGGGCCATACAGCCCGGAAAACTCACAGCAACCCAGGACCCTTCCACACAAGCCCTATATCCCAGAATATCAAGGCAGAAATTCCCACATCTGAGTGTGGAACCAGTTAAAGCAGATACAGTAGAGTCTCACTTATCCAACACTCGCTTATCCAGCGTTCTGGATTATCCAACGCATTTTTGTAGTCAATGTTTTCAATACATTGTGATATTTTGGTGCTAAATTCGTAAATACAGTAATTACTACATAGCATTACTGTGTTACCGTGTAACTACTTTTTCTGTCAAATTTGTTGTATAACATGATGTTTTGATGTTCTGCTTAATTTGTAAAATCATAACCTAATTTGATGTTTAATAGGCTTTTCCTTAATCTCTCCTTATTATTCAACATATTCACTTATCCAACATTCTGCCAGCCCGATAAGCGAGACTCTACTGTACTGTGGGATTTTCTGCCCCGATATTCTGGGATATGGGGCTGTGTGGATGGGTGCCCAGTGATTGTGGCCATGAAAGCCCTCGACAACACAGGGCCGTATAACCCAGAATATCAAGGCAGAAAATCCCACGGTATCTGCTTTGAACGGGGTTATCTGAGTCCACACTGCCATATATTCCAGTTTAAATTAGATACAGTGGGATTTTTCTGCCTTGATATTCTGGGATATAGGGCCGTGTGCAAGGGCCCCATAGGAAACCATCCATGTTCCAAATTTGCCTTCCCAGCCCCTTTCACAGCCTCCTGGATGATGATGAGTCAGGGATGATAATGATGATGATCATCAGCCATTTTCTTGGAATTCCTCCCTCCCTTCCTGTCTCCATACAAAACATGGGGCGGAGGAGGAAAGATCTGGGGCGCCATTCCAAGGAAAGGAAAGGAGGGGGGGGGGGAGAAGCACGTGACCCAACTCCAGCCCATAGACACGTGAGTCCCGATTCACATGACACACGGGTGAAAGAGGAGGAGGTGGGAAAGGGGGAGAAGGGAAAAATATATATACATACACAACACAGACACCAGGCTCCTGAATGTCAACAAGCAACAAACCCTCCAGGCTGTTGGTGGAGAGAAGAATAGGGAGGGAGGGAGGGAGGGAAGGGGCCTGGATGCGGCTTGGTTTCTCTTCTTTCTGGGCGAGGATCCAAATCTGCGGCCTCTCTTCGAGGGGAAACCCCAGGCCGCAAGGAAAGGAAAGCAGGCCCAGGAGAGGAAGGAAACAATAAATCTCTCTATCTTCTTCAGATAAACCAGTGCCCTCCTCTGAAATACAGCCTATACACAGCACCTTGTCGGCCTCCCATCCAAGGAATCCCCAGCGCGGACCCTGCTTAGCTTCCAAAGTGAGACGGGAGCCTTCCGCTTAGGGTTGCTTGTGCCAAGTTAAACCAGTGTTTCTCAACCTGGGATCCCCAGATGTTTTTGGCCTACAACTCCCAGAAATCCCAGCCTGGCTGGGATTTCTGGGAGTTGTAGGCCAAAAACATCCGAGAACCACTGCTGTAAACACCCATAACCTCTAAAAATAACAACAACTTAGGAGGGAAGAAGAAGTCTAGATCCTTATCCACCATGGTTTTTCCCTAGGCATTTTTTCTAAAAAAAAGTAAACCGTCGATATTGAGCCTATGAGCACTGCTGCCGGCCTCCCATCCAAGGACTCACCCAAGCCGGCGTTGCTTAGCTTCCAAGACGAGGTGCTGCCTTTAGGATGCACCTGGTGGGTAAATAGAAGGCTTCGTTTCTGTGTCTGCTTTCGGGCCAGGGGCTTCGCTCTTAAACCTCTCCGGGCCCGAGTTGATTGCCCCGCCCCGCTCCCGCCGGCGCGCGCCCTGATTGGCCGGAAAGGAGCCGTGGGCGGGGCCGAGTGGGTAATCCTGCCAAAGTTGCCGGGTGGAGATCCCGTGATGCGGGGCGGAGGGGCCTGTTTTGTTGATTGGGAGCAGAGGGGCCTGCCTGGGCCAAGGACGCCGGATTGCGTGAGGCCGGCCAAAGGAAAGGAGACGAAAACAAATCGGTCAGGAAGAGAGGGAGGGGGAAAAAATCCCACAGGTCAGCAATCAAGACGGAAATGGCCTCTTTCACAACAGATTCTCCTCGCCCCTGAATCACAGCCATATGCTCAGGAAGAGTTTGGAAAAGTTACTTTTGAGAACTAGGATTGGGGAGTATTTTGGTATCCCAATGGGTGAATCTAAAACAACAACAAAACTTTCTTTATATTCTGCCCCATCTCCCCTGAGGGGACTCATCAAGGCAGCTTACAACATGAAAAGACAAATAATAATAATAATATTATATAATATATAATATTTATATTTATATAATATAATAATATTATATAAATATAATATATATAAATAAATTACGATCTGCCAACTGCAAAAGGCCACCCTGCTGGGATCTGTGCGCATCATCCTAAAATACATCACACAGTCCTAGACACTTGGGAAGTGTTTGATTTGTGATTTTGTGATATGAAATCCAGCATATCTATCTTGTTTGCTGTGTCATAGTAAAATATATTAATAATATATATTAATAATATATATAATATATTATATAATAATAATATGTGATATGAAATCCAGCATGTCTATCTTGTTTGCTGTGTCATACAATAAAATAATAATAATAATGACCTCACGATCGTGTTAAAAAAAACAAAGTATGGATTGTCGATGTTGCAATCCCATGTGACAGCAGGATTGAGGAGAAACAACTGGAAACGCTGACACCATATGAGGATTTAAAGATCAAATTACAAAGACTGGCACAAGCCAGTCAAGGTGGTCCCAGTGGTGATCAGCACACTGGGTGCAGTGCCTAAAGACTTTGGCCTGCACTTAAACACAATCGGCGCTGACAAAATTACCATCTGCCAGCTGCAAAAGGCCACCTTACTGGGATCGGCACGCATTATTTGCCAATACATCACACAGCCCTAGACACTTGGGAAGTGTCTGACGTGTGATCCAATACAGCAGCCAGCAGAATGTCTGCTGTGGACTCATCTTGTGTTTCAAATAATAATAATAATAATTAATAATAATAATAATAAACCTTTATTTGTACCCTGCCACCATCTCCCCGAAGGGACTCGGGGCGGCTCACAGAAGCACTCCAAGTGTCATATATAAACAACAATTCACAAGTATAAGTACAATAGCATAAATATAATAATCATCAGCGCATATAAAATCCCACTGGGAAAATTGTAAAAGTACAAAATTACTGTATAAAAATTCCTAAAATGCAGTAGAACCCGCAAAAAGCGGGCTAACTGCCGTAAACGCAGAGCAGTACTATCGGTAGTTCATCCATTACTCAGGATCAAAGGCCTGTCTGAAGAGCCATGTTTTTAGACTCACCCAAAATGCGCAAAGAGTGGGGGCTACTCTAATTTCTTTAGGGAGGGTATTCCAGAGGTGGGGAGCCACCACCAAGAAGGCTCTCTCTCATCCCCACCAACCGCACTTGAGACGTGGTGGGATTGAAAGAAGGGTCTCCCCAGCAGATTTCAGTGCCCACGCCGGTTCATAGAAAGAGATGCGGTCATGAAGATATGTTGAACCCGAAGTGGTTGGTTAGGTAAACTGGACCCGAACCATTTAGGCTTTAAAGGTAATGACCAACACTTTACATTTTGCCCGGTAGCCAACTATAGAGTGTGTTGCAGTAGTCTAGTCATGATGTAACTAAGCCATGTACTACTATGGCTAGCTCTGGCATCTTAAGATAAGGACACAGCTGGCGCACAAGTTTGAATTGTGCAAAGGCACTCCTGGCCACTGCTGGCACCTGAGGCTCCAGGGTCAGCAATGAGTCCAGGTTCACCCCCAAGCTGTGAACCTGTGTCTTCGGGGGAGTGTGACCCCATCCAGCGCGGGCTGTATCCCTGTACCCTGATCTGCCTTGCGATTGACTTGCAGCTCTGTCTTGTCAGGATTTAATTTTAACCTGTTCACCCTCATCCAGTCCATTACTGTTGACAGACATCTGTTAAGGACCAGAACACGTGTAAAGGAGTAATAGAGGTGGGTGTCATCTGCATAAATTTGACACCAAACTCCAAAACTTCAGATTATCTCTCCCAGCAGTTTCATGTAAATGTTAAACAGCATGGGTGACAGAATGGATTCCTGCAGAACCCCATAGGCCAATGCCCAAAGGGTCGAACTTTCTGGATTCAGCCCTCCAGGAAGGAATGGAGCCATTGTAGAACAGTGCCTCCTAGTCCTGTCCCTGCAAGATGACCCAGAAGGATACCATGGTCGATGGTATTGAAAGCAGCTGAGAGGTCCAGAACTAACAGGGACACACTCCCCATGTCTAGCTCTCTTCACAGATCATCTATTAAGGCGAACAATGCTGTTTCAGTTCCGTAACCGAGTCTGAAACCAGATTGAAATGGATCCAGATAATCGGTTTCTTCCAAGAAACTTTGGAACTGAGAGGCCACCACCCTCTCCAGAACCTTGCCCAAAAAGATTTGAAACTGGCAGGTAGTTATTTAATTGAGTGGGATTCAGTGCTGGTTTCTACACTGTAGAGTTAATACAGCTTGATGCCACTTTAACTGCTATGGCTCAGAGAGTTGTAGTTTTACAAGGTCTATCGTTTTCTCTGGGTGCATCTACACTGCAAAATTAATGCAGTTTGATGCTACTTCCATGGCCATAGTTCAGTGCTATGGAATCCTTAGATTGGTTGCTTTGGAAGGTGTTTGGCCTTGTAGTTTGGCGCCTCCCCAAACTATAGCATCCAGCCCTGGAAGTAAAGGTGAAGTCAAACTGCATTAATTCTACAGTGTAAATGCACCCATAGATCTAACTGAGACTTGAGTAGTAATCATTGTCATTATCAAAGTCTTGGAGCCCTTCACACAGCCATATAACCCTGAATATCAAGGCAGAATAATCCACAATATCTGCTTTGAACTGGCAGTCCACACTGCCATATATCCCAGTTCAAAGAAGGTAATGTGGGATTTTATTCAGCTGTATGGAAGGGGCTTTAGTTGAGTTTGATTTCAGTTAAAAAAAAGGTATTACATTTCCAGAGTCCTCTCTCTCTTAATCAAATCAAGGAATGGGGCTATTCTTTGCTCTTCAATCACAACCATTCTTGATAATTCTTTAGATTTGGGGGAACTATCTTCTTTTAGCTGGATACTAATCTCATCATTGTTTTAGAATATAAAGCAATCAGATGCACTTTTACATATGCTTAACCAGTATCCTGCTTTACTTTACATAAGCTCTGATCCAAAACCACACTTCAATCAGAACAGACTTATGAGGTTTAGCATGAAAGTGAATATCTTTCCTATTCTATTCATAGTATTTTAGTAACATGTATCTAGTGGAGTTTTCATGATTCCTAAATATAGCATGTCATACATGATATGTTTCTATTTTTTCTATATTTTATCCAAATATTGTACTGTAATTTTCAGACCAGTAGGGCTGCTTAATTATTACTGCACATTGTCCCCATCTATGAGTATTATAACTGGTAGATTACACTACATAACACAGTTTTTGTTCCTCGGTTATATATGTCATTTCCTATAATCTATAGGATTATAATCAAAACATGGGAAAAAAAATATTAAACTGCAAAAAAGTTCTTTTTGTGGGACATCCTGCAGCACATTTTGCTACAGTTTTTAAACTAGTATCTCACAGAGCCCTAGCCAATTCAACATAGTTTGTGGCAGCCACAAAAATAAAGTTTCTGGAGTGTAACAACTACTTTCAAATTAAGTACCACACAATTAAACAGGAAGTAACACTTTCAAACCAGGAACATAAACTTTCAAATTTTGTTATATTGTGTTATTGTTTCTATTAAGTCTTTAGTTTCTTCTACTATAGTTCTCTTTTGCTTCTTGTTCCATTTGGCTTTCCCCAAGTTTAATAAGATTAGTCAAAGTATGAAGTTACCTTGCTATCTGAAATATCATGTAAATAAGTTATTTGTAGTCATGTTTAAAGCAGTCAAGAAGCTATTTATTTCATGAACATCTGTCCAAATTAGGATTTTAGGCTGAAAAAATGGATAGAAAATAAATGTCTGTAACTAGTACTTCTTCACTAAATTCTGTGTTTAACCTATTTGTGGGAAATCACATGATCCCTGAAGTCATGGGAAGGTTTCGGCTTGCTATTTAGATGATTGAATTGTCAGCTTGTAAACCCAATCTCAATACTTCAAAAACAACTTTTCCAAAATAAAAGTTAAAGAATACCATGGTGACTTAATAGGTAATCTGAATGGTTTAGGGTTTAGGCTGATACCATTTGAACTCTGATTTCAGGCTCTCGTGGTTGTCACATTTTTTGTCTGAGAAGGCAAGGTCCCTTCATATGGAATTTTTGTGTAAGTTTCCAGAAGAATGCTTCTTATTTAAAAACTAGGATTTGCTGACTTGGTAAAATGTCAGCTAGATAGCCATATGTGTGGCTAAGCATCTGCCATATGTGATGCTAGAGATGCATCTGCACTGTAAAATTAATGCAGTTTGACTCCACTTTGACTGCCATGGTTCAATGCTATGGAATCCTGGGAGTTGAAGTTTGGTGAGACGCAAGGACTCGCTGGCAGAGAAGTCCAAGGACCTTGTAAAAATACAACTCCCATGGTTCCATAGCATTGAACCATGGCAGTGTGAAACCACATTAATTCTGCAGTATAGGTACACCCTAAGTATCCTTTTCTGTGAAGGGGCAACTATTTTTTTGAGGGCCAGAAAGTTTGCCTCAAATATAGACTGCATGAGATTTCAGAAAATCTCATATTTTGAGTTGGGGGGCACACATGTTCTGAAGAGGCCAACTAAATCAGAAATTAATATTTATTTGCATTTGAATCATAGTTATCAAGTATGTTTTGATATTGTTGACATAGATTCATGTTTGTTGACGGATGCCAATAAAGAAATCAGATATGGATTTTCATAAACTGCATCATGTAAATGTGGCGGTATGTTGTTGTTTTTTAATTGTGTCAGAAGCAACTTGAGAACATACTACAAGTCGCTTCTGGTGTGAGAGAATCGGCCGTCTACAAAGATGTTGCACAGGGGATGCCTGGATGTGTTACTATCCTGCTGGGAGGCTTCTCACATGCCCCTGCATGGGAAGCTAGGGCTGACAGATGGAAGCTCACCCAATCTCGCGGATTCGAACCGCCAACCTTCAGGTCAGCAGTTCAGCTGGCACAAGGGTTGAGGGGTGCA
Organism: Anolis carolinensis; assembly: GCF_035594765.1. NCBI lineage: Eukaryota > Metazoa > Chordata > Lepidosauria > Squamata > Anolidae > Anolis > Anolis carolinensis. Next base: position 252,523,481 of record NC_085842.1, on the reverse strand, counting down.
TCTACACCATGGAATGAATGCAGTTTAACACCACTTTAATTGCTATGACTCATTGAGAGGTGTAGTTCGGGGAGGCACCAGCACTCTTTGGCAGAGAAGGCAAAAGAGCTTGCAGACCTAGAGTTCACAAGATTCCACAGCATTGAGCCAAGGCAGTTTAAGTCGTGTCAAACTGCATTCCTTCTACAGTATTGATGCACCCCAAATCACTGTTTAGTACTTGGGGTCATTTGAGGTTATTGGCCCAGTTACCGATCACCACTTTCTAAACCTCCCTGTTTCATAATGGAAAATGCAAAAGCAAATAAGAAATGGAAACTGTAATGAAAGTTGCATGGGTAAGGATGCAAATGATATAGAAGATTAATATGTAGCTTTCATAGATGCTGGTTATACAGATGGTAAAATAAACAGTACCCTCAGATGAAGTATGGTCCCAGCTGCCAGTGGTACTGTGCCTTAAAACAATGAAATGGCATACAGATAGAGATCTGTCTCCTTTTTTACTGCACTGATAGGGACTTAAAAGACTTGGCTTCTGATATTGCACAACGGAGTGCAAATTGCAGAGATCATGGGACCCGCAGTTTGCTTACTTCTTGAAGGTTGGGGTGTGACGGAAAGGTTCACCCTCCTTTCCTAGAGCTGTAGAGATGCAAAAGGGGAGAAATTCATTGGAGGAGGCATCTCAGTGAGTTTAATACTGTTCCCCCTAATTTTAGAAGACTTTGTAAATCTACAGTTCCTGTGATTCAATAGCGTTAAGCTATGGCAGTTGAAGTAGTGTCAAATGGCATTAATACAACAGTGTAGATGGCGAAGCACCCTTGGAAGTATCTCATTCATTGGGACAAAGCTGACTTGAGGGTAGTTGACCACAACAACCTGCAATCATAAAGGGAAGTGATTGATATTGTATGTATGAATGTGTGTATTGTATACCTTGTTTCCCAAAAATAAGACCTACTGGTAACTGAAAAATAAGCCTAAGCATGATTTTACAGGATGCTCGCTATATAAACCCTGCCCCCCCAAAATAAGCCCCAGTTAAGATCATCAGCCAAACGGACACATTTACCAGTGGTATATCCATTGCAACATATGATGGACACACACACAATATTGTTGACATTAATACTTAAAATAAACAATGTTGCTGGCCATGAAATATTGGGGCCAGTGGTTCTATCAGAAATGGAGTTGGAATAAATTCAGCCCAAAATTCGTATTCATGAAAAATAATTAACCATTAGGATTAAAAATAAATGTCTATTTTGAAATCCACATACGGCTTATTTATGAATGTGTTTTTAAATGGAGTGAAATGGAGAAAAGTATTTTAAAAACAGCCAGACACCCATATTGCTTGAGGCCAGTATGAACCAGAACAGAGGATCACAAGGCTGCATTCAGTTTTGCAATTCCAATAGTTTAGCAGATCTCATGTATTTAAGCAACATGAGACTTGCAAGGTATGCACTTGAACTTTGACTGGTGGAAAAAGATTGATGAAGGAAAAACAACCAGAACTATTTTAGCAATTATATATGTCTGTAGATCTTGTATACAACCTTTTCATTAAGTTTAGAAGTTGAGGATATGTCTCAGTGACACCCAAAGTGCTCTTTCCTGTGAAATTCCTCCCTTGTAAGTAGGATATCAAGTGGAGAGCAGTGGTTTAAAATCAAGTGTGAATGTGGCATTAACATTTGAATGCAACATTAGCAACTCATTTCAACTGTGTGCTGCTCAGAGAACCTGTAAAGTCAGATATAAATATATTTTTTGACAAATTAAAAAAGTTAATAAAACTTTGAATGTTATACCTGAGCGAGGCAGAAACCAATTTAAATGTAGCTGGTTTAAATAGCTCAAAGTGCTATCGTTCTGTGTTTAGAGAACCAATTGTTCTTAAAAGATACCTTATCTTGAAAAAGACCTTGAGGTGAATGTGACAACATTCCAGCTTGTCTGTGAAGCTTCCCTCTTTTGCATATCGAGAGGCTTTCTGGTCACAGGTTGAGCTGAACAAGGACAACAGCAGACTGATGTAATCAGGTGTCTCCCTTGCATACACAAGGCAGGGCGGAAAGTGCTGCAGAACTGACCTTAGAAACTGTAGGCATTTAAAGTAATATCACTCCACTTTAACTGCTATGATTCCATTCTGTTAAGTTTTGGTTTTTGAAGTTTGGAGAGAGGAATTTGGAATTCTCTGTCATCAAGGTCTGGTGGCTTCCCCAGCATGCATCTACATTGTAGATTTAGTGTAGTTTGGCACCACTTTAATTCCAATGGCTCAAGGTTATGTTGCATTTTCACAAGGTCTTTAGGCTTCTCTGCCAAAGAGTGCTGGTCCCTCACCAAACTACAATTCCCAGGATTCCATAGCATTGGGCCATGGCAGATAAAGTGGTGTCCAGTTGTGTTAATTCTACAATATAGAACAGGTCTGCACAACTTGTCAGTAGAAAGAAGCTAGAATTAGAATAAGCCCCTTAGGTTTTTAATGTAGTAAAACCAAACATAAAACACAATTAAAAGCCAGTATCAAAATCAAATTAAAACAATTAAAACTATGTGACCATTACAACAGGGGCAGTTTCGAGCCAAAGTCAGAGCCAATCTGTGTTCAATTTAATATTAACTCACAGAATCTATCAGGTCATATCAACTCATATCTTAGGATGGGCCAAAAGCTTGGTCCCACAGCCAGGTCTTCAGCTGCTTCCTAAAAGACATGAGTGAGGGGGCTTCCCTAATCTCCCTTGGCAAGGAGTTCCACAGCCATGGAGCCACCACCAAAAAAGCCCTGTCTCTCGTCCCCGCCAACAGCACCTGTGATGGTGGCGGGACCGAGAGCAAGGCCTCACTCGAAGATCTTAATCTGTGTGATGGCCCGTTGGGGGAGATACGTTCTGAGAGGTAAGTTGGACTAGAGCCGTTTAAGGTTTTGTAGGCCAAAGCCAGCACTTTGAATTGTGCCCAGAAGCTAACAGGCAGCCAGTGAAGCTGCTTCAACAGAGTTGTATGCTCCCTAAATGGCGCTCCACTTAGTAACCTGGCTGCAAAACGCTGGACTAGTTCCAGCTTCTGAACAGTCTTCAAAGGCAACCCCACACAGAGTGCGTTGCAATAGTCCAAATGAGATGAAACAAGAGCGTGGACCACCATGGCCAAGTCAGGTTAGTGATTAATTCATGATTAATTTGTTAATGATTAATTAGGGTTCTTCTTGTTGTTGTGTGCCTTCAAGTCATTTCAGACTCAGTGCAAACCTTTCAAAAAGTTTTCTTGTCAAGATTGCCCTTTGGCTTCCTCTGAGGCTGAGAGAGTATGATTTGTCTAAAATTTTTGAATTATTTCCCTTTTCCTTCCTTCCTTTATTTCTTTTTTCTTTCTCTCTTTCTTTTTCCCTTTCCTCTCTCATTCCCTCCCTTTCTCCTACAAGCCTCCTATATTTCCCCCCACCCACCCCCAAGATGAATAGGAAGAGCAACCCCTCCAGACCCCTCCTCCATCCCTCCCTCTTTTGCCTCCCTTTCTTTATTTCTTTCTCAAAGTGGAATCCCAGTGCTATGACTGCACTGTGAAAAAGTCCCAAGGCAATATAAGCTCATCAACAGTTGTGTCCTCCTTTCAGAAGTTCCAACAGGTTGCATGTAAAGATACAAGAGCTCAGAGGTCTTTTGCAACTGGCCAGCCACTTAGCTGAAACTAATCCCATCTACCTCTTTAAAACTATGAGTCTTCTTATTTGTTCCATTTTGATTTAATCTATATTTGTCTTTCATTGATTGCATTTGCAGTTGACCAGCAATCTGTGCTGGTGTGAGTCAGCCCTGTGAGCTCCTGGTATGGTTCTTCCTACTTCAAATGTTCTAATATCCACTCCAGGGTTGAGTACACTCCTTAGGCTGTTGAAATTAGTGGGTAAAAACATGCCAAACTCTGTATTGAATTTCAAAAAGATGATATTAACAGTGAAATCCTACATATGCCTAATCTCATTGAGCTGAACTAATGGATTAAACCCTTGTTCCAGCAGGACTGCCGACCTGGAGGTTGGGTTGCTGACCTGAAGGTTGCCAGTCTGAATCCAGGGAGAGCGCAGATGAGCTCCCTCTGTTAGCTCCAGCCCCCCATGCAGGGACATGAGAGAAGCCTCCCACAAGGATGGTAAAACATCAAAACATCCGGGTGTCTCCTGGACAGCGTCCTTGCAGACGGCCAATTCTCTCACACCAGAAGCTACCTGCAGTTTCTCAAGTCGCTCCTGACACGAAAAAAAAACTGATTTCATTGATCAATGGAGTTTACTAAAAGGTAAATGTGTACAAGATTACAAAATACAGCAACTATGTTATATTTTGCTAGTGGAAAGTTTTCATAAATCACAGGGCTAGAGCCCCATAGCTGTGTGTGTGTGTGTGTGTGGGGGGGGGGGGGGTTGTCTCCCAAAGACATGCAGCATCAGCAGCACTCTCTTGCACACTTTCAATGCTTCCGTCGCCAATATGTATATGTAATATAAGCTTAAGCCAGTGGTTCTCAACCAGTGGGTCCCCAGATGTTTTGGCCTTCAACTCCTAGAATCCTAACCGCTGGTAAACTGGCTGGTATTTCTGGAAGTTGTAGGCCAAAACACCTGGGGACCCACAGGTTGAGAACCACTGGCTTAAGCACCAGTGATCAGAAAATTAAATTGTCTCAGCAAGACTGTTTATAATATGGTATAAACAATGAAGCTTTTGCTCCCACATCCTGTTCTTTTGTTCTAAAATGAGCAGTCTCAGCTGCTAGCAGTAACACGAGTGTTTGTATGGCATCTTTTTATTGTTTTCATTGTATTTTTTTAAAAAGCTCTCTTTAAAAAGTTGTAATATGATAACTCAAAAAAGAGCTTGCCATGCTTTTTTGTCTTCCTGTCATTTTGGCACCAGGCAGACTAGTTACCTGTCTTTTCCTCAGTTATTCTTTTTGTTTTAATATTTTCACAGCATAACCAAGTTTGAACAATAAGAATGCAGTTTTTCTGCCACTGCTCAGAATTCCCAGCTGTGAGGATAGGGCTGCTTAATCACATTCAAGCATTTTTATTAGTCATCATTGCTATTCAGATAATCAAAAGCCATGGAAAGAAAAATGCACTTTCACTGAAGCAAGAGTCATAAGCTCCTGCTTGCAAAAGTGGCAATACTCAGTGACAGTATTAAACTCTGGTACAGAAATACCTTGTTGATGTGCTGGCATTTCATTATAATGGTAGACTGTTCAACTGCTCCCCCACTCCCACATATAGACTCAGAGGAATGGGTTCAAATTACAGGACAGGAGATTCCACCTGAACATTAGGAAGAACCTCCTGACCATGAGCACAGTTGGGAGTGTGGTGGAGGCTCTTTTGAAGGCTTTGAAATAGAGGCAGGATGGCCATTTATTGAGGGTACGTTGTGCTTTTCCTGCATTGCAGGGGGTTAGACTGCAATGCCCTTGTGTCCTCATCCAACTATGATTCCGTAGCCACAATATAGAGTGATGTTTCTGATCAAGATTGGACTTATTTAGAAGCTACATACTGTTTAGTGCAGGAATTTGGGAAACGAAGCCCTGGGATTCATTTTGAAGCTCTGTCCACAAACTCCCAGGAGATTCTTAAATCCCAGAGATGCCACTTAAAAATGGTAGTTTTGTGACCCCAAAAGAACAATCACCAGAAAAACAAGGTGGTTTGAGTTAGCTTTGCCCTTCACTATTGCTCAATAGGAGCGGGGTGGATGTGTCATCTTTCAGTACCCTGCTTTCGAGCATCACATAATTTTTTCACTTGGTTTAGCTGCCTGCCTTTAAAAGTGGGTTTTAGGGGGTCAGATTAGAAGATGGAGTGTATCTATGGGAGCATTTTTGCTGTATAATTAATGCAGTGTGAATCCAATTTAATTGCCATGACTCAATAGTATGAGATTATGGGAGTTGTAGTTTTACAAGGTCTTTAGCCTTCTCTGACAAAGAGTGCTATTGCTTGAATATATTTATGCATTAAAAGGTTTTCATTGTAGAATGAAAGCCAATTGCTTGGGATGGACTTTCCATGGCCTTATTAATGCCAGGGAAAATGTCATGTTGGAGCTACTCAGGTTGCAGTCTTTTTTCTCTAGAATTAATCAACTGACTAAGGTCAAAATGGTCGACCAGTTCACATTCCTATGTGTTTGTTACACTTTTGTCATTCAGATATTTGCTCCTGAGTCTTTCTTATTCATCCCATGTCACATGCTGTAACATCTTGTCTTTGTTTGATCTGAGTTATTTACCAACCAAACCAACCTGAGATAAACCTTTTTTTCTTGCTACAGTATTATAGAACTCCAGGTTGCTTTTTAAGTTAGTTCTTTCTGCGTTCCTACTTCTTAACTTTTTGCTTTGGAAATATTTTTTCTCTCCTTTAAGTGTTTTAGAAGTTGTTCAAATAGTGTTTAAAGTGGAGCATAAATTGTCAAACAGTGTTTTAAAGGCCTTCACACAAATGGTCGAGTGTTGGCAATATATAAATACATGGCCCTTTCAGGCTGACCAAATAGTGGACAGATTCCAACTTAAACAAAACCAAAGTTAGTTTTAAAAGGCTATTTTCCCAGATCAGCGGAGACTTAAGATTTATTATTTATTATAGAACACAGAGACTTTATCTCCAAGTCTCTGTAAGAAAAATGTTCATGATAATTTATCCTCAGTTACATCTCATATTGTTACATCTCATACAGTGACTGCAAGAGTATAAATGCAGTGTTTGTTTGTTTAATTTTTTTTTTCAATTTGATGTGATCCATCAATGTTAAAAACAGTGATCACCCAGTCAGATGAAATGGGAGAAAGCTATCAATAAAAATGCTAAAACTGAGCCATTTAAAATCTCCTATATGTGTGTGTACTTATTTTCAAGTTGCCTGTTGGCTTTTGATGACCCTATTAATTTCATAGGGTTTTCTTAAGCAAGGGATTCTCAGAGGTATGGTGGTTTGGTCAGTTCCTTCGTCTGAAATATTGCTTACAACACTTTCATTGATGGTTACCTGTTCAAGTAATAACCAGAACTGATTCTCATTAGCTTCCAAGATCAGATCTTGTGCCTTTATGGTATTTAAGCCAAATATTCCATACATAACATTGATGTTAATTAAAAAGCTCTATTAATTTTTTTTCATAAAATAGAGCCTCATTTTCATTCTTTTGTTTTCTCATTTCAAGTGTGCTTTGATATGTCATCCAGCAAATATACTCCTTCACAAATTCCTCCGTACGGATGGAGATCCTCTTGTATTAACAGTTGCATAGATGTCGGAAATAAATAGAAATTTGATATCAAACTGCTACATCAGTGCGATGTACCCTAGTGGACTCCCTTCCCTGTGATATTAAGCTGCTATGATGGTAAAATGCAGACACAATTCAAGATGAGAATTCAGCAAAGCTTGATACATTAAAGATGGTCTGAAATTCCCATTATCTGGCTTTGGTTATTACTTACAAATTATATGAATTAATGATAGCCTATTGCATAACACCAAAAGGGAAAACACATAATAAATAAGATTTGCATACAATTGCACATGCTACATATAAATAAATGGTTTAGGATCTATTTATTAGGTTGTTGTCAGTTTTCTGGGCTGTATGGCCATGTTTCAAAAGGAGAGAATGCTTCTGGAACATGGCCATATAGCCCGGGAAACTCACAGCAACCCAGTGATTCCGGCCCTGAAAGCCTTCAACAACAAATCTATTAATTGTTGTTAGGATTTGGCTCTTCAGAAGCTGAAGGGCTATTTAGTTTTAAAAGAACGGTAATATGGAAAATTGTGGAGAGTTGATAGAATATGTCTGAGCCTGGATTTGCGCTGCCCTATATCCCAGGATCTGATCCCAGATTATCTGCGTTGAACTGGATTAAATGAGTCTACACTGCTAGATAATCTGAAATAAGCAGATAATCTGGAGCCAGATCTTGGGATAAAGGGCAGAGTAGCTCCAGCCTGAGATATAGTCTGTTTTTCTAATGTCTTTTTATTGACTTCATGAAAGCTAGATATAATTTGGATATTGACAGATACAAGTTCTGATGTTACAATTCAACTGATATTAGTAGTATTGTCTGGTTCTGTGTGTATATGAGCCTGGCTTCAAGTCTCCTGTCAATTTTGGGCACCCCATGGATTCTGTAGGGTGTTTTTTAAGGCAAAGAATATTCAGAGGCGGTTTTGTCATTTTCTTCTTCTGAAGCTATATGTATGCGGGCAAGTCATGGATGCAACCCCATGTTGTGTAACTCAGTGAGGTGCATTTCCATGCATACAATGGAAATTTCTCCCTGTCTCTTCCCCTTTGCAGCCTGCCATGCCAATGAAGACATGCTCCATCCAGAGGGACCATTTCCCCAGAGCTGTCACAAGCCCTTCCGAGTCCAATGTCTAAGCCATGCGTACTGGAACATTTCCTGTCCCTGTGCTTATTGAAATTACCAAAGGATGTTGAAATCTTACTGAGATAAGATACACATCTGCAGAAATCATGTCGCCAAATTCTAAACATATTAATGATAAAAATATATATGTATTGACCACAAATAGAAGTGAATCCAAAGCAAATTCCGGATATGCTTAAAGAAATATAATTTGAATAAGAGGAGTAAATTGTCTAGGCTGCTAGAAAGTTTACAGATCGAAAGAGAAATAACTATCCACAATTCAGATCTAGCCATTTGTTTTCATTTTATCCTGCCCATATTGAAAACATTGTTTAATCTGTTATATGCATTAGTGAACATGTTGAGAATTATGACATATTTGCAGCCAAGTTTCAGTAGATAGATGTAGATAGTTTCCTGTGTATCTGATCTTATTATTTTCTGCAATTTGACAGAATTTCCTTAAAAGCTTTTTGTTTTGGCAGTTCTGTTATTTTTTATCGTGTCAGAAGCAACTTGAGAACATACTGCAAGTTGCTTTTGGTGTGAGAGAAATGGCCGTCTTCGGAGACATTGCCCAGGGGATGACTGGATGTGTTACTATCTAGCTGGGAGGCTTCTCTAAACTCATCGCAAGCTAGAGCTGACACATGGGAGTTCACCCTGTCTCACGGATTCGAACTGGCAACCTTCAGGTCAGCAACCCAACCTTCAGGTCAGGAGTTCAGCCGGCACCCGTTGCCCCACCATGGCTCTGGCAGTTCTGATGCCGAGCATATGCTCTTATCACACTTTACTTCCATGTTTGCAACTGAAAAACAGGTGCGATGGGAACTATCACAGTTTCCCATCCTGTTTCACTGCCCAACCATCAGCAATGGTTTTAACCTGGATCAATGTCTCTTGTATCCTATGGGCTTTGATGCAGAACCATAGGATCCCATGGAAAGAAGTGGTTTTAAACGGGTGTCAGTCTCCTTTCATGTAAGGGGCTTTGGGCAGGGTAAGGGATCTCTTGGTTTTTGGATATTGTTGCTTCTCCTGATTTAAAAAAAAGAAGAAGGTAATACTGACCTTGTGATGAATGTAAGATGAATGTATTGCCAGCACTTAAGTTTCCACGTGTGAGTGTGATGGGGAGGCAGAACTCGAAAGGGGACTGCTGATGATAAAAGGGTGCAATTCTCTACTCTTATGCTTTCCCCTCTCAATGTGATGAGGTGGTTAAATTGAACCAAGCAACATTATTTAGTAAACCTATATGCATCTTTAGCATATCCCAGTACTTTAAGCAAACCCACCATCAATAAACCATAGCGTTAGGTGTTTGGTGAGATATGCCTTCTTGTACTTTATGATGACTTTGATTGCCATAGCTCAATCCTCTTTGTCACCAGCACTCTTTGGCTGTGAAAGAGGCCAAAGACCCTGGAAAACTACATCTCCTATGATTTTATACCACTGAGCCATGGTAGTTAAAGTGGTGTCAAAATGCTTTCATTCTACAGTGTTTATGCACCTTTAGCCTGGTTAGTGTCTTTTCAGTCAGGTAAATGAAACAAGATTTACAGCTCTAGAAGTTTATGCTGTCAGGTTCCACATTGTTATGTTTAGGCTTTAAGCAATTTACAAAGATTAATAAGATATTTTATGCAGATATAATTATGTAATTAGGTGTTGTCCTTTTGATTTTTAATTTTACATTCCTATTTGTATTTGTTTTTACTAGTATGTAGCTGCTGAAAAGGGTCATTAAAATATATACACAGGCTGAAACGTGTTGGGATCTGCTCAAGATAAATAAATGAGTACAGTCTACTAAGGACTTGGAGACCTATCTTACCCTTTGTTCCTGTGGGAGGTTTTTTTTGAGGGGTCTGCACTATTTGCCTCTTCTGTTTTTGCTTTGTTGTGATGGAGATAACAAACAGTTGCAGTTGGATTTTTTTAAAATAAAGCTTATTGAGAGATGGCAAGAGTTCTGTTTTGGTGGAAAGCTGAAATGAACATCCAACTGCTACCCGGAGCTATATAGGACCTCTCCCTTAAAGAAATGCCTGGTTCTGCCATCTATATTAACATTAAAGAAACTGCCAGTTGGAAGAACCTGCAGGCCATGCTCCTCCAAATGCTTGAAATTAATGAAATTGAGTTAAGCACATCTAAACTAATTTAATGGATAACTGTAGCCCAAACTGCAGAACAGAAGCTGGATAAATGAATCTGCACCAGAGAAATCATGCTGAATATATGAAGGCTTGTTTCTTGTTTCCATCAAGTCTGCTTTCCATAGACGACCAAAGACCTGGCTCCTAGTGAGTCACAGAAGATCTGGAGCAATGATATACTGCAGTCAAAACAGAGTTAATAAGTGCCTCACTCACAACACCACCTGCTATCCAAGAATCTCAACCAGCAGGGTGAACCATCTCATCCGAAGCTTCCTTTTGAGGTTGAGAGATGGATTAAACACATTCATTGATTGTCAACAAGGAAACAAAACAGAATGGTTTTAATGTCACATGGTACATTTATTTATTCATGTAATACACTACAGATATTTTGGATTACCATCCTCACAATCCCTTATCATATGTCCTGCTGGCTGGGGCTTCTGGAAAATAAAATCCAAACTATATGGCAGGTCAAAATTTCCCTACCTTATTTATTTTTCTTATGTATGTATTTTGGGCATTTTTACCATGTCTTTCTCCAGTTGGACCCAAGGTGGCTTACAACATTGTTAAGACATCATCCTAACAGAAATCATTCATAAAACAAGACATAAAAGAAGTAAAATCAGTGATAGCACACATTTCCCTCAATATATGAAACACGGATATTAGCATTTACTATTTGAATTGGGAAGCGTTTCAAATAGTGCTGGGGAAATTATACACAGAGTAAAATTTATCATCATTAAGACTTGGGTTATTATACTGAAGCAAGCAGCTACTGCAATGATATTATAGTTTTTTTCTCCAATGATAGGGTTTCTGAATAAAGGATTTTGAACTGGCCAGCACACTGTGGCCTTGGTATCCACTGGGATTTGGTTTCAGAACCCCACAAGAATGCCCAAATCTGTGAATGTTCAAGTCCCATTATTGTATACACAATGGTGTAGTAAAATGGTGAATAATTCAAACAAGTGCTGGAATGCTTGAGGATCTCTGAAATGTGGGAGGGTGCAGCAGGGTATGACTTCACAACGGCATAGTGTGAATCAAAATTGCTATTTGAACATTATTTCCAAATATTATCGAGCTGTAGTTGGTTGAATTCATGGGTACAGAACCCGTGAATACAGAGGGCTGCCTATATGTTGTAATAACACCCCAAAGCGATCTGATGAGTAATGCTACCTCCTCACAAGACACACTGCACACAAAGGGCTCTGTATGGGTCTAAAACTAAAGTAGAACTTCTCACAAAGCAGAAATCCTAACTTGTTCAAAGCAAACAAAGAACATGGCTTCATGCTAGTTTCACCTTGGTGGAAGAAGTACTTCCTCAAGTATGAGTCAAATATATTTAAAAGCAATTGTTATCCTGCTAGTAAGGAAGGGCCAAACCTAACTAATAGAGCATGCAGACTTAGGACAAACCTGTTCCTAAGAGCACTAAGCTTGTTGATGTATGACTGCAGACAGCCATTATACTAACAATAAAATAACTACAGCCAGCTCTCCACATTCACTGGGGTTGGGGCACAAGAAACCTATAAAAGTGAAAAACCACAAAAACACTATTTTGAATGTGGGTTGTTGTGAGTTTTCCAGGCTATATGGCTATGTTCAAGAAGCATTCTCTTCTGACGTTTCGTCTGCATCTATGGCAGGCATCCTCAGAGATGGTGAGGTATATTGGAAAGCTAAGTAAGGGAGGTTAATATATCTGTGGAAAGTCCAGGCTGGGAGAAAGAAATCTTGTCTGTTGGAGGCAGGTGTGGATGCTGTAATTAATCACCTTGATTAGCATTTAATGGCCCTGCCAGCTTCATTTAATGGCCCTGGCTTCTTCCTGCCTGGGGGAATCCTTTGTTCGGATTGCAGCAAACTACAAGGAGACTGTAAGATATTACCATTGCAGTTAAATTGGTACCATAGTGCTATTACTGTGTGGCATTCAAGGGCGCTATTAATTCAAGCACGTGAAATGAATTAGATTGAGAAACAAATGAAGTTTCCCTACCAAACCCAATGGGTTTCACATGGGAATCTTAAGTGAAATTAAGTGAAAGTGGTACTGTGACTCGTGGTACTGGTGTCATTCAACAGTAGCTTGTGTCAGCACTATCATACACTGAGAATGTTTGCTTTTCTCCAGACTTTTTACTGAGATTTAACTGAAATTTCAAATGCGGTACCTACAAGTCAACCAGTGGTATGTAGACTTCAGGTTTAAAACATCCAAATTGCTTTTTATTAGCACCCCTAAATCTAACTGGGACTTGATGCAAAAGACATACATTTAGACCTAAAGAAATCTGAGATTGAGATTTGTTTTGAGGATAGCAATTGAATGGAGTTCACAGTTTTATGCACAAATATTTAGTCTTGATTACACCCCCACCCCCACCCCAGCTTTTTTTTCATTTCCACTTCTTTGCAGACCTAGGAACAGGTGTGGAGCTTTGCATAAAGATACTGCATTTTGTTGGATTGGAAGGGATCACAATGTTATTAGTTACAGCTAATAGGAGCCACGGTGGCACAATAGGTTAAACTCTTGTGCCGGCTGGACTGCTGACCTGAAGGTTGTGTTGCTGACCTGAAGGTTGCTGGTTCAAATCTATGAGATGGGGTGAGCTCCTGTCCGTCAGCCCCTAGCTCCCCATGTTGGGACATGAGAGAAGCCTCCCAAAAGAATGGTAACACATCCGTGCATCCTCTGGGCAACGTCTCTGTAGAAGGCCAATTCTTTCACACCCGAAGCAACTTGCAGTATGTTTTCAAGTCACTTTTGACATGATAAAAAAAAGGTTAAAGCTGAATGGGTTTTGCTTAGAGGGTGGATTCTAATCTGGGCATTGGTCAATCTGCCGGATCATGTCAACCTATGGGATAAGAAAGGTTCAACAGTGAACCTATCTTATCACCTGTTGAGTAGTGCTGGAGTGAGAGAAGAATCCACTCAGATGGCAGCCACAGTGTGGTTCCCTCTCCACCTAGCAGAGCCATCTGCCCTTGAGCTGAGCATGGCTTGATTGCTTACACCCTCAAGAGCCTTTGTGACCCCCCCAATTTGTTTAGATGACTGTTTTGTCACTGCTAATAGTGATTGTTGTGATCCTGAGCAATTCTGGTATCCAGTTTGTGGGTAGATGGATACCAACTGGATGCCAAATTAGTGCTGTTGTTGTCTGAAAACAAACTTTTTGTTGCTTTCTTTAAACAACTGTCAACAATACCTATTGCTAAATGAATTTTGCTGTTTAATAATAATAATAATAATAATAATAATAATAATAATAATAATAATAATAATAAACTTTATTTATACCCCGCCACCATCTCCCCAGCGGGGACTCGGGGCGGCTAACATGGGGCCATGCCCAAAGCAATACAATATAATAAAATATAAAACAGCATATCATAACATAATTAAAAGTAATACAATAGATAATAATAGACATCACATCAAGAAATCAAGAAACAGTAAAACAAGAGCAGGCAGTATGAACACAAAGATAAAACCCGGAGTGAGAGGAACAGAGGGGTACTCCAGTGTGGACAGGGACATATAAGAGTGGGGCAGTTTAGAGGATAGATGTTCGGGGGGGGGAGTAACACAGAAATATTTAAGCAGTCTTTGTCCATTGACTACAGAACATCCAAAATTCCACTCACCAATCCCTATTTACCTTCTGCACACTTGGATGTCTTCCAAAACTGAAGAACTTTGAACTTTGTGTGTATTGTTGTTTCCTACTGGTTCCTTAAGGCTGAGTTTTTATTTTTTTATGAAGCATTCTGTGTTACAAAATGGCATTATATTTTCAGTGTTGGTTTTACAAAATGACTAATTAAAATAACGTGTGAATATTGCAACTCCTGGGATTCACCAAAAGTAGTGTCTTTCGGAAAATAGACTTATTTTAGTTTAGAAGCTCCATACTCACATTACTAAACAGCCGTGACCTGTAATTATACTCATCCCCTGCCTCTATGTTTCAAATACAAAGCCTTCTCTCCACATTGGATTTTTACAGCAAAAACACAGGAAAAATTGTGCAGTTCAAAATTGTGATGTTGTGAAACAGTTCCGTTTCCTGGATGGAAGTGTTGCCTTAGCTATGTCATCAGGATCAGATGGGCAAAACTATGGTATTTGGTGGGATAACATGCACGAGGAGAGGGGGTCCAAAAGTAGAGCCATACGGCATGTCTAATCTAGAATAGAGGACAATAGAAAATCATAAAAGCACTGCATATAATCGGAAAAAATATCCAACCTTTTTTCAGTGCCCTGTTGTGCAGTAGTAGCTCCAAATATACACTGCGACATTTTGTGTGATGTGCTGTTGTGTAGTGGATACACCATCCATTGCACATTTGCATGGAATCCTTGTGCATTCTCACCATTCTCTATTATTTGCATATTTGTCGACAATGTAGCTGTAGTCTTTGTAACATTATGCATGACAATCGTAAGTTTGTTGTTGGTTAATCCAACAGTTCCAAGGGATGAACTTTGTTTATATCCAAGTAAACGCAAGGGGGAAGCTGGATAAGAATTTTCATATGTCCAGGGTGTTTCCCATTAATTTTCAAAAATTAATCAAACCCATAGGACAAATGATGCAATACTTCTTTTACAATATGTGACCACTTGTTTAGGACATTGTGGAATTCAACCAGCAGCAGAAACCAGAAGTCTGACAGTGATAACCCTTGGCTGTGAGTCAGAAGGCACTGTGTAAACTGCAGCCTCAACACGATCAGCTTTGTGTCACTCACTTGCTCTTTTTGCCCATTGCTCAATGGGGCAGTTGGGAAAGACAAACCCTTAAGCCTCATGCATTCAGTCACATGCTTGTCTTATGACAGTCATATTTGCTGCTTTTCATGCACTTCTGGAAAGGTAGTTCTAATTATTATTGTTATTATTATTATTATTATTATTATTATTATTATTATTATTATTTCATTTCTATCCTGCTTTTCTCCCGTGGGTGGGATTCAAAGTGGCGTACAGCATATAAAATTCATACAAATACACTGAACAGCAATACATAATCAATTAAAACATCATATCCCGATTAAAACCCAATTAAGATATCAAATATTTTTTTTAAAAAAATTACAAGCACCATATTAAAGATAGACTGATGCCATTTTTGGAATCAGCAGGTCAAATATACATAGAAACAGATCTAACACTTGAGGTACCAAAATGTGTGTTGGTACCTCTGAGGTACCAAAACATATGTTTCATTTGACTCTCTTCAAGTGAAATGCAAAGAAAGCTGATGTGAAGATACAACTCTCGCCTTCATGTCTTTCCTTGTACCCAGCAGAATTACTATTTTGATAATGAATTGTTGAAATTAACAATTGTTCTCATAGTTTTACGCTCATAAGGTGCAAATTAAAACTTTTCTGTGGAGCCAGGCCTTCCCAGACGAATGAAAATAGGCCCTGCCAGTTTGATAATTTTTTTTGATAATAATTGACAAATAACTTCAGTGGCCGGAGGTTATGGATTTCCCATCAGTTCTAATTTTTGAGATACAGAACATATGCCATCTCCAAGTCACCATCTGCTTGCCCACAGAAAACCATGATAGCCATATCTAAGAAATTTTCTGAATCTGCGCCTCAAATAATCCTAGGCACAGCCCCCCCCTCCCAAAAAACCAAGATATCAAGAAAAAAAAACATTTTTGTTTGGCTGGTATAATCAGCCATCATCAGCCAGAAATCTTAGCTCAGTTCAAATAAGCTATGACAGTTAAAGTGCACGTTGTATTTGTTAGCAGTCTCCCATCCAAGTACTAATCAGGGTTGACCTTGTTTAGTTGCCAAGTACTGACAGGATTTTGTGTCTTTAGCATTTTTGGTTAAAACCCTTGTGCAGGCAGGACTGCTGACCAAAAGACTGATGGTTCGAATCCGGGGAGCGGGATGAGTTTCCGTCTATCAGCTCCAGCTTCCCATGTGGGGACATGAGAGAAGCCTCCCACAGGATGGTAAAACATCTGGGCATCCCCTGGACAATGTCCTTGCAAATGGCCAATTCTCTCACACCAGAAGCAACTTGCAGTTACTCAAGTCACTCCTGAATTGATAAAAAAGCATTTAGGCTCAATTGAAACATTAGTCTGACTTAATATAAAGCAGCATCACATTTACTTACATTATGGTGTATAACGTAACCTTGAAACAGGAATAAAAAAAACAATATCTCTGATACAAAGAGGGTATTAGGTCCCTTTAAAAAATGAACTCTTCTGGACCTATCTCAAAGTATGACACACCAGATTTACTAAAGGAGTAGACCACCTGACTGTCAATGAATGAATGACGATAAACATCAGTGGAGTTGAAAGCTTCTCTAGTCCAATTCCTACTCTGGTTTCATGGATCAGTGTTGAATGCTTTGTAAACAAGATTTTAAATATTCCTCTTTAATTGTTCCTTTTTGCTGTTAAAAAGCACCACTATATATTTTAAACAACACTGTAGAAATCACACAAACCATGACTTATAATTTCTAAAAGCATTAGTGTAAACACAAACAGAATTAGTAACATAGCTAATTCAGCCCAGTTTGCCCACCCTTGTGTGATTGAGATCACATAATTACTGTCGTTTGACACCCCTCTCACTCCCATGGCTCAATGCTATGGAATCAAGAGAGTTATAGATTCTCAGTGTCTTCTCCACCAGATAGTGCTGGAGTCTTACCAAACTACAGATCCTATGATAGCACAGCACTGAGCCATGGCAGTTAGTAATATCAAACTAAGGTTGCAGTGTAGATGCAATCTTAGTGTGGAAATAGGACCAACATTAACACTAATTAGGGCTCCAAGGAGAGGGTGTTCCATAGCTGGCTTGGCAAAACACAAAGAAGGTGCCGTCCTATGGTGCCAGACAACATATTTACTCCTTCTTGTGAAACATAGAAGTTGTTAGTCACACACACACAAACACACACACGCCCAGCAGATCTCAATTGCCAAGTAGGATTATATAGAAAGAGCCACTGTTTCAAAATTTGAGACACTACACTATTTAGGATTTTAGATGCCATGACTAGGACATGAACTCCTATCAGAAATGTATTGGCAACCAATGTAATTCCTTTAAAACCATCATTATATAGTTTCTATATGTTTAATGTCTTTTTGGTAAGTGGACTAACAGAATGGGAGCACCACAAGACTGACAAACAATCCAGTTTATGGATTCTTGCCTCTTACCAATACAAAGTTGTAGTGTTTTGTTTTCTAATCCACCTTATAGGTATGGTTGACTCCCTTGAGTCTGCCACTTGCATCCAAACAGTTACTTACTATACCAATGAAGGGCATTTTGATGGCATTTGACAAGAGTTTTCCCGTGTTTTATAGATTCCAAGGATCACACACTCCTTAATAAGCAATGTAACAAGCTGCAACATAAAAAGCTATTTGTAAAATGATGAGTGGTGGCAATGCTTTTAACTTTTTAGAATACTGAAATGAGTAAATGGGATGAATGACTTTTATAATGCAACTAGCTGTGCCCGGCCACGCGTTGCTGTGGCGAAGTCTGGTGGTATGGGAAATAAAGTATTGAGGAATTGGTGGTAGTTAAGGTCAAGGGTAAAGGTTTCCCTGACATTAAGCCCAGTCATGTCTGACTCTGGCGGTTGGTGCTCATCTCCATTTCTAAGCCGAAGAGCCGGCGTTGTCCATAGACTCCTCCAAGGTCATGTGGGATGACTGCATGGAGGGGCGTTACCCTCCCGCCGGAGCAGTACCTATTGATGCACTCACATTTGCATGTTTTTGAACTTCTGGGTTGGCAGAAGCTGGGGCTAACAGTGGGGGCTCTCTCCGCTCCCCCAATTCAAACCTGCGGCCTTTCGGTCCAGAAGTTCAGCAGCTCAGCACTTTAACACGCTGCGCCATCAGGGGATATTGTTTCCTAAAGGTTGTGAATATACAATATTTCTGATTGGTTTTTTTTGTCTGTTGGAGGCAAGTATGAATGCTGCAATTAGGCAAAATGATTAGGATGTAATGGCCTTGCAGCTTTAAAACCTGGCTGTTTCCTCCCTGAGTGAATTTTTTGTTGGGAGGTGTTAGCTGGCCCTGATTGTTTCTTGTCTGGAATTCCCTTGTTTTCAGAGTGGCGTTGTTTGCGATATTTTATGTGCTTCTACTGTCTGTGGCCCTGAGAAAACAGAGGATTTTCAAGACTTTGATGATGGGAATCCTTTGTTGGGAGGTGTTAGCTGGCCCTGATTGTTTCCTGTGTGGAATTCCCCTGTTTATTTACTGTCCTGGTTTTAGAGATTATATTGTTCTGCATTATTCTATCCCAGTAATTATTTCATATTAAAGTAGAATCTCACTTATCCAACATTCGCTTATACAATGTTCTGGATTATCCAACGCAGTCTGCCTTTTCATAATCAATGTTTTTGTAGTCAGTGTTTTAAATTCATTGTGATAAGATAACCCTATTAAACATCAAATTAAGTTATGATTTTACAAATTAAGCACAAAACATCATGTTAGACAACAAATTTGGCAGAAAAAGTAGTTCAATACACAGTAATGCTATGTAGTAATTGCTGTATTTATGAATTTAGCACCAAAATATCAATGAAAGCATTGACTACAAAAATGCGTTGGATAATCCAGATGGTTGGATAAGCAAGTGTTGGATAAGTGAGACTCTACTGTAATTACTACATAGCATTACTGCGCATGGAACTACTTTTTCTGTCAAATTTGTTGTATAATATGATGTTTTGGTGCTTAATTTGTTTAATCGGCTTTTCCTGAATCCCTTCTTTTTATCCAACATATTCACTTATCCTGCCGGCCTGTTTATGTTGGATAAGTGAGAGTCTACTGTATATTGATAATCTTATATTATCTGTTTAAAAGTGGATTATATGAGGCTCCTTCTTCACAGCTGTATAAAATGCACACTGAAGTGGATTACATGGCAGTGTGGAGTCAGGATAATCCAGTGCAAAGCAGATAATATAAGATTCTAAATGGGTAATATAGCTGTGTGGAAGGGCCTTGAGTCTACACTGCCATATAATCCAGTGCAAATTAGATAATCTGTGGAAGAAGCCTAAGTGAGGCCTAAATCTGCCTGTCCCCTAACTGAAACCTGGCTGTCCCTTTGCTGACAGGCTGGTTGCTAGGCGACCAAGTGGGCAGAGATTAGCCCTCTAAACTGGCAGCAATTGGATAAAAAACAATTATTGCTCTCCCTCTAATTAGGACTTTATTTTTCTTTTCTTTTTGTTGTATCAACCTTGAGGCATGGATGATGGGTTGTGTTGTCAAATTTTGAGGTTGGGGGGCCTGTACTTTTGTTGTTTTGTGAATTGCCGTGATGCCATCACTCTTTTATATATATAGATTCTCCAAGCTCTGAAAGAATGGTTAGAAAATCAAGTAGTTTTGAGTTTGTTTCTCCTACAATAAATGACCAATATGTTTAGTAAAGATAACTGCATTCCAGAATTGATTTGTGGGATGAAATGGGCATTTAAATCACCACTAAGGTAGAGAAAAAGAAAATGCCTGCCATCAAAAAGTTGTTTTTTTTTGGGGGGGGGGGGAACAGGAGGTCCAATCTAAAGTCATCTTATCAATAAGGAAATGCTTTTGCAAAAAAAGCAAAAAAAAGAAACCACAACTATTTTTTAAATTAAAAAATGCAGCATATATCATTTACTTCTGAATACTGTCGTCTGATGATTGTGATTCACTGTGAGGCACAGTTTCCTACCTTGTTACATCATGTACTTAAACTTAAGTTGCAGTGTGAAGCAAACCGCACCCTTCGCTATCACAGCTATTTCAAACTTTGCAGAATCATCACTGAGAGAGGAAACTATGGACCTTTTGCCAGGAATTATAGCACTGACGCTAAAAGCCATTTCCTTTCCCATACAGACTATTCAGCAAGGCAAATGCATCAATAACATGGTTTTATATTTCGCATTGGCAGTTCTGTGAACTCTCCCATTTGATGATCTGTTAGTCATCAGAGAATTTTAAAAAGACATGAGGCTGTTCCTTCACTTCTTATAAAATCGAGACTATTATGAGGTGCACCCGCTTTGATTCAAAACTTTCAATGGTTTTGCTGTGCTGATGGTTGCCTCATCACACATCCATTATATTTTAAATCAAGAATGGGATTCATGCAGCCAAATGGGTGTTGGAGAGATGCAACTTTTAGTTGTCCTAGCAAAAACAGCTACACTGTGAGGAATTGTGGGAGCTGCAGCAGTCGTACAATATCTGGAGGATTCCTCAGTTCCTCCTATTACAGTGGTTCTCAACTTGTGGGTCCCCAGGTGTTTTGGCCTATAACTCCCAGAAATCCCAGCCAGTTCACCAGCTGTTAAGATTTCTGGGAATGAAGGCCAAAACATCTGGGGACCCACAGATTGAGAACCACTGTCCTATTACTTTATGTGTTAACATATGCTTTGTTGTTGTGTGCCTTCAGGTCATTTCCAACTTATGGTGACTCTTAAGTTGAAGCTTTCACAGGGTTTTCTGGGGCTGAGAATATGCAACTTGTCCAAGGTCACCCAGTGGGTTTTCATGGCCAAGCATGATAACACTACTCGCCTGCTGCCTGCTGCCTTTGGCATTTTATTCCATTGGCTCACTTTGGTTGGGATTGAATGTATGCTTTTAATCTGTTTTATTGTATTTATATTTTAACTGTTTTAAATTGATTTGTTATATTTATTATTGTATGTGTGATGCGGCATTGAATTTTGCTATGGTCTATAAGCTGCTGTGAGTCCCCCTGGGGGTGAGAAGGGCGGGGTATAAATGTAATAGTAGTAGTAGTAGTAGTAGTAGTAATCAGGGAATCAAACCCTGGTCTGAGTTGCAGTAGCCCACCAATACCTGGAGGACTTCACATGTCTTCCTCCTCTCCTACATGTTAAGATATTGTGTAACAGTCACCACCACATAATAGTTGCACCCCCTTTTTGACCCCCCAAATTCGTATTTTTGTTTTTATTGTCCCAAAGTACCTGCTTAATTTGCTCACTGGTGCGCCTACCCCTTTCAGCTACAGTGTTTCACTTCCCTGTGTTCAGACTCCATCATAGCTGGAAAGGGCTGGCATGTGCAGGCAAGTGAAGCTTTACTCGCCTACGTGCCTGCCCCCTTCCAACTACAATACCATTCGGCTGAGTATGGAACCAATAGAGAGGCAATACCGGCTCTCTTCCGCCCAATGCTTTTGGACTCGGCTGAGTGAAGTGCCATAGCTGAAAAAGGTGAGTGACTGGGCGGGTGAGTGGGCAAGTGGGGTACCATAGCTGTGCCCAAAGGGAGTTTGCTCACAGCTCGCGATGAAAGGTCTACTTGAATGCAACCCAGACCCAATGAGGACTGCTTTTGTAATGAACGGGTTTTTCCCGTTCAGCCTCCTTTCAGTCAAAAAGAGATAAAAGTGTGACTATTATGCGATGAAATACCGTATTCTTTGTTGATGTTGTTGCTACGTGCCTTCACATTGTTTCCAACCTATGGTGACTCTAAGGCAGGCCTGCACAACCTGTGCCCCTCCAGGCATTCATCTCTCAGAATTCCTGACCATTGGACAAACTGGTAAGGGATTCTGAGAGTTGGAGTCCCAAACATCTGGAGGTCCACAGATGGTGCAAGTCTGCTCTAAGGTGACGCTATCACAGGGTTTTTCTGGGGCTGAGAATATGCAGCTTTTCCCAGATCACTGGGGAGGGGGGGTGTCCCATGACTTAGCAGGGAATCCAATCCTGGCTCTCATATAATATATATATATATTATATAGGTTGTGTGCAGCTGCTGAGGTCAAATCGATAGGATCAACATTCTATACATTTGTATGCCAACAGATCAAAGAATTATGTGCTGTTTGTGCTCAGATAAAAAAGCAGCTAGGATTTGTGATGAAAAAGTTGCAATAGGCAACAGTTTATTTGTAAAAAAACTTTTAAATTTTACAACAAAGATTAAAGAAAGCAGTATTAATATATATACATACACTATATATGTATATACACATAATATATCTTGTACCATTAAAATTACATGCTTTTAGAACAGAAGAAATGGTCTTGTTCCCTCATACCAATTTTAAGTTTTCTCATGGCAAGGCATTCTTGCTTTCCTCAATTAAAAAAATGTCAAACCTTCAAGTTTAAGAAATATGCACACTCGTATCTGAAAGTGAAACCATTTGCTTCTCACAAACGATCACTGTTAAATACAGAGTAAGTCCATTTAGCTAACACTTGTATATGTGCCTTGGTGAACTTTACATTTGTGTCACATCTTTACCTGAGATATGTGGAAATAAGGGAAGGTGCAAGGTCATGGGTTTAAAAAAAATTTCATTCCACTTCAACGGAAATAAAAACTGAGAATGTCATACATGTTTCCAACCTCATGGTATCCAACATGAGAGCTCTTTATCGGAATGAATGTCATATTACTTATTATCTTGAAACTTCAGGAAAACACAAAGGCAAGCACCACTTGTAACAACCAGCATGCAGACAGTGAAATAGAGGTAGCATTGTCTTACAGCTTCAACAGGATCACTTGATTTTAACCACATTATCTTCTGCAAAAGGCACTCGCTTTTTTGTTCCTAAGCTTGGTATTAAAATCCAAACAGACTAGCATTGTTTTGCTATAAATATTTTTTTTAAAAAATTAAACAAGCACAATGAATAAAAATAAGGACATAAATGAGCTTTAATCACATTACATTGTCATCTTCTGTCAAGAAAAAGTATTTCTTTTTTAAAAAAAACCTTCTTGTTTACTGAAATGCTGGAGTCCTTCCATGTAAAATGACTATTTAAGCAGCACAATGTAGAATCAGAACTGTAAAATACCAGAAGTACACCAGCCTTTTATAACTAAAATAAGAGCAACAAGTCACAGTTAAAAAGTAGATTGGTCATTTAAAAGCAATGCTGGAGAATGGTGGCAAGCCATAAATGTAGACACTTATCAATATGTAAAAAACTGCCATACAGAACCCTTCCTTACCATCTGTGATTAGAAAAATGTGCGCTTTCTGGAATTTACTTTCACCGAGACACAACTGAGCTAATTGAATTGTACGATGTCCCACTGTTACAGCTCGATGCATAGGCTTCTTGGCCATTTGCATCTAGACTGACTCTAAACACGGAGGATGCTTTCAGTAAGAAGTCAGCGGCATCTCTGCGGCCCAGTTCCCTCAGTTTGGACATGAGGATGCCCACAGTACTTTCAGGGGCATTTCCCCATTCATGCAGAAGGGCATAGGATGGGCTTGATGTGAAGTCATGGTGATTCCCATTGTTCGTGTTGTATTTTGCCACAAGGTCAGGAAGGCCCAAGTTCATAGCAAGAAGGCACCAGTCCTTGCCCATGGGATCAGGTGGGTCCAGAAGTCGACTCAGTTTCCTCCTTGTAAGCAGATTCAGATCTGATACATGAATATCCATCCCCAAGCTTCCCTGGGAATAGACGTCAAGACACCCAAAGCACAATATACTGCTAAAGCTTTCTTTATATCCACCCATGGTATTTGTCAGTGATGTCTCCTTTTGACTCTGTGCCCGGAAAAAATCTCTTGGCTGGTAGATCATTATTGGTTCATGATGTTCCCTCAGTTGCTGAGGGCTGAGATAATGTTTGACTGTTAAGAGACCTGGCAATGTTGTGGCCATCAGATTATCAATGGTGCTGCACACCGAGTCTAGGAACAAGCAGCATTTGATCTTCTCTGTTTCCAGGCCTCTAACTTGAACTTCAATTCCTTGACCGTTGTTGACAAGTAACACAAGGAGCTCAGCTCCACGATTCATAATCTTTGATCCATTTACCCAAAGACGTATATCTGCATCTCCCTCTGTGCTCTGTTGATGAATCCACCTACACAGATTCACCTGAACTTTGTGGAAAATTCCGCAAGGAAGCGGCGTTAGGTGTTCCACAGGAACGATTCTTATACCACCATAAATCATAACTTCATCCTCTTCATCAGCCCAAGATCTATGGAGACTATCAGTCTTGATTAAGGCAGGGATGTCAATCATTGTTCCACTGCTGAGATCTCTGGCACAGATATCCATAGCATCCAAGATTTGTATAAGTTCTTCTATATCACTATCTGGTATCAAGCGCTGAATGTCTTCTATTGTATACCGACCTCTGTAATGGTGGAGAGCTTTAGGGCTTTCTACTGATAGAAGTTTTCCAAGGACGTTTGAACACAGCCAACGAGGATCCAGCAGGACAACGTCTTGGACAGTTTCACTCTGCATGATATTGATCTGTTCAACGAAAGTAAAATCCTATGTCAAATTCAAATACAAAATAAAAGAGCACAGCTACAATCACCATGATTTCTCAATCCAAAGTGAGTCACTGACTATAAAAGGACCACTTGTGTTCAGATTCCTGTGATGCCTGATTCTGTACCTAATGGCAAAATTTATGTTTGCAGGCATAAAGTATAAATCTGGGCACATGCACACATGGCCCTTGTCCCCATTTAATTCCAGTCATATATTAACAGGACACAGTCTTTGAGCTGTTTGAATAAAGAAAGCATGTGGATAATGTCTACTGATAAGAACAACTCACAAGGCTGAAATGCAGCCCTGGAATTGGAAGGATATTAGGTCTTGGTACTACATCTTAGAAGCATGGTCATGAGCTTAAAGTGAGTTTCAAAAGAGCTGTAAAAGGAAAATTGTGTGGCAACATTATTAGATTTAGGCTACAAACTATGGACATATGGAAGAAAGTCTTACTAAAATCTGGATACATGCAGAATTACTCAGCACGTCGCATTTTCTAACAAAACATCCCAGTGCAAGATTTAAAAGCATCTCCTTTCTGAATGGAGTATACTTTCCACATGCTCAAAGCCATCTGAGTTCTGTTGGAGATGCTCGAATTAGAGATCATGCATTGGGCCCATTCTGATACTATGCTTTTGTGATTTCTCATGACTCCAACCAAGCTAAGAAGACAGAAATCATTATTAGAAAAATGTAGAAATGGGAGCCTTCTGGTTTGATTGCCCAGTTCTTGAGAAGATGAAGGCTAAGGTATAGCAAAGGGAAGATAACTAGGTTTATCCATAGAAGAACTGCATTCTTGTTCAGTCATGGAGGATCTTGGGTCAGTCATAATCTCTGGACATGCCTTACCATACAGAGGTCTTGAAAAATATATGAACATCAGATAAATTACATGAAAGGGCATTAATGTCAGTGTTGCATTAATGACAAGTATTGCACTAATGACAAACATATGTTTACCAACCTCTTCTGACAGTCAGGATGGAAAATCATATAATTTCATACTGTTTATGAAATTATTTCATATTACTTACTTCTCCTATACTGTGTAGCTGCTGGGCTATATGTCTTAATTCATCTTCACTTGCTAATGGATTAAGCTGATCTTGCACATCATACACAAACTGCTGCAATGACATGAGTTGGTTGGGTCCATTCATTTTTCTCCATGACGGCAAGGTAGAGATGATTTTTTCACACAAATGAGTCATTGGTGGACATGCCTATGAAAAACACCATAGTGATCATTGTTTCTAATTTTGAAATGCAAATTGTTCTTTACATCTAGGAAAAAATAGATTTTATTTTAAAACCCTTCTAGACTGAAAGGGAAGAACTGTGTTTGGATCTCTTTCCTCGTTTACTGGAATTAGTTCTGAAGTTATACTACAACAGCTGTAATATTAGCATAACTGCATCTGTGTGTTCATCTTTCCTAAGGTGAGTGCTGTATTATCCTGTCATTCCTGCTTCAATGTGGTTTTTCCAGGGACAGATCTTTAAAAAAATTATGCATTATGTTAACTATGGATAGAAAAGCTCAAACTGTTAAAGCAGGACACAACAGCATCTGTTTACAAGTGAATGTTTTCCATGGTTCATGACTTGTGTAAGTATTTATATTCATATGAAATACATTTTAGAGAGTAAGGACGCATAGTATGTTTATATTTTTTGTTTTCAAGTCATTTGTATAGCTAGGATAAAATTCATTTTGGCAAAAGCAGAAAAGCCTTAATACTCTTTTTGAAAGTTTATACCATCATAAACTTTCTGGAACATAACAATGACATTTTTGGCATCATTTCAGTTTTAATTGCACAAACTTAAAATGTAAGTTTATGCTCTAAAGTGTAAAGTTATCCCTGATTCAATTGAATGGATGTTGACAATGCTGGGATTCTTAATGGCTCTGGAACAATAGATCAATTTACACCACATTACAAGCTGAAACAGATCCCTTAGATTGAAAGTTTGGCTTTTTGAGAGTCCTGTCTCTGGCAAAACCTTCCTTTGGAGCCAGTGATACAGTCAAATTTAAGCTGGCCTTTCTCTGATGTCAAGAAGCAAACTGCAAAGATAAAGTATTTGACACAGACTTATTCTGAAAAAGTTTATACACGTTTATACACAAGAAGATCTTGTAGCAAAATACAAGTAATAACATCAGCAATATAGAATACATTGCCGGAAAATACTAAAAGAGGTGCTTCTGCATATATATTATATTTTGCCATTTTCTTTAAAAATCGTACTAAATCCTCCTTTGAAACTGATGGAGGTGAAAATGACTGAATAAATGAAACTTCAATAATAGATATTAACATGATGAGAATACACCTACGAATAACTACTGGACACAGTCTGAAGAGACACAGGTTCAAACTAGGAAATTCATATAGTAAAGGTAAAGGTTTCCCCTGACGTTAAGTCCAGTCCGACTCTGGGTGTTGGTGCTCATATCTCCATTTCTAAGCCAAAGAGCTGGCGTTGTCCATAGACACCCCCAGGTCATGTGGCCGGCATGGCTGCATGGAGCGCCGTTACCTTCCTGCCGGAGCGGTACCTATTGATCTATTCACATTTTGCATGTTTTCCAACTGCTAGGTTGGCAGAAGCTGGAGCTAACAGCAGGTGCTCACTCAGTTCCCGGGATTTGAACCTGAGACCTTTCGGTCTACAAGTTCAGCAGCTCAGCGCTTTAACACATTGTGCCACCAGGGGCCCCAGGGAATTCATATACTCTCAGCCTAAGTTTCCTATAATATTATCGTGATAATAAATAAAATAGATTAACTTCAGGAGCTTCCTGGTAGAAATTATACAAAACGAGATACTGTCAGTGCTTTTCAGAACTGTTCAAAATGCAACACTGTTGAACCATTTCAAAAACCTGTTATGATAAAATGTGGGTCTTTCAAAAACAGAATTACATCCATAATACAATTTCACTTCTCCTTCAAGTACAAAAAGAGCCAGATATATATGTGATGCCACTCTGAATCCCCTTTGGAGTGAGATGGGCTGAGTATAAATGTAGTAAATAAATAAATAATAATAATTGTTTCATCAAATTGCCTGTCAACTTACGGTGATTTCATGTATTTCATAGGGCTTTCTTAAGCAAGGAATACTCAGGTATGCTGTTGCCAGTTTCTTTCTTTGAAATACAGAGTGATTTTCTTACTAACCAGCACAGGGCAGTCAGACAGAAACAAAATGAATCTGCTTTATCCCATTGAGATATAGGACCTTATCAGACAAAGAGAATCCCGCTTCTCTCCTCTACCAGCACAGAGTCCCCTGGAGCCCATCACATGATGCATTGAAGAACAGGAGGAGCTGAAGAGAAAGCAGGGGAAATGTCGTGGGAAGGGAGACTATGGGGTTTGATGGATGGTAACAGAGCCAATGGCTCCCTCTAGTGCCCCACAATTTCCCCTGCTTTACCCCTGCTCATCTGATAAGGTTCTTAGTTTAAGCTGTACTTACAAGATACCTTTAGTAACCCACAATGCATGCAAAATGAGAAGACGCTTGACAACAAAACACAGTGACTTACAGAGATAATGTGACCACGCAATTCTTGAAGGTGATTTCGGAGAATCTTCATATCTTTTGACCCAGATGCACCAGCATCCAAAATAAATAATCTATCCAAAATATGGAGGTCATTCCCAAACCTACAAAAAAAAACTTCTTTATTTAAACAATTTCATTCTTAGCTTTCATTCAATTTCATTCTTAGCTTTTCTCGTTGAAGAAATGCTGGATCCATATCACATACGTGTATGTATGTGTATGTGTGTGTATTGTACTTGGAGGCCAGTTCTAAGCTTCTTTACTTGGAAATAAGTCCCACCAAGTTCAATAGTGTTTCCCTAAAGTCTTCCTGGTTGTGTCTTGAAGCACACAATGGATGACTGAAGTTGTAACGGCATAGCAATTTTACCACCCCCATTCTCCAAGCACTAGAGAAGAAAACAGAGAACTTTCATTTCTGGTTTTAAATAAAGTGAAGTTTCGTATTATGCTTGAATTTGGGATGTTGTGGGTTATTTCAACTGTGCGTAATTCAATCAACTGGAATCTGAAAACCACAATTTATTTATTTATTTATTTATTTCAGGGATTTCTATGTTGTCTTTCTCTGAATGTTGAATTGATTGAACTAATCCAAGTTAGTAAGTCACAGCTTCTCTAGTTCAGATATAATGAGAAGTCAAGGTTTATTTAAAAGTGGAAGCTGAAATTTTCCATTTACATTGCTCGCATATAACTGTGTGAGAAGCTAAAGAACATAATAGTTTCTTACTGATATTAGCAAAGCATTCAGCAGAACATGTAAGCATGGGTTTTACTTGCTTCTATGCAATATGGTCTTTTTTTAAAATGTGTTTTAACAATTGAACTTAGGTCGTTGTCTCTGCATAAGTTCAAGTTTTACAATAAATAGGTTTTTTGCCAGCAACTGTGTTCTTTGTGCAGTCACTTATAGGTTCAAAGGCAGAACAAAACTCAGCTAGGATTCAGTGTTTAAAGATAGAAAATCCCATCCTTCTGCTTCCTAACGAAAATACCAAATCTCTTTGTTTGCAATCAGGACGTATTTCAAGGAGCCCCATTCTGGGTTGCTGTGAGTTTTCCAACAGACCTCAAAACCTCTGAGGATGCCTGCTGTAGATGTGGGTGAAATGTCAGGAAACAATTGTTATGGTTGAGCCTTATGGCTCCGATACTGGGAGACGTGGTCGTAAGACTCCTCGAGAGTCAGACTCTCTTGAGGAGCGAGAAAGGAAACGGCTGCGGGACTTATTTGCAGAACCAACGGACGAAGACTCCTTTGAGGGTTTTACCGAGGGAATGGAGGAAGAGATGGTTAGTTCTGAGGAGGATGACATGGAATGGACTCGTGTGAGGGAAGATTTGGGTGTCACCGGCAATGATAGTGTGGGAGGCGACTGGCGGGTTGCAGGATCGGACCCGTGGACGAGTTGGAGGGATGGAACAGGATCCACAGCTGGGGATGCTGTGGGGCGTAGTCAAAGGTGTTTTAGCTCTGATGAAGATGATGATGATGAGGCACCTGGAATTAGGGTAACAGCTGATAGCGATGAGGAGTTGTGAACTGGCATAAAATGGGGTTTAGAATCCAGGGCTAATTGCGTTGGGCAAGGTAATCTGGACGAACGCTTGGGCTCTTGTTGGGAACTTCCTGAAGACGGGTGTGATTCGTTTGCTGTATACGTAAGTTACCAAGGACACTGGGTATAGACGGCGGGAGGAACTGTGTGGGCTTTTCCTGTGCAACTTGTGTTTAATCTTGATAGCTTGGACCTCCGTCGTCTTTTTGATGGACATTAATTGCCTACTCTGGACTGACGCTGGACTGACTGACTGACTTCGACCTCGGACTATCCCTTCTGTGGCGATCGGTGGAACTGGTGAACCAAAGACGTCTGTACCTGGCTTTCGACCTTGGACCGGATTGGGACCCTGCTGACCGCTGCTACCCTGATTGATGTGTTTGGACCCGGAGTTCGCTCGTTGCACGGAGGAGTAACAACTTAGTTACTCAATCGTAGCTTTTGAGTAGCAGAGAGGAATCTGCTGCCAGTTATTTGTGTTTCATTGAATCTTTGTTTATCAACTTTTGTTTGTTTAAAGTGCCAGGCTGAGGTAAGCATTTTTGATTTAACCCGGATTAAACCCCTGTTTAATCCGGTTTATCTTTTGAACCGTTTTTAGTTCCAGCAAAGTCTTTTTGTATCTTTTCATATCGAAGGCAAGTGTTTGCCTAGCCCTTTTGTTTCTTACGGGCATTTTTGGTTCTGTAACTTTAATAAACTGTGTTGAACCTTATTTGGTGGCGTTCTGTCTGTGACAACAATGCTTTTGGAACATGGTAATACAGTCTGGAAAACTCACAGCAACCCAGTGATTCTGGCCATCAAAGCCTTCAACAACACGTAGTCCCATTCTGGTTCCCAAACCTCACTCAGGACACATCCAGATGACCTGAAAAGTCCCAAATTTTGTTCCTATTCTTCAGATTTTATACTGGATTAAAATAAACCAATTTGGAGAGCCGGTTTTAAAGTCTTTGATCATTCTGGGACCCGTACACCAGCTTCCCAGATGGCTTTATTTTAACCCAGTATACAATCCAGTCATCGGTGCAATAACTGCATTTCAGAGCCCTTCTACACAGCCATATAACCCAGAATATCAAGGCAGAAAATTCCACACTATCTGCTTTGAACTGGGTTATCTGAGTCCCACAATGCCATCTATTCCAGAAAATGTGAGATTTTATTCAGATGTGGAAGGTGCCTAAGTTGCAAGGGGAACCTCTGCTCAGCTGTAAACTGATCTTGTCCCTTAATGTTTCTGCTGCATTACCATTTGGACATTATTTGCCTTCTTAGGATACTTCTGTTGGTGGTGATGCCAACCTCAGTGCCTAAAATTGATCTGAGACTTGCTCATACATATGTTATATAATAACAATTAATCATCATCATGATCATCACCATTGCTTTATTTACATTCTGCCTTTGTTCTCAAGCCAGAAATCAAGGCCAAGAACAGGCTGCTTACCTGTAAGGTGCAGAATCCTTATATGTGATGGACAAAGATCATGTTCATTTCTTAATACACCTTTTGTTGCACCAACATTGTTCTTTGTACCTTACCTATTCCGAATTTCTTTCATAAGTGAAGAATCCTTGTCATATAGGAACTCTCCTGCAGCAGAACGTGGAAGATTGACAATGTCCGCATGGGTAGCCACCAGTGCCACGTGCAAAGGAGTTTTCAGCTTTCCTCCAAATGCTTTATAAGGGAAAAGAAAGGAAGGATTTCAGGAAAGAAAATGTATCTATTTCCACAAATTCCATCATCCTAAAGATCTGATGGCAACTAGTGTGAGCCAGTAACATCATTTCAAATAATACTACTGCTCCATTTTATAAAAGATGTTACAAATGGCTGTAACTCTTCATAAGCCATCTATTTCACTACAACCTAAATATATATTGGAAGAGATCGGCAATTGTTTTTCTCAGTTAAAAACTCTCTATTGACTTTACTGATCTATAATACTACAGGTTTATGGTTGAGATTATTACAGGAAAGAAATGAATGGTCTTTAAATAAAATCATTCATACACAGGTATGAATGCAACTTTACAGTACTTACACAAACAAAGAATTCTCATTTAAGTGAGAGTTAAGTAGGAAAGCCTGGGAGATACCATGGAAAAGAATGAGAGAGAGAGAGACACAAATGGGACATGAATGAGGTAACAGCACTGAACATAAATTCATATAACATAATGTGGAAAAAGAAAAAACCCTGCATATTTTAGACATATTGACATTAATTCCATAGCATTTAACTGCAATGTAACAAATATTCAATGGTAACATCAAGGAAAGTAATGTGAATGAGGACAACTGTATACTTCAATGTTAATACTACACACAAAATGCACCTGTTTCTTGATTTTCATGGAACACAAGCATGTTCAACCCAGCATGGAATTAATTGTTGTGACTTTTATAAAAACATATTCCAATACTTATTTAACATCTTGTTAATTTATGTTAATTTATAATGTACTGAGTTGTTCCTGATTTGTTTATTGATTTGTTTATGTATTACTATCAGCATTGAATGTTTCCCATTGTATATTTTGTTGTGAGCTGCTCTGAGTTCCTTCGGGGAGATAAGGCGGGCTATAAATAATGTTTCATTCATTCATTCATTCATTCATTCATTCATTCATTCAAATGTAATCTAACTTCAAAGCTGATTGAAAGGCATGTTTATATGCATATAAGTTATTGCACAAACGCTACTGAATTGAACAGCGTATTTCTTTCACTGAGAAATCTGAATATTTATCTGAATTTGGAGTCAAGGAGCAAGCTCTGGGACATCAATAGCCCCATGTATGTTAGAGGCTAGAACAAGCTGTATTTCTGGCTATACAATAATCAACATTTTCAATTGTTCAAGGAAGATTTTAAAGAACTTAATTTATAACTTTGTATTCTTTTATTATGCTGTTTCTTGCAAACTGATGTTAGCCACTGCATACATTTAAATATTTTTCTTAAAATATTGTTCAAAGTTATCCTCAAAGTACACAAAAAACTCAACTTGCACCTTACTGACAGCAGAACAGATTTCAGATCTGGTATTTATTTTCTGCTGGTACATTAATACTCCTATAAAATATTGTACAAGAAATGCACTGGGCAGCTTGTCGTTACTTAGGCAATGTTATGTTTGACTAATCTGAAGAAAATCCAAATAAATTTTGGTTGTGAATCAGAATACCACTTGCTAGAGACTGAAATAGTTTTAGCATTAGTTAGAATATAGAGAGACATATCTGTCATTGTCAGTGTGAAATAGAGCATCTTATGGTCACATGATAATCCAATCACTTAATTAATGTCTTTGGAAGTACAGCAGAATTTTAGTTGGTGGAGCCAGGTCAGATATCTTGACTTTGTTGTTCCAAGATTGTTGTTTCACAGTAGTTGAAAAGTGCTTTATTATGATAAAGCTTAATTAACAGTGTTGGTTAAAACAGATGAATCAGAAGAATTTAATCTTTTACAAAAGATAGTATGATTTATAAACATGGCCAGTTGAGGTATTTGACTGATGATCCCATTTAAGAAATGAATCTAACAAAGGAGGAAAGGGGTTCATTAAATGTAAAGTGCAATTTGTACAAAATGATTTGGAGTGATAAGGTGCATGGAATAACTCAACACAGAATATCTATAATACTACTGATAAAGGCTGCTTTTTTCTCTCATATGATTCATGGCTTGTTAGAAGTAAAATATTTTAAAGCATACCTATATGTTCTTCAACTGGGACAAGGGATTTTAGGAAACTAAGCCAAAAGGTCACTTGGTTCAATTGGATTTCATAGGGCTCTTCAAGACTAAAAAGCACAATGTGAACTGAGGTGGGGTCATTTGCAGCAAAATAATCGTAGCAGCAGAAATACACAGGATTCCCAGAGAATTCCCACACACTGAAGTCACCGACTCCTGCAATAAGCAAATTCATGTTATCAAGACAATTGAAAAATGAAACACCATTGTCGGACACAGAGACCACACTCCTATAAGTCATTTGTCTAAGTCATGATGATATGTAATGTGTTCCAGATTACAATAAAAAGACAGCCTTTCCATTGCTAACAATGTTTTCAATTAAAAACAATAGAAATGTGCTATGATAAGCTCATCCAACCTTCCCCAACAGCAATTGTGAAAGAATATGAGGTGCATCTACACTTAAAATTAATCCAGTTTGACACCATTTTAAGTGTCATGGCTCAATGCTATAGAATCATGGGAGTTGTAGTATAGTGAAATAACAGCACCCTTTGGCAGACTTGGCTAAGGCGCTTGTAAAATGACAGCTCAAATCACCATGCTTTATTGCTCAGGTGAAGACAAAGATCTTGATCTCCCTCTTGATCTTGATGCCTAAATAATTCATATTTCTACAGATAGCGTATTGACAAAATAAATAGTACAGCCAATCCTCTGCATTTATCATGCTACTATGGTGCATTCAACTGGGTATAACATGCTTTAGATTGTGCATATGCTGTCTTAAGAAAAGAAATAATTAGACTGAATAACATATTGATATAATTTTTAAAGTGAATCTAGAAGGGGAACGTTCTTTGCACACAGGATAATAATAAAAGAAAACAATTATAGCTGGACAGTTCTAATTTTACCATTCAAGTAAGCATTCTGAACGTCAATGGCCTTGGTTGACTGGTCATCTGCTGAGCAGTGGGAATGGTGAGAGGGCGAAACAAACACTTCCAGCATCCCTTTGGTCAGGCCTGGCTCAAACATCATGCTTCGGCTTCTCACACTCACATTCTCACAGCCAGGATACAGGTTGGTAATACTTACTGAAACTGAAATAAATAAAATATAAAATTTTGTCTTGATTATATCATAATAATGCGGAACTAGAAGCAAGGAGAAATCAAGTTAAAAAAAAGGAGGAGGAAAAAATATCCTTAGTGTTATATTGAGTATCTACCAAGAACATTCTTTTAAGATTTATAAGTGTACAGCGATCAATCACAATAAAAACCAAAAAAAAAAATTATTTAGAGAAGAATAGGCTGTTTTGTACAAACCCTTAGTAACAATAGGATTTTCTCCAAACAGTTAGGTATAAAACAAAAAAGAGAGCTAAAATTATGTGATATCCCAGCTGGTGCATCCCTTGTCTAGAATTCATAAATCTGAAACACTACCAAAATCTGAAATTGTTCATATGGGTGGCTGCAACAGTTTTGTTTCTATCGATTCAATTGTTTCATACACATTATTATTAAAATATTTTAAAACATTACCTTCAGACTTTGTATTAAGGTATATCTAAAGCATAAATAAATTTGATGTTGAGAATTAGATCGCACATCACCAAGATATCTCATTATATATGTACATGTAAATATAGTATTCCGAAATCCAAAATATTTTCTAGCCCCAAGCATTTTGGAAATGGGATACTCAATCTGTATTATACCAATCCTGTGCACGTGCATGCGTGGGTGTATGTATGTATGTATGTGTGTGTGTATGTATGTGTGTGTGTGTGTGTGTATATGTGTGTGTGTGTATATACACACACACACACACACACACACACACACAGTAGAGTCTCACTTATCCAACATAAACAGGCCGGCAGAACGTTGGATAAGCAAAAATGTTGGATAATAAGGTGGGATTAAGGAAAAGCATATTAAACATCAAATTATGTTTTGATTTTACAAATTAAGCACCAAACTGACAGAAAAAGCAGTTCAATATATAGTAACGTTATGTAGTAATTACTGTATTTACGAATTTAGCACCAAAACATCGCAATGTATTGAAAACATTGACTACAAAAACATTGACTACTAAAAGGGAGACTGTGTTGGATAATACAAAATGTTGGATAAGCGAAGGTGAGGTATTTAAAGTGCTCTGAATCATGGCTACTGTGCCATGAAACTGTAAAAAACATATTTGTGACTTTTGCCAGTGGAATTTAAAGTAGATAGATAGTTCACAGTCCTTAACATTTTGAACAGATGTAAGTAAACTGCAATAATTAAGGACATATTAACCATCTTTTTATTCAACTAGTGCCCTCGCGTGGTGAAAAGAATAAATACACCACTAACATCCGCGATTACATTAATAAATGGAGACCTTAACGTGAAGAAAACTATTCTCTAATACTAAAAGCATTCTTATCAGTCACTTTTTCAGAATAATTGATGAATCTAATTTGATTTTCTTCATTTTATATCAATGAATACAGCCATTAGATAAGACTGCCTATCAAGGAAGAAAGAAAACAGCACAGCACACTATGAAACATTAAGCTATTCACCCAAGAGCTATTAAAGTATTAATGCACTCAGACAGTTTGACTCTTAATATTTTATAAGGGTTTATATGAGAAATAGTTTTATGAAATGTTCTTTTCTTCTTTCAATATTACAGTATCAGAAATATTAAAGGATTGGCACATATTGAGTAATACCATCAATTTATTTATGCAGTCAGTACAGTTATGCCAAGCAACTATCTTAATTAAAATGTTAAACACATCTTTAAAGCCTTTAAATCAGTGGTTGTCAACCTTCCTAATGCTGTGACCCCTTAATACAGTTCCTCATGATGTGGTGACCCCAAACATAAAATTATTTTGTTGCGATTTCATAATTGTGAATTTGCTATTGTTATGAATCGTAATGTAAACATCTGATATGCAGGATGTATTTTCATTCACTGGAACAAATTTGACACAAATATCCGATGCGCCAAGGGAGGGGATTGATTTTGTCATTTGGACTAGACAAGTCAAGGAAAATAATGGAGATGGTGGTAAGGTTTAGTGGGCATTGATCTTGAGTTTTGGAATTGTAGTTCACCTACATCCAGAGAGCACTGTGGACTCAAAACAATGATGGATCTGGACCAAACATGGCATGAATACTCAATATTCCCAAATTTGAACACTGGTGGAGTTTAGGGAAAATAGACCTTGAAATTTGGGAGTTGTAATTGTTGCGATTTATAGTTTGCCTACAATCAAATAGCCCCTTGAACCCCACCAATGATAGAATTGGGCCAAACTTCTCACACAGAACCCCCATGACCAACAGAAAATACTGGAGGGATTTGGGTTCCTAAGACCATCAGAAATATATGTTTTCTGATGGTCTTTGGTGACCCCTGTGAAACCCTCCTCGTGACCCCCTCCAGGGGTCCCGACCCTCAGGTTGAGAAACACTGCTTTAAATTATCCTCATAATTTAGGTAAGGGTAATGGTGGCATACCCACTGCCCCTCCCCCCCCCTTTTTTTTTGCTCTGGTACTCTGTGGAAACTGTGGCTACTAAAAATGCCCCCCTTAACAAAGAAATGATCAGATGTCCACCTCTGGTTTTGAAAACTGTTTTCACTGTAACAATGCAGGACACTGCAGTCTATTTATAAGGGTTAATTGCCACTCTTGGTTTTGAGGAGAAGGAATTCATCTTTGTTTGATCAAGAAAAGTATGGCCTGAGAGTCTGCGAGGATCTAGAACTACATGTGCTTTCAGGGCCACATTTTTATACAACAATGTCATAATTCAAACGAATGAATTTTTAATATGCCAATATACCAGTTTCCACTTAAAAGGTTTAAAACAAACAAACAAACAACAAATCCATACAGCAGAAGAGCAAATGTGGATTTGAAACTTGAACTAGGACAATGGGAAACTATGGTCTGAAATCCCACTTGTCCATGGGAACCCAATGGGCAACTGTGAGCAATTTGCACTCTCTAGCCTCAGAGGAAGGCAAAAACAAATCCCTTCTGAACAATCTTACCAAGAAAATAACACAATATGTTCACCTTAAAAGTTTCCATAAGTCCAGGGGCGGTTCAACTGCGAGGCAAACTAGGCAGTTGCCTGTGGCACCATCCTGTAGGGGGAGCCATTGAGGCAACTCCTGCCTCCGATGTTGCGCCTGCCTCCGCAAGGAAGGAGGTCGCTGCTTTGGGGAGCAGAGAAACGCCGCTTCTCTGCTCCCCAAAGCGATGAACGCCTTCCTTCTCGCCCCTTCCTCAAGGCCAGGTCTCTGGGCTGCCTGGCCATGTTCCAGCCACATCTATGGCAGGCATCCTCAGAGGTTCTGAGGTCTGTTGGAAGCTAGGTAAGTGGGGTTTATATATCTGTGGAAAGTCCAGGGTGGGAGAAAGAGCTCTTGTCTGTTTGAGACTAGTGTGAATGTTTCAATTGGCCAGCTTGATTAGCATTTAATGGCCTTGCAGATTCAAAGCCTGGCTGCTTCCTCCCTGGGGGCATCCTTGATTGGGAGGTGTTAGTTGGCCCTGATTGTTTCCTGTCTGGATTTCCCCAGTTTTCAAAGTGTTGTTCTTTATTTAGGCATTTCCTTAATCCCTCCTTATTATCCAAAATTTTTGCTTATCCAATGCTTTTATTTTTCAGTGATTGGTTTGGGGGGGGGGGGGGCGCCAAAATTCTGTTCGCCTATACTTGAAAATTACCTTGGGCCGGCCCTGCATAAGTCAGGAATGACTTGAGGGTACATTGTAACAGCAATTCCATACAGTAGTTAAATCAGCCATTTCAAATTGATTCCAAATG
This sequence comes from Anolis carolinensis, assembly GCF_035594765.1. Classification (NCBI taxonomy): domain Eukaryota; kingdom Metazoa; phylum Chordata; class Lepidosauria; order Squamata; family Anolidae; genus Anolis; species Anolis carolinensis. The sequence goes on along the minus strand of NC_085842.1, from coordinate 252,484,721 downwards.
TTGGTCTTCTAATTTGTCAATGCTCTTTATAATATGTGTTGCCCAAATGATAGGAATACTCCAGCACAGATAGGAAATACCACTTTCCATGAGCTGAACATTGTACTTCTGCTAATGCAGTCGATGATTAATTCAGCTCTAACAAGTTTCAAGTTCATATTTCACAAACTAAATTCTTGTACTTTTATGAAAAGGAAGTAAAGTGTTTACTTAATTGAGTAAACATAGCAATGGCTCAGGCTCAAGCTATGTATTACTCCTGTGTCCTGCCACGAGCGGGATTTCCCTACCCTGAAAGTTGACATAAGAAGGAATAATAATAAATACATGTATAGTATATCTTTCAAGCTGAATGTGTACTTTAACAGAGAACCCATGCTTTTTATGTCAGAGAGTCTCAAAGACAGCCAAGCAAAATGCTGGGGATGGTGCTATGCACCCAAGAGATTTCCCCGTTTTTCTTTGGATGCTAAGCCCTGAAGCTTAGCTCGAAATCAGGTGTCAGATGAATGAAGTATTAGGTCATTTTGGAGACAGCAGCTCTAGATTTTCATTTCTGCTACAGAAGAGTGAACAGCCAGTTTGTATCACTATAGGGATCTACTGCTAGAGGGATCTGTCAAGGGATACAAATTGTTGTTATGTAAGTATGGCTTTTAAAAAATCCAAGGAAGCCTAGCTTCACAAGAACCAGTCCAGATATAATATTTCAATCAAGTAGTATGATGTGTGTATGCGTGAGTGAGTGAATTCGGGTCAGTAGTGTTGCAGGTAATCTCCTTTCAAACCACTGTCCTAATCTCATATATCCTCCTTCCACATCTACTATTTGTTTTACAAAAACACACACAATGGTGCAAGTGAATAACATGATTTATTTGCCCATCAGTAAATCCTTAGCCACATGAAAACTGCTGACTATCATCACTAAAGTCAAAAGCTCAAAGTTACAACAAACATCGCTCTGGAAGGAAGAAACCTTGCCTACCGATTATGTTGAATTCATTACTTTTTTATATAATACATAGTTCAGCTGTAAAATTAATTGGCACAAAATTGTGTAATAATTTCAACAGATGACTTTAAAAAGGAAGTGGATATATGAATGGACTACAAGACCAGCAATAGTTATTAGTCAGGACTGTTGTGTATTCACATTGTGTATCAGAGGCCTCTATATATTCATTGTTGGAGATCATGAGATCACAGTTGTACTCATGACCTGCTGATAGGGTTCAAAACGTAACTAAAACTGGCCACTATATAACCAGAATGTTGGGACTAGAGTGTGATCCAACCTTGGTTCTTCTAGTGTTATTTGTTTCTTAGTTTAAGAAAATAATGAAGAGGGATTTTTACAATTCCTTTTGCATGTGGGTCTTCAGCATTCAGAACTTCAATTACTCAAAACAGACAATTATTTTTATCTAGCATGTTTATGTTCTAGCATAAAAACACATTAAGGAATCCAATAGCAACAGAGACTAGCCAGGGAAGAAATTTTGAACATAAGCTTTTGTGGACACCAATCCACTTCAGCAGATGAATCCAGATGCTCCTGGATTACTTTTAGTCTTTTTATTTTATATTCATTGTGATGAAATTTCAATCCATCAGCTATTTTATAACTACCTTAAATACACTGTTTTTGTTCGTTCTTCTCTGATATTATAAGTTTGTTTATTTAATGTCAGCATCTGTTGTAGCTATACTGTGTTTTTCAGATAGTTACATGGGTCAGGCTATTAGTATTGGTTCTGGAAGAGCAAAATTTATTAAGCCTCTATGAAAGTGGGGCAAGAGTCCTTGAAAAATTGCTGATCCTAATGAAAATTTGCCAAATATTATCTGGGTCTAGATTTCAAATTTATAATCTATATTATTTGCTCTTGGTCTTACTGAAGAATTATGTTTCAAGTGTATGGCCTAGTACAGGAATTTCTAAACTCTTGTCTTCCAGGTATTTTGAACTTCCACTTCCAAGAACCTCAGCTACTTTGGCCAATAGTCGGAGATTCTTGGAGCCAGTCTCCAACACCTGGACGTTGATGGAGGTTTATAATTTTAATACTTGTTGCTTTTTAACCCTTTGTATTGTTATTTCAATTAATAACATTGCTTGTTGATATGTGTTTTTCTCATAAATGTTATGTTTATAAATATCTGGTTAGCCACGCATAATAAGCTTCAGGGATATTGCACTTTTCTAACACTTAGGTAGAAGTTGTTGTGTACTAGCAGCATATATCTTCCCCAATAATAATTTGTATGGAGGAGCAGTGACCCTATCTCTTTCTACCTGCACATCGATGAGCCTATAGGAATTATTAGAGGTCTAATACTATTCAACTGTGTCACTAGTGTGGCAAAATGAATGTTGAAGACCTCCTGCCCAGAAATGCACAAATGATTTGTAATTTTTCTCTGTCTCTTTCATAAGCTACACTTGGCTTGCCTAATGATTGTACACACATCTTTTCTGTCAAATTTACAATCTGGAAGCTGTTCTTGGAGTATTTTTGACTGAAAGGAAGGGTATAAACGCTCTAAATAAAACAAATAAATACATAAATGGAAAAATATTTAATCAACATTGGAATAATGCTATGATAAACCTATTCCCCTTACTTTGTGTCTCAATGCTGTGATTAATACCAATACCAATAATGCTTGTCATTAATAGCAACAACTTAAAGAAACACTTAAATATTACCTGTTGGCCTATTAGATAATGGTGAAGGAGGAAACCTGACTGAGTTCGTAGAAGCAAGCCTTGGTCTGCGCCTTCTGAAAAAGCTTCGCAAAAGACCACACTTCAAGGACTCTACTAGAGCAGTTTTCCCAGATGCTGAATGGCCAAAGAGCTTTAATTTTATCCTTGGCTGCAGATTATGAGTAGGTCTGAGTTGGTGGATGAACATTGTTCTATGTGTATCCTGAAGGTGAAAGCAAAGAACAAAACAAATACACACTTATGAGGTAAAAAGTCAGATTAAATATGCTTTCATTTCAGACATTCCATAACATGTTTTTTTAGAATAGCTGTAGGACCCAGTATTCTTATGAAAGTAAAAGGTGCAGGACTGATAGGATCTGGAAAGAAACCAGAGTATTTAAGTAGCAGAGACTTGATGTACAGAGTTCTGTCTGAATGCCAATATTGCTATCACTGGGATGTATGCAACCACTCATGCCTACTTGAATGGAAAGGTTAGTTGGGCAAATGTATTGATTCAATAGGTACTGCCACCTACTGACTCATTATGAATGCAAAACTCGCCTTTACTTTTAAACAAGATCAACTGGAGGCTTGTCTGTTGGTGAAGTAAATGTAATCTGGATCCTTCAATAATGAAGTTACAACCCTTTCAAGCCTTCTTTGTGTTGCATACGCATATGCCCCCCATAGAGAACTATTTGGAGGTGTGTTTGTCTTTTTGTTTAGTCTATGTATAGATTTTTTCCACTATTCTAATTTTAGCATGTCTTTGTCCTTTCTAAATTTCATATCTATTTTATGGTTGGTTGCTTTATATAGTTTTGCACACTAAAAATGGTGGAGAAAAAAGGATTGCCTATGACACTCTCCCCAGCACATTTATGGTACTGTGGGTGGTATCGTTACTCGTCATTTCAGCTGATATGGATTATGGCCAAAATCTGACAGTTTACATAAGTTGCAATGAATTTCTAGAAGTCTGTCAGCAATTTTTGAAGGCAGATCCCTCCTCCCCATGTGTCCCTGTGTGAACTTTAATACCTGTTCTGGAAGGCAGGAAAACCTTCAGAGCTGGTAGTGTAGGTGGAAGATGGACAGGCTCCTGTGACAAGTGTGTGTGTGTATGTAATGTGTGTGTATGTAGTGTGTGTGTGGAGAGAACAACTTTGAATGAATGCCTGGAAGGGGTAATGAGCTGGATGAAGAAAAAGGAATTGAAACTGAATCCAGATAAGACAGAGGTGTTTCCGATTAAGAGCCCTAGCCTAGGGATGGAGGTGTCCTAACCAGTTCTGGATGGGGTTACACTCCCCCTGTAAGACTGTTTGCAGCTTGGGAGTGCTCCTGGATCCGTCTCCCCAAATGTCAGCCCAGGTAGATGCGAAGACCAAGAATGCTTACTACTAGTTTCAGCTGTTATACCAGCTCCACCCCTTTCCTAGAATTGGAGGATGGTGATGCTGGTGACCTCAAGGTCTGCAATGCACTTTACATTGAATTCAAAACACATTGAATTCAAAACTCCAATGAATTCAAAACACAGCATCCAGACGAGTTACAGGAACATAGGAGTAAGCATTTTACACCTATACTAAAGTCACTCCACTGGTTGTCAATTAGTTTCAAGGTCAAGTACAAAGTGTTGGTTTTGACTTTTAAAGCCCTACATGGTTTGGGTCCAGGTTAACTACAAGATTGCCTTCTTCTATACAATCTGCCCTGCAAACTTAGATCCTCTGGGAGACGGATGCTCCAGTCCACCAGAACCTGACTGACAACCATCACCCAGATGACCTTTTCATTGGCTGCCCCAAGACTGTGTAATGACCTGTGAGAAGAGCTCCAACAGCTAAATGAGCTGTCAGAATGTAAGGCACAACTGAAGACCCATCTCTTCCAACAGGCCTACCCAGTGATTTTCAGGGATTTTCATGGTATTTGAATAATTTATTATGATCAACAGATCAGAAAATATTTTAATATGTACATTTTATAGAAATATGTTTCAATATATGCATTTTATTGAAAGCTTCTATGTTAATGTGTTTTAACTATGCTGTACTTCATCTAGAGCCATGAGGAGAGGTGGGTAACTTATTATTATTATTATTATTATTATTATTATTATTATTATTATTATTATTATTATTATTCTGTTTCGATTGAGACCCATGGCAAGAACACAACTGGACTGTGGCCAGTGTTTCTAGCAGGAATAATATCAAAGGGCTTTAGTTAAAATTAAGATAAAAACTTGCCAGTGATTCCCCAAACAATCATGTTTTAATCTACTTTCTTAAAAGGCAATTTCCTCCAATATGTCTTTAGTCTCAAGAGATAAAGTTAAAAAACAAACAAACCCTGATTCATCATTCACATTCCTCACCTTTTTAAGCCTTGTAAGCAGGCTGGCTACATGTTCATGCTGCTCGGCTCTAGCCAAATCCTCTGCTGTTTTTCCATCCTGTTGGAAGATAAGCTGTTAGCTAGAATGCCTTCTCACCCAGAAAATGAATGTGTGTGTGTACATACACCACAGTTCCATTATTCCCAAGCTGATAAGAAAATAAATGCTGTCAGAAGCAAATTGATTACATAGAAAACACCAAGGGTACTGTATCTAGAAAGGATCAAAACAGAGGGTGTTTCAAAATGACGGACCTAATTTCAAAGCAGTATCTCTCACAACGGCAACATGTTACAATTACACAAAAAATTACAAATGGTTTAATGAGTTCTCAAGCTTTTCTAACAATTTCAGCCAAAAACAAATGTAAAAAATAACTCCAAAAATGGAGACTATCTCATTAGGCCTTATACTGCTGGGTCGACATCTTGCCAATCTCTGAAGCTAGGGATAGACATTTAGCATTAATCATTTAATACCCTATACCCCAACCTTTCAAATGTTAAGAGAATCATTCATGGACGATTCGTGGTTGCAGAAATATAGCAATTTAAAATTAGGCCCATCTTTTTAAAATAACCAGAATCTTCAGTACTAAAAAAAACAAAGTATCCCCCCCCCCCAAATCAGAACAACTTCTTTTTACAGATTGAACATCTTGATTTTACTGAAACAGTATAAAGTCTGAAATGCTATGTTTTCATTTTTTTTTTTTAAAAAAAATGCGTTTCTAATATTAGGTAAGATCTCTTTGAATCTTTTAAAAAGGCATGAAGATATGTTGATGCACATTAAACAGATGCCGCTAATAAACTGTATTTATATTAGAGAAAAGGAAGTGGTAAAATGAATAGCTTGGTTAATGTATCTACCAACGTTAGGTGGCAGTGATAGAGGAGGAATACAACATTAAACAGCTTAAGCAAACCCAGGAGAAGAGCAAATTTGTCTTCAGCATTGATCTTGACTTTTAATTACCTCTATTTCACAGGTCAGCAGTTTGAAATGAAATGAGCTGCAAGAAAAACTGCTTACTGCAGCAGTACCTTAAGGCTGTTTAAATGCAACTGCTTTTTAGCGTTACTCAATGACCTATCAATTTTTCATTCAGGAAAAGGCTCAGAATATATTTACAATATTAATGCTGCTCTTTTTACAATTGTTTCTCAAATGTGACGATATTTGGATTTAACAAATAAGATTAATGTGACGGCACATTACCTGGACTTACATTAAAGAAACTGAAATAGAGAAATAAATACTGTACATGACTCAAACTAAAATTATCTCTTTTCTGTACTATTTAGAAGTCCTGTCCCAGAACGATGCCTTCATAATCCTATTTAAATATTTCTTTTGCTTTTATTAATGTACTTTGTATCTCTCTCTTAATGTGATCACAATTTTATGATGTTGACTGAATATGATTCTAATTTACTTTACCAAGTAGGCACATGTGTAATCTCTGTCATTCTGTATTATCCAAATCAAGTAAAATCTTTTGTTCTCCTTTTACTTGTGTAAATTAAAATGAAGCTTTAGTTACATAATCTTCCCCACCCATATGTATGTAGTACATTGCTATCCAGAAAAACAAGTGTATTAAATGTGTTGTCGAAGGCTTTCATGGCTGGAATCACTGGGTTGCTGTGAGTTTTCTGTAGGGCCATGTTCCAGAGGCATTCTCTCCTGACATTTCTCCCACAACCATGGCAGGCATGCTCAGAAGTTGTGAGGTCTGTTGGAAACTAGGCAAGTGAGGTTTATATATCTTCAGGGTGGGAGAAAGAACTCTTGTCTGTTGAGACAAGTGTGAATGGCCACCTTGATGAACACCGAATAGCCTTGCAGCTTCAAAGCCTGGCTGCTTCCTGCCTGGAGGAATCCTTTGTTGGAGGTGTTAGCTGGCCCTGATTGTTTCCTGTCCAGCACTTTATGCAACCTGGACACAGCATATTATTTGAAATTACAGAAATGCTGGACCACTCTAACAACCACCATGTCAGACTGGACAGAGAAGCCATTGAAATCCACAAGCATGTCGACAATTTCAACAGAAAGGAGGAAACCATGAAAATGAACAAAATCTGGCTACCAGTAGTAAAAAAAAAACAAAACTCTAGAATCAAGACAGTAAATAAAGAACAATACTCTGAAAACAGGGGAATTCCAGACATGAACCAATCAGGGCCAGCTAACACTGCCCAACAAAGGATTCCCCCAGGCAGGAATAAGCCAGCCTTGAAGTTGAAAGGCTTTTCAATGCTAATAAAGTTGATTAACTGCAACATTCACACTTGCCTTAAACAGTCAAGAGTCCTGTCTCCTACCCTGGACATTGCACAGATATATAAACCCCACTTGTTTAGTTTCCAACATACCTCATAACCTCTGAGGATGCCTGCCATAGATTTGGGTGAAATGTCAGGAGAAAATGCTTCTGGGACATGGCCATACAGGCAGAAAACTCAGAGCAATCCAAGTGTATTAAATCAAGTTATACTGGTGATAACAGTCAAATTGACTATCATTTTGAAACTCAACACTGAATTTTGGCTACTTTATCAGCAAAGAGTGGTTAATTCACACCAACTTTGATGCATGCTGGATTCTAGTTTAACACTAACATATTAAACATTACCATTTTTTGAAGTAAATAGTAATGTACACGTGTATTTTGTATGTGCCAACTTCAAAAATGTCTGGTTTTGGACACCTGGTCACTTTATGTTTATATATATGCCCAGCTGCCTTTCATATCTTATGTATTTCTACTTTTTCACCATTTCTTCTCTTCCACCCTTTTATGTAATTATTCTTTCAAAAGTACATTTCTAAAAGGCACATTTTGTATATATCCTCCACTTTAATGAAAGGGGAAAGACAGCAGGTGGCGCTGATTGGAAGTAGTGGAGCATATTGACTTGACAAGTAGTAATTATTATTCTACAAGATCATCTGAAAACCCGTCTATCCATTTCTCCTACACATATACATGCGCTGAGAAGAATCTCCTTACTTTTTAGTTTAGAAACATTTTTGAAGAACTAGCCTTAAAAGATCCTTTTAAAAGGACTTGTGGGTTTCTGATATACACTAGAAAATGGCTAACAGGTCACTGAAAACAAAACAGTCTATTTCCTGCAAATATACTGCTGATAAAAGCAAGAACTGAATTTCAGATTAATGAATCTGTATTTCATATTAAAATTATAATTATCTGCATCTTATTTCATTAGAAAAATTTTATTTTAAAAATAAAGTGACATCTTATAATTTTTTTAAAATTCTTGGCAGAATACTGCCTCAGAGCAGTGCAAATAGTGCTGGAGTCATACTTACAGAAGTTAAAGCTTCCACATTGGCTCCGCTGAGACAGAGGTACCGGACCACATCAAGAATGCCATTATTTGCTGCCAGATGTAGTGGTGTTCGCCCGTACTGTAAAGAGAAAAAAGGCTTTTAAACAATGATCCTCTCCATTTAACAGTTTCAGTATTTGAATCATATTATTATAATGACTTACCGTATTTTTCGCTTTATAAGACGCACTTTTCCCCCCTCCAAAATAGAGGGAAAAAGTCAGTGCATCTTATAAACGCAATCTACATCCAGGAAGGGAGAATGGGGCGATCTGTGCCGTCTGCGCGTGCGCACGGCACAGATCGCCCCATTCTCCCTTCCTGCACGCAGATCGCCAGGAAGGGAGAATAGGGCGATCTGTGCTGTCCGCGCGTGCGAACGGCACAGATCGCCCCATTCTCCCTTCCTGCATGCAGATCGCCAGGAAGGGAGAATGGGGCGATCTGTGCCATCCGCGTGTGCAAACGGCACAGATCGCCCCATTCTCCCTTCCTGGCGATCTGCGTCTTATCATCAGGTGCGTCCTATAAAGCGAAAAATACGGTATGTCTTTGTGTAAGTTGTATATTTTATATATATGACATTGCTTGTTGAACTGGAATCCTACCTGATACAAGACAGTGGAGGGATTAGCCAGTGTTTCATAAAAAAGTTCTCTTTGGTTGAACTAGCATCCATATTGGAAGGAAATAAGGAATGTGACTTTGTCAACTATTTCTACCGAGGATGTCAAGGATGTCAATTAAATTACTGGACCAGAGTGAAGAGTTCTATTTCCAATGTTACACCCTGTAGCTGAAAAACAATGCCTGTTGGACATGTAAATCACACTGCTAGGGAATGTCACCTTTGGGTCACCACAACCAATTAATCATTTCCCTCTTTTGTTAGTCAAACTATGGTGATATTTTCCCCCATTTCAACCAGACAAGCCTCCGTCAGCAAAATTATGTAAAATGATACAAGTAAACAATCCAAGGTTACTTTCCATACTTGCTAAAATTTGGTTAGGTCATATGATGCTGAACAAATCTTACCAAATAAACTCTGTTGATAGGCTTGTCTTAGGTTCACCATGGGTTGGAAATGCCTTGAAGGCACACAACAACAACAAATAACATAGTTTGATCAAGGCTCACAGGATGAAGCTTTAGGACATTTTATTTAGTAGGGATGATTTGATCTGTCATCTTCCCTCTTCAACTTTACGGTTCTCCCTGAAGATAGCTGAAATTCTCACAATAGCTGGCAGTCTCAGCAATGAAGGATTGCTATGTGCTATTCCAGTCACAATCCAAAGTATTTGAGATTACTTAAGATTTGCTTCCGGTAGAGATGTGGAAATGGCTTTAGAGATCAACATAGACAATTCTACTTTTGCTTTCGCCATAAGACAGAACCTGTTGCTGTAAGGACTATCCTGGTTTTCAAAATCTATTATACCACAGATTTTAAGTTAAATTCTGTGATGGCATGCCCAAGGCTATGGGAAAACTATGCTGTCTGGCTTAACTCGGGGGCTATCTGTATATCTTCTGTTAAAATTAAGACCCTTAACATACAGAGGCACTTTAGGCAAAATGAAAGCTAACCAAAAATGATTTTACTGAAAAAAGGAAGAACAAAGGGCTAACTCCACTCGGGAATATTGCAAGATAGCTTAAAACAATACATTACGAAAGGAGATTTTGCTGGTTGCAGTCATCTCTCTAGAATCCTTGAAAGTCTTTTGCCTCTGATGTAAAGCGATGGATTATAAGATGGTGCTTATAAACTGTCTTGCTCCTCTACTTTGTGAAACTTTAGCTGACCACAAGCTTCTGTTGTCTCTGGGACTGATGGTATATGAATACTACAAAATGCAGAGTTTAGTGCTAAGGATGCCTGTTTTGGATTGCTGAGCCTAGGGTTACCAGACAATGACCAGGCCTCTTATCACTGTAGCTTTGCTGCAGAAAGAAAAGAGTCTAGCAAGAGAACTCTGTGCAGCCAAATCAACTTGAAGGGCTCTTCAAGAGAGAATAAATGTTTCAAAAGTTAGCAATATGTGTTGCTGTAGTTCTCACATGTGTGTGTGTTTTTAAAAAAACACCCAAATGATAGATCTGTTGTCATGGGTACTTTCTGGCACCAACTGCAACATTTTATTCCCATCTTCAAAGATTTACGAGACATATCAGAACAGTAAGTTCCCTTCACTTCCCCATTATTTTTATTATCTAAAAAAGAGTTATACTATTGGAATATATCAGTGAGGTGGATTTTTTGAACTTACTCTACAACAATTAAGGATAAAAAATTAAAAAGGAGAAAAGTTGCCCTCTCAACTATAAGTAATGCTTCAGTAAACCATGCCTTGAGTTTAGTGCATGTGTTTTCTTAAAAACACTTTTGGAATAATCTTTGTACCAATTCAACTTATTTATACAAACAGTCCTCCCCCCCCCCCAAAAAAAAATAGAACAAGGGGATGCAGTGGTGATAATAACCAGCAAAACCTAGGGAACATGAGCGTATGCTTCTTTTGACCAATCTAGTTAAGTCTTCAGTTCTCTTCCAACACAACACAACCCATCCCACAGAATACAAGATTTCAGTTAAGGAATCTAGTTAGTTTCTTCTACTTCTTATGACCGGAGGATCTTCCTGAGTTTGCTTTCTTCTTTTTTGTACGAACCAAATAAGTAATATAAAGTTCCTTGGGTACTCAAAGTAGAACAAGATTCTGGAAAGGAAGTTTCTGTCACCCTTGAATCTATTTTTAAGGAGTATTTTCTATACACACAGTACTGGCAGCTGCTTCCACTTCCCCCTCATTCTGTGGTGTGCATGTATATGTGGATTATGGAAAGATCTTTACTGGCACCCTACCCTTTTTAAACTCTACTCTTTTGAAGACACACACAGAACATATTAACTGTCTACATCATAACACAATGAATACTTATTGGGTTGATGTTCTTTGTGCATTTTCTGCAATCTTCTCAGTTGAAAAAATCACCTTATTTGCACTCTTTTAAATTTAAGAATCAGTATAACACCACCAATGGATTAAAATGTCATCCTTTTATCATTTTTCTAGATGTTCCATTAAAGCATTAGGAAAAAATGTTGTACTGTGCCTTCAAGTCATTTCTGACCTATGGCAGCCCAAAGGTGACCCTGTCAAAGGATTTCTTAGCAAGATTTGTTCAGAAGAGATTTATCATTTCCTTCTTCTGAGCTGAGGGAGTATTACTTTCCCAAAATCGCCCAGTGGGCTTCATGGCTGAGCAGGAATTTGAACTCTGGTCTCCAGAGTTTTAGTGCAATGCTTAAACCAATATACAATGCTAGTTCCCATTATACATACATGCACCAATTTCTGAAGAGCTCCTATAGGAGACTGAACAAGATCATTTGCATGACACTCGATAGGACAGTACCTAAACAAATTAGTTGATATTAAGTTTAAAAATCAAGGATAATCGCTTCGTTAATTATGTCATTTCATGACTTGATATTCAGGATAAATCAGGGTTACAATGGCATCAAAAGCTCTTCACTATCTGAGTCAAGCACATGAATAAAAGCTTTCAGATGCTATTACTGGTACAAATCCAAAGAGCTCAAGTTCAAGCCAACTCACACATGTTTATAGTAGGTAAGCAGTTTAAATACAATTTTTAATGTAGGCAGAAACTTGTGTCAAGCCTCTTAGACCAGTCAAAGACTTTGAACCAGAAAATCAAGTCCTTAGCTATATTAACTCAGTCTTTCTGAAAACAGAGTTTCTATCATGGCTCTGCATTTAATTGCTCAATCAGTCAGGATTAAGCTAACACAATGGGGCAGAGGGCTCATTATCATAAGCCTTTTAAAAAGCTTGGCGGCTGGTGACACTTACATTTGAAAATAATCCCAATAAATGACTGTGCAGCCCAAAATCCACAACTTCCTCTGCTAGTTGTGAGACAGAAGGTCACTGAGGGTTTTTAGGTGGCAAGACTAGATTTGAATAATACTTTATAATACTCTCAAAATAAAAACTGTTAATATGTTCTGTGTGTGTCTTCAAAATAAAAAAAATATTTTAAAAGAATGTATGGAGTTTTTGACGTGCTATATAAAACCCACATTATTCAACATATACCTTCACTATGTAACATCACACTAAGATGGGATTCATCAAGGGCTAAATAAAGGTCCAAATTGAATTTGGCAAACCCTAAATGACATAAAACCTCTAGAAAAGCCTCAGAACCCACAATTAAATTGAGTGATATACTGTCCCCAAATTATAACGCAAATAGGAGTTTGGGTTAATTTCCTTGCCATGCCCAAATCCACCAAATAGTTAATCTTTAGTTGCAACTGGAATTTACATCATATCACTTCTGGGTCAATGGAAACATGTCTATTCAATAGCTTGGGGAAGCTTTGGGTACAAAAACTATCCCCTGCTCAAGGGCATTTGCCCGCCACCGTCCTAAAATATATCCTTTCATACAGAAAGGTTAGCAGAGCCTAAAAACACATAAATTAGCACCATGTACATTTGTTGCTGCTATTAAGTGATCTCAGGCAATTCTCACCTATGGTGACCCTAACATAGTGTTTTCTTGACAAGATTTATTCAGAAGTTTTATACTGTGTTTCTCAAGGAAGATAGTGTAAATGGCAACATAAGAAATAAAAGAAATGAAAGATTATACTTAAGAAGAAAAAGGGAAAAGGGAAACAAAACAAACGAAGCAGAAGAAGATCCGACTACACGGCAAGGAAGAAGAATGGAAGTAAAAACACCCCTCTTCCTTTTTATTTTTATTTTCTCCCCTGTTGGTTTTCACCATTTGATTCCCTTCCCTTCCTTTCTTCTCCATTTTAACCCCAATAGGTTTTTTCCCTCTTTTTAAAACTTTTCTTATTTTCTTTTTTCCTACTGTCTTCTACTTAAAATGTTCTCCCACTTTTTATGTATTCAAAACTTTCTCCTCTCTAATAAAAATATTTTTAAAAAGGAAGATAATGTAAATTACTACTCCACACTTACTCCATTACAATGGAAATATTCTCAAGCAATTCATACTCCTTTTGAGGAAAGCTATAATGTTAATTATTATTTTTAGTTTCAGACACTTCAAGATGCCCTTAGTAGTTATATACATGGTTGTAACAGGTTTACACTGCAAACTTTTAATGTATCCATGAGATTATTACATTTTATTTCCCTTATCCCCAATTAAAAATATGCTCTCTTTAGGCATTTTCTAGGCATGATTCAATGCCAGAACTTTCCAAACAGTGTGTTGTGACACGTTAGCATATTGACTGCAATGTGTGTAGGTGAATTACCTGAACGTAATGAGAAACTTCTGAGTCTATGGGAAATAAATTAGATATTTAAAATATAAATGAAAAGTTTTATGATATTTGTTGTGTCACCATACATTTCATTATTACAATGTATGTAAGTGTCCATGTCTCTTATAAGGGGTTGGTTTAACCTCTGGTTGGCTAGTAAAATTGAATTACTGTGTTGTGAAATGATGCATGTCCAGAGCCATCCTTAGGTAATTTTGTGTAGTAGGCAAAGGTAATTTTTGTGCCCCCTGCGGTGCGGGGGTGGGGCCGCGCAGTGCGGGGGTGGGAACAGGCTGTGTGGTGCGGGGGCAGGGCCAGGCTGCATGGGGGTGGGGCAGGTGTGTGGGGGGGCGGAGCCAGGCTGTGTGGGGTGCATGGCAGGGCCAGGTCCAGGCTGTGCAGACCACATGGCAGCAAGGCCCAGGCTGCGGCGGCAAAGGCCAGGCTGCGGCGGGAGGTGTGGTCAGGCCGCGTGGGCCAGGAAGCAGGGCCAGGCCGCATGGCGGAAAGGCCCAGGCTGCAGAGGGAAGGCCCGTCCTGAAGGTGAAGGAGGTGGGGGCTAGCGCCACCCTCCCGGGGACCTCGACGGCACCCCTGGGACGATTGCGCCACAGGCAAATGCCTAGATTGACTGGCGGTTGGACCACCTCTGTGCATGTCTAAAAGGCGTGTCACCAATATGATGTGATTGGAAAGTTCTGTATTATGATATGCATTCATGGAGGTCATTTATGTTTTATGTTCCTGCACTAAGTCCAGGAATATATCCCCCTTGAAAATGGAGGTTGTACTGTATTTCTTGGAATGAGTAGCTGCTTATTGCATAACAGAAGAAAACTAGAGAGTTGCTGCATCAGTAAACTGATAAAATTTAATTGCAAAAAAAAAAAAGCATTCGCGATATGTAACATCCAGGAACAAGGAAGCAGGATGACTGATGGCCACTGATGCATGGTAAGGAAGCACATGACACATGGAAAATATGTAACTTCTCTACAATACTGTGATTTCTTCAAAGAGAATACTTGAACCAATCTCACTGAACATTTAATACACATCCCCCCAATCTTGAGAAGTTTTGTAAAGTAAGCTTTTAATCATTATTACCTTATTAGTGACATCTATGTTGCAATTTGCTTCACAGAGTGCCATCACTATGGGCATGTTTCCATCTTTGCAGGCTACATGGAGAGGAGTGTTCCCATGTCTGTCTTGGAAATCTATAGAGCTTCCCTGACTGAGGAGTGTTTTAACCACTTCCATCTGACATCTTCGGACTGCCAGGTGAAGAGCTATGTGTCCATCCTAAAGGTGTACATAAAAATTCATGAAAAAATGCACTCAACGTATACATCTCTTTTTTACATGAACTCAGGCCCCATCTACACTAGCATAATGGGTAATAGTAACAACAACAACAACTACTACTACTACTTTATTTATATTCTGCCCTATCTCCCCGAGGGTACTCAGAGCAGTTTACAACAGATATCGGCAAACATTCAATATTGTGAGAGGCTGAACAAAGACAAATATAACTAACCCCACAAATCCCAAAAACAAATCCACATCTATATCAAAAATAATAACACATTATACTGCATATTACTAATATTATATATATAATATAGAATATAGAATTATCATAGTGTTGTATATTATTATATTGTACTATATTATTATATCACAATATATAATACACTACCAGTACATTATACTATTAGTATTATATAATATGTTGTACCATATCATAAGTTGTAGTATATACAATATACAAGTTGTAGTATATACAAAAATACTATATTACAACATTATTAATATTATACACAATATACCAGCACTTTTACATTACAATGTTATTATTTGTATATATTATTATATTGTATATATGGGCTCCCAAGTGTTGTTGTAGGAGACATGACATTATGGGGTAGGCTCCCATAATGCAGTTTAATTGCCTGATGAAACTTAATTGTATGCCAGTGTAGCTGGGGCCATAATGACTAAAAATCTACACAATAACATAAAAATGCAAAATATAATTTTGTAAAATACTGAATCAGAAATGCCTTCTTAAATAGAAAACAATATAGACAAGCAACAAAATCAAATTTCAAATGTTTGTTCTCTAATAGCTTTTACAGGTATGTTAACTAGTGCCTGAAAAATGACATGAAGTGGGCGGGTGAACAAGTGGATTGCTAAAAAAAGTGAGATCTGTAGCTGAATCTAGAAACGGATTTAAATAAGTGCATTCAAAACAGTGATTTGGCAGCACTGAACAGACTAGTACCATTATTTAGTGAGCCTTAATAAATTATGAGCAACGATCTGCAGTATTCAAGAATCATTGGGAAAGGAATATAACGTAAACAGCTGTGCATTATTTATAGATATATAAAACCATTATATAGGCAATTCTTTGCTAAATGTGTCTCATTCAACCGTAACTAACCTTGTCAGTCGCATCAAGGTCGGCGCCATGCTCTGCCAAACATTCCACAATATCATGGTAGCCTCTTGCTGACGCTGTCAAGAGTGGGGTTTCCCCTTCTCTATTTTTAACGTTCACATTACAGCCTGCCGTACACAGTGCTTTGGTAACAGGGTAGTAGCCATGCCAAGCAGCACAGTGCAAAGGTGATTCTTCTTCCTATCATTTTTGTAAAATAACATAATGATGATATTAAAAATTCCAGCATATCTCAGAGCTTCATTGCTTTCATACCACTTCCAATTATGACTTTATAAATCAATGTCCTAGTCAAATACCATCTTTTCAGAGAATGAAGCATTAAATATGTTGTTGAAGGCTTTAATGGCCGGAATTCACTGGGTTGCTGTGAGTTTTCCAATCTGCGTAGCCATGTTCCAGAAGTATTCTCTCCTGACGTTTTGCCCACATCTATGACAGGCATCCTCAGAGGTTGAGACTTCAACCCCTGAGGATGCCTGCTATAGATGTGGGTGAAGTGTAAGGAGAGAATGCTTCTGGAACATGGCCATATAGCTCAGAAAACTCACAGCAACTGAGTTACTCTGTGAAATCTAACCCAAAACTTAGTACGCTCCTTTCTAGTTCAATTGTGTAAAGGATGTTGTCCAAAGAACACAGCAATCTAACTCCCTGTTTGACCCGCTATTATCTGATTCTCTGTACAATGGTAGGAAGAATATGTTACGAATCTTACTCTGTGACTGTGATTGTCAGTGATTTATGCCATTGGTCTGACTACATTCCTTCTCAACAGCATAACAACTTCTGTGTGATTAATGTTCAAGAAGGGGCCTGTTGATGTTGTACATTTTATTAGCTTAATATCTATAAACACAAATATCCCTAAGAATTATGAAGAAGTTCCAACCATTAATTATCCTACTATTCTGCCATAACACAACCCTTGAAGAAACTATGCTGCTATTCTTCACATACTCATTATTTGCATCTGTAATATATGAAACAACACCCACATGGTTTGAGTAATGCTACCATGATTAAATGACGCACACCACTGCAAATGCTATACAGGGAATGACCTACTGAACGGTCACAATAAAAACAGTGTATATGAAAATGATTTGAAAGGAGTTATGTAAAATATTCCAAAGCTTCTTAAACTTTTCCGCATATGACACCTTTTGACGTGAGAATTTTTTACATGGCCCCAGGTATATAGATATATAAAACAGGTATAAAAACCAAACATTTATTGATAATAAAACAGCATTTGCAAGGATTACTAAACAGACCAGTTTTCCTTTTTATGAAGCACAGCTGAAGCATCTTATAGAGTCTACAATAAACACTGCACAACAAATTCATGTAAATGTATAAAACAGCCACTAGCAGATGGTTAGAAAAGTTTTACAGAAACTCAACATCTGGCAGAGGAGTGGTTAGATAATCCTTTTTATTTTATGAATGAAACTTTAGTATAGTTGTCTGACTCCATTTTGAATCTTTATCATTAGTAAACAGCCGAGGAAAGTCTGAGGTTCAATGTCTGGCATGATCAGAACAATTAAATTCCTTTAAAGCTGCTGCCAGTCAGAGTTGACAACAATGAGCAAAATGGACCAAAGATTTGGGTTGCTGTGTGTTTTCTGGGCTATATGGCCATGTTCCAGAATTATTCTCTCCTGACGTTTCGCCCACATTTATGGAAGGCATCCTCAGAGGTTGTGAGGTTGTGATTCTGGCCATGAAAGCCTTCGACAACACATTGGACCAAAGATTTGACTGAGTAAATGACAGTGTCTAATATTTATGTCAAGAATTTAAAAAATACCACCACAGATTCCTATCAAAACTTTTGATGAGACAGGTACTGTATATACTCATACACAAGTCAACCTCATGTATACATTGAGAACAGGTTTTGGGGCCAAAATTATGGTTTCTGTTATGTCCGTTGGATAAGTAGAGGGTCATTTTATGGGCAGGGGAAACACCAATGCCACTTCAGGGCCATGGTTGCTATTTTCCCGCACAGTCATTTGAAAAGGCCAGAAGTGGAGCTACGGTAGAGAGAGTGGGGGGGGGGGGCAGTGGATCTTTCAGGCTCTCCTTGGTTCGCAAGAAGATCCAACCAGTCCATACTCCAGGAAATAATGCCCGACTGCTCACTGGAGGGAAGGATATTAGAGGCAAAGATGAAGTACTTTGGCCACATCATGAGGAGACAGGAAAGCTTGGAGAAGATAATAATGCTGGGGAAATTGAAGGAAAAAGGAAGAGGGGATGACCAAGGGCAAGGTGGGTGGATGGTATCCTTGAAGTGACTGGCTTGACCTTGAAGGAGCTGGGGGTGGCCACAACAGACAGGGAGCTCTGGTGTGGGCTGGTCCATGAGGTCACAAAGAGTCAGAAACAAATAAACAACAAACAGGATGGGCTAATAATAATAATGCTTTATTTATAACCCATCCTATCTCCCAATAGGCCTTTTGTCACTCAACTTAGAGAAAGGGATGGTTCTTTTTCCTCCAGAATAGTTGAGGTACAGAACTCACACTGACCCATGGATAAGCCGGTCCAGGTTTTTTGGGTTGTTTAAGTAAAATTTCTATTTAGGACATATTCATACTTGACTGAGGGCAAAGGTTACTGCTGCTCACTACTTACCTTATCTTGAAAATTTGGATTTGATCCAATGCTACACAGGTAGTGAACCACGTCCACATGACCATACCGAGAGGCCACATGCAGAGCAGTTTCTCCAGACTGTGATTGGAAGAGATACAAGGATTAAATACCATGGCTGATGGTTGAATACTCTCACATTATGTGTGGATAAGAACTATAAACACTGAGGAGCATTGAGAGCTTGGTATTTTTGCCCTCATGCCACCTTCAAAGAAAGAAGACAATGGCTTGGATATATCAACATTTTAATCGACAAACAAGTGCATCAAGTAGTCATTTGTGGAAATCAGTTCTCTTTCCTGAATGTTTTGCCTATTTCTAAAAAGATTAGGTTACTTCAAGTTTATATTAAAAAATCAGCATGCAATTCTTCTGGCTTTTAAAATGTTTTTAAAGATTCAGAATTTTGAGCGTGGTTCAGTTTATCAAATTTTAATGTTTCTATTTATCATTTAAATAAATCATAAACATTCACCATCCTCCTGCTGTATGTGAGAGAAAGACAGAGATGCTTTGGCAGGCTATTTAAGAATTAAGTCAGCTATCATTGGGGTATTCAGGACTGGGAGAGAATCATATTAAGTCTGAAATAGTATTATTATTAAAAGATTAATGAGAAAAAGATAATATATCTTGCTTTCACATGCCATGTTTAACCCTTTGAGATATTCCAAACAATAACTTGTCCGGAAATACAGGAATTTTATACTGTCCTTCAATTGTTTACTAAGAGTGGCTTACAAGATAAAAATCGAATATAAACATTAGCATATAGATTGTTTTTTTTCTTTTTATTGGATATTACACGCATGCTTATTAAAAGGCACAGATTTCAGGCAGAGAGTCCTTGAAGGCAACCAACAATACCAGTGTTGAAAGCAATAAAATCAAAACCTTCTTTTAAAAAACAGCTTGCTTTAAACTTAGCACTGCATGGAAAAAGCACTTAAAATAAATCTCTTTAAAAATGCTAGAAGATGAAACATTTTCCTTTACCTTGTCTCTGACATCCAAAGGGCATTTGCTCCCATGGAGAAATTTCAGGGTTTCTACGTGACCATGTCGAGATGCCCAATAGATTGCATTAGATCCTGCCTGTCCGAAATATGTGATGATAATAATCAACAAAAGCATAAGTAAATTGCAGCAATCTGTTGTAAGCATCCTCCCTACATGTTTAGAATAATACTAAGTTCTAAGAAAAGGACTTTTCCAACACAGAAACATTTTCAGTTTAATCATTTAATATATTAAGTACAGTAGAGTCTCGCTTATCTAACCTTCACTCATCCAATGCTCTGTATTATCCAATGCAGTCTGCCTTTTAGCAGTCAATGTTTTTGTAGTCAATGTTTTCAATACATTGTGATGCTAAATTCGTAAATACAGTAATTACTACATAACATTACCGTGTCTTGAACTGCTTTTTCTGTTGATTTGTTGTAAAACATGATGTTTTGGTGCTTAATTTGTAAAACCACAACGTAATTTGATATTCAATCTCTCCTTATTATCCAAGGTTTTCGCTTATCCAACCTTCTGCCAGCTCGTTTATGTTAGATAAGCAAGACTCTACAGTACTTTCAAATTAATCTACATAGTTATTAACCTGATGGTAGTAACTGAAGGACTGAATAAAAGAGGGTAGGCCTGGGGCAACATTAAGTAAATTACTGAGCTGCAGGAATGTTAACTATCTAAAGCATTTGCACCCATATAAAAAAAAAGGGCTAAATTGACTGTGTCCTTCCAAAATGCACTTCAGATAAGTACAATGCTTAATTACCAGGAGTGATCAAACAATCTCCCCACCTTATCTTGGACATCAATCCGAGCACCTCGCTTCAGGAACAACTGAAGCATCTGAACATTCCCACATCCAGCTGCAATTAGAAATGGTGGTGTTCCATGCTATGAAAAAAAAAAGAAAGACATTAATAACAATGGCCAACATGCATTTTGGAGCCTCAAATTTTAGTCTAATTTCTGGGTATACCTAACGTGCTCATTACAAAAATGGCACCAACGTTTCCCTATGTTTTTGAAATACAGAATACATGGCACCTACCGGTCACCACTTGCTTGCCCATAGATGATAATGATAATAACCAATTTGTAAGAAACTAGATCTGAAGTAGTCTATCCAATGCACTTTTCTGAGTCAGTGTCCAAATAACCCCAGAAACAGGCCTAAAACCAAGACACTAATATAATTTTTGTTGTCTTGTGTAATTGGGTTGACTGGACTCTATTTTATACCCCTCAAAAATATTTTTCCAAACTAAGGTTGGGAAACGTATGGATATTTGGATGATTTCTTTTTGTCAGTAAAAATGGTATTCTTATGTATATTTTTAAAAATTTTCTCTGATGACATCCTACATAGCAAATACATTACCAGTTAGTTGGAGAAGCGCAACATACCTTATTTGGTTGATTGATGTCATAATTGGTTAAAGACCCCAAAAGGTGCTGGAGACCAGGAACGTTGTCATCATTGATGGCATGTATGATGGCTTTCATTACAAATGAATCTTCCTCATCCTCACAAATTAAAACAGAAATAAGCATGAAGTGGGGATGACACAGAAAATAGAGGAGAGAGAGAGAGAGATAAAGAAAAGGTTGGTACAGGCACTCCTAGTTAGAAATAGGGGTGAGGGAACAGGAAGTGAAAGGAAATCTCAATACATTTATGACATCTTTTTTGAAAGGGGAAAAGATTTGCAGATGAAAAATGCCTACGAAGTTACTGAAATAAAGCACTTTTCTTTCCAGGATAGATGTCATATATGAACACTGGATATAATGTATAAGACTAAACATGAGTTTCACATTTGTGAACATCAGCCCGTGTAGGTTTGATGAAAAATAAATTAAGAATCTAATCTTTTTAAAATTTCAACATGTACTCAGCTGATTCCCATCTTCTAGTAGCTAACATGATTTCATATTTCCTGATTGTTCCAAAACAGTTCTCAAAAAAGCACAAACTTTCCTTTCTGTCAGAAAGTTCAGCAGCTCAGTGGTTTAACTCACTGTGCCACTGGAGGCTCCACAGCTTATATATATATATATATATATACACACACACAACCCATATATATATCTGGAGTTACACTTAGAAAATGTACCTGTTTTGACTTACAAATTCAACTTAAGTGCAAACCTGCAGAATATATCTTGTTCATAAGACAGGAACTGCCTTTATTTGGAATTATTTTGTTTGTACCCAAAGGTAAGCCCCCCCCCCAAAAAAAATAATAACATCAAATTAGTCAACACTCCCTTATCCCTCTCTATTTTCAGGATGTTTCTGCCCTCTGTTCTATTTCCCTTCTGTTCCTCTGCATGTCTCCTTCAAGTGCTTCTAAAAAGTTCAAATTCTCTCTAGAATCTCAGCAATGAAGCAGAAGATCTCCGCTTCCAGACCCACACACTGCACACTCATGGAGAGGACAACCTTCAACAGCTCCCTCTTCCCTTCCCTTCCCTTCCCTTCCCAATCTTGGAGTCTTTTAAGGATTCTAATATTTTAAAAACCATCTTAAGAGCCTTAGCAATAAAGCAGTAGGCTCCTGTGGAAAGGTTACCTCCTGCTTCCAGCATAAATAAATACCAACTGAGTTATAGGTGCAAGGATAGGAAAGGAAGGTGAAGGAGGGACATCCTTGCAAGCTTTCCTTGGCTTGAATTTTTAGGCATGTGTGTATGTGTGGGCTGGGATGAACGTTTCTGGATATAGTAGCTTATCGTTCTCAACGGGGAAGCAGAAAGAACCTACAAGAAAATGTGTCAGATAATTCAGCTCAAATATATAGCCTGAAGGAGTCTGAAGTCTTCTTTTCCTGTATATTCATAACATGATATAGAAAGGTCTACTGCTTATTAATCTATTACCATTTTATAATTTGAGAATTTTTTAAAGTTACTTCAGTACAAGAATCAGCAGTGAGCAAGAGTGATCTATCCTTAACATTGTGTCAAACAGTGGTACAATTAGTCTTCAGTTTGTTTTAAACTTCTGGGCCACAAGACTGAAACTGATTTATTGAATGAATCAGTGTAAAAAATGAACAGCACATCAATACATGAAGTTTTGTTTATAAATATGTGGAAGTTAGCAGAAAAACAAAACAATAACATGTTGGACTAAGGCAGCACTCTGCAAAAATGTTGATGTCTTCTTTATTTTTCAGAGAAAATGTTTTCTTCATACTTTTAAAGACTATTTTAAAAGGGTTGAACACATGTAGATGTTTTATTTAGTGTAAAGTATGACCCCGGAGCCCCTGGTGGCACAGTGGGTTAAACTGCTGAGCTGCTGAACCTGCTATTAGAAAGGTCAGTGGTTTGAATCCAGGGAGCGGGGTGAGCTCCCATTGTCAGCCCCTGCTTCTGCCAACCTAGCAGTTCGAAAACATGCAAAGGTGAGTAGATCAATAGGCACCACTCTGGCGGGAAGGTAACGGCGTTCTATGCAGTCATGTTGGCTACATGACCTTGGGGGCATCTATGGATAACGGCGGCTCTTCAGCTTAAAAATGGAGATGAGCATCAGCCCCCAGAGTTGGACACGACTAGACTTAATGTCAAGGGAAAACCTTTACCTTTACCTATTATCTGTGGTTTCATTTATCCATGTCTGACAAAATTTGTCTTCTCTAGGTGTTTCCTAGGTCCTCCAACATGATATTCTTAGGCAAAGAAAATTCCTATTTCAATAGGAGAAGTACCCATGAAAAGTGCAGGATATCCTGCAGATATGGGGGTTATCTTGTACAACAGAATCTCAAAAAGTAATATTCTAGATTTACTGATCTTTGAATACAAATCTCAAAAGCCCAGCTAAAAAACAAAGCGGGAGGGGGATACAGAACTTATTCAAATGCAAAGTATTATCTTCCATCATCAAGGACATTGAAAACAAAAATTCAAATATGTGGGTTCCCTATTCCAAACAGGTGTGTTAATTAACTTCATGCAACTTTGATAAAATTTGCAACTCTAACATTATGGGGGTATAGACTCAAATGACGGAGGAAGTTTGTCATGGATGGGAGGCAGCATGGTGGTTTACAAATTACACTGAGGATACATCTACTCTCAGAATTAATGCAGTTTGACATCACCTTCATTGCCATACCTCAATGCGATGGAATCATGGGAGTTGTAGTTTTATATCTTTCGCCTTCCTTGCCAAAGAATAGTGGTGCCTCATCAAATCCCAGGATTCCACAGCATTGAACTATGGCATTTACACTGGGGTCAAAACTGCATTAATTCTACAGTGTAAAACAGTGTCCCTATGAATATGGAAACTGAGTAGGTGACCTGGTGCAAGGCACACTTTCCAAGTGTTAAAGGAAGGCAAAGACAACCAAATCCCCACTCCAAACAAATCTTGCCTTATGATTGCAAACAAACTCAAGACATACAACAATGACAATAACAACCATAGGAAGATAACTTATAGCATTGAGATGCTTTCAATAAAACCATGAAAAGTAACCATTGCAGTTACTTTAGTGAACCAAAATTTTCCAAATAATATTCCCTGCTAATGATGTTCAAAATGTTAACATTTTAAGTAGATCATCATAGTCTAGCCATTTACCTACCAGAGTGTCATCGCTCCTAGCCACGCTCATGTTACTTCTGGACAAAAAGGATCTTGATAATCTTTGGCATAGTGATATTAAGCGCACAGATTGCTTTTTGCAAGAGAAAAAACAAATATTTTTATGAAAATACAAGAAGTTATTACAGCAAACATTTTCACATGACGAAAATCTTGCTTCACTTTGTAATGCATTATGACATCAGCGAGACGTATAAGAATAAATTCTAATACAAGCCTGTAACAAATGTTTATAGTCTAAAGCCACCAACACAGACACATATTGCTCTCTTATTTCAAGAAACATTTCCTTTGTCCAGATTTGAAGCTCAGCTGATGCTCTTCTTTCTCCTTGCAAGAACTTAGAGGTCCATTATATACTCTGGGTTTCATCTCTTTCTTCCAAGTTGTCAACAAATATCTGCCATTCTCAGAATTTTCAGGGAAATCTTTGTTTCGGACCACTATTGGAGGGAGTGCTTCTCCCTATATGTGCCTGATTGAGGACTGAGGTATATTAGGGACTTATCCTCTGTGTGTCATCAGAGAAGTCTATACATTGTGTAAAGACATGGGAGAGGCTCTTCTCAGCTGTGGCATGCTGACTGTGGAAAACCTTCTCTTTTGGAGATCTGATTAGTACCAACTCGATTTGATGAAGCAACTAAGAATTTGGACAAATCACCAATGTGATTCTAGGCTGCATCAAGAGGAGTATAGTGTCGAGATCAGTGGTTCACAACATTTGGGCCTCCACGTTTTTTGGACTTCAGCTCCCACAGTTCCTAAAAGTTGGTAAACTGACTTGGATTTCTGAGAGTTGAAGTCCAAAACACCTGGAGGCCCAAAGGTTGGGAACAACTGGTCTGGATCAAGGGAAGTAATACAAACCTTCTATTCTGTATTGCTCAGATCTCATCTGGAATATTGTGTCCAGTTCTGGACACCATAATTCAAGAAATACAAGAACAATCTATAACAGGGGTCTTTAAACTTTTTAAGTGGAGGGCTGGTTCATGGTCCTTCAGACTGTTGGGGGGCCGGACTATGATGAAATAGTCCAAAATTAGGATTGTTGTTCAGGTTGTTTCAGACTTAGGTCAACCCTAAGTCTAAAGTTTAGGACAGGGGCCAGGTAAATGACCTTGGAAGGCCACATCCAGCCCATGGACCTTAGTTTGGGGACCCCTGATCTATAAACTGTCTGGAGAAGGGTGACCAAAATGGGTAAAACTGGATGTTGAATGGCCATCTGTTGGGCGTGCTTTGATTGTGTGTTCCTGTATGGCCAAAGGGGGATGACTGGATGGCCTTTGCAATCTTTTCCAGCTCTATGATTCTATATTTTGATTTAAGCACTTAGAAAAACCCTAACTGTTCATCAAAGCCTTTGATTTTCATTTAATTCTCTAAAATGTATCTGGTTGTAAATAAGAGTATTTAAATCTGTTTTAAAACTCATTAATTTTGCTTAACATTTTAAAGCTTATTGAAAATTTTCTAGAATTTTAAACTGCTTGTTTTACTTGACTCGTTAGCCCTCCTGAGAATTTTTTTCATAAAGGATGGGATAGAAATATTTAAATAAATAAAAATCCCTACTTATCTGCTCCATTTCCTCACTACAATGGAAATGCCAAACATTCCTCATCGGCAAATATCAGGCCGAATTACATTTTTAATCTGAATGTTAAACAAACCTGCAAGAGGTTCAAAGACTGAGCTCGTACAGCAAATTCTTTAAGGCATGCATTCATTAGCCTGAATATGGAAATATATTGTTACAAGTACTTTTCTCAAAGACAAAACTATATCCCAATATTAAAAACAGTGGTTAGACCTTACCTTCCATTTCCTTCGTGCTGCAAACTTTTTAAACTTCTCCATATTGACTGCTGATGCTTTTCTACTAAGTGCTTGAAGGGTATCTTTAGGCTGAGAGGAAATTAAAGGGACAGTTTGAAATGCAATACAGAGGAGTAGGAAGATGGCAGAACATTTTCTTTATCTACTGCATTCATTGACAGGCAAGAAGCTCTGGTGAAATTGGGAAAGAACTGCAAAACTATTCTCAATTTCCTCTTACAAATACGCGAGACGTGAATGTAGATAATTTGCATCAGGTTTAGTTCTATACTGGATCCTTTCCTTCTATGGTATTTCCCTACTGTCTGGTGTTGGTAATTATCTGGTTTAGTCTAAAATGTAAGAATCAACCACTTGAAATATGACTATTTTGAAGGAATGTCTTTCTCTCCCTCATGCATTTCCAGTTTTTCTAAGCACTTGCAAACCACCTGCTCCATTTTTGGGTAGCAAGGGAGATAAAACAAATCAGTGAGAGGTATATCTTTAAGAATATCAGAAGGCAAACAAATGTGAAAAACAAAAAAGAATGAAAGGAACAATCTGTACTTTTGTCAACTAACCTTGATCCAGGGATGCTGCAAGCTATCTTGAATTGTCATTCTCTTCCTTTCAAAGAAGAAATCAATGTTATTTTATTTGGTTACATTTAAATTTATATTTACATAAAGGTGACTCACATGTCTTACTATTTTATCCTAAAAATAACCCATGATGTAGTTTAGGCTGCAGGATAGTGGATAAGTACAAGTCAACCCATGAATTTCATGCTTAGTTGGGAACCAGAGATCTTCCTTGTCCTACTTCATAGCATCACACACTGTATTTAACACAGCATTCAACAACCTCATATGCTTCAGATATGTTGGACTCCAACTCCCAATAATCTCTATATATTTGAGATATGGTCCAATAAGTCCATACCAATAGGCTGAGGAAGGCAGCTATAACGTAATCTTCCTGAATATTTTTTAAACCACAAATACAACATATTTATGCAGCTCCAAATAACAGCCTGAGTAATAATAAATCATTATCTGTTAATTTGCTTCCATTTAATCCCACAATATAATGAATTGTGGAATTAATCTGAAGTCCTGAACAACTTAAAGGCATGGCACACCTGCTTTATTCCAAAAGAACTAAGGTGCCCACCAGTTATTCCGGTAACCTCAATATACTAAATGCATCCAGTATCATAAAATAAAGACTGGAAGAAACTTACTTTGGGTCCTTAATTAAAAGTCTTCTTATGAAATCTTTAGCTAGCGCACTGGTATTACTGAAAAATTCTTCCTCAAAGTCATAGTTCACTGCAGACACATTTGCTAATGTTTCTTGTTTACTTTCTCCAAGAAATGGCGATGCACCACTCAGGCTGTAAAAATGAAGTTTTGTCACAATTGTGATTATGTTTGATTTTAGGACAAATTCCAAGCTTGCCTGCCCTGTTGTACCATTGTTATTTTAAAAAATGATGTAAAACACAGCAAAATGTTCTAAACAAAGCTTTCATAATGCAGTTAGTACAATTGCAAGACATAGCTGCGCTAATCTAGATCAGTATACAAAAGGATCTTGCACTGTAAAACTTTTGAGACAAACTTAAAAGAAAAGGTTGGTGTCATAATTTTACCATTGTTAATAAACCCTACATAATGATAAAAATAGAATGAATACCATAAAAATAAAGAAAATTATGTAAAATTTTAATACTTACAGAATGTAAGTTATTACTCCTATGCTCCTGCAATGAAGAAAGAAAAAAGGGAAAAATACTGATCAGTATTCAAAGACACTGAAAAAATATGAATAAGTGAAGTTCCAGAAAACTGAAAACTTACCACATATCTGCCTCAAGACCCAGAGGTTCATAGTTAACTATTTCAGGAGCTAAGAGATAAAGTATATCTTTAGTACATAGCCAAACAACCACAAGATATATTGACAAGATTATGTAATCACTTCTGTTTTGTGGAGAAGGACCCTCTGGATCTTTAAATAACTCAAGCACAGTTATCTCCCATTTCCTTGAGAAGGTACAAGGATCCTTTTGGGTTAAATCTATGACATGTTTTGTATGGTGCATGCATGGTGCTTGATGTGAGATGGTTTGGGCTTTTGAACGGCACATAATCAGTAAACTGAACTACCCTCATTTCAATTCTGAATTCCAGAAAGAACAATCTCAAAAAAGAAAATGTGGGGCCGGAATAATCTACATTAATAAATCAAACTGCATTAGTACAGGCATGTGGGCTATCTGGTTCAAAATATGGAAACTATCCTGCTGATTGGGTCCAACAATTATATTAAAAATCTGTACAACATCCAACACATTTCTGGATAAAAATTGTCTTATTTCTGTCCAGTGAAATTCTATACAACTAGCTCCTCTCACCTGAACATGTGCACCAGTTTTGTAAATATCACTGCCTTCCATAATTACATAGATGACCATAATAACGCTTTCTCTGTCATTACCATACTTGTTATGGAATAGTCTTCAGAGAGCACTTACATGCCACCAGAGCTTCTAAAAGTTCCTTTATAGACTGCACATCCCAGAATCCAGTGACCTGGATGGCCAATTTTGCATGTTGCTGTTATTGTCATATTTATTTAGCAACAATGCAATGTATTCTAATACTGTCATAATAGGATGCTACACTGTAGACATCTGTTCCTTGTAAACATTCTTCAAGAGAAATTCTAGATTCATACATTTTCTCTCACTAAGAAAAGGTAAAACCAGCATACCAGGGGAACTAGTAAAAGTAAAACCATGCAAGCTCCTAGAGTAGTGGTTCTCAACCTGTGGGTCCCCAGATGTTTTGGCTTTCAATTCCCAGAAATCCTAACAGCTGGTTAACTGACTGAGATTTCTGGAAGTTGTAGGCCAAAACACCTGGGGACTCACAGATTGAGAACCACTGTTCTAGAGCATCTATGAGAAAATAAGTTCAAACAGTCTTATTAGGGTCAAAATTTAATTGCTTAGGACACATCCCATTCAAGGATATTTGTGGCTGCAATGTGGTCAGATGGAAAGAAAAATAGGGCTGGCTGTCTTTAGCATACTGATGTCAACCAGTTGACTTATCCCACCAATATCTTGTAGATATTAAATGTCACAGGGAAATACTACAGAATTTTGTGGAACACTATACTACAAAATTGTCATAGCAGTACACAACGTTCAGAGTTCCATCAACTGAGACAGACCTACTGAACAGGAGTGGAATCGCTGAAGAGCAGGGCCCATAAATGCAGAAAGACAATCCAGAAGAATAACCAGTAATATGAAGTGTTACGAAGAAGTGCAAAACAATTGAAGAAATTTGCTCTTTTTTACCAGGGCAACCCAAGCAGTTTCAGCTCCAGAACTAGGATGGAAGCCCCAATGAAATGAGACCAGGAAAAGCATAATCATAAATAAATATTAAAGGTGGGACACTTCCCATTCCCAATTTCTTGCCACCATCTGAAAGTTAGATTTGCTAGAAGTTAATCCGGAGCTAGATCATGAGGATTCAAGGACACTGTCAGAACGAATGTTATTACTAACTTATTAGTTGTCGAATCTCCTTTGGAGGCCTTGAAACAGAGGCTGAAAGTACCTCTTTGATTATGTTTTTCCTGCATGGCAGGGGTTGGACTAGATGGCCCATATGGTCTCACCAACTCTATGATTCTGATTCTAGTGAAACCCCTTTGCCCCAGAGCTGCTCACCTGTCACACACAAAAGGTCCTTTAGTGGAAGAAGCAAGAAACATTTTACAAAGTGATAAATTTAGTTTTTTTCTCTAGTTTTTGAACAGAAGTAATCACCGTCAAAAATGGCTGATATAAAATCCCAAAGACCAAACTATCGGTGTGTGAGTGTGGGTTTCTGTACATTTATTTACACTAATATTCAAACAAAGTGGGTATAGAAAATGTATCTACTGTTGTATCACACTCAAAACTTTGTGATTTTGTGCAAACTGGATAGCCTCTGCTTATCAACTAACTGATTCTCAGCTCCATTCTCAAGAGGGAAAGCAAAGGAAAGGCAAGAAACGATTAAAGACAGTGGAGATCAGTTCTACACAGATTAAAATCTACTCAATTCTGTCATGAAATCAAGTTCCTATACTATAGCCAAATTACAAAGGAAAACACTCACCAACAAATTCAGGTGTCCCAAAAATGTTCTTGAACTCGTTGCTAAAGTCTATTTTGTGTGCTAAGCCAAAGTCAATAATCTTGATGCGAGGCTTTGGTACGTTTCTATCCAGCAGCATTATGTTTTCAGGCTTTGAGGGGAAAATTGGTCATACATTAACTGTTGCATAGTCACAATCTGAAAAAAAGAATCTCTCCCTGAAAAAATGTTCAAGATCATGTGCTACAATCATCCCACCACCCATGAAATGTGTTTGCAGTTTTCTTTTAAAACAAAAATGAAATACTAACAGAAGTAAAACGTTCAAATACATGAATGTGCATGTACATGTATCTAAACATCCACAATTTACAGAAGTGTATCCTGTAACACTGACTAGATGCAGGATTCCCAATGGTTATCTCAAAACAATAATTTACATCAACATCAAAGACTGGTTTCTTGCACACATGATTTCTAAGAGCTTCTTTGTGTAGTATTCTAAAAGCTAAACGCACGGAAAGCCATCCAACATACCTTGAGATCAAAGTGTGCAATTTGCAAAGAGTGGAGATAGTTAACACCATTAAGGATTTGCTTGAGAAACTCTGTAGCTTCCTCTTCAGTCAGGGATTCCTTTTCAGCTAGAAAATCAAAGAGTTCCCCTCCTGCAACACTATGAGAAGAAGAGCTGCAGTTATTGACTTGAACACTTTAACTTGCTTTTTTTCTCTTTACTCAGTTTAAGGACTTTATACAGCCTTACTAAGAAAGACTGTCAGTTTAAAAGGCTTCTTGTACAGGATGTAAGCCCACCTTTTATAAATCAAGTTCAACATAGAAAGCAATTGCATGGATTATTCAAATATTTGAGGTAACTAAAACATTAATAATGATTACTAGTACTTGTGACTTTCCTGCTGTATAACAAAAACTGTAATACATATATAACATAAGCAATTAAGTACCATATTTTATTTTGGAAAAATGTTTCAGAAATGGTTAGAATCGCAAGAAACTTAGCTATTAAGTTTCTTTTGATTTTTAAAAAGCATGTATAGTAATCTTGTGCATTTGTATGGAATTGCTATCGGTTTTGTTTTCTTTCATTCATTTTGCTCCATTTTTGTTTTTGTTTGCCACTTCTGAAAACAGGACGCCTATCCGAATGGGAATTTTGTTCCACGTCCAAAAGAACAAAAATTTTCAGACCATTGACAGCAATGGGAAGGTTTCCAAGGCTTACCTTCCCTTTGGTTTTAGGACTAGAGGGGTGAAAATTGCCATATATGGAGGGCATATTGACCCCTTTTAGCCCACCAACTTTTTAAAAGTTTTCTAAACGGAGAAGGTAGAAGCCCAACAATGTATTTCCTTTGAAAAATATTTGTTTTTTTTTAAAACCAATACTACCCAAGGGGGAAGAAAAAGTCGGGTTTTAAACAAAGAATTAAGAATAAAAGATTTAAAGATTTAAAAATAATACAGTACAGCAAATATAAGCTACAGAGATCTCCTCTCCCCCCCCCCAAAGCCCCGCGTGCGCTCCCCAGCCAAACCCACCCCACTCCATCAAAACTCCCAGCCCCCTTCACTTTAAAAATAAAAATAAAAATTAGAAGCCAAGCAGCCAAGCTTGGGGAAAAATAAAATACAAACAAATCTCAAGGAAGGAAGGCAAGGCAAGACGCAAGGCACTAAGGCAGCAAACAAGCAAGCACACGAGCACAGAAAGACTGAGCTGAGCGAGGAGCAGCAAGCCAGGCAGTCAGCCAGCACCAGCAAAGGACGCACCCACAATGGGCGCTTTGAGGGCAATCGCCCCATTAAATACCCTAGCAAAGTCACAGTTTCCTTGGCCTCTGATTGGCCAAAAGCCCCAAACGTCACCTCTTCCTCCTCCCTTAATGCATGCAGAAGAACTCCCTGGGCTGCGTGAAGAAAGCCACGCGGCTCAAAACCCAAACAAAGAAATGGAAACGATGCAACGTTCTCTTTCGTTTCACCATATGTTTCATCCAAAAATGAGCTCTTTTGTTTCTTGTCATCCGAATGGATGGTACGAAACAAATAACCGAATGAAACTGTTGTGATGAAGTCTCCAAGTACAGATACTACTAGATGTATTAGAAGAGGCAGGAAGACTGCTCGTGAGCAAGACTCCGATGAGAAGCAACAAAGGAAGAGAATCCGGGAAATACTTGTGGAGCCCTCTGATGATAATACCTTTGAGGGTTTTGAAGGGGATTGTGGGACTGGGAGTCAGGAGGATGGGATGTCAGACTCTGGGAGTGAGGTGATGGATTAGACTAAGGTTCAGGAGATCCGGGAGATTCTTGAGGAGCCCACAAGCAGTGGTACATTTGAGGGATGGCACGGAGAAGATACAGATAGATCCTGGGGAGTTATGGGTTTGGATAGAAGATGGTCTGGCTGGAGAGATTGTAGAAGGGCTGCAGCTGTAGGTGAGGCGTTAGGTGACTCCAGATCTGATGAGGATTTGCAGCAACCAGCTGTGAATGGGGCGTTGGCTGGCTCAAGTTCAGAGGAGGACTTGTAGATAAAAGTAAGTTTGTTGCTAATGTAACTTTGCAATCGGCAAGGTGTTTTGTTGGACGCTTTTCGGGATCTCTGTTTCAGAAGACGTGTTTGGAAGATTGCTTTGGGACATAAGTGTTAACCCAGGTTTTTAGTGGCAACGGGGGCTGGCATTGTGTGGGTTTGCGCTGGATTGTCCTGTGTTGGTTTTATGCAAAGCTACCGGCTTGCCTCTGTCGCCTTGGCTCTTTGTGTTTACCTTGGACTGGAATTCGGTGACTGTGACTTCTTCCTGATGACCTGGACTGGAATTCAGTGACTGAGACTTCTCCCTGATGACTTGGACTGGAACTCGACACCTGTGACTTCTTCCTAACGACGCGGACCTGACGTGGCAGCTGTGACTTCTCCTTTACAACGTGGTTTTGCTTTAGCAACGTTTTGGGGCATCGTGTGGCCGTTGGTCACTGTGGGTTACTGCTGGTAGCTTTCATGTGATTGTTTAGCTCCAACCAGCAGGTGGAGCGAGTTTCCAGCCTTTTCAACTAAGTTTGTTTTAATCTGGATTATTTCCCAGGATAATCCATATTATATCCCAAGTTTGGGTCTTTTGAGTTCTTTTTGGACATTGTTACCTCACACTGAAGAGAGTGTTTTGAGCCTCCTTTTGGTTGTTTCTTAGGCTCCTTTGTGTTGTTTTTGCAATAAACTGAGTTGTTTATATTGGCTTGCGTCTGACTCGTAAGAGAAATAAATGGAACAAATACTGCACACACTTCTAATATATAGTTATCTTGAGAGCCAAAAGAGAACCCTAACTGTAAAATAAGGCAGAGACCTCTGTTGTCAACATGATCCTAACTATTTCGTTCCTTTGGGGATTTTCAATGTCATACAAACTGTCAATATATTCTAAATACTATTGTGTACTCTTTTGCTATTATGTATAGTTTTTTGAAAAATCACACTTAAAAGCTTTAAAATACTTTGGCTTAAAATTTGTTAAGAGATCCTTAAAGATGAGCACACAAACTCTTAGTTTTCTGCCAGTAAAGAAATAAGAGCTGTCTATAAGGGTTACTTGTTTTCCACACCCTTCCCTTCAGCTAGAACTTTCCTTTTAAAAGGTATTCTGTTTGTTTTGACAACTGTTGCTCCTCCAAGCTAGCATCTACATCATTAACAATAAAAATATTTAAAAACCAAGATTGATTTCCAAGTGAACCATCAAATGTTTATTACTATGTTCTTATCTAAACTATTTCTTATTTTACATACCTCTCTGCCAAGTGTCCTCAATACAGAAATGAAACCATTATATAACTATTATGCCATAGCATACAGGTAACTCAGTACTGAAACTCATCCATTAGAACAGAATTACCAACACAAATGTACAGTGCCTTCATAAATCTCTAGAAGATCAAAAGAAAACTAGTCAGATTATTATATTGTATGCTGTACATAGCAAGAGTAAAAATCGTGTCTTTTTATCCATCAGCTTTCAATCAGAATGCTCAAGGACAGTATGTTCTGGATAAATGTGGAGATTTGTATGGAAGTAGGTGTTATGTTGCTTAAGTTTGTCCTGAAATATCAGCCCTAGAGCATCTTTTCAGATGGGACACAAAGCTGGGATGAGCCCTGAAATTGAGCAGGAAGGCAAACACTCAACAAAGAATAACTTTGACCAAAGTATCTATCAAGCCCCAGTCCAACCTACTCACAGCATTGGCCAAGACGGAGAAAAAACGATTCCACACATCATTATTTTATTGTGTATAGGTAATATCTAATGCATACATGGAAATCCTTATCTGAGGTCTATGTGACCAGCACTGAATGTAACCTGAATGTGTTTGTTGTTTATGAGGACGTTCTCAGGGTCTAGCACTTTGTGTAGCCATAACTCCTGGTTGTTGGTTCTGGGCACAGAATATTGCAGTTACAGGGAGTTCCCAAGTTACAAGCATTAGACATACAAACAGCTCATAGTTAAGAACAGGGGTAGGACAACAGGAAGTGAGAGAAATCTGCCCCTAAGAAGGGAAATTTACTCCTGATAGCACACTCTCTCTATATGTATTGTATGTATGTATGTATGTATTATGTATGTATTTCTGACTGGAGTTACACTGAAAAAAATGTACTTGTGCCAACTTTACAAACAAATTCAGTTTAAGAACAAACCTACAAATCCTATCTCATTCATAACTTGGGGACTGTCTGTACCGTATTTCTAGAAAAACATAAATGAGAGAGCTCAGCATGTCATGGGGAGATGTCAACTATTGTCAAAATGGAGCTGTTCAGGCCATTGAAATACCGTAGATCAGCATACAGATGAATCTTTAATACTTAATTTACACCAATAGTCCCAGGCCATTACAACTGTAAAGATTAACATTAGCACTTAAAACTGTGCCTGCAAAGTAACTTTCCCGCAGACAAACTCTCTGCAAAACAGATACAATATGTTCTCTGTGATCAGACCTAGTTAACAGCCTGGCTCTTTCACTCTGA
Organism: Anolis carolinensis; assembly: GCF_035594765.1. Classification (NCBI taxonomy): domain Eukaryota; kingdom Metazoa; phylum Chordata; class Lepidosauria; order Squamata; family Anolidae; genus Anolis; species Anolis carolinensis. The sequence continues at coordinate 252,449,048 of NC_085842.1, read as the reverse complement.
ACAAATTGATCTTTTCAATCTTCACAAACTGTCTTAGATGACACAATTCAATCTGGAAATAACTATTACTGTTGATTTTAAAACATTACATCCAGTTTGGTGTTTTATTGTGCATATTGTCAGGGACAAACACCTGTACAGTTTATGGGTACCTATGCTTGATTCCTTGAACTCTTGTGGGAACATACAATGAAAACAGAGAGCATCCCGGATGGACAAAGTAGCTTACCATCTTGTTATTCCCAGCTATTTACAAGATCTGCACCATAAGGCTTAAAGTAATTGCATTCCCTTGCTGTTTGCTGTCCTCTAATCAGTATTCATAGCAAAAATATCACTAGTTGTCTATCCTTTCACTTGTTTTGTGCCAGTGACTTCTAATTAATGGATATCTTATCATACAAAGACACAGGATGTCAGCTGCAATATTGCAATCATTGTCTTTTATGCAAACTGCCTTAATTTTGCATTCAGTATTTCTTTGCTGTGTAGCTGTGATTGTGCCAATATTTGCATACACTATGTGGGACCACAAGAATTTAATATGAAAGGCAAACATGTGATCGTCCCAAGGGACATATACCATACATGTATATAGCTAGGGTCCAAACCATTTTGAAGATCATATCTCTTTTAATAAGCCTGTCTGATTTTTTTAAGGTCTTTAGGGGAGGCCTTTCTTTCTATCCCGCCACCAACACAAGTGTGTTTGGTAAAGATCTGCTAAAATACATAGGATGCATTGTGATAGGGCAGATTTGGCAATGCTGATCTGAAGTGGGGTACTCTGGATCAACATTCTTGGCGGCTACACTGTCCACCCCCCGAGTTGGCTCAGGAGTTGCATGGGGGCTTCACTCTATATCCCTGAACTGCCTTGGTGGCTGCATGACTACGAGGCATCAAAACCAGCATGGCACTGTTCACCCATGATCCTTATCTTGCCCCCCTCGTTCTCCTCTTAGCAGTGCCCACTGGGCACGAAAATGACAGTAGACACTGCTCGGCATCTGGTGTGATGCTATCCAGAGAGTTAAGGTGGTTGGAGGGGAGAGGAGGAATCACTTCCCTGTCTTCCCCCCATTGCCTCGATCCCCTTGGTCCTCTGGGGCACTTTCTTGCCTAGTGAGCACCACTAAAGGAATATCAGGAGGCAAAGTGGGTGCCATCCTCTTCCCTCAGATTGCCAAATGAGAAGCAGCACAGTTAATTAGAGAGAAAGAATGTAGGGTATAACATAATAACATATAATAATAATAATAATAATAATAATAATAATAATAATAATAATAAAAAGACTGTGGCACAAGCCAGTCAAGGTGGTCCCAGTGGTGTTCGGCACACTGGGTGCAGTGCCTAAAGACCTTGGCCTGCACTTGAACACAATTGGCGCTGACAAAATTACCATCTGCCAGTTGCAGAAGGCCACCTTACTGGGATCTGCACGCATTATTCGCCGATACATCACACAGCCCTAGACACTTGGGAAGTGTCTTGCGTGTGATCCAGTACAACAGCCAGCAGAGTGTCTGCTGTGGACTCATCTTGTTGTGTTTCAAATAATAATAATAATAATAATAATAATAATAATAATAATAATACAGTCCCAAATATGCTGGATACTCCAGGGTTTGGGAAAAGCTCCAGAGTATGCTAGCACAGTTCAAGGCCACATTATGGCAAATCAGCTCAATTTGTCATGTAGTGGCTATTGAGCTGATTCAGCCCCCCTACACCTTAAAGACACACCCCATGACAGTCCTTTATTTAGGCAGGCCCTTGGATTTTAGATTACTGTGGCAAAATAACCCTTTGAATGGAGTATATAAAGTATTCACTTTTTCTATTGTTTTGTTTTGTTTTTTTGTTTTACTTTTGCAACTCAGTATCTTTAATATAACTTTTAAAAATGTTGTATCGAATATATTTTAGCATACTTTGTTTTTAATTTGATGTGAGCTCCAATGCTAGGAGAAAGGTGGGAGATAAATAAAGTAAAATAAGATAAATAATAAATATGCAGTACACGTTTATCAATATCACTGTGCACTGAACCTGAGTAATCATCACCTCTCTCTCAAACAGGTAGCCATTCTCATTGGAGCATTAATTCTTACTTTTTTTTAAAAAAAAGCTGAATCAACAATTTCTCCATCTTTGTGTTTACAAAGTTTTAAATATGTGTTCTTACACAACAAGAGTGCAAATTAAAAGCACAGGAATATTCAAATTGTTATTGCTTTGTGCCTTCATGTCATTTCTGACTTATGTCAAGCTTAAAGCAAACATATCATTTTGGGGGTGGATCGGTTTGGAGGGGGTTGTCTTTGCCTTTCTCTGAGGCTGAGAGATTGTATCTTGCCTAAATTCACCTACTGGATGTTATAGTTGAGTGGGGATTTGAATCCTGGTCTAATCCAAAATTCAACTAATGCAGTGCATTTGTATTCAAGAAGTGCATAGCAGAAAAGTAGTAGCAGTTAGGAGATGACAGTGAGTGGGAAATACTGGAAAGATGAAAGCACTATGAACAGACAATCATTTTGTCAAACAGGACAGAAACATAAGAGAGAGATCCACAGTAATGAGGCTACTATGGCAAGGTGAATGCAAACACATCCTACGCTTTCTTGGAGTGCTGCTTTAAGTCTGTTACAATGCTTCAACATGTACCATGAACTGCTTGCTTACTTAGAAGAACTAAAATTAAAATGCAAAGAATATGTCTGTGCCATCCAGATGACACAGCTGCAATGTTGCAATTTTTAGGTAATGTTCACTTGATGAATATTTGCTGATGCAAACCAACTAAATGAGAAATATTATAATCCTTTCTTATCATATTAAGATCAATTCTAAAGTGCTTTGTGTTTCAGATATCATTTTGTAGTTTTCCATCCAGAACCACAGAAGATCTATTTATGGAAGATTTATGATAGCATCTGTGATCAGTCCTTTTTGTCTTTCTTACTTTTCTCTAAGAGAGATTGGTGAGAAAATTCTACATAGCTCCATAAAGAACTCTTGAACTCAGATTACAGCAATGTGGAAGTGAGCACTACCTGCAGATTCTATGCTTCAGAAAACAGCATACAATTGCATTACATTCAGACAATGAAACCCCCATTTTCCTCATTCAATAATATCAGAATATGAACTTCTACCAAGCACGTTCTCACAATCTTACTGAAAACACTCACATGTCTATTTTCCTCAAACATCACAGTGATAGGACTGAATCTCTGCACAGATGCAGATCCTATGCGTGTGAATAAGAAGATCACTTGGTTAGAAATAAGCAATCTATTCTTAGCCATGGGGGACACCTACCAAAGGTCAACCATAGATCTAAGTGTGTCAGCAGCCCAGCATCTCATGCACAGAGTATACTTCCATAGAAACCATTGTTCCCAAGGTGAAAGCAGTACTGGTCCATTGAATATTTTGGTGCTTTGACTCATGTATGCAAAACAAGCATCCTTAAACCATAAATGTTCCTTTGTTTTAAATATACAAGTCTGCAAGAACAGATGACTACCTAAAAATATTATTTGCATTTACTATTTCAGGTAATTAGAATTTTACCTGGATGAATACAGTTGTATATCTATATGAATCTATAGATAACCCATGAAAATCACAATAAATTTTATCAATGCGACTACTACAGGTTCTGGCTTGAACTTCAATTAAAAGTCTCTTAGAAGATAAAGAAGCGAGTTTAAGAGTTAGCTCAAAGATGGAAAAAAGTGTGTGCACTCACCTTCCTTTGGGAGGCAAAAGGCATCACACAACACTAATTATTTTGTAGACAGGCAAACCCCTCTCTCCAAGCTTTGGGATTAAATGTTACATCCCATAAGGTATCATTATAGATCTTAAACAGAAGCCACAAAACAGATTAGTTTTTTTTTTTTAAAAAAACCCAGCCTAATAATCCCTTAATGAACTACTACAATTGCATGTACATGCCTTTATTAATCAACAGATTAAATAATTAAGCCATCATCTAAAGATATATTGTTGCATTGAGAATTTTAAGCCCAGAATATTCAATAAAATTAAAAAAGATTTACACTGAAAGGGGTGGTAAATTGGAAATAAAGACCTTGATATTTAATGTAGTATTCTTCCCAATAGCAAAACTAATCCATTGCATGCATTATTAACTGGGGGGGGATGGCCTGAACAGTTGCCATGAGGGGTATTTTTTGACAGGGAAGGGAGGCAAGCTTGGCAAGGCATGAAAGTCATCATTGAGTTCAACATGAGAAATTTGCAAGGAAACTCTCATAGACACCAGTGGAAAAGTTACTCCTATCACTGCCCATCAGCAGTACAGAGCCCCCCAGTGGTGCAGTGGGTTAAACCATTGTGCCAGCAGAACTGATGACTTGAAGGTTGGGTTGCTGACCTGAAGGTTGTCAGTTTGAATTCAACCCGGGGAGAGTGCAGATGAGCTCCCTCTATCAGCTATACAGCTCCATGCGGGGACATGAGAGAAGCCCTCCACAAGGATAGTAAAAACATAAAAACATTTGGGCATCCCCTGGGCAACGTCCTTGCAGACGGCCAATTCTCTCACACCAGAAGCAACTTGAAGTTTCTCAAGTCGCTCCTGACATGAAAAAAAGGAATACAGATGACAATAGGCAAGCATTATCTTCTGTCCAGAAAAATCCTCCATGTGTTCAAGCCACTGCCTTGCCATGTGCAGGTGGCAAGTAGCATTTGCCATCAAAAAGGGGCAAAGCAGTAGTGGTGGCAGAGCCCCAAGGAGAATCCTTCCTGCCCTTATGTGTTTGACCAGGAAGGTGTTAGCAATGAAGGAGCCTAGGAGGAGCCAGTACCAGTTTATATTTCAACAGGAGACACTGTGGATCATCAACACAATGTTGGACTGCTTTCATACCATATTTATTTCCTGTATTTATATCCCACCCTTCTCACCCTGTAGGGCAGTTCACAAAAAGTGTGATGCTAATGGGTGAATCTGGCGCACCTCCAGGGCAAATTATTCCTGATTGCACTAACTTATTTGTGCTTTTGTCATTTGTCTTTCAGCTTCATCAACTTGATTTCTGTCAGATGGGTACTCTGTGATTTCACAATGCACTATGGCAGCCTTTTGTAATGGAATCCACAATTTTCTCAATAGAAGTTGCGTATCCCTTATCTGAAGTGCTTGGGACCCCAAGTCTTTTGGGTTTTTGATTCCCCCCCCCCCCCACAGATTTTGGAATACCTGCATTTTTATATATGAATCGAAGTCTAAAAGGAAATGTGTTCATGTTTCGTATTAATTTTGAACACATAGCCTGAGTCTAATTTCATACAATATTTTCATAATTTTGTTCATGAAACAACATTTTTATACACTGAGTCATTGGAAAGCAAAGGTGTCACTATCTCAGCCATCTATGTGGACTATTTGGGATTTTGGAATTCCAGACAAAGGATGCTCAACCTGTTTGTGGAAATGTTGATGTCTCTTGCAATGAAGTAAAAACTAAACTAGCTTTAAAACCCAGCAGTTGTCAAGGAATTACCAGAGAAGTAATCGAAAGTCATCTCATTTTGTCACACAAATGTAACCTGTTGGAATAATTTACTGTTTGAATAATTGTTTTATCGTTTTATTGCTGTATGTTTCGGGCTTGGTCCCCATGTAAGCCACTCCGAGTCCCCACTGGGGAGATGGGGCGGGGTATAAAAATAAAGTTGTTGTTGTTGTTGTTGTTGTTGTTGTTGTTGTTGTTGTTGTTGTTATTATTATTATTATTATTATTATTATTATTATTATTATTATTAACCTGTTCAAAATGTTGCTCTAAGGGTCCTACCCCAATTAGGCCAGACTCAACTATAGTAAAGTTAATGTATTTACATAAAACTCATTTTTGGTAATCAAACAATTTGAATAGATATAGCTAAACATACACAAATAAAGCAAAACATCCCCATAATTCATATAGTCAATAACATAAAAGCACACATGACAATATTTTAAAAATGGAAAAACTTAAGCCTATGAACTGTAAAACATTAAATAAAGAAAATTCACAAAATAATTGAAACTGTAACCTCCCCCCCCCCTCGATGGATTGTCACCTTGTCATGGTGACAATGAACCTGCGGGCATAACCACTGGAGTCATGCACTCCCAGGAGGGGCCACAGGGGAGGATCCAGACCAACCACAATCCGAAGACCCAAAGACCTCAACGGCAGAGTAGGCGGAGGATAACATGGTACATGTTACAATGGCTGTGCGGGCGGAAGAAGACTGCAACAGACCGAGAAGCCACTCTCGTGTTAATCACACCACTGCTGGGACCTCACTCTGTGAAGACTGTGTGTTGACCGGCTGTGCACTGACCTCCACACATTAAAAAAAAATCATGCACAGGCATGTTCCAAAGAAAAACACAACAGAGATGGAAGACCATCATCCTCGAACTACGAAGGATCGCCTAAGGACCCAAGTTTCATAGAATCATAGAATCATAGAATAGTAGAGTTGGAAGAGACCACATGGGCCATCTAGTCCAACCCCCTGCTAAGAAGCAGGAAATCGCATTCAAAGCACCCCCGACAGATGGCCATCCAGCCTCTGCTTAAAAGCCTCCAAGGAAGGAGCCTCCACCACGGCCCCGGGGAGAGAGTTCCACTGTCGAACAGCTCTCACAGTGAGGAAGTTCTTCCTGATGTTCAGGTGGAATCTCCTTTCCTGTAGTTTGAAGCCATTGTTCCGTGTCCTAGTCTGCAGGGCAGCAGAAAACAAGCTTGCTCCCTTTTCCCTATGACTTCCCTTCACATATTTGTACATGGCTATCATGTCTCCAATCATGTACATGGCTATCATGTTTCAGGTAATTCAGCAGTCATATTCACAGTTTCAGGTAACTTTGGCCAGGCGGGAACATATCATCTGCGGATGCATGGATTTTATTGCATTCCAATACAGCTGCTTTTATCTACAGGAAAATGATGTTATCCAAAAACCAAAAGGGAGTGTCTCACCAAAATAAAGCAAACACAACACTGGAAACACCTCACCCTGTTTCTGGTCTTTATCCCCATCTTCTTCTAGTCTGAACTTCCATTTCCAAAAGTCCTATTCTCATATCCTCCCTTCCAGTTTAGAAAGAATATTCATAGGACTGGCCACAGATATTACACATAAATATATGGTACTAATCAGCAATGAAATGTATATGTATGCATTACAACAGATTTACAGAACGGAACAGGATTTTATGCAGCCTGATAATTAAGTCCCCCTAATTTAAATTCTTCAAACCAGCTTAAAAAAAAACCACACCAAATATAGTACCTTCCAACAAAAAAGAAACAATTTTTATTTGGCCAGTATCTTCTTCAATCTTAAAATAAACCAATATGATTATTTAGTTTCTAATAATAAATGACTAAATCTAACCCGCCATTTTCAAAAACTGAAATGATGAAATTGAAAGCACTTTCTATTCACAGATATCACAGCAGTTATTTAAGAAAACTTCATTTGATATAGCAAAAGCTATTCGCAGAATGAAAGGGCTGAAAGCAGTCATGAGTAACCTGAGGTCTGTGGTTCTCATGCTATTCTTTTAGATGACCTGTTACCATTTTGAGAATGAAAGCTGTACATTTCAGCACTGGCTTTTCTTTTGACTGGGGAAGACAAATGAGAATGCCTGTGATGACTCATGGGCCATGTGGGCCATGTAGTCCCGTTCCTAGCGCTGTTGTGACAGAAGAAGAGGAAAACTTGGGTTTTCCACCGTTTCAGCCAGAATTGGAACTTTCCCAGCCAGAATTGGAGCCCTTGCACCTGCAGGAGGTTTGTCTTCCAGAAATCTGCCAAACAAGCCCTGAGTCAAAATCTCCCCCATTTTCTCGCCGTAATTATTATCAACAACAAAAAGGAGTTCAACAGGCTAATCGCAGAAGCCTGAGAATCGCAGCCAGGCATTCAGCTGATTAAGCCTGCTTTCATGAGAAACTTTAGGGAGTCATGCATCTGGACACAGAGATTGACTTTCGGTTCTGTTTCCCCAGAGAAGTGTTCTTTGGTGGGAAAACGAGACCCTATTTAGGTTCTTTGCCCTGTAGGAATCTTGCGGAGTCAATTCGTCAGCTACTGGAGTAGGTTGTGTGTGGACAGCGCTACTCCCGCTTCCAAGCCTTCGTTCCCGCTTCCAAGCCTTCGTTCCTGTTTCCAGCCTTGTTTTGCTCCACGGACCTTGCCTTGCTTCCTAGGACTCAGCCTTGCTTTCCAGGACCTTGCCAAGTATTTACCACGGATTTTGTCCCTGATCCTCGTTCCTTGTTGCCTTGTATCAAGCCTTGTGTTTCAAGAATCAAGTTTACTTCCTAGCCTTGCATCAAGTTCCTTGGACTAAGAACCTTGTCATCTCCCCTCACTTTGCTTGGCAAAGTGAGTGTTTCGGTTATTGGATTACAACTTTGGACCTTAATATTTTATATTGGACATTGTTTTCCTGGACTATAATTGACCTTTCCTGAAAGGTCTTCTTCTGAACTATATTCTACACTTATTTTTATTGACTTTACATATTTCCTTAATAAAGATATTAGATAGATTCTGGCCTCTGTGTATGGTTATTGGTGCTCTGCAGCCTGGGTCGTGACAATGCCAAAGCTTCCAATATGGCCCAGTCTTCTGGAAGTGGCAACTTTATGTCTTGTTTGGATACTCTTGCTATTCTCTATTAAAGATTAGTATTCCATCAAGGCATCAATATGACATTATTAGACATATATTAGATCAAAATGTAGGTGTCTTTGTGCTTTCCAGATATTTTGGAGCATAACTCCCATCAGCTGTATCCCACTGATAACAAGTGATCAATGATGGAAGGCCACAGGAATTGTAGTCCAAAACATGTAAGCCAAGGTCCAATTGTATACTGATGTTGCATTAAACAGCTTCCATTGTAACTGGCAACTCTTCTTCTCCTTACAGTCAACTGCTTATTCTAGCAATCTGGTCCAAAGGGATTCTTAGCTTTCCAAATAAGGAGGCTGCCCAGGGGTGATCCAACTTAAGTATCCAATAGTATCTTCAAAGACAAAATACCAGGTTCCTACATTTTCTTCTGTACGACTTGTAAGTACACTTCAAGTCTATATTTACTGCAGGTCCACAATCAAAATGGGCAGTTTTCCCACAATTACCACAATACCACTCTAAAGTTTTTCGTTCACCCCTGTCCCTATCCAACATGTTCTCTCAAGAAGTTATGGATCTTTCACTCGAGTGTATACCAGTTCTTCCATCACTGATAGTAAGGCCCATTTTCAAAACAATATATTTTTCTAATTTGATAATCTGCCATCCCAAAGTAATCCAAAATTACTTACAGCTCCAGAATAAGAATTACATCCATTTTACTTTCGTAAACATCATGCAGCGTGATTACGTTGGGGTGTTGGATTTCTTTTAATATGTTCACTTCTCGTTCAATGTCCTCTCGACTCACTCCTCTACGACTGGATTTCGTTCTTCGTTTCTTGATGAATTTTGCAGCATATTGGGCACCGGTGCTCTTCTCACGGCATTTCCTTACTACTGCAAACTGCCCACTAGAAACACATAAAAATAATTTCAAAATCTGCACAACACAAGTCATTTTTCCCATAGCTATAACTAACTAGGAAGAATAATTGTTACATAAAACTAAACCATATTATTCTGAATAGGCTTATTGGTTCACCTAACTCAAAAAGGAAGATGTCAGAGACTGACCTGGGAAACAGTTTCATACAAAATATGAGTCTGCCAGTAAGGTGTGATTGTCTCTCAGTTAAAACAGTTCAGCATTAGACACTGAGTCAGAAAAACATAAACATCAAATATCCCAAAAAGGATTTAGAGGGCTTTAGTTAGTTTTAAGTGATGCAAGTGATCACCCAAACAATTAATATCACCTCTTGCTATTTAAATTGTTTCCTACCATAAAAAATATTAGTAATCAAAGTAAGACTCAGAGATTGCAAACAAGAATAATCATCATCATCCTGATTGTTGCTTTGCTACATACTCGACTGAAAAGTTTTTGTTCCTCTCCAACATTACTAGTTTGGGAAAAAATCACGAAAGTAATTTTGCTAATTATTAACCATAGCATTTGTGGCAGGTTCTTATGTCATTTCTATGCCTCGGCACGACTACCTTTACTGTGAACTCAGGAGCAGTATATGGGAATATATGACAAAAGCGGTTTTTTCATTCAGTGATTTAACTCAAAACAGAAAAGATATTTTCTTTTTTAAAAAATTGTGGCTCTTTTTACAATCAATATGAACCAGTACATATAATTTCCCCAATGGGGAGAGGCTAATTTAAGACTCAGAAACACAAAAATAATACGATGTGAACAAGTACTTCTTTTTAATAACAGCAATTTGTTTTGTGATCCTGTAATTCTCTTTGAACCAATGGATAATTGCTCGTCTAAATCTTTTTTGTTCAAAGCTCTTGGCATCAATCTATGAATGCATTTTATTTCAATGATCTTTCATCCATCTTTCTGATCAGTTATCTTGTTACTTGACAGCTAAATTTCAGTTTTATATTCAGCACAGGTAATCATAGGCTACTACAGAAAAAACAGAAAAGACAATGAGGATAGGGAGGAAAACAACACACACATTTATTTACAACCAACTGCTCTGAACCCTTGAATTATTATTTAATGTCCCATCTCACTCACAAATAAGATGCACAGCACGGATGGAAGATGACAATAACTCCAAAGGCAAGATGAGCCCCTTTTCTTTAGAGAAAAAACAACCAATGTAATGACCACAAACTTAAAAAGGTATCACTTATTACAAGTAGGGCTGCATAGTAAAATGTTACAGTGCATCCTTGGAGTATGTGTGTATGGCACCTAAACCTTTGCTTGAGAAGTCGAATAAGAAATTATGCTTCAATAAGATTAAGGACATGGATTTGGGGGAATTAAATCATTTTTAATTTTTATTGTAAATACAGATCAAATATCCCTTATCAGGAAATCTGAAATTCCTCCAAAATCCAAAAATGTCCATATGGGTGGCTAAAATCATGACACCTTTGATTTCTGATAATTCTATGAACACAAACTGTGTTTCATCCATTAAATAGCTAAAAATATTGTGTTTACCTTTATGTTATGTATATAAGAAATGGCAATATGTGTTGTGCTCAGGCTTGAATTCCATTTCCAAAAGATCTCATTATGCATATGCAAATATTCCAAACACTTTTTCAAGAATCAAAACATTTCTGGTTCCATGCATTTTTAATAACAGATACTCAAAGCTGTATTAAATTACTCCTTAATAAAAATTAGATTTCTATTTAATAATCTTCTTGATAATCAAGTTGGCCTCATAGAGTGAATCTCTAAATTGAATCAATGCTTCTGCACTGAGCTACAGGGGGCTATATAAATGAAAAGTTAATTTTGTCATTTCACAAATATGATTATTTGGTATTTAATGAAACAAACATGGGCATTCTATTTTTGTCTCATGAAAACAAAAGAATCTAATCTGCTCATCTAATATCAGACTTTATGTAAGCTTCAATTATGGAGATTTTCTTTCTGTTTGCTAGTTTGTCTTTGTGAAGCTGCAATTCAGCCAAGACAGAATGAAACAGAAATGAGCAGCACTAGAAAGGAGCACTGAATGTAGGATTATTATTTTTTTGGTTCCAGAGGTAACTGTTGGTCTATGGATGACTGTTTGATGGTACGGGTTTGATGGACATTTTGTTCTCATTTTTTTTTCTTGCCTGAGATTCTAACAGGTTTTCTGCAAATCCATTTCTGATCACCCTTTTTCCTTTCTAAAACTTCTCCCTCTGCTCTCTCTGGTTGGTTATATGTGGGCACTTTAACCTGGGGCTGATCCTGAGTGTCAAATTCTGGATCAGCTCCAGCATGATTTTGACTGCCAACCCCCAGATTACTGTGGAGGCAGGAAGCCACCTAGCTATGCCAAATTTAGTTCGGAACCACCACATGGTCACCCTTCCATTTCCTCTCCTCTTATTGTACTGGTGGCCAATGGGTGTGCCAAGGCTTGTGTCCACCAGCTGTGGCCAGGGCACCAGAGCAACATGGGAGAGAAGAAAGGAGGAATCACTTGCACCTTTGTCCCTTACCTTCTCCAGTCACCCTGGCATCCCAAGCAATTTCTCTCTAGGAGACAAGCAAAGGACATTAGCCTTGTTGTGTCTGCTGGCCACCACTGCTACAACAAAAATGGGAGGGGGATGGCTTGTGTCATCCCATGTTCCTGAGTTGCCCAGGTTCAGGGAACATGGGATGACCATGTAAACAACTGTGGCCAGTTCTATCTAAGAACTGGCCCAAATGCTTACATGGCCTCAAAGTTAGAATTTGCTCTGGATTTGAAGGAAGAATTTGGAAGAGGCTGAAACTTTTGTTAACGTGGTCCAATGCCACAAAACTGACCTGTCTTCCCCTCAGGATAACAGTCAGTGTAGATGTGCCCTTTGAATGCTTCTTCTACTTCCTCTCTGCCTTCCATCTCATTACAAAATACTTTGTTCCCTTTCCTATTCAAATCATGCTAGGATCACAAAGCACCTTGCTGACAAAAATTACCTATTTTGGCACTGCATTTTCCCAGTCTGCATTGACTCTGCAGTGACCATGTTAGTGCTACACACATTGTGGTGAAATCTCCATAACCTGACGAACTCACCTCACTGCTAAGGTGCAGTCGACATTTCCAGTCCTTCACATTATTTGTAGCCCTAGAGCCACGGCTGCTCTCCTTTTAATTTTTTTTTATGTCATGCATGTAAATATGCAAATTTTCTGTTACGCAGGGCTGCCTTAATACTGATATGCAAGTACTTTCACATGCCCTTTCTGTTAAAAAAACCCAACAACTTAAAATTAACCCCAGGAAGGAATCACTTTCTGATGGGAAGTACCACCTCCCACCAACCAGTTCCATCCACCTCTAACTCTTCCCCTCAACTCCACAACAAAGTGATGCTTACTTAGATGGCAGGCCACACTTAGAAAAAGCCAGATTTTCTGTAAAACTATGGGGAAAATGTTGAACTGGATTCGAACCCAAAGAACAGAATTACAAGTAAATAATGGAGACTGTCATGTGTCAGAATTGCAGCACCTATGAGGTGTGTACATATTTTTCTAAAGTGTAGAGAAGTCCTAAGAAACTCCTTTTGATCTTGGTTAATCATATAGATTTTTGCTCTATGGTCTTTGGATTGGCAAATCCCTCACCTTTTATTTACACAGATACATACACACACACAAAGAGAAACTTAACTATGTATTAGCTGTAAAACTGATTGCTTTTTATATGTTTGAGGGGGGGGGGGTTTGTCCTTCTCAGTATTATTGTATTTTGGATTCACGATTCTAACTCTCCTGATATGTGTTTTGATGCCTTAGTCTGACCTTTTAAATCTTCTCAATAGATTACCCCTTGTTTAGGCAACTGGGGTTTTAATCCCCAAATCCACTTAATCCTTAAGGTGCCAAGGTTTAGAACACAGGCTCTATGTTTTAAAAGATCCTTGCAAAGTGTCAGGATTACACATCTTGAAAGTAAATTTGTAGATATGCATCTTTGCTAAAAGGCAATGTGTGAAGAGATTGCTAGATTGACTTCAAACAAGGTGGGAGTGGAGGTGTTCAATGACAATGTTGGTATCACGTGAAAGGTATAGAAGGCTTTCGGACTGGGGACTCGCATCAACCTCAGCACTATTGCCATATTAACAGTGGATAATAGTGTGAGGTTGGCATGAACTACTTAATCTCAAAACAAACCCACAAGATAGAAAAGGGATACAAGAGTGATTCAAAGTGGAGGGCAGTTACAGGTATACACCATTTAATGAAAGTATATGTGTTCTGGGACATTACTTCTTTAACAGAAAATTTCATGCCCAAGTCAGAAATAACCTGGAAAGAATAGATATGGACAGGTTGCTTACCTGTAACCATGTTTCTTCGAGTGTACTCTGTGAATTCACACTAATGGAGAGGCTGCGCCTGCGCAGGTTCCAACGGAAACTCTTCCCAAGCTGAAGTTTGAATTTTGGCGGTAGCCACGCCCCTCCGTCCCCGGAGGGCATATAAGGCAGCCCTCGGCGGTTGCTCCCCAGTTCCTACGCCGCTAAGGCAACGAGGAAGGAAGAGGGTTTGCCAGAGGGGAAGGAAGGGCGGGCTTGTGTGAATTCACAGAGTACACTCGAAGAAACATGGTTACAGGTAAGCAACCTGTCCTTTTTCTTCGTGTACTCTGTGAATGCACACTAATGGAGACTAGCAAGCTTAGGTCTCGGAGGCGGGCTAAGCAAACCCTGACAACGAGATAATGTCCAAACATATGTTTATTAAGCATCAGAAAAAACATGGTCCGAAGGACCCATTGAAGTATTGCATGAACACACGCATAATACCGAGAAACAGTCCGGTAAGGCATGATATAAACAATCTTAGAAAATATGTGTAAGCCAGGCAAATCATTCCTCAAAGGAGGAAGGCAGAATCAAATAAGGCACAATATTTCAGAGAGAACAGTGCAAACATGTACTGAACAGGGAAACGACAAAAAGAGTCGCATGAAAAGCATCCTTAGGGAAGGAACATATGAAGAAGCCCTTCAGGACAAACAGGATGACAAAACTGCTCTAGCAAAGGCTGAGTCCTTTAAGGTTTTCTGGTCTACCCTGTAGTGAGACACGAACGTAAGGGGGTTGGACCAGATAGCTGCTCTGCAAATAGAGTCCAGGGGAATGCCCCTTAGGAAGGCAGTCGACGTGGAGAGGCCCCTCGTCGAACGCGGGCGAACCGAAGGGGGAGGCGGTCGTTTGGCTAGTTCGTAGGCCAGTTCAATGGCTTGAGCAATCCAATGAGACAGTCTTTGAGAAGAAATAGGATTGCCCAGTTTATCAGGGGCATGGGCCACAAAAAGTTTTGGGGTCTTTCGAATGTCTTTAGTACGGTCCCGATAGAAAAGGAGTGCCCTACGCACATCAAGAAGGTGCAGTCTCCGCTCAAGAGGAGACGAGGGTTCTGGAAAGAAGGCAGGAAGGACAATGTCCTGGTTAAGGTGAAAAGCTGAGACCACCTTGGGGAGGAAGGTGATGTCCGGGCGGAGAACGGCGCGGTCATGATGAAAACGGAGGTAGGGCTCATCAACCCGAAGGGCCGCCAGCTCTGAGGGTCTGCGCGCCGAAGTTATGGCCACCAGGAAGGCAACTTTCCAAGAAAGGAGACGTAGGTCGGTCGAAGCCAAAGGTTCGAAAGGGGGGGCAGTGAGCTGGGAAAGCACGAGCTCGAGGTTCCACCCCGGAGTCGGAGGCTGAGACGGTGGGCAGATGTTATTGTATCCCTTTAAAAAGGTTTTGACGAGGTGATCAGAGAACAACGAGGGTTTACCATGTTGTTGAAAACACCAGGATAGGGCGGCCAAGTAGGATTTCATAGAAGCGAGAGAGAGTTTTTGGTCTGCCAGAGACATAAGGAAGTCCAGCACTATCGGTACCGAGGTTGGAAAGGCAGTAATCCCTCGGGAGCGAAGAAAGGAGCGGAAGCGAGAAACCTTATAAGAGTAGGCTTTGGTTGTAGCTGGTTTGTGAGCTGCGCGGAGGACCTCCTGCAGGTTGTGCGGGAGGGAGGTCAGGTGAGAATTCTCCAAGCAGTGAGATGTAGAGAGGGGAGATCCGGGTGTAGGATCTGGCCGTTCTCTCTGGTCAATAGGTGTGGTAGAAGAGGCAGGGTGAAGGAGGTCGCTCTGGAGAGACGAAGGAGGGCCGGGAACCAAGGCTGGCGAGGCCAGGCCGGAGCTATCAGGATCGCCGACGTCGGTATCGACCGGAGTTTCTGTAGGACCTTCGGTATGAGGGGAAAAGGCGGAAAGAGGTAGATCGGTTCCGCAGACCAGTCGAGAAGGAAGGCGTCTCCCAGGCATCCTGGAAAGGAGGACGGGGGAAGTCTCGCCCCGTACCGAGGCAACTGTGCGTTTTGGGGAGAAGCAAAGAGGTCCAGAGTGGGAAAACCCCATTTGTGAAACAGAGAAAGAAGAGTCTCGGGATCGAGCATCCACTCGTGGGAGGAGGTCGTCATCCTGCTGAGGGCGTCTGCTAGATTGTTCTGGATCCCGGGAAGGTGAATCGCCGTGACTTGGATGTTGCGGCCTATGCACCAGTGCCACAGCTGAGAGGAGAGAAGCATTAGCTTCCTCGAACCCGTGCCGCCCTGTTTGTTGATGTAAAAGACTGCCACTGTGTTGTCTGATTGGATGAGGATAGATTTTTGGGAGATCAGGCGGGAGAAGGCTTTCAGAGCCTTGAAGATGGCTAGGAGTTCTAGAAAGTTTATGTGGTTGGCCTTCTCGGAAGGAGACCAGAGGCCTTGAACGGTGAGACCGTTCATGTGGGCTCCCCAGCCGAAGTTGGATGAGTCTGTGGTTATGGTGGTCGAGGGAGGGATCGGGTGGAACGGAAGACCCTTGCAGACATTGGAGAGGGACTTCCACCAGAGCAGCGACCGACGAACGTGGGGCGGAACAGAGAGAAACCTCGAGTTGAGGTGGCGAAAAGGCTTGAAAACGTCTATAAACCATCTCTGCAGAGTCCGGAAATGGAGTCTGGCAAACGGGGTCGTGAGAACTGTGGAGGCCATGTGGCCGAGCAGCACCTGGATGGATCGAGCCCGAACCCTCCGGTGGGTCTCGCAAGAGACGATCTGTTGGCGGAGGGCTAGGAACCTGTCGAGCGGGAGAGAGACAGTTCGAGAGATTGAGTCGAACAGGGCGCCGATGAAGCGGATTTTGTTCGACGGAGTGAGGTGAGATTTGTCGGGATTTAGCTGGAGGCCGAGAGATTTTAGAAGAGAGAGGGTGTAGTCGACGTGACGTCGGAGGAGGGCAGGGTCGGATTCGACCAGAAGCCAGTCGTCTAGATAAGGGAAGACTGTGATCCCCTGGAGCCGGAGGTGGGCGGCCACGACAGCGACGACTTTGGTAAAAACCCTTGGGGCCGTAACGAGGCCAAAGGGTAAAACGGTGAACTGGTAGGTCTGGTCGAGAACCTTGAAAGAGAGGAAGCGCCTGTGGTTTTCTCGGATCGCCACGTGGAAATAAGCGTCTCGAAGGTCTATAGACACAAAGTAGTCTCCGCGCTGAAGCATCGGGAGGATGGAGGCGATGGACACCATCCTGAACTTGGTTGGGCGTATGAAGGCATTGAGCATACGTAAGTCTAGAATGGGGCGGAGGCCCCCACCCCTCTTCGGAACCGTGAAGTATCTGGAGAAGAAGCTTTGAGGGTCCTGTACCGATGGAGAAGGCCGAATAGCCCCTTTGGCGAGAAGGGCGTCGACCTCTATGAGAATTTCTTGAGAAGGATTGGAGAGAAGGACCTGACCGGTGGGTGGGAGTTCCTCGAACTCTAAGGCATAGCCTTCTTGGACAATTTTGAGAACCCAGGCATCTGAAGTAATAGATTTCCACCGGTGAAAGAAGGGAGCCAGGCGGTCTAGAAAGAGACCATGAGGTTGATTCGGTGGAGGAGAGGGGTGTGGAGGAATGAGAGCTGCATCGGTACCGTAGAAAGAGTCTTTGGAAAGAGAGATGGCGTCAGGAACGCCGGTGAGGTTGACCAGCGGTGGGGGTGGCCCGGCCGCGCTGTCTTTGTGGTTGAGCAGCCCGACGGGGCTGTTGGCGGTTCTGGTTGTTCGATACGGAGGGACGCCTGAAGGATTGATGGCGATAAGAGGGAGGCGGGAAGCGACGAAAGCGTTGAGGAAACCACTTGGTGCGGTGAGCTTGGGGTTGATCGCCGCATTTAGTGGCCAGAACTTTAAAGTCATGGTTGGTCTTGAGCTTGTCGTCGGTGCCAGAATTAAAGAGGCCCATGGCGTCGAAGGGGAGGTCCTCGATGACCTGCCTCGAGGAGGAAGACAAACCGGACGACCTCAGCCAGGCGTGGCGACGAATGGCAATGGCGTGGGCGATCATCTTGCCGGCCGTGTCGCCGGTATGCTTAGCCATCTGGATTTGGTGATGAGCTAACGAGTCGGCCTCTTGCTGGAGAGTGGACATAACCGACCGGTCTTCGTCGGACAACTTCGAGAAGAAGGGCTGAGCTTTCTCCCAAAGGATCTGCTGGTAGGCCCCCATACATGCCCCATAGTTCGCCATTCTACAAAGTAGAAGGGCCCCGGAGTAGAGCTTTCGGCCGACCGCGTCAAATCTCTTGCCCTCTCTATCTGCAGGGGTAGTGGATTCACGACCGGAAGTTTGAGAAGCTTTAACAACCATGGAATTTGGGTCGGGATGGTGTTTAAGCCACTCTAAGGTGTCGTCATCTGTACGATACCAAGATTCAATTCTCTTCGAGGTAGGAGGAATTGAGGAAGGAGTCTTCCACGAAGATTGGATGACATCCAGGAGGTAAGGCAGAAACGGCAACAGCGTGGCCGGAGGGGCCTGGGCTTGGACCCGTTTGAAAACCGGGTCAGACACTGCCTTAGAGGTTTGTTTGATTTCTAGACCCAAGGCATCGGCCATTCTAACCATCTGTTCGGAGAAGGCCCGGATGTTGTCGGTAGGCGAAGGAGGGTCGACCTCATAGGCATCATGAGGAGGAGAGAGATCAAGGCCTAGAGGCCGAGAGAGCGGAGTCAGGGCGATCGACA
This sequence comes from Anolis carolinensis, assembly GCF_035594765.1. Classification (NCBI taxonomy): domain Eukaryota; kingdom Metazoa; phylum Chordata; class Lepidosauria; order Squamata; family Anolidae; genus Anolis; species Anolis carolinensis. Next base: position 252,430,318 of record NC_085842.1, on the reverse strand, counting down.
TCGATCTCATCGTCCTCAGCCCCTTGAGGGGACTGAGGGGGAGATGACAACACAGTCTCTGGTGGTGGCAAAGCCACAAGAGCAGGAGCCATCTGTGGCCGAGGTTCCTTAGAAGCCGAGGCCTGGGCCGCTCGAGCCAGGCGGGCGGTTTGTCTACCCCGTTCCGGTGTCGAGGTCGGGGGAAAAAGCTGTTGTTGAGACGGGCGATGTGAGGCAGCAGGTCGAGGAGATGGCACCCTGACCACTGTCTGGTTAGAGTGGTGGGGTGAGTCCTGCAGCTCGCCATCAGAAAGTTGCTGAGGAGAAGGTTGACGAGGCCGCTGAGCGGGAGGGATTGGAGAGGATTTTCTGGACGAAGTCGCCGAAGAGGGAACGTCCATCTTGGAGGAGGCAGAGGAAGAGGAACGCTGGGTAGCCCTCTTCTTTGCGAGTGGTTGTTTTGACGAAACCCTCATGGATTTTCCCGGTGTAGGCGGGACCATAGCTGAGTCGGATTGCGTCCGACGAGCCTCCTCATGCGCCCTCTTAAAGGCGATCTTCATCGCAGAGGTCGATGGAGGGGCCCCGAGATGGGAACGGGCCGAGGAAACGGAGGCCACCGAGCTCGATGTCGAGGAAGGGCCGACTCGACCGGATCGTGTCGACATCGTGGCCGTGGTGAGTGTGCACGGCGGTTTGGCGGCTTTTGCCGATCTGGAGGCTCTGGACGCCCTGGACGAGACCGAGGGAGCTTTAGCTGTTGGAGCCGACATCTTTTTCGGGTCGACCGACGGCTTCGTGCCCGAAGTCGACGGAACGGGTTCAGGAGCAAGCGATTTTTCGTAGAGCGCTGCTCTAAGCCTCGCGGCTCTATTCTTCCTAGCCTGAGCCGTCAGGGCCAGGCAGAAACGGCAGGTACCGACGACATGTGCCTCCCCGAGGCAGTAGAGGCACTTGGCGTGGCCGTCGGAATCGGGGATTTTTGCGGCACACTGAGTGCAGCGCTTGAAGCGAGTCGTAGACATGGGAGTCCGAAGTGAACCTTGCGGCGGAAAAAAAGGAACTGGGGAGCAACCGCCGAGGGCTGCCTTATATGCCCTCCGGGGACGGAGGGGCGTGGCTACCGCCAAAATTCAAACTTCAGCTTGGGAAGAGTTTCCGTTGGAACCTGCGCAGGCGCAGCCTCTCCATTAGTGTGCATTCACAGAGTACACGAAGAAAAAATGTTCTTCTACACCACAGCTGCAAAATGTGGCTGGAATCAGCATAAACAATGCTGGTTCTGCACCATGTGGAGGCCACGCTGCAGCTGTTCAGTCGCATAGTCGTTTCCGACTCTTCGTGACCTCATGGACCAGTCCACGCCAGAGCTCCCTGTCGGCTGTCGCCACCCCCAGTTCCTTCAAGGTTAAACCTCCTAAGTGGGATAGCAGCCACACAGGCCAGCCACGCCAATGCTGGTTCAGCAGGGCTGAGCATGAGCAGTACCTTCCTCCCCCCCCCCCCCCCCCGGCACACAGATTCCCATCAAAACTACAGGCAATACTCCTTACCATCTCTGCAGTCTCTGTACTTCCTGAATCTGTCATGTTGGAAGCCTGGAAACAGTAATTCCCCCCCCCCCCTTCCTCCCAAGCTTTGTTGCTGCCTGCATGACACAGACTCAAGAAGTACAGAGCCTGCAGGGAGGGTAAAGAGGACTATTTGTAGTTTTGCGAATGGGGTGTGTGTGGGTAGAGTAGGGTAGGGAGGCACTGCCATTTCACCTCCCCAAACTGCCTGAGCCCAGGGAATGAAGAATGGCTGTGAGGACGTGATCTTCAATCCCGCATGGGGATCCGAAATGGAATCTCCCACCACCCCAAAACTGGGAAAGGTTCAAATTTTCCTACACAATTCAGAAATTTCCTGGTGTTTTTTTAAACCCGGTGTCAAGCTGGATTAATTGGTTTATATTAGGCTGCTTTGAGTCCCCTTCAGGAAAGATAAAGTGGGGTATAAATAACAACAACAGCAACAACCCTGGGTCTAATCACATTAGTCCGTGTGCACTGCATGGATGCGCCAGGCTAATGCAATTACTACACTAGATGCATCCTATATCTCTATTTTTCTTATGATTTCCATTCTGTTGGTCAGAGTTAGAGATCTATGCATTTTTTAACCTGCTGGAGGCAGCTAATAAGGTTGGAGCCTTATTATTTAATTTCCCCCTTTGCATTTTGCTTTTCATTCATGAAATTCAATAGTCAACATGCCATGATTTTTGTAAATTATGGTATTTAGTTGAATTATTTTACTAGGGTGCAATAAGATGCAAGAACTGAGCTAGAAAACACAGGTATTTTCCAGTTTGCTTCTCCTTTTGTCCCGCCCCACTTTCATTTGGAAGGTTGTCCCCAGCAATGTTACATTAACAAATTTTATTTCTCCATTGATTTCTACAAGCAGCTTTCAGTTCTCTACTTGAAGGTATTTAAAAATCGACCTTCAGTATGAAACAGGAAATTATCTTTCCAGACAATAGATGGTTTTCATTGCAATGTCCATGTCTCCCGTGTCTTTTTCTCTATTCCCCCCTTTCCAGTCACCCATTCCTTCTCTTTCATTTTTTTGTCTCTTTGTTCTTCTGCACCACCGAAGGATTCTGTACTTTCATAGACGTTTAGAATTGTTCAATTTAGGGATTTTCCCTTGTAACGTTTTGGTACTTTTGCAAACCTACTAATGATTTCACCTTGTGCGTGGCTTATTGCTCTTTTCACACCTAGCTTCAAGCACTAATACATTAGAAGATTAGAAGAAAACATTAAAAAGAATGTAATCCTTATTGCTTTTACCACTCCATAGGGTTTGAATATTGACTGAATAAAAAGTTTGTCAAAACTAAGTCTAAAATCTAGCACACCGATAAGCATTCTAAAATCCAAAAATTAAAAAGGCTGCCATGGCTTGGCCTGGGTTGCACATTATTTATTATTTATTTAGATTTTATATATCTCTGGGAAAAAATAATGAGGGGAAAAAATAAGGAATCAAATAACTCCACATATATCAGTCTTATTCAAATGGTAATTGGTTATAGTCAAAGAAGAAACCTATTACTCTAGACCAGTGTTTTCCAATCTTTGATCTTCCAAGTGTTTTGGACTTCAACTCCCAGAAATCCCAGCCCTCTTACCAGCTGTTAAGAATTGTGGGAGCTGAAGTCCAAAACCCCTGGAGGACAAAGGGTTGAGAACCACTGCTCTAGACTGAATACACAGAAGGGTAGATGTAGGAAACATCTATTGATGGAACTAGCAAACTACAGCTTTCTTGGTCACTTCTCCCCTTGGAAGCCTCCCAAGCACAATTGCCTAGAGTTAAGTCACCCTAATATAGCAGTCTGCTGTGACATGGGGATTGAGGGGAACACCAAAAACTGGGGGGAAAGTTTCCTTCTGATAACCGGCAATCTCTCCTTTGTCTTCCTCCATCTCACAACCACATAACTATTAAAACTGTCTTCATTTTTGGTAAAGAAAGCTATTATTCTCATGATTCCACAGCACTGAGTCATAGTAGTTAAAAGTAATGTCAAACTGCATTAATTTTATAGTGTAGATCAGGAAGTGCTTATATTGAACATTGCCTCTGCCTTGTATTTAATCTCGTCTGTACCATGAACCTATTGGATGGCCTTGAGCAAGTCTTTTTTTCTGTGGTTCATCTGTACATTGATTTTTACATAGCTGTGAGGATTATAACTAGGTTTATTATCACCACTGTGTAGGCAGCACATTGCACATTTAGTTAACAGATATTTCCTTTCACAGATATAAGACTCTGAGGAAAGAAAACAGGCTAATAACCAGTTAATGGAAAAAGCAACTTAACTGCCTACAATCTAGCCTCACAAAGGCTCCACTAAAGATAGCAGGGAAGAATACAAAAGGAGCAAAGGGATAAGTTTAGAGTGTAATATCAACCCAAGTTTAGTTTAAATTGAGTTACATTTTGTACTAATGTTATAAAACTGCATTTGGGAGACAAGGAGCTCCGAATGGACTGGATAGAAAGGAGGGAGAGAGAAAGGATTTCTTGGGGTGCTCAAAGAAAGGGAAGGCATGCAGATCCTCTTCCTCTTTCAGTCTGTTTTCTTTCATCCCAGTGGTTTTTTTCCTGGTCTTATCCCAGCTGCTTCCCTGTCCCCTCTGGTGTTACTTTTTCTCCGCCTCTCTCCTAATGGTTTTTATCTCTCCTTCTCTCTCTCTGCAAGCTTCCCTCCCCTTTTCATAGTCCTCCTTAATCCCATGTTGGCATCCTCAATCCCTGCAGTACCTTCTACAGTTCTCTAACCCTAACCTAACCCTTAAGCCTACCAGATGATAGAGATGGGCGACAGGATCAGAGAGATGGTGCACTTTGCAGCCACTGCACATAATCACTGGCAAGAATAACTGTGGGTTTATGTGGAGTTTTTCTTTGAAATTATTCATTTGTTTGGGAGGTGGGAAGGGAATATACTTTTGTTAACATATAAAAATTAGAAGGAACTGGCATGACATCAGATGCCTGGATGTATGGGAGGGAGAGGCAGCTTTCATGTTCCTAAACCATAGAAAAGAAAGGTGAGTATTTGAACAGGTCTGCATAAATGCTCACTTACTCACTGGGGCAGCAACATTACAGTCGTCCTGGGCCATGCCTGAATCTATACTAGACCGACTACATCTACATTATAGAATGAAGTCAGTTTGAAACCATTTTAACTGCCAAGATTCACTGCTATAGAATCCTGGGGTTTGTAATTTGGTGAGACACCAACACTGGCAGAGAAGGCTAAAACTGCAATTCCCATGATTAAATAGTTACCAAACGGCATTCGTTCTACAGTACAGATGCACCCATAGAAACCAGCTGTGAGCAGCTGTCAAATCAGCATAAATCTGATTACCATATACCATGCAGCTGTGGACAAGTCTATATAGGGACCACGAAACCCAGTGCCCAAACACGAATCAAGCAACATGAAAGGCACTGCAGACTCACTCAACCAGAGAAGTCAGCCACAGCAGAGCACTTGATGAACCAACCTGAACACAGCACATAATTTGAGAACACAGAAATGCTGCACCACACTAACAACCAACATGTCAGACTACACAGAGAAGCCATTGAAATCCACAAGCATGTGGACAATTTCAACAGAAAGGAGTAAACCATAAAAATAAACAAAATCTGGCTACCAGTATTAAACAATCTCTAACATCAGGACAGTAAATAAAGAACAACATACCGAAAACAGGGGAAATCCAGACAAGAAACAATCAGACCCAGCTAACACCTTCCAACAAAGGATTCCCTCAGGCTAGAAGCAGCCAGGCTTTGAATCTGCAAGGCTATTAAATGCTAATCAAGCTGTCCATTTGCAACATTTGCACCTGCCTCCAACAGACAAGAGTTCTTTCTCCCACCCTGAACCTTCCACAGATATATAAACCCCACTGGCTTAGTTTCCAACAGACCTCACAACCTCTGAGGATGCCTGACATAGATGTGGGCAGACTGTCAGGAGAAAATGCTTCTGGAACATGGCCATACAGCCCTGAAAACTCTCAGCAACCCAGCATAAATCTGTTTTGCAAACCACAGTTTGTATAAACCACTGTATATGATTCAGAGAGAATGATTAGCAAAGATAGTCAAGGGTGTGGCAAAACTTCATAATTACTGGCATTTTAATACTTTCTGATCTCCCTAGATATAAATTACAACACACTTAACATGAAAAGAAGGAAATATTACCTGATAAGCAAACCAAATACTTCCAAATACAAACAAGAATGAAGTGACCATACTGCTAATGAGTAACTCTACTATCCCATGATTTAAATTGTAATCATCCATAGTGATAAACTGTTAAGTTCATTTTCTGTTGCAACCGATCCAAGTGCATTTCTTTGATGAAGTGCGCTCTGCTTCAATGATAACAAACTAATTCTGCAGCTATAATATTTGGAATACTATGTAAGCAAGTAAAACCTGATGACAGGAGCAGAAAATAGTTTGAAGGTTTTCTTTTCCAGGTGGAGGGAGGGGTAATTCTTGACAAAGATGGCCTGAAATTTCTTTAAAACAAACAAAGAAATCTAAAATTCATAGAACTGGATTGCTAACCATACACTTTTTCCACTATCATTGTGCCTACTTGAACGAGACTCACTCTGCAGATCAGATCACCTCGTAAATAAATAATTTGTGAGATGTTTTGATAAGTAGTTTGGTTATTAAAATCACTAACATTTAAAAAAATATCCAGGGGTTGCAGTCTTGGCCATACAGCAAAATACAACAATGTCCTAAATCCACAAAATAGAAAGGTAACAAAAATGCACAAAAAACACCATGCTACCGTTTGAAGCTCCATTAGTTTCTCCATCAGGCAAAAGTGTTGAAAATCATACAGGAGAAGAACAAAAATAAATCCAGTGATGTTAAGAGTCAGTTTTACATTTTAGCAAGATGTTGTTTTTGTTGCTGTCGGTTAAGATAGTCTAGAATGATGTCAATGCAGGCCATGCAGGAAACAAAGAGTCATAAAGTCTAGGCAAGAAAAGTCCAACTCCATTAGGAAGCAAAAAAGTAACTTCCCTTGTGCATTTCTTCCAGCTACTTCAATAAAGATATCACTATTTGGCTTCTGTATGGCCCATATAACTAGCCCTGAGTATGCTTTCTTAATTTCAGGATACTGCCTTTTGGCCTCAACAGGGGAATCCTAAAGCAGAGGGAACCCAAAGGACTGAGGACTGAGACTTCACACTTTGAGGTTTCGGTCTTGATTATAGAATCATAGAGTTGGAAGAGACCTCATGGGCCATCCAGTCCAACCCCCTGCCAAGAAACAGGAAGATGACATTCAAAGCACCCCCGACACATGGCCATCCAACCTCTGCTTAAAAGCTTCCAATCAAGGAGCCTCCACCACACTCCGGGGCAGAGAATTCCACAGCCGAACAGCTCTCACAGTTAGGAAGTTCTTCTTAATGTTCAGGTGGAATCTCCTTTCCTGTAGTTTAAAGCCATTGTCTGCATCTAGTCTCCAGGGCAGCAGAAAACAAGCTTGCTCCTCCTCCCTATGATTTCCCCTCACATATTTATACATGGCTATCATGTCTCCTCTCAGTCTTCTCTTCTGCAGGCTCTTTAAGTCACTCCTCATAGGGCTTGTTTTCCGGACCATTTTAGTCACCCTCCTCTGGACACATTCCAGCTTGCCAACATCTCCTTTCAATTGCGGTGCCCAGAATTGGACACACTATTCCAGGTGTGGTCTGACCAAGGCAGAATAGAGGGGTAGCATGACTTCCCTGGATCTAGACACTATACTCCTATTTATGCAGGCTTTTTTCGACACCGCATCACATTGTTGGCTCAAGTTTAACTTGTTGTCCATGAAGACTCCAGGATCTTTTTTCACACATACTGCTGTCGAGCCAGGCATCCCCCTGGTATCAATGGTAGATCTTTTCCACTGGAACTGTATCTAGTGGCATTTTACCTATACAGCTCCAAAAAGATTTTTCCACATGTGAAAATATACAGGTTTGTTGAGGAATTCAATATCCTCTGCCCAATAAAGGAATGGTAGCTTCTCTTGGCACAGAAGCAGCTTGGACCTCAAAGGAAGTTACCTTTCTTATTTTTATCACATTCGATTTTATGACTCTTTGTCTCCATGTGGCCAAACAGGGGAGAGACAAATGCGTGCATTGACATCTCTCCACACCATCTTAAGGGCAACGAAAACAACATCTTGCTAAAATGTAGGCCTGTAACCAAACACTGACTTTTTTCTTTCTCTCCTGTGTGACCTTTGCCTGATGAAGAATCCAGCAGAGCTTTGAAAGCTTGCATGATGTATTTTGTTCATTTGTGGTTAACCCAATAAAGGTTTTGCTGTTTTGTGGATTTTGGACGCTGTTGCATTTTACCCATACTTAGTACAGCTCAGACTGCAGCCCTTGCTTCTGAATTGTAGTTTTGTATTACTGTTGTTTCTTTTTATAGCGGGGCTTTTTATTGGAAGCCACCGTAAGCCGAAGGCAAGGAAGAGAACTAAAATAAACAAATCCCTAACTAGATAAACAAAGGAGCACACTCATTTATTTACTTTTCCTTACATGCCTTCCTAAAGAGACACTAGCTCTAGGAGGCAGAACATTAAAAAAGCAACTGCTGCCAAGTCCTGCTGTTTGAAAGTTTCAGGGAGAGAGAGAAAGAGAGGGAGATTGACTGATTCAAGCAAGGTCAGATTTCACAGGCTGACAAAAGAAACAATGAGCGTAGCAACATGAATCCACCACAAGTAAACTCAGTTCTAAGGACTGAATGTCCCAGAAGAGGTGTAATAATCAGATACAGAAAAACCAACATTTTATTTTCACTGTATGGCATGAAAGGAACAATGAAACAAGATTTTTTTTATTTATTGAGGACCAAACTATACGTGGTCTTATTGTGCAGCTCTACCATTAGCTGCTGGGTTCTTTATTCCAACAAATTGCTAGCATGGCTGCTGTAGTCTCAAAGTTAATACAGTTAAAGAAACCTGCCTCTTTTTGTAATATGTATTTATAGCAAAGAAAGGTTTGGTATGGATCATAACATAGAAGATGGATATGGAAGATTAAAGCCTATTATCCACATTACAGTCCTGATCCAAATTGGGGGCTCTGTGCAAGAAAGATTATGGTTAACAACATGCCCAGTAACAGACATCATCCAAAAAGATAGTCCTTGTGGTTTTACAGGCATTTAGATATTTTCAAACTCCACTCAGAGCAAAAATGTGAATGGTACTTGCTCTGCATTGGAATCTATTGCTATTACTATTATAGTTATTTATATACTGCTTTCTTCTCTTAAATAAGACTCAAAGCAGCTAGCAATTCAAAAATGTCAAATTTCTATTTATGGTGGTCAAAGCTGGGCAGTCAAGAAAGCTGATAGGAGGAGAATTTGAAATGTGGTTCTTGAGAAGAGTTCTGCAGATATTGTGGATTGCCAAAAACAGATGAATAAAGGGCTCGAAGGACAAATCAAGCATAGGAGTCTATATAAACTGAGATGGTCATACTTTGAACATGTCACAAAAAGATGTAACCCATTAGAAAAAAATGGAAGGCAGTATGAAAAGAGGAAGACTACATTACTGGTGGATAGACTCCATCAAAGAAAGACAGCCTTGAATTTGCAAGACCTGAATAAAGCTGGTGGTAACGAAGCTGAAATATCTCTCATTCACAAGGCTACCATAAATTGAAGCCATCTTAAGGGAAATTAACAGAAAGGAAAGTTTTTATAAATACAATGAGGAATGAATGAAAAGATAAAATGAAAGGTATTTGCTTGTCCTATCAATGTATTCAGAGATCCACTAGAGCAGTAGCTCTCAATCTGTGGGCCCCCAACTGTTTTGGCCTTCAACTCCCAGAAATCCTAATAGCTGCTAAACTGGCTGGGATTTCTGGGAGTTGTAGGCTAAAACACCTAGGGACTCACTGGTTGAGAACCACAGAACTAGAGAAATGATACTATAGTCAGTCTTCCACATTTGCTGGGGTTTGTCATGGGCACAAAAACTCTGCAAAAGTAAAAAACAAACAAACAAAAAAACCCACAAATAATAAAAATTAGTACTGTTTCATTATCCGGGCGGAGGACACTAGGGGGTGGTAGAGAGAAAAGGATAGTACATTTTATGATGGGAAGCTGAGGGAGGAAAACAATTTCCCCTATTTTTGCTGGTTATTCCTCCTCTCCACTTCCCATTTCATAAATGAGGGTTGTTTCCACAATGGGGGAAATAACTGAAAAAATGGGGGGAAATTGTTTTCCTCCTTCAACCAACCGCCACTGCCCATAAAATGTACATCCTTCTCTCTCTACCTCACCCTAGTGACCTACGACTGGATAATGACAAGTACCTAAAAGTGCTATTTTTTTTTAACCTGAGAAAATACTTGTCTGGGAATATCTAGTTTCTACAACACGGTTATAGTGCCTACTCATGTCTGACTATGATAGAAGACCAACTGATTCTTAGAGAGGGGTTGTCTCTAGATATTTCTAGCTTCTCCACATGAATTTATGATCAAATTCCAACTGAAGTTGACCATGTAGTCATACTCTGGGACCTAGAGAGATCAAATCAAATCCAAGAATAATCATGCCTTCAAAAGTCAGATCTACAAATAAGCAAACAAACTTCTTCATGCTGTGAGGCCCAACTGTGGCCAAGTCTCCTTTACAACTAGCGAATTTTCTAGCAGACTAAAAGCATATCACTAACATTCAGCAAAGCAAATTCAAGATGTGATGAGGATTGGAGGAGATAAATTAACTTTTCTTAAGATAATGAAACTTATAGACTGAAGCTTTTTTAACACGTCAGGGCAACTGGTGAGGCAGGATAATCTACTTTCCCTTTTTTCTTTTCTTTTCTTTTTGCTCTCCATATATGCTTGCCTATAGAATATAAGCACTCACCACTATAGCTAGATCAACTAGTGTAGAATCCCTTTCTTTCCCAGGTCATGCCTTCTTGCATAGTTTATTGCACTTGCTGCAATTCAACACTGCAAGTCTTTCTCCAGGCTTATTTCACCATCCTCTCAATGCTGATGCTTACAAAACTTCCAGTTAGCCAGAAGACAGAAGGGGGAGGCTTGACTAAGGACTTTGAAAAAGCAGCTTCTTTGTTAGGAGCTTTGTCAGCAGAGATCTGCCAGTAAATCCAAGGACTGGACCCGAGTGAGAACTATCCCTAGCATATTCAAGTCCCACCCACAAAATACTCTATTATTTAGTACAGTACTGAAGTATTTCCTCATCCTTCCACAAAGTCAACAAAAGGCTTCCCCTTCTAGGCAGAAGAAGCGGAAGCCAGCCTATCCATGACTGTTATTGCTTCTGTTGGATATCAAGATCCACAAACTGCATTTGGGAACCCTATTTGTTGAAATGGAACTTGTAATCCAAAGTAAGTGACTCACCATCTCACACCTATCCTCACTTGTTCACTTAATAACACCCCCTTTCGGTTCCAACACAGAAGAATTGAAAATGCAGCTACTTAAATAATCTTAAATAATTAAGCAGGGTGGGCCAAAAGTCACAAAGGCATCTGATGTATTCGTTGTTGTTGTTGTTGTTGTTGTTGTTGTTATCATCATTATTCTGCTTTTTCTCAAATAAAGGAGATTCAAAGATGCTAACATTAAAAACAGAACAATGTGTGACTTGAAACCTAACACATATAAGCATTAGTATAGAATTAAACATTGAAATATTACAAATATGTAACTGAAATCAATAAGACAATTAAACAAAGCTATTAAACTACATAAAACGCAGCACCCCCTGGCTCTGTTTGACAAACATTCATCTTTAAAAGCCTGCCTGAAAAGAGAGAGGTTTTAGCCTGCCACCGGAAGAACAGCAGCTTACAAAACTTCCACATAGCCAGAAGGCAAAAAAAAAGGCTCAACCAAAAGGATGTAGTAAAAAGGAGCCTCTGTTTGGGAAAAAAACTAAAAAAGATTTTACATATAATGTAATATAATTTTAATATATACTGTATATGATGCTATGATAATGTAAATTCAAAACAAAAAAGAAAGGAGTTATTAAATATTGAAACTTCTTTGTGACGTTTGGCCTACCCTGGATAAGAACTCCAAATGATAAAGACTTGAAATAGTCAACTATCAAAATATGCAGAAGCTTATTTATACCTCACAACCTCTGAGGATATCTGCTACAGATGTAAGTGAAAGATCAGGAGAGAATACTTCTGGAACTTGGTCATTCAGCCCAGAAAATACACAACATGCCTATGCAGAAGCTTGTTTTCTATGGACAAACATGCACTTGGCTGAGATATATATATAGATATCTCCATATCTTTATTAACACCATGAGGTACAAATCTTCAAAGGGTTTTTGAAGACTGTATTCTCATCACTTCCACAACAGTTTCCTAGTGCTGAGAGCCACCAAAGGGCAGTGGTTTGAGCACTGAACTACTGTACAACTTTGGATACCAAAGTTCATATCCCTGTTTGGGCAAATCCCACTCTCTCAGCTTTAGAGAAAGACAATGGCACACATACACCTGAACAAATGATGGGGTCACCATAAGTCAGAAACGACTTGAAGATAAAAAAACAACAATACATTTTTAAGATTACAAGATAAAGAGAACAATCCAAAGACACTAGATTTTAACAGAACAAAATTAGCACTAAGCAATTTTAAGGTCATGTTGATACCTGTTGTAGTTAGGAAAAATGACATTATTCAAATTTATGTTCCAGTGCCTTGCACTTGGTGATTCACTTATTTAAAAATTTATGTTATTTTTATCCACAACACCAATCACTATCCTCAAAGTTTTAAAATGTATTTATATTATACAACATTGCATAATGAGATCATCATTTTGAAATGTTATGTAATATGAAATTATATACCTAACAAAAGCAAGTTCTTTTCAGTAAAGAAAAATAATTACTAATACGCATCATAATTTATGTTGTGACTTTTTTGTTCCAGTTCATTCACCATCTTTTCATACAGTAATATGCAGAAGGAATTGGGGGGGGGGGGGGGGGAGAGACGGGGATGAATCCTTAGGCATCTTATCTTTTCATCAGTTGAACCCAGCTTCATATCAATAAGTTCATATTGTGAATGGTGTATTGAGAGTAAATGCCTTATTTTAATACACAAAGAAACTCAATCAATATCCTTTGCTGTGTGCTTCTAATTTGGTTCAAACCATTTGTTGTACTGCATTCCATTTTGTGTCCATGAAGCAAAGAAAAATAAAACTCTTACATTTTAAAGTACATTTTTGTAGCTGTAGAACTTTTATTCTCTATTAAAAGGATCTAGCAGTATTGATACAGTTAATGACTTGTCTGTAGGTGACCTTATTTGTGTGTAATGATATTCAAAACCTAGAGAAAATCAGTGATAAAAAACCCTGCTGTTCTGGGACTAAGGTTGCAGTTATTTCATATTGGTTCAGATTCCACAAAGCCAGGAAATTGGGAGCTTAGGGCACCCACCTTAAGAGACATTCCCTGTGAGCGGCAATAATGCTGTGAAATGTCACATATGGCACTTGGTTATTACTTACCCAGCTTGAGACAACACATTGAAAACCAGCAGGCTGTTTTATCACTGAATTTCATCTCTGCACTGTGTGGGTTGATACCAGAATCTGAAAATATCAATTCTTCTAAGATAATTTCTGACACAAGCTAACCAGGGTATTTAACAGGGAAGAAAAGTAGGACTTAGCATTACCTACACCAGGAGTATATCTGAGCCCAGACTGCTGAAAGCATGAAAGAATGTGCTCTTCTGCGTTTAGTAGCTGAGTATGGTAATTAAAATTCCTCTTTCAACTATCAACTCTTGTACCAAAACCTACAACTCTTGAACCATGATGTTCTTCTCTGCTCATTTTCTGTAACTCCATTTCAATGTCAAGCCATTTCCTATTTATGGACACCCAAGATGACACTATCACAGGGTTTGCCTCTGTTTCCTCTGAGGCCAAGATAGTGTGACTTGCCCAAGGTCACCCAGTGAGTGTATACGGCCAAGCAGGGATCTGAATGAGAATACATCCTACTCAACACAGTTAAATACATAGGATACTAGGGTTAGTTTAACTATGATCAGTCATATGATGTAGCATATCCTTGTGATCATAATAACATGATTAAATTACTAGCAACCACAGCAAAGCCACTGTTGTTAAAATTCCTCTCTTCTTTTTACATCCTCTTTCAGCTTGCAATGATGACAAAACAGTCTCTGTAGATATGTTTGGCCTTGTACAATTATCCTCCTTCTCATGGAATCCTTCCAAATGTTGGATGTAGACATAGGTTGTATACGACAACAAAAAATGGAACTGGAAATAATGTCCTGCTTTTATTTTCCTTGATTTACCAATTCCGGGGTGTATATGCAACACTTTGGGTGGACTCATATCTACAAAACCTAAAGAGAGCTGTATGTGGTTTGTGGGTTAATTTCCCAACCACTGCTATAGTGATGGAGTACAGATCATTAAATAAAAGATTTAAATAATCTTTTCAAATTCAACTACAATAAGGAATAGTACAAGTAGTTCTCTTTACTTTATCTATAGCACAAGCAGCTAGATCTACTTGAAGGCTGTCAAACCATCATTCCAAACCAGACACAACATGAAAATAAATCAAGGAATTTTTCAATGTCAGACATTGTTCTGTTCACAACTCTGTACAGAAATTGTCTAGTTGCATAATCTCATTATATAGGCAGTCTCCAAGTCACGAACAAGACAGGTTCTGTAGATTTGTTCTTAAATTGACTTTATATGTGAGTCGCAACAGGTACTTTAAAAAGTATACTTCCAGCCATATATATGTGTGTGTGCGCACACACTTGTATAAGCTTTGGATAGCATAGGGTTGCTTTGCTGTCTGTGCTCCTGTTCAGAAGATTTCACTTCACTTTCTGTTCCTGTGAGAATTGGATTTTGAAAAATTTGGCTTGTTGCAGAAACAAGAATAAGCGATAAAGCTTCAGTGGAGACACCTTTTGCCCATGATCACTCTTTCAGGAGCAAATTTCCCTTCTGAGAGGTAGATTTCTCTCACTTCCTATTGTCTCACTTCTGTTCTTAACTATAAATCTTTTGTAAGTCAGATGTTTGTAACTCTGGGATTGTCTGTATTCTCTTTTCCTCCACAGCATGGAGTAAACAAAGCAATACAAAGCAATAAGGCAGGGAACTGAACACATTCAAAAATTATTGCTTATTGTTACAGATAACAAAGATACAGAATTCTGAACCATCCTATATTTATTACAGTGTATCACAAACAGTATTAAAATGCATTTACAGATTAAGATTCACATCAAAACGTTTGTGACATAGAGTTATTACCACCTTCATGATATAATACTTATGGGTTTTGGGGAAAGTCGCTATACAAGCATCTGCCTTATGGTTCTTAAGGATTTAACAAAAACAATAATATTTTTCATTATCAATATGACAGAGCATGAAGTTAAACTGATTCCTTCAATACTTCCTTTGCTTACCACTTTTCCTACTCTGTAGGGCAAAATTAAGATCTTCTAGCCACTGCAGGTTAACTATATGTCCAATCAAGGGCACCTCAAAATGACATCAGATAAATCTAATTTAGCCTACTCAACATTAACGTATCATTGCTTAGTCTAACAAACTAAGGTTTCATTTTAAAATGACACATTGCTCGCATATTATAAATTGTCTCTGCTAAATTCATAGAGAATTAACAGATCATTATTTGCCAACAACCTACGAATTACAGGAAGATATGCAGAGGTGACATAATTATGCAGAGCCCATCTGACTTTTCCATACGTCACAGTATTTCTAACTTGTGCCAGGGTTCTGTTTTGGAACTGTTTCTTCAAGGGTACTGGTCCACTCCCAAAAATATGATTATGAAAGTGTTTCACAAAGCATGTGCAATGTATTTCACTCTCACCACTGAAGCATCAGGCAACTCATTTTCTGGAGAAAGGCTTCCACGTCAGGTGTTGTGGTTTCCAACCAAGTTTCAATTTGGCACATCTCATTAACTCATATTAAGTGGCAAGCACAGTACATAGTTCACTTGCTTGAATCACTCAGATATGTCTATTCTGACACCCTGTTCAATCTGTCTTTTTGCTCATGGTACACAGTGTGATCTGTATTAAATGGATTAAGATCAGAAATATGCTGATGACCTTGCCTGGAACAAGTATTTGATAACAATTATAACTCTCACACACATTTTTAACTAACAACAGAAGATGAGAAGGGTAGAGGGTGGATGGAAAAAAAAAGACATGATGCATGCGATTGTTGAACGCTTGAAATGTAGATAAATCTTTCTACTGTACAGAGATGTCACGACCCAGGCTGCAGAGCACCAATAACCATACACAGAGGCCAGAATCTATCTAATATCTTTATTGTAGGAATATATAAAGTTAATAAAAACAAGTGTAGAAAATAGTCCAGAATTAGACCTTCCAGGAAAGGTCAGAATTAGTCCAAAAAAGCAATGTCCAATAAGAAATATTAAGGTCCAAAGTTGTAATCCAATAACCGAAACACTCACTTTGCCAAGCAAAGTGAGGGGAGATGACAAGGTCCTTTAGTCCATGAAACTTGAGCGAGGCTAGGAAATAACTTGATACTTGAAACAAGGCTTGAACGTGGAACAAGGTAACTAAGAACAAGAACAAGGTCCGTGGAATAACTTGATAAATCCGTGGAACAAGGCAAGGATTGATCCTGGGAAACAAGGCAAAGTCCGTAGATAAACAAAGGCTGGGAAGCAAGGCGAAGGCTGGATAGCAAGGCAAGGCTTGAGCAGGAGCGAGGCTTGAACCGGAGCGCGCTGTCCAGACACAACTCGCTCCGTAGGCTGACGAATTGACTCCGCGAAGTTACTACGCGGGTAAAACACCTAAATAGAGTCTAGCTTCCCGCCGAAGCAGTTCTCTGGGAATCAGAACCGAAAGCTAACTCTGAGACCAGATGTGAGACTCCCCAAAGATTCTCACGAAAAGCAGTCTTAATTGGCCACATTCTTAGCTGCAATCCTCGCACTCCTGCGCGAAGCTGAATCCAAACTTCTCTGTTGTTTACAAAACTCCCGGCGCAAGAATACGGGAGAAGTAGGCTCTGGGCTTGTTTGACATACTTCTGGGAGACAACTTTCTTGCAGGTGCAAGGTTCCCAGATCTGCCTGGGAAAGATCTGGCTGAGAGGAATCCAGTTCAGACTGGGAAGGTAAAAAACCCAAGTTTTCATCTTCATCAGGAATTACAATGTCCTGAGCAGGACTACAAGGCCCATGAGTCATCACACTATCCCCCTCCTCAAGGCCCCTCCCAAACTGGGGCCCTCTCCCCGAGGCGCGAGGTCGCGGCTTGGCGGGATAGGTCTGATGAAAGCGACGGGTTAGATCAGGAGCATGGACTGTGGAGGCGTCTTCCCAAGAGCGTTCTTCAGGGCCAAAACCCACCCAGTCAATGAGATATTGTAGGCGGCGGCGGTGAAAGCGAGAATCCAAAATGTCCTCAACCTCGAACTCCTCCTCCCCATTCATCAAAACAGGAGGGGGGGCCGGTTGGTCTGTATCAGGACGCACACCATCCGCCGGAAGGAGCAGGGAACGGTGAAACACTGGGTGAATGCGCATTGAACGCGGAAGTTGGAGTTTGAAAGTCACGGGGTTTAATTGCGCCACCACTGGATAGGGGCCAATGAAACGGGCATCTAACTTCCGGCAAGGGCGGTGGGAGGGCAGAAAGCGAGTGGACAGGAAAACCCGATCTCCTACCTTGATTTCGGGGCCCGGCTGGCGATGTTTGTCAGCGTGGCGTTTATAGTCCTCCTTGGCTTGGTCCAGTTGCTGGAGCAAAAGTTGTTGCACCGCTGTGAGTTCCTGCAGCCAATCCTCTGCTGCGGGAACCTCTGAAGTTTCAATGACAGGGGGAAAGAAACGTGGATGGAAGCCGTAGTTTGCAAAGAACGGCGTTTCTTTTGTAGAAGCTTGAACTCCATTGTTGTAGGCAAACTCAGACAGTGGTAACAGAGAAGCCCAATTGTCCTGTTGATAGTTTACATAACAGCGAAGATACTGCTCCAAAGTGGCATTGGTGCGCTCCGTTTGCCCATCTGTTTGGGGATGATGAGCTGAAGATAAGCGAGAGTCTATGCCCAATAGTTTTTGTAGTGCCTTCCAAAAACGAGAGGTGAATTGAGATCCACGGTCTGTGACTAAACTCTTGGGCAATCCATGTAGTCTGAAGACATGTTGAAGAAATAGATCCGCAGTTTCCTTGGCCGTGGGGAGGCCTTCGCAGGGAATGAAATGGGCTAACTTGGTGAAAAGGTCCACCACCACTAAGATCGTGGTGAATCCACAGGAAGGTGGTAGGTCAGTGATGAAATCCGCGGAAATTATTTCCCATGGGCGAGATGGGGTAGGAAGGGGGTGTAAAAGCCCTGAGGGCTTCTCCCTTCGTATCTTGGAGCGCTGGCATACTGGGCAGGTGTTGACATATTTTTCCACATCCTTGCGGATCTTGGGCCACCAAAAATCCCTTAGGATCAAATGCATAGTTTTAAATAGTCCGAAGTGTCCTGCTGGTTTGCAGTCATGACACAGACGAAGCGCTTTTTCCCTGCCCGGTCCGGGTGGGATATAGACATGATTTCTATAGCAGAGCAGCCCATCTTTAAGCGAAAAGGGGAAATGCAGACCTTGGCGAAGTTGGTCCTGCGCCCAGGCATCTGCTTGCTGACTAGCCCTGATTTCTTGAGCACAGATGGGTCCTGGAGTAGGGGAAGTCGAACCAATGGGAATGGATTTGGTGTTCCCCACCGTGAGCGTGGCAAAGTTCTCAGGTTGTAGCAGTTGGGATTCAAAGGTCTCCTTGCGTCCTGCAGCGTATTCCGGTTTACGTGACAGGGCGTCTGCTTGCTTGGTTTGGGCTGGGGTCACATAATGGATCTGGAAGTTGAAACGTTCAAAGAATAAAGCCCAACGTTGCTGCCTCTGATTTAGTTTGCGGGCAGTTCTTAGATGTTCTAGATTACGATGATCAGTGTGGACTTCAATGGGAAATTTGGCCCCTTCTAGCCAATGTCTCCAAGTTTCAAAGGCTGCCTTTATGGCCAGTAGTTCTTTTTCCCAAATGGTGTAATTCCTCTCTGGTGTGGTTAGTTGACGAGAATAAAAGGCACAGGGGTGGAGGTGATCTCCCACCGGTTGTAAGAGTACAGCCCCAATTGCCACATCAGAGGCGTCCGCTTGCACCACAAAAGGGGTTCCAGGATTTGGGTGCTGTAGAATTGGCTGGGAGGTGAATAGTTTCTTTAGTTGCTGGAACCCTTTCTCTGCTTGATCAGTCCAGCGGAAAGGCTGCTTTCCACGGATGCAGCTAGTGATGGGGTCGGACCAGCGGGCAAAATCTGGAATGAACTTGCGGTAGTAGTTCGCGAACCCCAAGAAACGCTGCACCTCTTTCTTGTTAGTTGGCGCCCGCCATTCCAATACTGCTGAAACTTTGGCTGGATCCATGGAAAGCCCTAGAGGCGAGATGCGGTGACCGAGGAAATCTACCTCTTGTAGATCAAAAGCGCATTTTTCCAGCTTGGCATAAAGTCCATGATCCCGCAATCGTTGTAACACCATTTTGACGTGGTTCTCATGTTCTGATTGTGATCTGGAAAACACCAAAAAATCGTCCAGGTAGATTATCAAGAACCTGTCTAGATAGTCCTGAAAAATGTCATTGACAAAATGCTGGAACGTTGCGGGAGCTCCGCATAAACCGAAATTCATAACTCGGGACTCAAATAATCCGAATTTGGTCTGGAAGGCGGTCTTCCACTCGTCCCCTTCCCTGATGCGAACTAAGTTGTAAGCCCCCCGAAGATCCAGCTTGGTGTAAACCTTGGCTCCTCGAAGCCGATCCAGTAGATCCGAGATTAAAGGCAGGGGATAGCTGTTCCGCTTGGTGATATTGTTCAATGCTCTGTAGTCCACCACCAAGCGTAGTTCCCCTGACTTCTTCTTCACAAACATCACTGGGGAGGCGGCTGGGGATTGAGAGGGTCTGATGAATCCCTTGCGAAGGTTTGTCTCTAGGAATTCCCTGAGAGCTTCTTGCTCTGGTTCAGTCAGGGAGTAGAGATGCCCTCGCGGGATCGGGGCCCCCTCCACCAAGTCAATGGCACAGTCATAAGGTCTATGTGGGGGTAATTTTTCGGCTTCTTTCTCATTGAATACATCCCAATACTCGGAGTACTTCTTTGGCAAGGTGATGATGGGCTCGGTGTCTGTGGCATGGCATACCTTGGCTACGAGGCAATGGTTTTGGCAGTACGGTGAAGCAAACTGCAGTTCTCTGTTGGACCAGGAGATGTTAGGGTCGTGGAGAGTCAGCCATGGAATTCCCAAAATCACAGGGAAATGGGGGACCTCGGTAACAAAGAAGGAAATCTCTTCCATATGTTCCCTTATCCACATCCTGGTGGGTTCCGACCACTGACTTACGGGGCCCGTCTTGAGGGGACGGCCGTCTATGGCTTGCACCACACGGGCATTCTTGAAATCATGATATTGTAATCCCAGAGAGTCGGCATACTCTCTATCGATGAAATTGTTGGTAGCTCCAGAGTCTATCATGGCGTGGATCATGACGGGTCCCCTTTTTGCTGACCATAATGTGACCACGAGAAGGAACAGGACCCCGGTTGGCGGCTCTTGGATGGATTTTTTGACCGGGTTGGCGAGCCCCTCTACACCCGGTCGTTGGCTTCCCCCGCCGGCTGTGTGCCAGTCGGCTCAGACGCCTTCGTCTCCGTGGAGGACGCCGCCGCAAGACGGGCGGTAGGCTTCCCTTTGGCTGGGCACTCTCTGGCGAAGTGGCCCCCGTTCCCGCAGTACCAGCAGAGGTTTAAGCGTTGACGACGGGCCTTCTCGGCGGCATCTAGTCTGGGACGCACATTGCCCAACTGCATCGGCACCTCCTCGCCTCCTCTGGGGTATGGGGTTGGCGGTGGGGGTCTCCACACCGGACGTGGCTGAACGCTGGCGGGAGCGGGGGGTTTTGCCCCGGCTCTACTGCCCTGGCCTCGAACCCACTGTTTCCTGTTGGCAATCATGACCTCAGCCCGTAAACATTGATCAATGAGTGCCTCGAGGGTCTGGGGAGGATCCACCTTGGAGATTTCTTCCAGCATTTCAATGTTGAGACCCTCCCGGAATTGTCCCCTGAGGGCTACATCGTTCCAGCCGGTGTTGTGGGCCAGCACTCGGAACTCGGCTATATACTGAGACATAGGTCTGTCTCCTTGGAAAAGGCGACGGAGTTTGTGACCGGCTGCCTCCAAATTGTCCTCGATTCCCCAAGTCTCCTTGAGGTGGTCCAAGAAGTGTTGCGCTGATCTTAGGTGTGGAGAGGCTTGGTCGAACAGTGCCGTCGCCCAGCTGGCCGCTGGCCCGTCTAGAAGACTGTAAACCCATGCCACTTTGATGTCTTCTTGGGGAAACTCGGCAGCACGGGCCTCCAGATAAGCTTGACATTGGCGACGGAAGACATGAACCTTAGAAGCTTCTCCAGTAAACTTGGTTGGCAACGCCATGGCCGGAAGACGAACTCCGCGTTCCTTCAAACCCCTTATTTCTCCATCCTGTGCATTGAGCTTATCACGGATTCGGTCCACCTCTTCCTTGTCGATGGTGTAGGTAATCGGCTGGCCGCTCGGCCCAGGTACGGTTCCGGTAGACATTCTGGCCGAGGTTAATTGGTGCTTAGGGTGGCGGAGTCAAACTGTCACGACCCAGGCTGCAGAGCACCAATAACCATACACAGAGGCCAGAATCTATCTAATATCTTTATTGTAGGAATATATAAAGTTAATAAAAACAAGTGTAGAAAATAGTCCAGAATTAGACCTTCCAGGAAAGGTCAGAATTAGTCCAAAAAAGCAATGTCCAATAAGAAATATTAAGGTCCAAAGTTGTAATCCAATAACCGAAACACTCACTTTGCCAAGCAAAGTGAGGGGAGATGACAAGGTCCTTTAGTCCATGAAACTTGAGCGAGGCTAGGAAATAACTTGATACTTGAAACAAGGCTTGAACGTGGAACAAGGTAACTAAGAACAAGAACAAGGTCCGTGGAATAACTTGATAAATCCGTGGAACAAGGCAAGGATTGATCCTGGGAAACAAGGCAAAGTCCGTAGATAAACAAAGGCTGGGAAGCAAGGCGAAGGCTGGATAGCAAGGCAAGGCTTGAGCAGGAGCGAGGCTTGAACCGGAGCGCGCTGTCCAGACACAACTCGCTCCGTAGGCTGACGAATTGACTCCGCGAAGTTACTACGCGGGTAAAACACCTAAATAGAGTCTAGCTTCCCGCCGAAGCAGTTCTCTGGGAATCAGAACCGAAAGCTAACTCTGAGACCAGATGTGAGACTCCCCAAAGATTCTCACGAAAAGCAGTCTTAATTGGCCACATTCTTAGCTGCAATCCTCGCACTCCTGCGCGAAGCTGAATCCAAACTTCTCTGTTGTTTACAAAACTCCCGGCGCAAGAATACGGGAGAAGTAGGCTCTGGGCTTGTTTGACATACTTCTGGGAGACAACTTTCTTGCAGGTGCAAGGTTCCCAGATCTGCCTGGGAAAGATCTGGCTGAGAGGAATCCAGTTCAGACTGGGAAGGTAAAAAACCCAAGTTTTCATCTTCATCAGGAATTACAATGTCCTGAGCAGGACTACAAGGCCCATGAGTCATCACAGAGATTACAATTCAAGATTGAACAACCCAATACTGATAATCCATTTATCAATACTGCATTTTGAGCTTTTCTATTTGAGCCTGGTGAGTATAGGTAACTGAGCCCCCACTGGCACAGCGGGTTAAGCCGCTGAGCTGCTGAATTCGCTAACTGAAAGGTCGGTGGTTCGAATCCAGAGAGCGGGATGGGCTCCCACTGTTAGCTTCAGCTTCTGCCAACTTAGCATTTCGAAAGCATGCAAATGTGAGTAGATCAATAAGTACTGCTCTGACAGGAAGGTAACAGTGCTCCATGTAGTCATGCCAGCCACATGACCTTGGAGGTGTCTATGAACAATGCCGGTTCTTTGGCTTAGAAATGGAGATAAACACCAACCCCCAGAGTCAGACACAAGTAGACTTAGTGTCAGGGGAAAACCTTTAACATAACCTAAGTATAAGTAATACACAGCCATCCAAAACATGGTACACATAATGTTTCAGATAACATTCTATAGAAAGATAGACAGAGAGGCAAAATAATCACCCATGTGCTGAGAAAAATAAATAGTTTTAAAAGAGAACATTCAGGGATTTTGCTCTAACCCCTTTCATAACAAAAGGATGACATGAATGATTTGCTGAAAATCTGGTCCAACTGACAACATAATACTCTAAAATCAGCACACCTTAATTTAAATTGAAGTAGAAAGAGACAATGGCACTTTGTGTTTGTATGTTCTAAAATAACATTACTGTACATGCCAACTCAGAAGATAAATCCTCTGAAGTTCAACAGGAAGGGGCAAACATATCTATGTTTGCAGTGGGACAAAACGTTCTGGGAGACATATAAGCTTTGTTTTATGCTTCAGCAAAAGAAATGCTCAAACAGAGTTATCTACTGCTGCTATTTGCCAGGAAGTCAATTTTGACTTGGGTGTACATACATGCTGTAAAATTAATGCAGTTTGAAATCACTTTAACTGTCAGAATTCACTGCTGTGGAATCACGAGAGTTTTAGTTTACAAGGTCTTTAGCCTTCTTTACCAAAGAATGCTGGTGACTCAGCCAACTATAAATCTCAGGACGCCTCACCACTGAGCCGTGGCAGTTAAAGTGTTGTCAAACTGCATTACATTTACAGTGTAGATGCACCATTGAAGGCCTACCCTAAAGGAGCAGATTCTGCCTCAGAAGCTGAGGTTTCAGCCCTAGTTAATATTCAAGTGGGAGACCACAGATAAATACTTGGTGATATAGGCTGTAATTTTAGTGGAAGGAGATTGCAAAATCATTGCCTAGGAAAATGTGTAATTTGTGGGGTTGTACTGTATTCCCTCACTATTTCGCAGTTCACATTTCGCTCCCTTGATGTTTCGCAGGTGTTCAATGAATATTAATGTAACCATTTATTGAGGGGTGAGAAATAAAGGAAGAGGGGGGCGGGTAGGGAAGGGTTGGAAATAAAAAAGGTTATTTAGATTCCATTCTTCTTTTCTGCCAGTGTAATATATTGTTACTGCTAAAATAAAGTACAAATACTAAAATAATGTATAAATATTAAAATAAATATAATGTCCCAACTTCAGGGATTTTCACTTATTGCGGGTGGTCCTGGAACGTAACCCCTGCAATAAGTGAGGGAACACTGTAGTTATGTTGACCAGTGATTTGAAGGCACATACACAAACAATTCTGATTCAGGAAAACTCCATGAATGAGACACCTCCAAGAGCGAACAGTACGGCTCAGATGTTGCAAGTTCATGGCTATGGCTTCCTTGACTGAACCAATCCTTCTGTGGTGTGGTGCTTTTCCTGATGCTTTCCATAAGATTGTCATCTTATCCAATAAGTTACATTGTTTCATGGCATATCTAAAATATGACAGCTTCTAGCTCTCAGGCCCATTCACTTGTCTTCTTGACAACTCCACTCCTACTCTTAGCATCTCCAATAATAATTTTATTAAAACTTCTGTTATCATGCATCATTCATGCACTGGGATAACAGAAATCAATGAAAGCTGCAAGCATAGTCCCATAAATCGTTGAGAACAGTATAACAAATGTAGTGCCTAATATTTGTTCTTTAGTTAGAAGGACTAAAGAACGAACAACAATCCATCTCTTGATTTCATTTTAACTGCAGACTCAATTGCTTGAAAACAAAACTCCAGAATGTACTTGATATGGGGCAAGAGAGCAGGATGAATTACTCAAAGCCACAAATAATGTATTATCCAAGAAGAATAGAGCATTTTGTTTTGTTTTCCGGGGCCTGAGGAGACAAAGCATTGGAATAAAATGTGAGCATTCAGCCAAGATATTATTATGTTTGACCGCTCTAAGAAAGCATTGGACACTCATTACAATCATCAGAAGGAGATAAGGATCAAAAGTTGTATTGTGTCTATATTTGTTTTTGGGTAGCACAAGTAAGCAAAAAACAAAGTGGAAGAGCCTTGCTTTGGAAACTTGTGCTGGGAAGGAAAGCTACATACTGTACAAACTAAAAGCTGAGAGCTAGCCAAAGGTGTTAAACAGCCTAGTCTTCAGTAATGGCCTTTCCTTGTAGTAGCCGGCACGTAATAATGTTGCATCACATGTAAAATCAGTTAGGATCCAGGAACTCAGATAAAAGGTGGGTGAAGTAAAGGGAAATGTACTGTAAGGAAAAGGCTTTGTACGCTAAACTACCTGTTTGCCCATTCACCGGGCGTCCAGAACCACAGTGCAGATTCTTAACCAGTGTTAGCTGTTATGCCAACTGAAGTTGATGAGAGGTTTCTGAACTAAACAGGAATAACTTGCCTGTAATACATATCAGAATTCCTAATCTTAGAGAATCTACTAGATGCAATTTCTTTTCTTGTAAATGGCATTCATGAAACATGTATCTGCATCACATAGCTAATACCTTAAATTACAGCAGGCAGGAATTTATCCATATTTATTTAATCATCATTATTTGCAATCACTTAAAAGGCTTGCTCCTTCTGACCAATTTCATTTACGATTGTTTATCTGATCAACATGCCTTTTCAAGAAAATCTTATTGTGGATTGGAAAGAAAGAAATACTATTCTCTCACTGAATCAAGGATACTCTTCAAATATTATAACAATGAGAGCAGACATCAAGGAATGCAATGAGCAATCTTGGGCTTAAATACCCTAAAGGTACCAGATGCTGTCTGATCCTGGGAGCTAAGCAAGGTCAGCCCTGGTTAGTATCTGGAAGGGAATTTCAGGTGCTGTAGGTTGTTTCAGAGGAGGGAAATGGCAAACCTATCTAAATGTTCCTTACCTAAGAAAACCATATGAAATTCATGGGGTCACCATGTCAACAGGCAACTTGAAGGGATGCACAAGCCTGCATGTGCGTACACACACACACACATGGACACACGGACAATTGAACAGCTGCTGGCACTGCAATTTGGATCTCCTATTGATTAATTCATTAACCAGAAAACATGACTTTTAAAAGTATGTACTTATGGCTAGAGGCGTAGCTGACTAAATATAAGGCACAACCATGATCACATGAATTTAAGCAATTAGGTCAAGAATTGCTCTTTTAAATCATTTTGAAACAGATGAATGTTAAAGAAGGCATGAATGGGGACAAAGGGTTTTTCTTCTCAGAACTTCTAATTTTACTGAAGAAATAGATACAGTTCTGCCCCACAAGACATAAAACAATCTGCTATTCCTATCAATTTTATTCTTGTACAAGAAGGCAGGGATTAACACACATCTACTCACAGCCATAAACCAATCCTTTTAGATTATGATGTTTATTTATATCCCAGGTTTTCTTCCCACAAGGGAGCTTTAAAGCGACTTATAAAGTAATAGACAAAACCTTTTAGCCAAAATCCATGAGAAAGGTGGGTCAGATACAGAATTCTAAAATGAGTGGCATACCTCTATGCATAACTGGAGATAAGGTTTCAATCACAGGTTGAATTTAGAGCCTCAAAGTGTAGGCAGTTCATGAGGGCAGAAACCTCACACTATCATAACCATCTTTATTTTAGCAGATGATGCTTCTGCTGAAGGATAAACACCAGCCATAAAAAGTAGAAAGACAAACAGTGGTAATGGAGGAAGAACAACACATCAAAGTGCCATCAGGAATGAAGTGATTCAAAAGTACAAAAGTGTTATATGTCTTGTGGAATAATAAAGCCCCATTCAGACATTCCAAATACAATATACATAAACATAAAAAGGGGGAGTGTGATGGCACCACTCCCTCTTCATCCATTTCCAGGACTCTCCTGAAGCATATGCATGGAGGCTCTTCAAGCCATTCAAAACTTTTAAAAACACTGAAAAACCATCATGTGTAGAGTCTCCATGCATAGATGATACTCTTCAGAATGATCTCCTCACTCAGACAAAAAATCATGACAGTGCTAGCAAATTCCATCAATTGCATGAAAAGAGCTTATGTTGATGGGAATTTCTGATATGCAGCTTAGAGACTTTCAGTTTATCCATATACAAGTGTGACAACTTTTCCTCCATATGCTGATATGGCTACTGATATCTGTAGTCTTGACAAATATCAGTCACAAATATTGCCTCATGCAACACCACTGGAACAAGGTTCGCATTTTCTTTGTGAAATGTGGTCTAACTGAAAATACTGCTCTCATACACTCATTTTCTCAATCTACTAAACAAAACAGTGAGAGTAAAAGCAAAAATGTGGCCTAAAATGTTTATATGTTAGGCAATTCAATTTTAAAGTGACAATTCCCCAAAACAACAAACTGTAAGTTAAGCAATATTTAATTGCAAGCAAATTACAAGTGAAAAGGTAGTTAAAATAAATTTGCTTTGTTGGCCAATTATTTTTCCTGATCATGCCACATTTAGACTCAAGTTAATGGCAACAAAGGAACAACAGCTATTTGGGGAAAGAGAAATGATCTGTCCCTGGACAATCTTTTCTAATATTTATATACACATTGTTGCATAAAACGGGCCTCAATATGGCTTTTTAGCATGATAAAGGTCAGGTTTTCTAATTTCAAATCAATATATAGAACTGTGCAGACAACTGGCCACTTTCCTTCCCACAATTTGGTATTTAGACTTTGGAAGGGAATGCAAATACACTTACAGGTGAAACAGCCTGACACTTCAATGGAGTCTATCCTCTCCATTAAAAGTGACTCTGTCAAAAGGTCGAAAACATAAAAAGTCAACACAAACTTTTGGAATATTAATGAGGCCACCCCAACCCACTTAAAATTACTTTTATTTCACAGCACGTTAGACTGCAAGTTTCACCAAGGAACTTTTAATGGTGGGTGGATTGTGTGCTACTGTGAAGCAAGAGGCTATGTTGATGGTATTAAGCACTGTTTTGGTATGTTCTTCCATTTCAAACAGTCTTTTGCTGAGCAGCCAGGTTAGATGTGCCAAACAGTTACTGGACAGCAGCAGCAGTAGTGATGTGCATGTGTGACATTGGTGGAGGACCTCTTGGAAATAATAGAAGTTGCACCTGTTAGTTCAACACAGAAGGAGAGATGTTAAACCTCCTTTTAATATAATGAAAAACTCCAAAATGAAACAAGACATAGTACCATAAGATGAAACTCTCAGGTTGGACGGCACTCAACATGCTATTGGGGTACAACAGAAGACAACTAATGGCTAATGATGCATTTAGGCTCAAGGGGAAAGTATGTTCAGCTGTTGAAGTTCTTAGAAGTGAAAGAAAAGTCTGAAGCTGAACAACGCATACTAGAGGAACATGGCATGTGAAGAACTTGGATCAGACATTGTAAAACAAGAGATGGAACATATACATTACAGCACTTGGGCCGAGTAAACTGAAGTAGTCAGGAATGGGATATTTTTGGTCAGATACAGGATTCTACAGGATTTTACTCAAATCAAAATCTAAGAAGAAATGGGGTGGCAATAATAGTGACGACAAATATAGCAAAAATAGTCAAATAATTAGGTTCATTGTTACATATAATGTGCCACAGTATTTGACTGTCCCAGTATACTGAGGACACAAGGCAATTTTCATGACAAAATATGGAGAAATGGAATGGTTTCCAATTGGAAAGGGGGTGAGGCAAAGTAGCCTTTTATCACCTTGTATGTTGTAATGATGGGAGAAGGCTATTTATAGTAAACCCAACTCCTTACAAGAGCTTCCCCCTTCCCCCAAAAGTAACAGCCATTAATTTAGACAGATTTAACCTCCTGACACACCTGAGCCTATCCACTGTTGACAGAGTTCCTAAGGTTTTTTTAATTAAGAACTGCCCTTGGCCTTGATTCGCTATAAGAAAAAATGGAAAGAATGGTGCTTTAGATTTACCTGCCAACTCAGTTAACAAAATCTTGTAAATTATTCTAATAGGAGTAGCTTAGCAACCATGTAGTCTCACACTTCCCTTCATGGAAATTCCCTTTTTACAATAATGCCACCAAATGTCAATTATAAAAAGAACTTTATTTATGAACAAGGAGGGGAAAATGAAAGAAAAGGAGATGAAATCATAGGTACAGACCTGTAAGCATAATAACCAACCCAACTCAGTTGCATGTTATGTTCCATAGCAGAATCTTGAGGTGCACCTACACTGTAGAATTAATGAAGTCTGAGGTCACTTTAACTGCCATGGCTCAATGGTATGGAAGCATGGGAGTTGCAGTTTGGCAAGGCACCAACCCTCTTTGGCAAAGAAGATTAAAAATATGCAAAATTACAACTCAGGATTCCATAGTATCAAGCTATGGCAATTAAAGTACTGTAAAACTGCATCAATTTCACAGTGTCGATGCACACTTGGTTTTCGAAGCATGCATGGAGCTCAGTGCAGAGAAGGCAGCATGAAGGTATATTTCAATTCTTGACCTGGATAGTTTCCAGAAGACAAAATAGGAAAATGAACACAGGGATTTAGGTTGTATTCATTCATTGTGTTCCTAATAAATTCTATGAAAGAATGCATATCTAAAAACAGAGAAACAAAGTGCTGGAACACTTTCCATCTTACTCTTAAGGGTCAATGATGCCTACTTTATGAAAAAGCATTCATATCATGATAAGTGGTGCAATGTGCCGGCTGAATTGCTGACCTAAAGGTTGGTGGCTCGAATCCGCGAGATGGAGTGAGCTCCCATCTGTCAGCCCTAGCTTCATGTGGGGATATGAGAGAAGCCCCCTGCAGGATGGTAACACACCTGGGCGACCCCAGGCAACGTCTTTGAAGACGGCTGATTCTCTCACACCAGAAGCTAATTGCCTCAATTTGCCTCTGACACTATAAAAAAACCACCCACGATTCTCTAGAAAAGACTATAATTCTTGGCATAGTAGAAGACAATAGGAAAATACTAAAATAGCATTTCAAATGGACTAAGGTAGCATTTCAGACTCAATCAAGGTAGTCACTGTCTTGAGTCCGCACCTGAATAGGGCTGTTGAAGATAGGATGACTTAGGAGTCTCTTATTCATGGCGTCGTCGTAAGTTGAAGTTGATTTGTGTGATGACCCATGGGCCTTGTAGTCCTGCTCAGGACATTGTAATTCCTGATGAAGATGAAAACTTGGGTTTTTTGCCTTCCCAGTCTGAACTGGATTCCTCTCAGCCAGATCTTTCCCAGGCAGATCTGGGAACCTTGCACCTGCAAGAAAGTTGTCTCCCAGAAGTATGTCAAACAAGCCCTGAACCTACCTCTCCCGTGTTCTTGCGCCGGGAGTTTTGTAAACAACAGAGAAGTTTGGAATCAGCTTCGCGCAGGAGTGCAAGAATTGCAGCTAAGAATGTAGCCAATTAAGACTGCTTCTCGTGAGAATCTTTAAGGAGTTTAACATCTGGTCTCAGAGTTTAGCTTTCGTTTCTGATTCCCAGAGTACTGCTTCGGTGGGAAAGTTAGACTCTATATAGGTGTTTTGCCCGCGTAGTAACTTCGCGGAGTCAATTCGTCAGCCTACGGAGCGAGTTGTGTCTGGACAGCGCGCTCCGACTCAAGCCTCGCTCCTGCTCAAGCCTTGCCCTGCTTTCCAGCTTTCGCCTTGCTTCCCAGCCTTTGTTTACCTACGGACCTTGCCTTGTTTCCCAGGACCAATCCTTGCCTTGTTCCACGGATTTTATCAAGTTATTCCACGGACCTTGTTCTTGTTCCTAGTTACCTTGTTCCACGTTCAAGCCTTGTTTCAAGTATCAAGTTATTTCCTAGCCTCGCTCAAGTTATGGACTAAAGGACCTTGTCAATTCCCCTCACTTTGCCTGGCAAAGTGAGTGTTTCGGTTATTGGATTACAACTTTGGACCATAATATTTCTTATTGGACATTGCTTTTTTGGACTAATTTTGACCTTCCCTGAAAGGTCTACTTCTGGACTAACTTTTACATTTGCTTTTACTAACTTTATATATTTCCTTAATAAAGATATTAGATAGAATCTGGCCTCTGCGTATGGTTATTGGTGCTCTGTAGCCTGGGTCGTGACAGTTTGACTCCGCCACCCTAAGCACCAATTAACCTCGGCCAGAATGTCTACCGGAGTCGTACCTGGGCCGAGCGGCCAGCCGATTACCTACACCATCGACAAGGATGAGGTGGACCGAATCCGTGATAAGCTCAATGCACAGGATGGAGAAATAAAGGGTTTGAAGGAACGCGGAATTCGTCTTCCGGCCATGGCGTTGCCAACCAAGTTTACTGGAGAAGCTTCTAAGGTTCATGTTTTCCGTCGCCAATGTCAAGCTTATCTAGAGGCCCGTGCTGCCGAGTTTCCCCAAGAAGACATCAAAGTGGCGTGGGTTTACAGTCTTCTAGACGGACCAGCGGCTAACTGGGCAACGGCACTGTTCGACCAAGCCTCTCCACACCTAAGATCAGCGCAACACTTCTTGGACCACCTCAAGGAGACTTGGGGAATCGAGGACAATTTGGAGGCAGCCGGTCACAAACTCCGTCGCCTTTTCCAAGGAGACAGACCTATGTCCCAGTATATAGCCGAGTTCCGAGTGCTGGCCCACAACACCGGCTGGAACGATGTAGCCCTCAGAGGACAATTCCAGGAGGGTCTCAACATTGAAATGCTGGAAGAAATCTCCAAGGTGGATCCTCCCCAGACCCTCGAGGCACTCATTGATCAATGTTTACGGGCTGAAGTCATGATTGCCAACAGGAAACAGTGGGTTCGAGGCCAGGGCGGTAGAGCCGGGGCAAAACCCCCCGCTCCCGCCAGCGTTCAGCCACGTCCAGTGTGGAGACCCCCACCGCCATCCCCATACCCCAGAGGGAGCGAGGAGGTGCCGATGCAGCTGGGCAATGTGCGTCCCAGACTAGATGCCGCCGAGAAGGCCCGTCGTCAACGCTTAAACCTCTGCTGGTATTGCGGGAACGGGGGCCACTTCGCCAGAGAGTGCCCAGCCAAAGGGAAGCCTGCCGCCCGTCTTGCGGCGGCGTCCTCCACGGAGACGAAGGCGTCTGAGCCGACTGGCACACAGCCGGCGGGGGAAGCCAACGACCGGGTGTAGAGAGGCTCGCCAACCCGGTCAAAAAATCCATTCAAGAGCCGCCAACCGGGGTCCTGTTCCTTCTCGTGGTCACATTATGGTCAGCAAAAAGGGGACCCGTCATGATCCACGCCATGATAGACTCTGGAGCTACCAACAATTTCATTGATAGAGAGTATGCCGACTCTCTGGGATTACAATATCATGATTTCAAGAATGCCCGTGTGGTGCAAGCCATAGACGGCCGCCCCCTCAAGACGGGCCCCGTAAGTCAGTGGTCGGAACCCACCAGGATGTGGATAAGGGAACATATGGAAGAGATTTCCTTCTTTGTTACCGAGGTTCCCCATTTCCCTGTGATTTTGGGAATTCCATGGCTGACTCTCCACGACCCTAACATCTCCTGGTCCAACAGAGAACTGCAGTTTGCTTCACAGTACTGCCAAAACCATTGCCTCGTAGCCAAGGTCTGCCATGCCACAGACACCGAGCCCATTATCACCTTGCCAAAGAAGTACTCCGAGTATTGGGATGTATTCAATGAGAAAGAAGCCGAAAAATTACCCCCACATAGACCTTATGACTGTGCCATTGACTTGGTGGAGGGGGCCCCGATCCCGCGAGGACATCTCTACTCCCTGACTGAACCAGAGCAAGAAGCTCTCAGGGAATTCATAGAGACAAACCTTCGCAAGGGATTCATCAGACCCTCTCAATCCCCAGCCGCCTCCCCAGTGATGTTTGTGAAGAAGAAGTCAGGGGAACTACGCTTGGTGGTGGACTACAGAGCATTGAATAATATCACCAAGCGGAACAGCTATCCCCTGCCCTTAATCTCGGATCTACTGGATCGGCTTCGAGGAGCCAAGGTTTACACCAAGCTGGATCTTCGGGGGGCTTACAACTTAGTTCGCATCAGGGAAGGGGACGAGTGGAAGACCGCCTTCCAGACCAAATTCGGATTATTCGAGTCCCGAGTTATGAATTTCGGTTTATGCGGAGCTCCCGCAACGTTCCAGCATTTTGTCAATGACATTTTTCAGGACTATCTAGACAGGTTCTTGATAATCTACCTGGACGATTTTTTGGTGTTTTCTAGATCACAATCAGAACATGAGAACCATGTCAAAATGGTGCTACAACGATTGCGGGATCATGGACTTTATGCCAAGCTGGAAAAATGCGCCTTTGATCTACAAGAGGTAGATTTCCTTGGTTACCGCATCTCGCCTCTAGGGCTTTCCATGGATCCAGCCAAGGTTTCAGCAGTATTGGAATGGCGGGCGCCAACTAACAAGAAAGAGGTGCAGCGTTTCTTGGGGTTCGCGAACTACTACCGCAAGTTCATTCCAGATTTTGCCCGCTGGTCCGACCCCATCACTAGCTGCATCCGTGGAAAGCAGCCTTTCCGCTGGACTGATCAAGCAGAGAAAGGGTTCCAGCAACTAAAGAAACTATTCACCTCCCAGCCAATTCTACAGCACCCAAATCCTGGAACCCCTTTTGTTGTGCAAGCGGACGCCTCTGATGTGGCAATTGGGGCTGTACTCTTACAACCGGTGGG
Organism: Anolis carolinensis; assembly: GCF_035594765.1. NCBI lineage: Eukaryota > Metazoa > Chordata > Lepidosauria > Squamata > Anolidae > Anolis > Anolis carolinensis. Next base: position 252,396,860 of record NC_085842.1, on the reverse strand, counting down.
AGATCACCTCCATCCCTGTGCCTTTTACTCTCGTCAACTAACCACACCAGAGAGGAATTACACCATTTGGGAAAAAGAACTACTGGCCATAAAGGCAGCCTTTGAAACTTGGAGACATTGGCTAGAAGGGGCCAAATTTCCCATTGAAGTCCACACTGATCATCGTAATCTAGAACATCTAAGAACTGCCCGCAAACTAAATCAGAGGCAGCAACGTTGGGCTTTATTCTTCGAACGTTTCGACTTCCAGATTCACTATGTGACCCCAGCCCAGACCAAGCAAGCAGACGCCCTGTCACGTAAACCGGAATACGCTGCAGGACGCAAGGAGACCTTTGAATCCCAACTATTACAACCCGAGAACTTTGCCACGCTCACAGTGGGGAACACCAAATCCATTCCCATTGGTTCAGCTTCCTCTACTCCAGGACCCCTCTGTGCTCAAGAAATCAGGGCTAGTCAGCAAGCAGATGCCTGGGCGCAGGACCAACTTCGCCAAGGTTTGCATTTTCCCTTTTCGCTTAAGGATGGGCTGCTTTGCTATAGAAATCATGTTTATATCCCACCCGGACCGAGCAGGGAAAAAGCGCTTCGTCTGTGTCATGACTGCAAACCAGCAGGACACTTCGGACTATTTAAAACCATGCATCTGATCCTAAGGGATTTTTGGTGGCCCAAGATCCGCAAGGATGTGGAAAAATATGTCAACACCTGCCCAGTATGCCAGCGCTCCAAGATAAGAAGGGAGAAGCCCTCAGGGCTTCTACACCCCCTTCCTACCCCATCTCGCCCATGGGAAATAATTTCTGCGGATTTCATCACTGACCTACCACCTTCCTGTGGATTCACCACGATCTTAGTGGTGGTGGACCTTTTCACCAAGTTAGCCCATTTCATTCCCTGCGAAGGCCTCCCCACGGCCAAAGAGACTGCGGATCTATTCCTTCAACATGTTTTCAGACTACATGGATTGCCCAAGAGTTTAGTCACAGACCGTGGATCTCAATTCACCTCTCGTTTTTGGAAGGCACTACAAAAACTATTGGGCATAGACTCTCGCTTATCTTCAGCTCATCATCCCCAAACAGATGGGCAAACGGAGCGCACCAATGCCACTTTGGAGCAGTATCTTCGCTGTTATGTAAACTACCAACAGGACAATTGGGCTTCTCTGTTACCACTGTCTGAGTTTGCCTACAACAATGGAGTTCAAGCTTCTACAAAAGAAACGCCGTTCTTTGCAAACTACGGCTTCCATCCACGTTTCTTTCCCCCTGTCATTGAAACTTCAGAAGTTCCCGCAGCAGAGGATTGGCTGCAGGAACTCACAGCGGTGCAACAACTTTTGCTCCAGCAACTGGACCAAGCCAAGGAGGACTATAAACGCCACGCTGACAAACACCGCCAGCCGGGCCCCGGAATCAAGGTAGGAGATCGGGTTTTTCTGTCCACTCGCTTTCTGCCCTCCCATCGCCCTTGCCGGAAGTTAGATGCCCGTTTCATTGGCCCCTATCCAGTGGTGGCGCAATTAAACCCCGTGACTTTCAAACTCCAACTTCCGCGTTCAATGCGCATTCACCCAGTGTTTCACCGTTCCCTGCTCCTTCCGGCGGATGGTGTGCGTCCTGATACAGACCAACCGGCCCCCCCTCCTGTTTTGATGAATGGGGAGGAGGAGTTCGAGGTTGAGGACATTTTGGATTCTCGTTTTCACCGCCGCCGCCTACAATATCTCATTGACTGGGTGGGTTTTGGCCCTGAGGAACGCTCTTGGGAAGACGCCTCCACAGTCCATGCTCCTGAGTTAACCCGTCGCTTTCATCAGGCCTATCCCGCCAAGCCGCGACCTCGCGCCTCGGGGAGAGGGGCCCAGTTTGGGAGGGGCCTTGAGGAGGGGGATAGTGTGATGACCCATGGGCCTTGTAGTCCTGCTCAGGACATTGTAATTCCTGATGAAGATGAAAACTTGGGTTTTTTGCCTTCCCAGTCTGAACTGGATTCCTCTCAGCCAGATCTTTCCCAGGCAGATCTGGGAACCTTGCACCTGCAAGAAAGTTGTCTCCCAGAAGTATGTCAAACAAGCCCTGAACCTACCTCTCCCGTGTTCTTGCGCCGGGAGTTTTGTAAACAACAGAGAAGTTTGGAATCAGCTTCGCGCAGGAGTGCAAGAATTGCAGCTAAGAATGTAGCCAATTAAGACTGCTTCTCGTGAGAATCTTTAAGGAGTTTAACATCTGGTCTCAGAGTTTAGCTTTCGTTTCTGATTCCCAGAGTACTGCTTCGGTGGGAAAGTTAGACTCTATATAGGTGTTTTGCCCGCGTAGTAACTTCGCGGAGTCAATTCGTCAGCCTACGGAGCGAGTTGTGTCTGGACAGCGCGCTCCGACTCAAGCCTCGCTCCTGCTCAAGCCTTGCCCTGCTTTCCAGCTTTCGCCTTGCTTCCCAGCCTTTGTTTACCTACGGACCTTGCCTTGTTTCCCAGGACCAATCCTTGCCTTGTTCCACGGATTTTATCAAGTTATTCCACGGACCTTGTTCTTGTTCCTAGTTACCTTGTTCCACGTTCAAGCCTTGTTTCAAGTATCAAGTTATTTCCTAGCCTCGCTCAAGTTATGGACTAAAGGACCTTGTCAATTCCCCTCACTTTGCCTGGCAAAGTGAGTGTTTCGGTTATTGGATTACAACTTTGGACCATAATATTTCTTATTGGACATTGCTTTTTTGGACTAATTTTGACCTTCCCTGAAAGGTCTACTTCTGGACTAACTTTTACATTTGCTTTTACTAACTTTATATATTTCCTTAATAAAGATATTAGATAGAATCTGGCCTCTGCGTATGGTTATTGGTGCTCTGTAGCCTGGGTCGTGACAATTTGAGTGAGGTATCCCATGTTATTTTTTATCTTACTCTCTGAAGAAAATCAAAAGCTTTCAACTTATCTCTAACAATTTCGGATTAAATATAATCAGCCAGACAGATGAAGAAAAAAACCCTTGTACTGAACAAGATCTGGGATATTGTCTGACGTCTTGGTAATTCCCAAATATTTCAGTAGATAAAATTCCCCCATGTACACAGGAGTGTTTGTATGAAGGATATGAAAACTACTCATGTACTCAGAGCAAGAAAGAACATGTTCACATGAGACAGAACATCTGTCCTGGAGAGCTGATAGATCTCATTTTAATGAAAAGAAAAGCAAAGAAACCAGCACCTTAAAAATAACAAAGCACCCCCTTTATTCCCAACTAAAAACATAATAAACCTTGTTATCAATCTGACAAATCAAGAAATGGTCATGAAATCTTGGGGAGAAGGGAAAGCTTTAAAAAATAATATTTGAACAGATTATATCTGTATTGATTTTGAAGGGTAATCTTCTACCCAATAAATGAATTGTCCATGATGTTGCTCAATGTCTCTCAAGGACTGTTCTTTGTGCCAGTCACCTTACATCAAAGCAGAACATAACTCCTGGATTTTGCAGTAGTCCTGGCAAGCAAATTTTCCACACATTCATTGCTTTCACACTGCTGTTCTACTGCAAAAGTATCAGGGTAGTAGTGTTAGGGAGTTGGCTTATTATATGCAATGCATATACCTCACCTCCACATTTTTACAAAGGCAAATGCCAGCTGTTTATCAGTGGTGTGTTGAAACTGCTCAACAGACACAATCCACATTTCCTGAAAGGTTTCCACCTCTTCAGTGACTCTACTTATCATTCTTGCTTCCTTGTTGAACCTCAAGTACCTTATGAAAACACAAAATTTGCTCTTTCCTGCTCTGAAAACGCAATGTTCTGAGAGGGATAGCTCCTAAAAAGCTTCACGTCCCCAAAATGCCCTCAACAGAAAGAGTAGGAAGGCAAAAATCTTCAGCTCAGTGATATCAAGGGGATCCTGCAATTTGCTTTTTGGTAGGTTTCCTAAACAGGGTTTCAAACTTGAGTGTGGTGAAGCAGAGTGAGAGAAGAACTGCACTTCTTGGAAGTTTCTGTATATATAACTCTCCAATTTTTTATGTGTATGTGCACACTAAAATAAATATGAGCTGCTCACCCCAAAGTACAAGGCTTGTTATGATTTTACTTAGTGTTCTTCAGGAGCTTCATGAAGAATGTTTCAAAGTTGGCTTGTTTTAACAAACCATATCGAAGACTAACCAACAAAACGCAGTTAATTATAGACATAAAAATCCTGACCTCATCATAACAGAGAAGAGAGAAAGCCTCCCAATCTTCCTACAGATAATTCTTGCAATGTTTTACCATTATTTAGCATTACATCCAAATGAAAGCAGTGGTTCAATATTATTAAACCCAAAGTGTATGATCGAGTCATCTGCTTTCTTTTTCCATCTGGTCAGAACTCCCACTTCTACATTATGATGTTCGGGAAGCAAAGCAACAGCCATAATTTTTGGATTGCAGAACCCATATTTGTCTCATTGCCACATCAAGCCATAGCTAAGATTCCTTACCTGTGGTTCAATGGGTTCTCTCTACTAAGTAAATAGCTGCATTCTAATATCAGGGTAAATTAAGAGAATAAGACTTGGGGTCCTCAATTCCCCCTTCACATCTGTTCGGTTGAGACCATGATAAGATTGGATTGATTCAATTCCCATTTAGTTCAAATTTAGTGTGACATCTGAACTGTGGTGACTCTCCATTGTGGTTAATTGAAATAAGCCAGGTTAATAAATTCTGGTTGGAAATTTGTTGTGGTTAAATGACATATCTCTTGATATAACACTAGTAAAAAAAACCAAAAGCAAATGGTTCCAGTTTTCCAGTCTTCCTCTTAGAAAGAAAGGGAAATGAGTTGCATGCTAATCAAAAGTTGGCCTTGAGTTGCTTTAGCCATGGTGACTATAGTTTATTGTTTCATTCAAAATACAACACTGTCAGGGTGACAGGAAGTAACCAGCACCACTGAACACTTAAACAGTCTACTTTTGAGAATAATATTAAGGGCACTAGTGGACGTAAGTCCCTTTTTTGGTCGATGTTGCCAAATAGGCACTGCCTATACTACACTGGGTCTGAAATTTTCCCAGGCATTTAGCTCAAAATAAGCACCCACTTCAAACATGATCTTACTTCATAAGCCTCTTATTTACCACTCACTGTATTATAATAAACAGAGCTTACAGCCAGAGCTAACAGTCAGCTGAAAGGTGCACGGCTACAAGTCTTTTATTCCACTGAAGTTATAAATTCCACAAGCACTTTCAGCACGAAACATACCAAAGCAGGACTCCAATAGCTCGAACTCTCAAATGTTTATTCTGTAAGATAAAATCACACTCTTGGATCTAGATACTGGAACCCAACTATGCAAGTACAATTCCGGCTAAGATAAGAATCTTAAAGTGCTATCAATTTCAACCAGACATTTCAAAGGCATCAATAGCAAATAAATACTTTGAAACGCTTTTCAAAGGCTTTGTTTTAAACTTCATTCACATCAATATAGGTTACATATTAAAGCAGCAATGTGAACTTTTCAATAGAATATAGCACATTTAAGATAAATAAATAAAAACCTTGGGCTTACTGTTTAAAACAGAATTTCTCAATCTGGGGGTCAAGATCCCTGGAGGGGTCGCGAGGGGGGTTTCAGAGGAGTCGCCAAAGAACACCAGAAAACACATGTTTCTGATCATCTTAGGAACCCAAATCTCTCTAGTATTTTCTATTGGCCATGGGGTTCTGTGTGAGAAGTTTGGCCCAATTCTATCGTTGGTGGGGTTGAAGGGCCTCTTTGATTGTAGGTGAACTATAAATCCCAGCAATTACAACTCCCAAATGTCAATGTCTATTTCCCCCAAACTCCACTAGTGTTCGAATTTGGGCATATTAATTATTTGTGCCAAGTTTGGTCCAGATCCATCATTGTTTGGAATTCACAGTGCTCTCTGGATGTAGGTGGACTACAACTCCAAAACTCAAGGTTAATGCCCACCAAACCCTTCCTATATTTCTGTTGATCATGTGAGTTCTTTGTGTCAAATCTGGTTCACTTTCATTGTTGGTGGAGTTCAGAATGCTCTTTGATTGTAGGTGAACTATAATCCCAGCAACTACAACTCCCAAATGACAAAATCACCCCTTCCCCAACCTCACCAGTATTCAAATTTGGGCATGTTGGGTATTTGTGCAAATTTGGTCCAGTGAATTAAAATACATCCTGCATATCAGATGTTTACATTACGATTCATAACAGTAGCAAAATTACAGATATGAAGAAGCAATGAAAATAATGTTATGTTTGCGGGGTCACCACAACATGAGGAACTGTATTAAGGGGTCACAGCATCAGGAAGGTTGAGAATCACTGGTTTAAAAGAACAGTATTCTTAATTTGATTAATTCCCTTAGATCTGCAAAGCTAGTCTTGCATTTCATTGCAAGGCTGTTGTAAGCCTGAGGAGAAAGAGCATCACCCTCAGCTTTTAATTTAACTTTATGTGCACCTACACTGTAGTATCGATGCAGTTTGACACCTCTTCAACTGCCATAATGCAATGCTATAGAACCATGGGAGTTGTAGTTTGTTGAGGCAAACTACCAGGCCATATTGGTGGGCTCACCAACATCTGGTGAACCACAGCTATCTGTGACAGAGGGAAAGTGTGTGCCTATTGCTATATATGGTTGTATAAGCTTTGTCAGCATGCATGAAAGAAATGATTTCACAGTATGTCATAGTTTCCCAACTCCAAAATAGGTACATTTTTCTACAAAAAATTCTTGAACACACACAATTCATCCAGTGATCATATCACACACATCTTGGCTGCAGCTTGACCAGTTGGCTTGTGCCTAAGTTCGTTTTCTTAAGATATCTGCTTTGCATGTAAGTTATTTTCTAGATACATATCAGGCTTAGAGGTTCAAAGCCACTTAATAGGAGGACTTCTTCAACTTAAGCAGGACTGCCTTTGATGTTTCTGAAAAACTAAGCCACCTTTATGGAGATTAAGTGTTTTGATCAGAAGCAATAAAAGTCTCAGAAGAATGCAGCACTGTGGCAACCAGCTAACAAAGTCCTTGAAACAACAGAGTATAATAAGGAACTGCAGACTGGTGTATTTAAAATGCACAGTCACATTGCTAGTAACCACAAGAGAACAAAACAGGAGGAAAAGGCTTAGGTTTGTTTCTATTTCATAATCATTTCCAGTCCAAATGGAACTGAAATCTGCTTTGGCCTTATGAAATTGCATAGTGAGAGGATTGCTTCTAACATCTGTTTATGAGATAAGCAAGAGAGCACTAATCTTACTTTAAGTTTGGTATTTAAAATAGATAATGTGTGAAGAAAATATTTGACACTCCAATTTCAAATAATCTCCTGGAAGTCAAACCAGTTTCAATAGAATGTATCTTTCAAGACTGCACCGATCAGGCCTGATTCAATTACTCTTAGTTACTGAAAGGCTAAATTATGCTGTTATAACTCCACATGGTAAGCTTTTTATCTATCTAATGCATTGACACTCACCAGTTTAACCTGGTTATCATATTTAGTCTTTGCTCTCAGCACTGTGGGTTCAAATACCAAGACACTCTTCCCATCAATTAAGTACAGATGAACGCAATATCCATGGGTAACATATTCGTAGACAGATTGCGGTTATCTAAAACTGTGGATATGACCAGATGCTATTAAACAACCTGACATCCAAGCTCAGTATACCACAGAGTTACAATGGATGACTTAAGAGATCCTTAGAAAGGTATTTTTCTAACAAATTCCTAGAGACCTCTTTTCCTAGATGAAGGTACATGAAACATCAGATAGAATCCTATAGTTACAGAAATCTTGCTGTACTTCCAACCTCCCTTGTGTCCCATTGGGGAAAAAGTTGATACAAATGACTAGAATAGGTAAATAAATGACTGAATAAAGTTAGGTCCCAAACTTCTGAGATCTGCCAGACTGAATTAAACGAGATGGGCAAATGATCTGATGCAGCACAAGATAATCTTTAGATAGTTTCCTAAAATGGCAAATACAGGTTGAGCATCCCTTATCCAAACTTCTTGGGACCAGAATTGTCCCATATTACACGATTCCATTATGTCCCATACACACCTTATATACATAGCCTGAAGGTGATTTTATGCACATTTTTTATATAATCTTGTGCATGAAACCAAGTTTGAATATTCTGAACTATCTGAATTTTTTAAATGTCTTTATTTCACTGTCTTGTGTGATCTATTTTGGAGTGTTCTGGATTACAGATAAAGGATATTCAACCTGCATTATGAAAATTAATATATACAGATTTCAACAGGATCACACTAACGTGTTTGCTACATCACACTCCCTCCTGGATATAAGATTTCTGTTCACCTTTAGTAACATCTTTGGAGTAAACTGAATAGGAAAAATCAACAGCAATGTGTTAGGAGGGAGCATTCTTTTGGAAACAACAATTCTTGCTATAATCTTCAGGGTTCAAATTTCTCAAATTTCCGGAGTTGAACACACTAGAGAGCCAAATGGTACAATGGTTAAAGTGTTGCGTTAGGTTCTAGTGCAAAACCATAACCTGGTGTAGAGCCATGAAATCTACATCCCCTTCCACACTGCCCCTATATCCCAGGATCTGATCCCAGATTATATGCTTATCTTAGAATATCTGGCAGTGGGGATTCATATAATCCAGTTTAAATCAGATAATCTGGGATCAGATCCTGAGATATAGAGCAGTGTAGAAGGGGCCGAAGTGACCTTCACCTAGTTATTATCTCTCAGTATGATTTATTTATTTATTGGCAATATTTATATTCCGCCCTTCTCCCCCTGAAGGGGACTCAGGGCGGATCACAATGTACATATATATGGCAAACATTCAATGCCATTAGACAAACAACACACAGACAGACAGACACAGAGGCTATTTAACTTCTTAGCTTCTGGCTTTGTGAGGGTATGCTTGATTCCGGCCACAGGAGGAGCTGCTGCTTTATCATCCACTGTGATGACGAGTTCTTTTAGATGGAGTACTTCCTCATCCTCATTTCCTGTTGTAAATCAGTTAAATTAGCCTCCTTGTATAAGCGGTCCCTAAATTTTCCTACTTGACAGATGCAACTGTCTTTTGGGTTGCTTAGGTCAACAACGAGCAGGGGTATTTTTTATTTTAATTATCGGGTGCTCACTCCTACACGGGCTGGCCTCAAACTCATGACCTCTTGGTCATAGTGATTTATTGCAGCTGGCTAATCAGCCTGTGCCACAGCCCGGCCCTACATCACAGGGTTGCTTGTAGAGGATAAAATGGGAAAGAGAAAAGTCAGGTTTTGTGTACTGAGCTCATTCAAAAAGAAAAAATCCTGAACAAATGTAGCATTCTGGATTCTTCTATTATTCAGAAGTATTTTGAAAGATTATTGCTGAAAAAAGTTTAACAAAACATCAGAACTAATTATAATCCATGTTCTAAATTAGTATTTATTTCTATACTCCTAGTGACATTGTGAAACACTTAAGAATCAACACTGATATAATCTGCACTGAAGAAATTAAACAGTTCTGTAATATGACAGAATTATAATGTTTACATTTAAATTGAATGATAGGAAATCTATCAGGTTAATATTCCCACTAGACAGAAATATAAAAGCAAGTCAAATGTAAGTCATTATCCAGTTCTGGATTTCTGCTTATGTTCTGAAACTACAAATTCTCCTATAGCTGAAACTACAAATTCTCACATAGCATATACTAACTAAATCACATCCTCCATATATCCATTTATAAGTCTAGAAAATTTAGCCAAAAGATCAACCCTAAAAATCTGGATCAATGTTGAGTATTGTACCTTAGCTCTTATCAAAAAGAGAACCACCTAGAATGGCCAAAAGCAAGGGCTTAGTCCATCCACAGAGGACTTAAAAGAAGTGTCAATTCCTCTACTCTTCAGATGTGGAATGGATGCTTTCCCCTCTCCAAAGAATTATCCCCAACTTATCGACGGGCCATATCAGAATCCAACATTTTGGCTCCCAATCCTGCCCTCATCTTAAATATGAGGTTAAGGATGTATGGTATATTTAGAATACCTACAGAACACACTTTTTTCCAAAGTAAATTGACATTGCCGTATTTTTATAAAACAATGTTCATGATGTATAGATATCAAAAGTAAATTCAAAAGGAACATCACCGAAATCAGACAGAAGCCATACCTACACAAAGAATGAGTCAACTTGAACCCAATTTCAAATTACTGTACCATTCATCCCAACTTCGTAAAGCCACCAGGGATACCATCATGCTCTTTTTGCTTTCTACATGTAAGTTTCATTGTTGATTTCCAATGTTTGCTATAATTGGTCATAATATCCCAATTGACAAAATACAGTTAATGCAAACACAAATTTCAATGTACAGAAGCACCTCAAATCATGATGTAGAAATCACTCTCTATCTGATTTTCTACTTAGAATTATTGTGAAAATGGGCAAAATGATAGAACATTTAGGAAAGCAGTACAGATATATGCAGCAATCATTTATCTCAAATATTAAAAACAATGAGTTTTAAAATGCAGGAAGTGAACACACTGCAGACTATGAAGCACACACTGCATTTAGGAATTAAACAGAGATTTAAAAGCAAAAAGAAGCTATAATCACTAGTCAATGGTCTGGGTTTTCCATCACAAAGCTGTGACACAGACACAGCATTCTATAGTACTGGACTAACAAGCTTTGTGAAGGCTGTGTTAAACCTACACTGCTTAATGACTATAAATCTCTTGATCTGACATTTGGCTGGAACAGAATAATTGAACTCTGATACTTCTGAAAGAGCCTGATCTTCATTAGAGTAAAAAAATATATATGAGAAATTATCTTCATTCACAAAGACTTATTTCTAGAATTCAACTGTTAGATGCACAAATTATTAATTTTAAATACCAATTTGAAATCCACCACCACCAACAGTTTGCTATTGCTATTGGTAGAACTTAGTGTATAAATAAGAAACAACCACCCATGCAAGCCACTCTTATAATAAGTTACTCACAGCATGAAACAGGCAACAGGGTCAATTATAATCTTCCCCAATACAATTTTCGCAAGTCTTTAAAGCACCGAACTGCATTAGGTTGTAATTACCTATATATGGCAAATGAGAAAGGGACCTACCTATACAACACTTAAAAGTAATGGCAGTAATATTAAATAAGCAACCATAATATAACATATATTACTTCTGGCCTAGACAACACAGAATATTCCTTGATCTTCTCTACATATGTACGGTATCTCAATGGAGAGGGCTAACAATAAAGGCATTCAATCCCTAGAGTCTTCTTCCCATGTCTCTTCTCTCTCCTAAAGCATCACACTGGAATGGGTTGCTGTGAGTTTTTCCAGCTGTATGGCCATGTTCCAGAAACATTCTCTCCTGATGTTTCACCCACATCTATGGCAGGCATCCTCAGAGGTTGTGAGGTATATTAGAAACCAGGCAAGAGAGATTTATATGTCTTTGGAAGGTCCAGGGTGGAAGAAAGAACTCTTGTCTGTTGGAGGCAAGTGTAAAAGATGTAATTAATCAGACTTGCAGCTTCAAAGCCTGGCTGCTTCCTGCCTGGGGAATCCTTTGTTGGGAGGTGTTAGTTAGCCCTGATTGTTTCATACCCAGAATTCCAGTTTTTAGAGTGTTGTTCTTTATTTACTGTCCCGATTTTAGAGTTTTTAAAATGCTGGTAGCCAGATTTTGTTCATTTTAATGTTTTTCAGCTTTTTGTTGAAATTGTTCACATGCTTGTGGATTTCAAAGGCTTCTCTGTCTAGTCCATCATGGTGGTTGTTAGAGTGGTCCAGCATTTCTGTGTTCTCAAATAATATGCTGTATCCAGATTGGTTCATCAAGTGCTCTGCTATGGCTGACTTCTCTGGTTGGATTAGTCTGCAGTGCCTTTCATGTTTGGGCAATGCCGAGTTTGGTCCCTATGTAGACTTGTTCACAGCTGCATGGTATATGATAGACTTCTGTAGAGGTGAGAGGATCCCTCTGGCCCTTAGTGGGTCTGTAGATAATTAGTAGGTTGTGTTTCTTCATTTGCTTCCCTATGCGTTCAGGAAGTCCGGGAGTCTACTGTATACCATGCAGCTGTGGACACGTCTACATAGGGACCACCAAACCCAGCATTGCCCAAACACGAATCAAGCAACATGAAAGGCACTGCAGACTCATCCAGCCAGAGCACTTGAGGTACCAACCTGGACACAACATATTATTTGAGAACACAGAAATGCTAGACCACTCTAACCACCACCATGTCAGGTTAGACAGAGAAGCCACTGAAATCCACAAGCATGTGGACAATTTCAACAGAAAAGAGAAAACCATGAAAATGAACAAAATCTGGCTACTGGTATTTAAAAAACTCTAAAATCAGGACAGTAAATAAAGAACAATACTCTGAAAACAGGGGAATTCTGGACATGAAATGATCAGAGCCAGCTAACACCTCCCAACAAAGAATCCCCCAGGCAGGAAGCAGCCAGGCTTTGAAGCTGCAATGCTTTTCAATGCTAATCAGGGTGATTAATTGCAACATTTACACTTTCCTCCAACAGACAAGACTCCCACCCTGGACCTTCCACAGATATATAAATCTCCCTTGCCTAGTTTCCAATATACCTCAAAACCTCTGAGGATGCCTGCCATAGATGTGGGCGAAACGTCTGGAGAAAACATGATCATACAGCCCAGAAAACTCACAGCAACCCAATAAAGGCATTCAATCCTACAGGCTTCTTCCCATGTCTCTTCTCTCTCCATAAGCATCACTGGCATCTCTGCCAATCTATCTCTGTTCTATACAGTTGCCCCTCCATATCCTCAGATTCAGTATCCACGGATTCAACCATCCACAACAGAGAAATATTCCCAAAAGTGAAGTTTGATTCTGCCCTTTTCTTTAAGGAACTCTGTTCTACTATGCCACTGTATACAAGGAGACTTGTGCATCCACAAATTGTGGTACCCACATCCACAGAGTCTTCGAAACAAACCTCAGCGGATATGGATGGCCCACTGAACTGTTATTTTTTACCACCCCTAAAAATATTGTCCTATAAAAATTGCACGCTTTCCTTCCAGCGAGTCCCATACCTGCCAAGTTCCTCTCCGATCTCATAGTGATCATCCAGGTTCTCTTGCCTGAAGACAGTCATGATAGCTGCCACTCCTCAGGATAAAAATACAATCCCAAAGCGACTGCTCTGTCCTTGCTTGCTTTTCAACTCATCATCACTGCCTTCCTGGAAGGATCTCCCCGCACTTCAGGCATGGCTGCAGAGAGGAAAGAGGAGAGACACACAGGCAGGGGGTGAATTTAAATGCCTCTGTTTGCAAGAGGGGCGTGGTGGTGTCACTATGTCCAACGCACAGACACAGACACACACCCCTAAATGTCGAAAGAGACCCACAAGGCCGAACGTCAATGGATCCCCTTTGGGGCTGAGTGAGGGGCTGCTGAACTTCACTCCAGGACCAGGTTGCTCATTCAGGGGATGCCTCCAAGGGGCCATGGAAAGGAACGGGAGAAGCAGGACGAGTGGCCTTTGCCAGAACAAGGGAGGCGAAGAGGCCCTAGCGAACTCGGAGGGGAGCTCACCTTTCCCGGCGCCTCCGAGGCACATTCCTCCGCGGCTCCCCCTCCGTTTCCCGGCCAACTCGGACGTGCGATCAGGAGGAGCCGCTGCTACTGCTGCTGCTACTCACGCCCTTGCTACCCGGAGTAAGGCAGCCGGGAAAGAACAAACCCTGCTTGCCTCAGAAAACGGCGAGAGAAAGAAAGAGCAGGCATCCTTGGGCAACCTGAGCGTGCGTAAAAGGCGAGCGGGGTGGGAGCGCTCCTTCCTCCTCCCTCTTCGCCTCCGCAAGGCCCTCCCTCCCCTCCCCTCCCCGGCAGAAAAGGGCGAGATTGACGCCCGGCTGAGCCACCCCAAAGAGGGGGAAGGGACAGGGCGCCCCTCTTCTCCCTCCTCAGCCCTTTCCGAAGGCGGTGGTGCTGCAAGGGCGGAGGGAGAGTCGGTCCCCCTCCTCGCTTTGGGGCGGCCCCAGAAGCGGCAGGGGAAGAAGCCCGCCCCCTCGCTCCTCCCCCTTCCCTTCCTTTCCCGGGGACAAATCTCTCCCCCCCTTCCCCGCAATTGCCTCTGTTTGGCTCGCCACTCACCGGCCGCAGCTCCCTCTCCAAGCGCCTCTCGGAGCAAAGAGGAGGAGGAGGAGGAGGAGGAAGAAGAGGACTCCGTCCCAGCGGCCAATGGGGAAGCAGCCGCCTTCCCAGCCCTCCTTCTCCCACTGACCTGCCCACCACAGGAGCGGGTGGAGGGAGGGACGGAGGGAGGGAGGGAGGGAGAGGACAAGGCCGGAGTTGGGCTCGGTGCGCACGCATTCGCACGCCCCTCCGTGCCACAGGTTGGCTGGCACCGCTTCCCCGCCAATGGCACCGGAGCAGAGGCGGCCAGGAGGGATGCCTGACTGTCGCCCCTCTCGGGTTCCTGTGAGAGACTCGAGGGCTCCGTGGCTGCCAAGTTTCCTCGCCACGCAGGAATGCCCCTGGAGGCGAGCCTTGCCTTGGCATATCAAGCAAAGTTTGTATGGCGGTGCTGTTAATAAGCCCCGGGGATGGAGACACTGTAGAACCAATGCTATGGAATCCTGGGATTTGTAGTTTGGTGAGGCATCAACACTCTTGGTCAGAGAAAGCTTCAAACCCTGTAAAACTACAAGTACAGTAGAGTCCCGCTCAGCCAACGTTCTGTATTATCCAACACAATCTGCCTTCTAGTAGTCAATGTTTTTTGTAGTAAATGTTGCGATGTTTTGGTGCTAAATTCGTAAATATAATGTGTTGTCGAAGGCTTTCATGGCCAGGATCACAGGGTTGTTGTATGTCTTTCGAGCTGTGTGGCCATGTTCCAGAAATATTCTCTCCTGACGTTTCGCCCACATCTATGGCAGGCATCCTCAGAGGTTGTGAGGTACCTCACAGTCCGTCTGCAATGCCAGGAATACAGCTTAATGGTGTAATGTTAGAGAATGTGGACCATTTCTGCTACCTTGGCAGCCCCCTCTCCACAAAAGTCAACATTGACACTGAAGTACAACACCGCCTGAGCTCTGCGAGTGCAGCATTCTTCCAAATGAAGCAGAGAGTGTTCGAGGATCAGGACATCCTTAAGGAGACCAAGGTGCTTGTTTATAAAGCTTTTGTCCTCCAAACCCTGTTATGCACCTGCAAAACTACAGACATCACACTCAACTCCTGGAACGATTCTATCAGTGTTGCCCCTGAAAAATCCTGCAAATCTCTTGGGAAGACAGGTGGATAAATGTCAGCATGCTGGAAGAAGCAAAGATCGCTCCTGCGCCATCAACTCTGCTGGACTGGCCAGATTGTCTGATCACCATCTCACAAAGTAGTTATTCTACTCTGAACTCAAGAATGGAAAATGGAATGTTGGTGGACAGAAAAAGAGATTTAAAGATGGGCTTAAAGCTAACTTCAAAAACGGTGACATAGACACCAAGAACTGGGAAGCCCTGGCCCTTGAGCGCGCTAGCTGGAGGTCAGCTGTGACCAGCAGTGCTGTGGAATTCGAAGAGACTGCTAGGAATTGTGGGAATTGAAGTGCAAAACACCTAGAGGACTGAAATTTGCCCAGGCCTGGTGTAGAGGTACCCTGGACCAAGCTTGAACCAAAACTGGGTCTATTCCCTTTTTTGTTGGCTTTCAAATTGCTTCTATCCCACACTGACCCTATGGATTTTTGGGAATGGAGTTTGTTGGTCAGTGCCTTCCTCTAAGTTTAAGAGAGTGTGACATCTCTTAAGGTCACACAGTGGGTTTCACGACCAAACACAGTTACATTGGAATTAATGCAGTTTGAGATCACTTGAACTGCCATGGCTCAATTCTATGGAATCATGGAAGCTGTAGGCTTACAAGGTCTTTAGTCTTCTCTGCCAAAGAGTTTTGGTGGCATTCCAAACTACAGCTCCCAGAATTCAGTAATGTGTTGAGCCATGGCAGTTCAAGTGGTATCAAACTGCATACAGTCTACAGTGGAGACGTACCCCTGGTCTTCAGGGTTGCGGTCCAATGCTGAAACCACTAGCATTTCTGTATTGTGTTTCTTGTTACATAAATTGCAATTTATTGGTGCTCTCTGACTAATAAGCAGGAGGAGCTTTGCCACATATGGGCTGCCACATTAAGAGAAATATAGCTACGAATGACTTGATTCTGCAGCAGGTGTAACATGAATGTGTTTGTTGACTGTCAACTTGTAGCATGCCCTTGAGTTTTACAAGGTTTTCTAAGTCATAGAATACTCAGATGTGCTTTTGCCACTTCCTTCCTCCAATATACAGCCTATTGCACTTGGAATGTGTTAGCAGTCTTCCAACCAAGTACTAACCAAGCCTAACCCTTCTTAGGGCCCTTCCACACAGCCATATAACCCAGAATATCAAGGCAGAAAATCCCACCATATCTCCTTTGAACTGGGTTATCTGAGTCCACACTGCCATATATCCTAGTTCAAAGCAAATTATGTGGGATTTTAATCAGCTGTGTAGAAGGGCCTTAATTTCTTAGATGAGGTAGGATCTGAGACCTTTGGGGGATTTAGGTTCGCTAATGTAGCATAGCCCATGTGAATTCACTTATAAAATGTAGCATTTCATATGAATGAGAACATAAAAAAATAACCAATCAAAATTGACCAAGTGACTTGGAATGCATTTAATCACTTTTAAAATAACATCACTAGTATACTAGAATACCTAACCTAGCTTCACACAGGGGAGGAGATATTTATTTTGAGAAAGGAAATGTTTTTTCCCAATTCTGTGGGGCTAAACCCAGGCAAAGGTAAATTATCAATGATGCAACAGGGATCCTCAGTGGCTAAAAGTGTCATGATGTTGTCGGCATTGCATCAAGATACACACAAGGTTTTTATACTGTAATGCCATCAAGAGAATTGGTTTTAGGGAGAGAGAGACTTTAAATGTCTGTTCCCCCTGTTGGAAACATTTACCACCCACCTAGCCTTATTTCCCAGCTGTGGTTTGAGTGAAGAGGCAGGTAGCTCATTGAGACAAAGGCAAGGGGGATCCCTATAGCTGCTCCATTCCTCAGGTCTTAGAAGCTGGCTCTAGTCCCAGGAAGGATTCTTCTTGGCTTCGCCACACTGTCAAAGCTAATTTGTTATAGAGCAAAGGGAATACTCCAGCAAGAATGCTCACACGTGGGTCCTGTTTCTGGAACTGCATCAGTGTGCTGACCACCTTATTCCCAACTTGGTTGCAGGCAAGACTTTCTGAAAGTACCACTTAGGTTCCAAAGGCTATTGCTATGAAGGGATTGGCTGGAAACAACCATTCAGAATCTTGCTGTTTAGGAGATGATGACAATTGCTGTATATAGTCACTTATAAATTTAGAATTTTATACTCAACAAATCAAAAAATCAACTCAGAAATCAGGGGTTATTTAACCATATGTCAATATGTGTACTATATCTTCTTATCAACAAAGGGACCATTCCCTTCTCTGAGTAAAGTGGTGAAAGGCAAGAGTTTAGTATGTCCCAGGAGAATCTAAAAGAAGCACCAATCCTCTACTCTGCTTCTGGCTTATTAGAATAGCCAGGCGAGAAAACAGCAGCAGCAGTGGCTGTTACATGACCCATGGAAATTCCCCACAGGTCATATAAAAATCCATAATTTTGGCCCCAAAACCTATTTTCTACTTATACAGTATGTACAGTCAACATATACATTAGTATATATGGTATTATCATTATTGTTATTGGAGGCCCTGATGGCACAATGGGTTGAATCCTTGTGCTGGCAGGACGGCTGGCCAATAGGTCAGTGGTTCGGATCTGGGGAGAGCAGGTGAGTGTCAGCTCCCCATGTGGGGACTGGAGAGAAGCCTCCCACAGGATGGTAAAACATCAAACATCCGGGCGTCACCTGGGCAACGTCCTTGCAGATGGCCAATTCTCTCACACCAGAAGCAACTTGCAGTTGCTCAAGTTGCTCCTGACATGAAAAAAAATTGTTATTTGTTTGTTTATTACCCACCTCTCTCCATAGATCCTTCTGAATACAGTACAACCCCAAATTTGTGATGATATGCTCAGGTATCACATGGATATGTAAAACTACAAATAATAGTGCATTCCATTATTTTCAATGGGGCAAACAATAGGTACCAAGAGCAAGGTGTAGCTTGTACTGGAGTCCCTAAGTTAACAGATGAAACCATAGACAAATGAAACTGCTTATATAGGTTCTGTGGATATGGGATTACAATGGAAGGGACTAATATTTTGATTTGCACACTTACCCATCTTACAGTGCAATACAGAACGTATGTTTTAAAGAAAAAAACATTTATTTCTAACCCCCTCAGGGTGACTCCAAGTTAACTCCTAAAAAGCTTCTGAAATGTGCTCAGGTTCTAGCTTTCAAGAATCTCCAAGGAAACAGCTCTAACTCACATACTTTGACTCACTGAACCATCTCAAGTGTTACACTGATAGGACTGTGCCATTGGCTGATTTGGAATTTCAGTGGCTGGCATAAAGAATAATAATCTTGTTCCCAAGTTTGGAAAACATTTTGGTAAAAAAACAAAACAGCACTTTGCATTTCCTCCTCAAAGCAGATGCTGCGGCATGAAGCTGGCAATGATCAATCACTATTGGCAGGTAGGCTGACAATGAGGAAACTTAAATTTCTATCTTCATATTATAAAGGACGCATAAAAATAAAGATTAATTTGGTTTTAATGTACCTCCATAAGTACCAAGAAACCAGTAAGTCTTGTAGCACCTTACAGCCCAATGATTCAGTTTGAGATATTTCGTGAATGGCCATGAGGTTCTTAAGGATAAAGATATAAGAAAATGATGTACTTTTGAAACTTTTAGTCAAAGTGTATGTGTGTTTTTTTAATCTTGAGGAAAATAATTCCAGCATTCTGAGCCTGTTTCATATTGACGGTATTGAAATATAAATTGCCAAAACAAAGTGAAGATAACTGCCTAGAATTAAATGTGGATTGCAGCACCAGCTGGCTTATATAACAAGCTGAAACTATTGGTATGACTCAGAACTGAGGAAGGGAAACCAAACTGAAGCATTTTGGGAAACAGCTACATTCCTAATTAAGCAGAAATGTTTCAACATTTGTTATATTTAATATTTTATTACCAAGATCAAAAATCAAATCAACGTTTTTTCTTTATTTGTGAACCGTCAAGTACATAGCACATTTTATATCAGGATCTTACAATATTACTAAATGTTTTTTCCCATCCAGATCTAACTTGGCATTTGTGTTTGAAACAGTATTACAGACTATACACAGCCCCAAGGGAACACACAACCCAGAGCCGACAAAATGCTTTTAACTTCGCTGTGAACTCTGTTCTCTCATCAGAAGAATAGATCATCAAAGGTGAACAGAAGTTCAGAAATCACACATGTTCATAGTGTTCTTTTACCAAAAGGAACCTCAGCGGTGTTCTAGCTGCACTATATTCTGATTTAACTGAACTTATTTGGGCAGGAAGGTTTCAGATATTGTATGGTGGTTGACAAAAGAGAGACATTTAGGGCTTTTATCCTTTTTTAAAAAATTGAAACTAAGAAAGGAAAAAATGAAAGAAAACAGAAACATTACAAGGAAAACAATTTTCGTAATATATCAAACTAAACTTATACCAACTAAACCAAACCTACACTAATAAACACATTCTACACATATAACTACAAGAACTAATCTGCAAGCCCCACACTCATTGCCTGTTGATTTTTACTTCTTATTTTCGGCTCCGTTTACATAGCACTATATATCCACACTTCTCCTTTTAATAACACTGATCTAAATCAGAAAACCAATAGTTAAAGTTTGACCCCATCTTTCAGTCTTTCTTAAAGTTAGTCAAGGATTTCTACTTGATCAGCATTGTCAGTTTGTCCATCTCAACTAATTCAGAAATCTTCATGAGTAGGACAATTATTTTATTATTATTATTAACTTTTATACTGCTTTTTCTCCCATGAATGGAACTCAAAGTGGCATACATAGGACCGCAAAAAGTACATAATACAAACCCCTCATCCCACAACCCAACATTTATCCATAATTAGTCTTTATTTCAAGCCAAATAATATGAGATACAGGGCATTGATATTAGGATATTGCCCCTCCATGATCTGGCAATGGGATGGAGGGGTGATTTGAGTGAAGGGCCTCTAATTAAACAGATGCAACACTAAGCTCCTAACCCCCCGGCATTACTCCATCCCAACAAAGAATATAATGTATATTGAGACAGTAGAATGTCTGGGTTGTACATTAGATGTAGTGGGCTCTGGTGGTTTGACTTGTGGTGACCCTGTTCTTCATCTCGGCCTTAATGGCCACCAGATCTGTGGTGTGTATTACTGAGATAAAGCTGGATGAAATAGCTCAGCCTCTGGTGACAACACCCAGAGACTTGCTCTGTTATTCATCCTGGGAGTTGCTTTTTCTATATAAATCAGACAGCTGGTGGTACTGGTACATGGACATTTTGATAGTAGATCTATTCATTCATGGTTCCTATGGTAGTTTGTTCTACACCTCTGAACAGTGCCCAGTTCATAGTGGGTATTAATGTAGGCTTCTGGAAATTCAAAGCTGGACATTACTAGAAAATTTAGTGTTGGGAAGCCCATGCAAAGGAAGGGACCCAAGACATTTCAAGATTATGAAGGCAGTGGAACATATAGCCAATAAGAAACTTCAGTGCAAATACAGTATAAGGGACTGCCAGTAAACATCTGTTAATGGGTGACCAATGCAGCCTTTGCTACCTGTAGTTTCCATTCAATTTTTAAAGGTACATTAGAGTCTCAGTTATCCAACACTCGCTTATCCAACGTTCTTTATTATCCAACGCATTTTTGTAGTCAATGTTTTCAATATATTGTGATATTTTGGTGCTAAATTCGTAAATATAGTAATTACTACATAGCATATTGAACTACTTTTTCTGTCAAATTTGTTGTATAACATGATGTTTTGGTGCTTAATTTGTAAAATCAAACTATTTTGATGTTTAATAGGATTTTCCATAATGCCTCCTTATTATCCAACATATTCACTTATCCAACATTCTGCCGGCCCGTTTATGTTGGATAAGTGAGACTCTACTGTAGTCTCATGTGACATGGTTACAACAATGTCATCTGGAGGCCTATGTATGTATGTATGCATGACAGTGGCCATGGCTTGCTATTCCCAACAAAAAAATATTGCATTAAACACAACTATGTTGTGGTAAGAGAAAAGGTGAAAATGTCCAGTGAATTTTCTGAAGAAACATTATTGCATTTTCTTGAAAAATATGTTTCTTGCTTAGACAACTAATGACATAGAAGACTATTTAGGGATCATATACTCATTCTTAAAGTAGAAGCAAGTGAGAGAAATAGTTACAAGATAACAATAAATTCTCATTCAAAAGCTAAACTAATTAGGCATGAAGTCAGTTGACAGCCTCACCAAATTCTGTAAAGAATCCTATTATTTGCCAGAAGTTTCTAATTGTTATTGGGTAAAGAAGACAAGCTATCAAAATTTTCAAGAAAGAACTAGTTAACCAGAAAGATTCAACATGTTTTTATACCATCATTTTCAGGAGCAGGTGCCTTTTTATGATATTACATTCTAATTAATAATTTATTATTTGTCTCTGAATAAATAGTAGATAGTGTTTTGTGAAACTAATAGCTAAAGCAGTAAAACTGAACTGTACTGGCAATACTTTGAGAGTTCAGTGTATTTTTTTTCCATTTGAAGGTTTGTTATTTTACCATAGGCGGCATAAGAGGCTGAAACAGAAATGTATTTGTTTTCTTTAAGTGTATTAATACTGTACTATACTGCTGCTGTGCCATAACAATAAATAATTATCTTAGCACTTGGACTGCATGCTGTTAGCACCCACAGTACATTGCATGAACATTAGTGTTCACATCTCATGGATATCTTTTATGTTTTACATGTAAATAATACATCTTACTTCACTGGCACAATTCATAGAATGCCTTTTCACTTCCTTAAGTGCTTTCAGCCATTTCCACATGCATTTTCTCACATAAATAAACATTATACATAAGTTATGGGATCTTGTTTACTGCCAGCTTCAACCTCCATGAACTTGGAGGCTGGGAAATGTGTGGAAAAATGTTTTAATTGGCCTGAAAGCCAACTGCAATCTTGGAGCAAAGCACAGGTTAGTTTAACATTAACTGCTTAATGATGTTCAGTGACATTTAATCTGTGCCACAGCTGCATACAGTGCATATCTGAGCTACCAAATGCAGAGAGTAGTTGGGTGTGATAATAATTGCTGGTCTTCCTCTGGCATCCGCAGGGCTTTTGCGGATGGAGCAGTACTAGATTGCCTCTTTCCACACGACTGCTTTCTTCCAATGCACAAAAATAATATAACCATATAGTTAAGTTCATATATTATATTGGAGGACAAAAGTAGCACAAAAAGTGAAGCATATGACAAAGTTGTATCACAAAGATGTGCATAGAGAAACTAAAAGGCTTATCATTCTTGGTCTCCAGGATATTGAAAAATACGGAGGTGAGATAACATTCTGTTTAATTACAGGGTGTAGTTCCATGTGTACCCAAGGATTCTTTTGGTGCCAAATGGTGATAGACATCACAGCTATAGCATAAGCTTTATTAGAGGTAAATGAAGCAGCAGATAGTATGTAGCAGAGAAACAGTCCTGTCTTTTCACAGATGGGGTCCAATATCCCCTGAAAGCCAATGGAAGAATTGGGCACCTACATTAATGTTGTCTGCTATCCCTGGTCAACTCCTGGATTGGTTTAAATCCCCTCCAACATGAAATGTGACTTGTCAGCTTGCCAGAAATATATGGCAACAAAAGAGGAGTGTTCCAATAATTTACTTTTTTTTCTTATTCAATGTTTTTTGCAACAAGTGAAATAAAATGATGGGCAAAGCACAACTGGAACTGTACAGTAGAAAAGACTGCTATAAGTTCTGTTGCTTCCACCAACATATTACTTAGAAAAAATAGCTTGGCGTTTGACAGCTCCATGGAACACCAAATCTAAGTGATGAAAAGAGGGGGTCAAGTGAGGATGCATCTATGGCATAATGTGTTGCAGTAGCCCGATCTAGAAAGTTACCAAATAATTTATTGCTGTGGTTGGGCATCCTTATGAAGGCTATACCTTGAATAGTGGCATAGATGTTTGGGGCCATCTCCCTCCCAACAGCATCCTGTCCTGTCTCTTATGGTACATTGCATCACTTGATTTTGGAGAATAAGTAGGGGCAGAACTTGTTAATACTTGGATGGAAAACCACCAGGTTATATTAGGGAGGGCTAGTAAAACTCCTTCCTAAAACCATGGAGAGCTGCTACTGGTTAGAACATTGAAAATACAGTCCATATGGGTAGCTGAGATAGTAACACCCTTGCTTTCTGATAGTTTGCCATACACAAACTTTGTTTCAAGCACAAAATTATTACTGGTAAATATAATATTACTTTCAGGCTATTTATATAAGGTGAACATAAAACATAAACTATTTTCATCTTTAGACTTGGGTTTATCACCAACATATTTCATTAAATACATATGCCCAAATACATGTATTCCAAAACTGAAAAAAAATCAAAATCCCAAACACTTCTCATCCTAATGTGATGTCTCATGGGCCATGTAGTCCCGTTCCTAGTACTATTGTGGCAGATGAAGAGGAAAACTTGGGATTCCCACCGATTCAGCCAGAATCGGAGCCCCTGCACCTGCAGGATGTTTGCCCTCAAGAAGTCAGCCAAACAAGCCTTGGGCAGAATTCTCCCCCGTTTTCTCGTAAGGACAATTATAATAGAGATAGAGGCGCTAGGGAGGCGAATCGCCGAAGCGCCAGAATCGCTGCCAGACAATTAGCTGATTAAGTTGCTTCCCTTGGGAAATTCTAAGGAGTCATGCATCTGGACACAGCTTGGGTTTCACTTTTAGTTCTCCAGGGAAAGTGTTCTTCTGGCGGGAAAACGAGACCCTATTTAGGTGTTTTGCCGCAAAGGAAACTTTGCGGAGTCAATTCGTCAGCTCCAGTTCCTTGTTTCCCGGATCAAGTTCAAGTCTGCCTTGTTTCGCGTTTGCCACGGACCTTGTTTTTGCTCTTGTTGCCTTGCTTCAAGTCTTGTTCTAGCCAAGTATCAAGTTTGCTTCCAGCCTAATTGCCAAGTTTCTATGGACTAAAGGACCTTGTCTTCTCCCCACACTTTGCTTGGCAAAGTGTGTGTTTCGGTTATTGGATTATAACTTTGGACTCTAATATCACATATTGGACATTATTTTCCTGGACTATATTTGACCTTTCCTGAAAGGTCTACTTCCGAACTATATTCTTCACCTGTTTTTATTGACTTTATATATTCCCTTAATAAAGATATTAGATAGAATCTGGCCTCTGCGCATGGTTATTGGTGCTCTGTAGCCTGGGTCCTGACACCTAAGTATTTTGTGTAAGGGATACTCAATCTTTATTATACATCACCTTCCTATGGAGTTACTGGAGGTATATATATATTTACTTGGGTTTCACCCAAGCCATTGACTAACACTGTATTACTGTGTTTAATTGGGTTGTTTTGTAGTGTTGCTGTAAACAACTTTGGGATTTAGTTAAATGAAAAGCAGAAGAATAAGGATAAAAAGAAATAAATAAATAGAGAGCCCTACAGAAGAAGAATATACAGCAGGGATGGAAACATACACCCCTTCTGATGTTGGAGTGCTATACCCACTGGATATGCTGGATAGTGCTTCTGGGGTTTGTAATCTAACAACATCTGTCAAAACAGATGATTCCTGCCAGATATATTGAACGGTTTCATATTTAGATCTATTTCAAAATAATACCCACAGAGTTCAATGGTACTTACTCCCTGGTAAGTATGATAAAATTATTTTGCCTAGGAAGGAATAACTTGGCATGCATTCCCTAGTGAGTGAACGATGTTAATGTTTTGTAACCATCTTCCATTCCCAACTGCGCAAGGGTTGTGTTTGATTCATTACAATCACTTTTATTAATTACACGGAATTCAATCTGGCTGAAAGCATTTTTGTTTCCTGGCATAGACCACAGAAATAAAGGCCCCATTATTCCAACTAGACAAATGATTTACAGTCCTCTTTGGTATCATTTATGCACAATTTACACAGTCATTTTTACATACAAATAACAGACAAACATACACATACACTTTAGCTTTCCATTATCACAACTGCTTTTGGAAATTGGTTGTTAGCCATCATGGTAACACAGTTTTATTGTCTTTGGCTTTTACTATTACAGTATAATATTTAGCCTTTTTGATGGTAGAGTAAGACAATATTGATTCCTTATGTTCTTATCAAGATGATAATATTACTTGGTTATGATCCATTTACAGCAAACCTACACATGACAAAGATGAATTGCAAGCCCCCACAACATCTGATAGAGTTTACTTTGTGATTCCTAAATGTGTATACCTACTTGTTTGGGGAATTGGGGAACTCCATATCATGTTATCAAAACCTAAACTAAAAACAGTTTGAGAGAAAGGGGGAGTCCATGTGAAGTTGCCAGAAATTTTCCTCTGTGGTGAACCTTGTGAAAAGTATTATATACAGTAGAGTCTCACTTATCCAACGTAAATGGGCCGGCAGAATGTTGGATAAGCGAATATGTTGGATAATAAGGAGAGATTAAGGAAAAGCCTATTAAACATCAAATTAGGTTATGATTTTACAAATTAAGCACCAAAACATCATGTTATACAACAAATTTGACAAAAAAAGTAGTTCAACACACAGTAATGCTATGTAGTAATTACTGTATTTACAAATTTAGCACCAAAATATCATGATGTATTGAAAACATTGACTACAAAAATGTGTTGGATAATCCAGAACGTTGGATAAGTGTGTGTTGGATAAGTGAGACTCTATATATATAGACAGTAAAAGGCACCTCAGCTTTCTTCCTGTTTGCCATGTCTTTTCTTGTTCACTTATCAAAGTGAGTATTTATGACCTATGAGCTGAGTCTGGTAATGTTCTTCCAGCACCACAGATATATTGTTTTCTTCTGAAGAAGAAAACACTTTGTTTACACAAGGATAGACAGTGTCATGCAATTTCCTCATTTTAGAACCTGACTAAAGAGCTATCTTAATTTCCCCTGAATTCTTCATATTTTCAGGTACTTGTTCCTGCTAGAAGTCTTTTATTTCATCTTGACATTTGTGGAAATGCTGGATGCGTAAGGTAACCATCAGAAAGAAGAATTCACATGCTGATAAATATGCAGATAAATGAATTGTTATGAGATTGGAATTTATCAAAATAACCTTTCCATTCCAGTTTCACTTGCTAAAAGACTGTGGATTTCTGGTAGCATTCTCATTCTTGATTTTAAAGTTATGTCCACATTGCATATTTATAGAAGATTGATAGCACTTTAATTGCCAGAACTCTATCATAGAGAACCTTGAGATTTGTCTTATAGCAATCTAAATAGGATTCCCAGGATTCCATGGGATGGAGCACTGGCAATGAAAGTGGCATCAATCTGTTTTCATTCTGCAGTGTGGATATACAGTACCTCCATGATTTGTTTTACTGTTACTATCAGTAGGCAATATCACTTACTATGGTAGAAGTAATGTTTCAATTGGAATGGAGATGATCACAAAATGGCACAGGTAGTACGTGGAGGTGGTCATCTCTGGTACTGGGTCTGAAAAAGAAGCAGGGAGCCCTACTACAATTTCAGCTGGAAATTCCATGCTATTATAGACATCTGAAGGAGGCAGGGGATTCGTTTGGAGTCTTATTGCTATGAACCCTAATCTTACACTCACTTTGCATATGTGCTTGAGCAGACTTTCACTATTATTCATGTTATTTTGTGCCTTCATTTTATTCTTATAGCAACTCAAATCTGAAGCAGGGGATGTGTGTCTTGTCCAAGGTCACTTAGTTGATTTCTCTGGCAAAGTGGGGACTGGAACTCTGGTCCTCCAGTTTTCTTCTAAAGTCCTACATTCAATCCACAACACCATACTGGCTGTCTATCTTACAATATCATTGCAAGTTTCTAGATACTTTATTGCAGGTAAGCTGAACCCTGGTGGTCACTTGACATGTTGGAACTTTTCAGTAGTTGAAATGTATGTTCACATGTACATGTGCAATTCTAAATATAACGGCATTGTATTCTGCACTATGTTCCTCTCCTTTACAAACGGTGATTCAGATGGTAAGTGCTGTTCAGTCTATTTGAGTTGTAGCAATTTTATAAAACAGACCAAATCAATTGTCTATATTATGTACAAATGTAATTGAAGAAGTAAACCTTTGCAACAAGTTATGCTTTTTGGATTAGAGAAACCATAAATAAATAATTCTTTGTTTTTAATAAAGACAGTGTTCCTGAGTGGTGAATTGCTCTACTTAGAGTCAGCGGAAGATTTGTCTCACATACTTCCCCTCAGTGTCACATCATATCGTACATGCACACGTACAGACTCAAGTGTTTATAGCTGGCAGTGGCTGGGATCCTGAAAGAAGGATTGCCCCCTGACATAGTGAGATTTGAGAGATCCCATGTTGAAAAGGTGTAGCAAAGGTGTGGGATATTGAGAAGAGGATTCCCTTGTCCTAAATGTAAAGGGCTTTGGGCAGGGTGTCCCACAATTAATGGTGGCAGTGGTTGGGATCTTGAAAGATTTTCCCCTGCCTGTTTGAGAAGCCACTCTTGTGCCTTTTTCAAAGTGAACCTTGCATGTTCTTAAACCACATGTTCTTAATCCACCCTCAGAAAATTGTTATCATCTGGGAAAGAACTTTCTCCAGTGTGTCATGGGTTGGAAGCTTAGACCAGGAATGTATGGTCTTCCCATTGTTGAGTGCAAGTCTCATCAATCCCGGGTAACAGTGATGGATAATGGTTAGATAATGATTCTTTGCTCTAAAGCAGTGGTTCTCAAACTGTGGGTCCCCAGATGTTCTTTCAACTCCCAGAAATCCTAACAGCTGGTAAACTGGCTGGGATTTCTGGGAGTTGTAGGCCAAAACACTCGGGGGCCCACAGGTTGAGAACCACTGCTCCAAGGGCAAGCAATATTAACAAATACACAAGAGGAGTCTTGTCTGTGAAATATTGAAAACTATGGAAAATCAAGTAAACAACTGAACAGGCATGTAGCCGGGGGGGGGGGGGGGGGGCTTGAGGGGCTTCACCCCTTCCCTGAAATTCTCAGGATGGTCCGTGAGAAGGCCTTACATTTATTATTTAAACTGTTATGTTTATTCATATCATGATCTGATCACCATGCTCAATACATCTCATATGTATGGGGATTTTGGGATAATGATACAAAAGGTTTGCTAAGGTAGACCCTCTCCGGCTTGGACTCAGCCCCCCCCCCCCCCGAACCAAAATCCCAGCCCCTCCTGAAACAAAATCTTGGCTACAGGCCTGCAACTGAACGTTTTTATTTAAGGACTTCATTTACTAATGGGACAGGAAAAGACTTAAATGGTGAACATAATGAAGATTAAATACACTTCTTCACAATGAACAATTCCTTTTCACCTAAGAGCCTCGAAATGTTCTAGAAGGCACTGTCATGATTTTTTTTCTGAATTATTCAGTTAAGATTGCACAACGTTTGTTGCTACGGGTGCTAACCAGATTAATGAACTAGTCGGCAAGCAGTTTACACAAATGAATAACACAATTTTGTCTGTGTTAGTGGGACTGAAGCAGGTACTGTAAGTGTACAAGAAGTAGGGATAACCCTTCTGTTTGCTAGAATGAGGCAGGCATGGACGAGCAGCAGATTGTTGATTATTTTGGTTATCCATATGCCTTTACTGTCATGTGCTTGCCTAGGTGTAAAATTCTATGTACCTTAACTGAGGCTGCTGTGTGCAGGGGATTCATTTTCTGTTTCTTGCAAAGCATATTTGGCTCACTCTGGCACATACTGGCATCCAAAGGTGATTTATACAAGGGTGATGTTTGTTATGGTGTCAGCTGAATCCCTGTTCTTTACTTGGTGAGAAGAAGTGGAGAGACTGTGATAGGATGCAAAAGTGTGTGTCTGAGTTCTAATACCTGTGGGTTCCCCAAAATGCAAGGAATACAATTTCATAATTTTGTTTTCTGCCATCAAGTTGACTTCAACTTATGGTGACCCTATGAATGTGAGACATCAAGTTACCTTAGCATTCATAGACCTGTTCAGGGATGTGGTTTCCTTGATTGAGTCTATACATCTGGAATGCAGTTGTCCTCTTTTCTGCTGCCTTCCACCTTATCAAGTATTATTGTCTTTTGAGTAATGTCATGTCTTCTCATGACATGGCAAAATACATCAATCTCAGTTTAGTCATCTTGGCTTCTAGGGCGTATCCAGGCTTGATTTGTTCTAGGACTCATTTATCTCTTTAGCAGTTCATGGTATCCATAGTACTCTTTCCCTGCACCACATTTCAAATGAGTTCATTTTCTTCCTATTAGTTTTCTTCACTGTCCTGGTACTTTGTCCTCATACAGGCTGTTCATGCAAACTGGTGGCTTCTATATCAGTGGGATATAGAAGGTTTTAGTCAGAACAGTAAAGGACCTATCCAAAGTGCTATGATTCTATCAAACTACAGGAAAGGAGATTCCACCTGAACATCAGGAAGAACTTTTTCACTGTGAGAGCTGTTCGGCAGTGGAACTCTCTGCCCCGGAGTGTGGTGGAGGCTCCTTCTTTGGAGGCTTTTAAGCAGAGGCTGGATGGCCATCTGTCGGGGGTGCTTTGAATGAGATTTTCCTGCTTCTTGCAGGGGGTTGGACTGGATGGCCCGCGAGGTCTCTTCCAACTCTGTGATTCTATGATTCTATGCTGACTTTCCAATAGGTTCAGAATATTGGATAGCTCCTTTAAATTGAGAACAGAATTATTGCCCTGCTGACATGAGAGCCATGAGCTGCTACTCCAGGCTTTAACTGCAGAATTGAGGTTGGCTGGGCAGAGCAGTGGGAGCACATTCAGAAAGAGCAGTTGCAAAGATGGGAAGGACTGTGGCCAGAGAAAGATGCAGGATCCTCTTACCTAGTTTCTCTTATGAAAATGTATCCACACTCTTTGCTTTAGTTCAGGATAGGAGAACCTTTGATTCTCCACATATTTTGGACTACAGCTCTCATAATCCCTCATTATTTTCCATGCTACCTGTGGCATCTAGAAGTTGAATGCCCAAATACCTAGAGTGGCAAAGTCCCTCCCACCCAGCTTAAAACGTGACTGGCGCAGGCCTTCAGAACAATGGAACAACCAATCCAAATCCACTCCCTCTGCTAATGGAGTTCTGACAAAATCACCCCAAAGCTGCAATTTGTATAAAGAATGGTGCAGTTAGCAAAAATGGTGACTTTCCCCACTCCACCAGGAGCAGCAGAACAGGGAACAATTAGCATTCCAATCACAGCATGGATTACCTCCATTTAAAAGTGAGAAAAATAGAACAAGGCCAACTCTGTGTCTAATGCAACATACAACCTAATAATCCAAGCATATGCATGTGTGCTCAGAGATATTTAATGGGTCTGACCTCAGGTCTGTGTGTAAAGGCTTAGAACTGTAGATAGGCTTTTAGCCAGCAAACGATTATTGAGGAATATTAAAGCTACAGTGTTTACCTGATTAATAAGTTAGATGAACTGATTCAAAGGCTTTTTGATCCATAAAATTGTTTTGTCCGCTGTTATGATGTGAGCATTTTTCCTACTTGAAGAGAAATGAAAAGGTAAATGTATATATTGTAACATAAAACAGAATGGGGATTTAAAAAATAAATAAATCAGGAAACAGCTTTTTACAAACATTTTTACAAATTCTTTCAAAAAATGCATAGTAGGAATCAACTTCAAAGATTCATTCTACCTTCCATTCAGGGAGCACACCTTGTTTATGTTTTATTTGTAATACATCATTGTTCATTCTTTTATAAATACAGTGTGTCCTGTAATAAATGCAGGGATGCATTTAAAATACAGAATGCTTTTTCAAAAACCATATTCTTTTTCCATATGCAAATTTATGGAGTTTGAAAAGATTCTTCAATTAAGCCTCCAATGATTAAGTGACTAAGGTTTATTAAATTAGAGGGGAACTCTATTACACATTCCCCATTTCAAATAGGATGTGTTAGTAAGCTCTGAAAAATTATACAGACATAAGCACAATGCCCAACTTTACTTGTTACGAGTTTCCTGTTTAAGGACAGGAGCTTGATAGCTGGCTGTGGTCTTGTCCTGCTTGTTTTTTCCCCTGGTGACTTCAATGTGTCCTGGTGACTTCATTGGTACTGGCCAGTCAATGGCTGGGCAACTACATGTGGTCACCTCAACTTGAATGAGGTTTCCATTCTGGACGGGGACTATTTAGCCAGCATTGGTGCAAACTCTTTGTAGTTTGCTTCACACTTTGTTCCATCTACCATCCCTGTGCCTTGTTGGGAGTATGTGTTGTTTCTTTTGTCACAACCTAATGGGGGTAGATGGCATGGGTCTTGGATCCAGGATTGGATGACCAGTATACCAGGCATTGGTTGGTAAGTCCCAGGGGAGGGTATGGATTAAAAGGGTCTTGATCAAGACCCATGTGTGGACCAACACTTGCCTACAGCCAAATAAAGTTGTGGCTTTTTTTCCCTCCAAGCTTTTCTCTCTCCAGATCGGTATTTTTAAAATTTTGCATGTGGAGTACAACTCACACTTCAGCGTGCAAAGAGAAGCTGCACAGCAATAACATTGTCATACTAACTCTGCATATCATGAAGGCAATTGATCTAAGTATTATTGAATGTCCCAGACTCCAGCTGAGTTTTCTGCCTTCTGGTGAGCTCAAAAGTGAGTTTAAAAGAAACAATAGAGTGATAGTATTTTTGTTTTCAACATACCAGTAGAGACTAGAGAATGGAAAAAGAAAGCTCTTGGGAAATGTATTGCTTTCAGTGTGTTACTACATA
This sequence comes from Anolis carolinensis, assembly GCF_035594765.1. Lineage (NCBI taxonomy): Eukaryota > Metazoa > Chordata > Lepidosauria > Squamata > Anolidae > Anolis > Anolis carolinensis. The sequence goes on along the minus strand of NC_085842.1, from coordinate 252,364,654 downwards.
TAGTCTTTAATAAGGGGTGGCATAAGTTAACCTGATGAACCAGAGGATCTGGTCTTAAGCATGTTTTCATCAGGGGTCAAAATACCAAGGCTACAAAGGAAAAATGCAGTACTACTTTTTCCAGGCAGCTGTGGCTGGTTCAGTGGAGAAGAGAAGCCAGGAAAAAGAGAAAAAAATGCAGTTGGGGATGTATGCAGATTGCATGCCAAAGACACAAGTCATCTGAACTGTCAAGTGATGCAGAAGATAGGTTCTGGTTAGTAGTAGATGAATATCCCACATTTCCTTTTCATTTCATGTAAACAGTAAAGTCAAGTGTAGTTAAAAACCTGCCTCAGAATTAATCACAGCCACCACTTGTAAGCATTATCATAACTTGTGACAATGAAGTATATAATTTGCCTCCAGTTACCAAGTGCCATTCTAGATGCCATCAGAGAGACTGAGAGAGGAACCAGCAGTAACCAAGCAGTCTGCCAAAGTGACTGGATGCAGCTCCAGCTGGGAGCTCTCTTCCCTTCAGCGACCAGGTGCCACTCCTGATACCATCAGAGGAAGAGGCAGCCAGCAAACCTTCCACTATGGTTACCATCCAAGAAGTTAGAAAGGTTCCTTTTTTAGACCACTACTTCCAGAATCCAGTCAAGATAATGTTCTAAGTTCTGCTTAGAGCTAGCTCCATGGCCCACTGGATTACATATTACATGTAGCATTTACAAATGGTTATCTAATGGTTTGGTTTGCTTTCCTCTTCCTTTCCAACCCCTTTCTTTCTTGATTGTATTATCTTTATAAGACTCTCTCCCAATTACTTTTTCTTTCAAACTCTAAATCTTATGTTTGAATTTTGTAAGTTACCTTAAGAACCTTTCTGGCTAGAGAGTTGCTTAAAATCTGATGGAATCAGAGTACTTCTGAGTAGGACATAAAGTTATTTTTCTCTTTCAATGTTCTGAATACTGTCCATTTCAAGGTCAGCTTCTAGGGTTCTGTCTGCAATTCTCTACAGTGTCTGATCCATTGGCAGCCAGTTATATAAGAATGTGCATCATGACTCAGTCAGGAGGATATGGTTGAAGTGGGGCACAAGAAGTACTTTTATCATAATGAATGCATCAATTATATCTAGCAATAGATAGCGACAGCTCTGAACACCTTGTAACAACCTGGATTGATGTGCAAAAATGGCAATGTGGAGCCATTCAAAACGTCTATCTCATTGCTATAGCTTTTTGACATATTATTGTTAAATATCATCAAGTTGACTTTACCTTTGTGACAACCCTATGAATGAGAGATATCCAGGTCACCTTGTCATTAATAGTCCTTCTCAGTCATCAATAGTTCTTCTCAGAAGATTCCGGGCTATGGTTTCCTTGGCTGACCTTATCCACCTGAAATGTGGTCTTCCTCTTTTCTGGCTGCCTTCTGTCTTACCAAGCATTATTGTCTTTTCATGGTATGTCTAAAGTACGATATATATTGTGTGTGTGTGTGTGTGTATGTACACACATGCATTCAGAGTGGCAATGCTTAGTTCAGGTCCAGACTTTTTGCAGAACCACATCTCTGTTTACAAACCAGCTCACACACTGCAGTCTGTGGAGGAGGCCCTACTCTTGGTCCCATCCCCGTCGCTGGTAGGAACGAGAGAAAGGGCCTTCTCCTTGATCGCTCCCTGCCTCTGGAACTCCCTTCCAAAAGAAGTAAAAACTGCCCTCTCTCTCCTCGCCTTTAAAAAGTTGCTAGAAACACATCTTTGCACCCTGGCATACGGAGAGGAGGAAGACTAATACGTCTCGACATATAACATCGTCTAGATATATTAAACCCTGTCTAGATACTGGAATTGATTTCATGCCAATTAGTTGTAGATAATCATATTACTTTTAATCAAGGTATTAGCTGTTTTAAAATTTTAGCCTGCTTAAATTAATAATATGTGATTATGTTAGTTAGGGTGATCTAGTTTTATTTTTTGGATAATTGCTATTTGATATTAAGTTCTAGTAATGATTGTTTTATTTTTTGACTTAATTTTTGACTTACTTTGTTTTGATGTAATTTGTTCATATGTTTCTTTGTTGGCATTGAATGTTTGCTATAGGTGTTGGAAATCGCCCTGAGTGCCTTCAGGGAGATAGGTCGGTCTACAAATAAAGATGATGATGATGATGATGATGATGATTAGTTTACTCCCAAATTGCTCCTAAATGTCAGATTTCAAACTCTACTGAATTGTTGAAATCACATAACAGCACTTGTATACAACCATGTTCTTAGTTCTAGGAGAAGGATTCTTCCTGGAGACCTCACACGGTTTGCATGACTGCATTCAGGCTCCCTTGAGGTATAAAGGTCAAAGCAGGAAGATAACCCAGGCTTCAAATCCATTTATGAGTCACATTGTTTTCCTTCTTTCGTCATGAGTTATCAATATAGCACTTTCTGTGCTATCTGAAGAACTGTTTAATATGGGTGCATTATATTTGCCCAGGAAAACAAAATATGACTAAAAGCAACATGATGAGGGAGGGGAAGTCTACTCCCAGTATCCACTGCTCAAAGTACTAAGTTGTCTCCCAGATACTGGAAAATGGGGTGGGGGGTATAGGTCATGAGAGAGAAATGAGGCAAATTTTGTTAGGCAAAATCAGAGGACAAAAAAACTGGGAGCCTAGATCTTATGCAAATTGAAGTTTCCACAGTATAAAGCTGGTATTCTGAAGGGAGTATTCGAACTGTGTGTGGGATATGGACTAGTATGAGAGCAAACAAGGAGCACAGAGTAATTTATTCTGTCTGTCTGTCTGTATTTCTCAGTCTTTTGTGTATTGAAAGTTTCTAAACAAGTCTTTTCTGATCTCCTCCTTACCTTTCCAAATGTGTTTTGCGTTTTTCTTAATGGAATTAAGTGCGAGATTGCACCTATTGTTATTTTCTGATCTTTCTCTCTGTTTCTTTCTCAGCAGAATTACCGACATGCATGGCATGACACATCAGGTCCACAGTGGAATATTTAGCAAGGGAGTCCTGTAATTCATAAGTGAGTAAGTGGGTCACACGTCTATTAACTGGGTCTTTGGTATGGGTGTTTTTTTTGTATGCATATCTCATAGGAATCATAACAGATTAGCTCAGACATCAAATCAGAGCCTAACCAGAGTTTTTAAAAGATAAAATGACATGGGAGCGAAGAAGAAGAAGAAGAAGAAGAAGAAGAAGAAGAAGAAAAAGAAGAAGAAGAAGAAGAAGAAGAAAGTGTTTATACAGATAAATGTGTTTAGTTTTATTCATCTGAAAAGCAACACATTTTTAGAATTGCTGAAAATAGTATTTGGGAACCCAAAATGCATGATTATTGCATCATAGCACCTATTCATTCCACCATGCAATCCCCAAGTTTTCCAAAATTGTACAGTTGTTAGGGAAATTCTTCTGTGGATTTAATTAGCATATCAGTAAAGTAGTATTTCTGCATAGAACTTGGGAAGGCACGAAACAACAGCAATAACAACAGCAACAAACAACTTAGATATTTCCTAAAGTAAACTGTCATTTATGTGAAGTGGCAAGACTTACATTTGAGCATACAGTGTCACATCACCAAGTGCCTGGGATATGCTATAATTATGCATGGCATGTTTCACGGACATATATTCCACCTGCCTGTCTTGCACGCAACTCTACAAATGAGATTAAAATATCTGGAGCATGATGTTTACATAGAGAGCTGGTGTGCTACTTTCTGCTTCATCCAACAGGACTCTTGTTCTTTTTCATGCAAATGCTGCTTGAATGCAGCCCACCCTCCCTCCCACTATATACTCACTTGGGAGTGGGTGAGAATTTTGTTGAGTTTGATTTGTTCAGAAGTTAGCAAGATTCACAAAATTCAAATGTGGGAGAAAATGAAAATGAGAAATTTGCTTATCCTACCAGATCCTTGGACAAAGGCTTCCTGGGCAGGGGTTTCCAGAGCTTAAAAATGTAACGTTTTTGGTCTATAACTTCTAGAACATTTAGCCAACTGTGCTGACTTGGGCATTCTGGAAGGTATTCTTTAAAAATGTAGAAGCACCAGGAGTTTCCAGCTGTAAAGCAACCTTGATTTCTTCTTAAATGAAGCTTCACCCCCACCAATCGACCCTTGCTAAGATCTGTCTTTAAATGCCCCAGGCTCCTGTCACCTGCATTTATAGTATGTCTGGCAAGTGGCCTTCCTCTTGTCATTTAGCATCACAGGAAACACTCTCACAACTTGCCAAGTGGAGTTGAAAATAACACTTTTCATTTCTCCACTTCCAATCTATGCCTTCATTTGACTGAGGCATTTTGGCAGTGTAGGTTGCTCTCATTTAAACACCCTTAGTTGCCTTTCAAAAAACATGTACCAGCTCCTAAATAGGATGTTTTCTTTTAAGATACACACAAACATTAGCTTTGCTACACACTCTCCATTCACCATCCACTGGGTACTAGACAAATTTGTCATGAAATGGTACCTTAGCACTACTTCTCAGATTGTTTTTAATTTTCTGGTTTTTATTTCTTTTTAGTGACCTCAGATTATTTTTCCTTCTCTTTGCATAATTCTATCTGCTCCATGGTTTACTTTGTTTTCTTCACAAAATCACTTTTTATGGCTGTTGGTCATATAGCAGTGTTTCTCAACCAGGGGGTCGGAACCTCTGAGGGGTCGCTGGGGGGATTTCAGAGGGATCGCCAAAGACCACCAGAAAATACATATTTCTGATGGTCATAGGCAGGCTTGTAGTGAGGGGGGAGGTTAGGGGTTCAACCCCCCCCTCGCAAATTTTTAAGGTTATAAAAAAAAAACCCTGGTTTACTCATGAATTTTAACTGGTTAACCAAATCCCCATGCTAAGTCTATGAGACCCAAAACATTAAGAGTCCCTCCAGGCACTATCTCAAGTAGATATTGACAGGTTTGTAGCGGGGGAGGGGGGGGGCGCTACGGCCCTGGTCATAGGAACTCTTTTGGCAGAGAAGGCTGAAGATCACTCCGCCTGCCTAACCCTTCCAGTATTTTCTGTTGGTCATGAGAGTTCTGTGTGCCAAGTTTGGTTCAGTTCCATCATTGGTGGAGTTCAGAATGCTCTTTGATTTAGGAGAACTATAAATCCCAGCAACTACAACTCCCAAATGACAAAATCATCCCCCCCCCACTAGTATTCACATTTGGGAGTATCAGGTATTTGTGCCAAATTTGGTCCAGTGAATGAAAATACATCCTGCATATCAGATATTTACATTACGATTCATAACAGTAGTAAAATCACAGTTATGAAGTAGCAACGGAAATAATTTTATGGTTGGGAGTCACCACAACATGAAGAACTGTATTAAGGGGTCACAGCATTTGGAAAGTGGAGAACCACTGCCATATAGCATCCTATTCTTGGTTTAAATTTCTTTTTAATTTCTTAGCTCTTGTGGATGAGTTTTCTTGTTCTCCCTTTTTTGTTATCTTCTATTTTTTGCATTGGTTATTGTCATAGGTCTCTTTGTTCTTACATATAAGTCTTATCTACAGCTTCTCAATCATTATTGAGAACTTACCTATCATTTTTCATTTCCCTTTATGTAACAATATAAGGGGTGCAGTTATGATACAGGAGGCTCACATTGTTACTTCTAAGCAGAGCTATAAGTATGCCTCTCCATTCCCCTCCCACACAATGAGGGAAAATCAGGAGAACACACTGGTTTGTTCTCCATCTCTCTGATTTATGAGAATTGCCCTTGCTCCTTATCTCTCACCTTCCTTAACAGCAAAGGAATTTCTGTTGGAGGAATGCAATTCTCTTGTTTTATCTTTATGTAGAGACTGAATCTGCCTCCAGATTCTTGGAGAGCTATTTGGAACTGGGAAACTGAGCCAAAGCATTGGGCCAAGTTTGTTATTTTAAAAGTTTAAGGGAATTTATTGCTTGTTTATTATTTGTAAGAAGGAAATTTGCAGTTGCAGTCTTGGGAACACCTTCAAGTATCATGTGGCAGGAATACCTTCTTTTGGTTATTTTTGGTCAACAAATATCAATTGCCAGGATCTTGCCAATTACTATCAGTACAAAAATATAAAACAAAGAGCATTATCACACCATGCCGTAAGAACTATGTAGCAATACATTACTCTCGCTGATGCTTCAGCCTTAGTGGAACTCTCTTCCCCGGCCTTCTTTGGAGGCTTTTAAGCAAAGGCTGGATGGCCATCTGTCGAGTGTGCTTTGAATGCGATTTCCTGCTTCTTGGCAGGGAGTTGGACTGGATGGCCCACGAGGTCTCTTCCAACTCTACTATTCTATGATTCTATGATTCTATGAGTATATAAAGTTGTTGCAATCCAGACATCATTGTATTTCAGCGTCACTGAAAGAGTGCTTTTCTTAGTTTGTTGCGGAAATAATCCATTAATGAACCTCTTTCCCCACCACAAATCATTTTGGAAACTGCTAATTACTCATAATGTTTTCTTCCATAAGTGGTCATAGTGTGGGTGTGACCAGGTTATCCGCCCTTCCCCACAGATTCCCAAGGAAGTCTCTGGCATCTGTTCCCAAATGTATATTCTCCCACCCCTCCCATCATTCAGACAGCATTATCAAAATACAGCTCTGTCACTTCCATTACTTCTACTTATTCTAATTTCATCCACTACATATAATAATTGTAATATGTTTTCTAATTGTTCAGCCACGGTCGTTCTTGGACATTTGGTGGTTTGAATTTGCCATTGCTTTTAAGCATGAAGCTAATAAATTACTTCTATGTGTTATCAAATAGATCTTTTTTAATGTCTTCTTTTGCTAATCTTAATTAAGACGTTAACATTTCTGATAGGGCTACCACCCACATCCTGTTTAACCAATTCTTCATTGATAAATTCCTTAGCGTTTTCCAGGTACTATTTCAAGTCTTATGGCACATAACATGAACAGTAAAATGTTTTTATTTACCTAATACTTATTATTACATTCGAATACAGAAAGCATTAGTAAAGCACCCCTGAAATGTGACTTTTAAAAACATATTTACATTCCTCTTTATCTTTTTTCAGATTTTTTGTTTCTTTTGTATTTGATAGTTATAACTCTAGAACATGTTTTACCATTGCACTGTTGATTCATCATAGCACTATTGAGGCTGTAATTTAAAAATTGATGAACCAATCACAAGTGCTTCTACACTGCCACTATAGTATGTTGGAACCAGTTTGGGAGAAACCAGTTTCACTATGGGGGAGATTAGATTAGAACCAGTTTGTGACAAGAAGGTGATTACATTAACCTTGGAACCTGGCCTCAGACTGCTTTGCAGGTTTTTTGTTTTTTTGCATTTCCTGCATCAGTGCTCCAGAGGCATATGGGCTGGGGGGAAAGGGGAAATTGACAGTTAGCAGCGAAGGCAATGAATTACACCTCTCTGAGGATCAATTATAGTCCCCTGGTGCCCAGCCATGCCCTTGGGGCATTTTTGGCAGCCCATCTGTTTGGCATCCTTTACTGCGTTTCAGCAGGGGTGTTCATCTACACATTTTGCAGAGCTGAATTTGCCCTGGATTTGGGATACACTGGCATCTGCTGCTGTACATAATAATAATAATAATAATAATAATAATAATAATAATAATAATAATAATAATAGTAATTATTATTATTATTATTATTATTATTATTATTTTATTTCTTGCCCGTCTCTCTTCATGGTTGGAGTTGGGTTACAACATTGCTAAAACATACATTCACCTAAAAATATTCTTTAAAATATACATTTCAAAACATATTTCCACAAAATACATATTAAAATACACAAAACCAAGATTAAACATAAGATGCAAGTTTAAAATTCATTATTAAAACTGGGTAGGCCTGCCAGAAGAGATAGGTCTTGACTTGTGTCTTAAATTGAGACAATGAACTTTCTTGTGACTTTTTAATGCATTGATTATCATGTAATTCATGCTGCAGCACACATTGCTGGTGTGCGTTTTGTGGACACCATGTGTTTGAGTCGGCTTTCAACTACATTATCTGGTCATTGTAGAGGGACCCTGGCTGGAGCAGATTTTAAAAGGAATAAGGTGCCATAAAGATGATAAGACCCAAAATCAATAAAAAGAAATCCTAAATACTTTCCTGGCTTTCCTTGAAAAGTCCCTATAGTAATGGAATCAAGGTTCAGGACAGACAGCTGCCTGTATATTTCTGCTACAGATTATATTTAAAAAAGAGAGAGCCTTACCTTCATTTGGGCTGCCTGATTAGTGATCCCTTGCTCCCCGTCTTTGGCCCCTTCCACATACTGTATAAAATCCACTTTGAACTGGATTATATGGCAGTGTGGACTCAGATAACCCAGTTCAAAGCAGATATTGTGGAGCCCCAATGGCACTGTGGGTTAAACCTTTGTGCAGGCAGGACTAATGACTTGAAAATTGGGTTACTGACCTGAAGGTTGCCAGTTCGAATCCAACTCGGGGAGAGAATGGATGAGCTTCCTCTATCAGCTCCAGCTCCATGTGGGGACATGAGAGAAGCCTCCAACAAGGATGGGAAAACATCAGAACATCCTGGCATCCCCTGGGCAACGTCCTTGCAGTTTCTCACATCACTCCTGACACACACACAAAATCTGCCTTGATATTCTAGGTTATATGGCTGTGTGAAAGGTTCCCTTTGGGGCCCTTCCACACAGCCATATAACCCAGAATATCAAGGCAGATAATCCACAATATCTGTTTTGAACTGGAATATCTCAGTCCACACTGCTAGATAATCCAGTTCGATGTGGATTTTATACAGCTGTGTGAAAGGGGCCACAGAAGCACTACTTCTGCATTATACACACACACACACACACACACACACATCATAGTACATGTCTGGCCAAACTATGAGTTTGCTGCCCTCTTACAAAGGGAGGAGTGACATTTTAGCTATTCTCAGGATTAGAAAAAGATTTTATCAGACATGTTACTAATTACAGTATATTTTCAATGGATATTGCTTAATTTGATTTGACAGCATCCATAAATGAACTTCTTAGTCTTCATTGAAGAAGCATGTTAGATTATAATCATGAGTAAATTCTGGCAAGATGTAAAAAGGCATGCATTACTATTGATTTACTTTGTATTTGGGACTTTATTTAACAGCTGAATTAAATAGGAGTGCCATGATGCTATCTTGTTCATTTTTAGCATGCTATCTTGTTCATTTTTATTTATTTATTTAGATTTGCAGATAGAGTGTATGATAAATGGTATGCACAAGAGACATGCATAAAGCAGTTCATTACATTTTATCTAAGAGGAGACATTTGTTTTTCATTAGTAGCGCTACTTCCACAATGGTCTCTGTGTGTGTGTGTGTGTGTGTGTGTGAATCACTTTGTCTAATTGTCTAAATGTTTGGTCATTTCGGTACCCCTTAATTGTGGATAAATTCTTTCCTGTGAATGTCTTCCGCTTTCACTTCAGTGCTCAGGAAACCTAGATCAGTTAAAAGCATATTAAATATTAAGCATAGCTTTGTCCATTTAAGTAAAGACCAGTTAAAAGGATGGTGTATTATGAGATATGATTTGTAGTCCTTAGGTTAAATTAAAATCCTTGATATATTCACAGGAATACTTGATTTGCTTCTATCTGTGGCAAATATGTCAACATTTACACAGCAAGTTCACATTGTTATTGCACTTCTGGGCAGTAGCACTTTAGGAGGCATTTTCTTACAGATCTCATTGTGTCACAGCAGGAAAGAGCAAGGAACAAGGATATCTGGATCATGGTCCATATTTTCACTTCTTGGGTTCTTTGTTACAGCAGCATCTTTTATGTACAGTTTTTTCATGATCATGGGAATGCAAGAAGCTGCCTCATACGGAGTTTGGGGAGCAGGGTGAGCTTCCATCTGTCAGCTCCAGCTTCCCATGCGGGGACATGAGAGAAGCCTCCCATAGGATGGTAAAACATCCAGGAGTCCCCTGGGCAGCGTCCTTGCAGAGCGAATTTTCTCACACCAAAGGCAACTTGCAGTTTCTCAAATCGCTCTGGACATGAAGAAAAAAAAATACTGAGTCAGAACCATTCATCCACTTGGCTCTGTGTTGTCAACTCTGACTGACAGCTCAATAAAGTTTCAGGAAGGATTTCTTTCTAATCCCTACACTCAAATCTTTGGTATTTCCTGTTGACTTTGCATATAAGTATATATAAGTACTAACCGGGCTTGTCCCTGCTTTGCTGTGTATTCAGGGTGTTCAGAATACTCTTGGAGTATCGTATTTGGAAACTTGTTTGTAAGTTCAGTGACTTGCTCAGATTGATGCCAATGCCACATTGATAGAGCAGTTAGAAATAGAACAGCTACTGGTATTTAAAACATTGACAGATTTTTTATCAGTTGGCTCTGGATATGTTTGAAAACTCCAAGGAAATAGTATAAAGTATACCATATGACCTTCTCAATAAAGTAATAGCCAACACAGGAGGATTTAAAATGAATTTGGAATCAGCTTTGTAGGACTGGGCCAAAATTTGGTCCCCAAAATAATTTCAATTGGTTTTGTGTAACAATTCTTTAAATGTTTTACATAAATGGAATAGAACACTACTCCAAATCTCCAAAGTTGAGGGGAGCAAGATTGGAGCTTTGTTGGAGGAGCCGTGGTTTTGGGGGCACCCACTGGCATATGTGGCGAGACTGCCTAACTATTACTTCCTTCTGAGGTTTAATATTCAAGAACTTTTCTTTATACTGAAAATGTCACTCGTCAAGGATTCTAAGCTAAGCTATGCCTACTACATCTTTTATATAATGACCTTGCAATATTTTGCATTGGAGCAGCTTGATTAGTAATAATAGCTCAAGGATGGAAACAATGATGATCATAATTATTCACTCTTTATATGGTGTAAAAAGATATTTATAACTATTTTGGAAAAAGTATCTCATGATATCTTTCTCAGTGAAAAAAAAGTTAAATCAGTCGCATTTTATTTAAATTATATTACTTATTTAATGTTAATGATGAAAACATAGTTACATGTGAACCAGATAAATACAAGCTAGAATGGCCAAAATAAGTGCCGGAGGACTAATGTGGATAATTTGGACTGCTCCATCTTATTTTGGACTTTAATACTATACATGTATAGTAAAGGTAAAGGTGTCCAACTCTGGGGTTGGTGCTCATTTCCATTTTTAAGCCGAAGATCTGGCGTTGTCCGTAGACACCTCCAAGGTCATGTGGCCAGCATGACTGCATGGAGCGCTGTTACCTTCCTGCCCAAATGGTACCTATTGATCTACTCATATTTGCATGTTTTTGAATTGCTAGGTTGGCAGAAGCTGGGGCTAACAGCGGGAGTTCACCCCACTCCTTGGATTTGAACCGCTGACCTTTCGTTCAGCAAGTTCAGCAGCTCAGCGGTTTAAGACGCTGCACCACCAGGGCCTCCTGTGTGTATATATATATATATATATATATATATATATATATATATATATATACATACACACACACACACACACACACACACACACACACACACACATATTTTATATAATAGTGGAGGGTCTGGACAAGAATTAGGTGAACACAATTCTTTTTCACTTTTTGCTGATCTAGGCTGCGAGACCCTCTTCTGTGGGCTGCTCGTCTGGCTCCCTCTCTGCTCATGTTTCAATGATAGGCAAATTAATTTTCATTTCGACTTCTTGCCACAAAATAGTTGTTACAGAACAGAGTTCTAATTCCACCTTTGTTTCTCAAGTCGCTCCTGACACAAAAAAAACCCCTTTATTTTAATATGGGTGCTTGGTCAAATGTTTTCTAAATTAGTCTTTAATGTTAACAAGTGCTAGGTTTTGGGTTGTATTCTGTTTTAAGTCATTTATTAAGCTGCACAGGGCCCAGCACTGGGAGAAAGGGGAATATATAATAAATAAGGGAACAAATAAATAATATGTGAGGACAATGTAGTGAGAGCAATTTTATATTCTACAGGTAGTGATGTTGTGCCATATTCAGGAAAATGAATATCTGACGGGGAAAAGGATGTCATTTGCACACAAGTGTTTTAAGATGCTCATCAAGACTTCAGGTATTCATTCATATGGCCAAGCTGCCAGTGCAAATGTAAACCTCTTGTTGCAATTTTGTCCATTCAGCTGCTCTTCAAAATTAAAGTGCAAAGGAAATTTTATCTTTCCAATTTCTCTCCACGTTTTTAACATAACATAACATAACATAACATAACATAACATAACATAACATAACATAACATAACATAACATAACATAACATAACATAACAGCCTCCTTTTGGAACAGACCAGATCTCTAATTTGCTTTAATTTGCCTTATCTATGAAAACTGGAGCAATGACTTCTACTCATCTACGGTACTATATTTTCCTCTCTAAAGAGATCTGATAATGGTCAATAGTTTAGTGTATGCTTTTCTTGCAGTTATACGTATGCCTTTCTTGTAATTATGACCATTTGAGTTATGATCACCTCTTCTTTTTTGTTCAGTGGTTTGGGGAAAGAGGCTACGTCACTTATTCATCCCATATATCAAGATCTTTTCCCATTCTTTAGCCTTCATAATGAAAGAAAAAAATCTTTCAGAAGAAATAGTCCCATTAAAAATAAAGCAGCATGAAATCATTGGGGATCCAGCTGTAAATTGGCTTTGCTGTGAGTTATAGGACATTGAAGGGGAGGAGTTCAGCTAGATTCATTGTAGAGGCTCGAGTGTGCTTGCTGAAATGCTAACTCCAAATCATTTAAACAAAAATAAACCACAGGTTGTAATTTCCCTCCCTTGGCAATAATGATGTTCTTTGGAAAGAAAAGTATTCTTTCCAAGTCCATGGGAGATTTCCCATCCCACAACCCTGATTAAGCCTGCAGAGCTGTTAAATGTGTAGTAATTTTGAAGTCATGCTGGTGCAAAGAGGAGGTGGTGGCACACTGTAAATGCAGTAGTGTTTCATCTCAAGAGAACAAGACTCTGCTTCAAATATAAAATTGCCTTAGCAGCAATGGTCTCATAGAGATGTTTGTTCCTTCCAAACCACTCTACAGTCTCAAATGTTTGACATGGGGAGTTACTGTGTACGAGGGAGTCCCGCTGCAATTAGAGGCAGAATGGCAGAAGTAAGGGTTCCTAAGGACTCCTTTGCACTTGAATTGCTGGAGGGGTATTTTGCAATCAATGGAAACAAATCTCTCCCTTCTTAACCATTCCAAAAAATCCACCTGCTTTCTTTCCCCTCTGACCCACGGCACGGTTATATTTCAGAGGCCTCCCCCCAGTTTAAAGCTGTTAAATGGTAACTGCTGGGGAATATGGTGGTGGAAGCATTATTGACAGACTGAAGGAAGAGTGGGAGTTGATTGCACATTGCTGAAAACCTGAAAGAAAGCCAGTATGATATAATTTCACTCAGGGAATCTATTGCTATAGCAACAAAGAAGAGACCCTTTAAAATGGTGTGAATATGGAATCATTACAAAAGCATAATTAAATTCCCTTGTTTAAATGTCTGGATTATAGCATATTTGTTAAAACATCTGGAAAGGAAATACTATTTATTGATCCAAGACATCAAAGGGTTTCTGCCAAAAAAAAATCCTGGTGGTTATGTTATCTACATGGAAACCAAACACAGCATGGAAGTGGTTCTGCTGCTATCTACAATTTGTTTTCTGCATGACCACAGCATTTATTGGGTGTGACTAAGATAACAGAGAACTGAAGCACTACTCTAAGACAAATGCAAACATCAAGAAATGTGTAAGTGTGTCCACTCTGCATAAATTGGGCTTTATCTGAACCAAGACCTAGAACTTTCTTTTGGGCTAAGAATTGGACTAAGAGATATGAAGGAATTATAAAGAGTGCAGTTGTTGTTATATCCCATTGAGTTGGCTTCTATTTATGGTAACTTTATGAATGAAAATGCCCTGACATCAAGACTTGTCATGTCCAACTCTGGGGGTTGGTGCTCATCTCCATTTCTAAGCCAAAGACCTGGACATGTGGCCAGCATGACTGCATGGAACGTTGTTACCTTCCCGCTGGAGTGGTACCTATTGATCTACTCTCATTTACATGTTTTCGAACTGCTAGGTTGGCAAAAGCTAGGGCTAAGAGCAGGAGCTCACCCCGCTCCCCGGATTCGAACCACCGACCTTTCGGTCAGCAAGTTAAGAAGCTCTGCTGTTTAACGCACTGCACCATTGGGGGCTTTGCCTAGGTCTTATGAATTCAGAGCATCTTGACTTCTTGTGGGAGTTGGTTATCTGTAGGACCATTCATTTATCTTTTTAGCAGTCTGTGGAATTTGCAATAGTCTTGTCCAGCAATACATTTTAAATGAGTTGATTCCCCACTCCCCTTGACCGCTTTCTTCTTTGTCTATAGAAATTGGGAATACTATATGGTGGATGACTCCAACTTTGTATTTAATTATATATCGTTATACTTGAGGATCTGATTTAGTTCCTTTATAGCCGCCCTTCCAAATCCTAGTCTTCTTATTAATTACAATCTCCATTTTGATTAGTGGCTGAGTCAGGATATAGACAATATTTAACAGTTTTGACATCTTCATGGCCCACAATAAAGTTATCGAGATAATTTGTAGTCATTATTTTTTTTCTTACTATTCATCTGTAAATCTGTTTTGGTACTTCCTTATTTAACTGTCATCAAGAGTAACATCTAGTAAACAATGGGACCTTAATATTGTCAAAAAAGGTCTCCCTCTTGTCAGATGAAGCATCTGTTGAGTGTTTTCTATAAGGAGGTTTGCCTTATATCAGAATTGCAATTCTTTTCAGATAAGGTAAAGGTCTTCTCATCCTCCTAGAAATTTTAAGACTACTGTCCTTGTCAAGCTTAGCACTGTTGTATTGGTTCATGCCTTACGTGTTGCAGCATTTTTAGTCTTGGCTGTTGAATTTATCTTGGTTTATTATTCACTGTTTTCATTATAGGGCTGTAGCTGTGACCATATGTTATGGCTGGGATGGATGAAACAAACTCCATCAGTATAACTAGAAGCCAGAAGGATGTGTGGGGGGAATGTTCTATGGCTTATGCCAAGAGTACAAAACAAACACAAATCAGGAATATCAGCTAAGGGACAGTGGATGGATAAAACATTTAGCCTGGTGTGCTTTTATGTGTAAATTTGGATCACAGTTATTTAACTTGGAGGGGCTGGGAGCCAATCCCCGCCTCCAGTGCTTCCCCTGGCTTTAAGTGAACAGCCTGCAGATCATGATGTTAATTCATGTGAAAAAGGATGACTGATGTAGAAATTTTGCACAGACAGATTTGTTTAATGATAAATGGTAATGACAAAGGCTATCCAGAAACACAACCAAAAAAATTCTTGGTGTCTTGGCTTTTAGGCCTGTTCTTAGGGTTAATTTGAGACTCTTTCAGAAAATTGCATTGGATAGACCGCATCAACTCTAGTTTCTTAGATATGATTATCATGATTTTCTATGGGCGAGCAGATGAAGACTGGTATATGCCATATGTTATGTATCTCAAAAAGTAGAGCTAATGGGGGAAACTGGTGCAATTTTTGGAATCGGCAGGTCAAAAATAGCCAGAAACAGGTCTGACATTCGTGGCACCAAAATGTGTGTTGGCCAGTACAATATATGCTATATTTATTATTAATAGGGTTAGCATCAGACTTTTATTTGGAGGAGAAAATGTATGAAATATTTTGCCCATGGACTCAAGCACTCTCAGATCTTGGCTTCTCTTTCCCGAGGAGCCTCTATGCTCTGGAATATCTGATCCAGAATGTCAGGGACCCTCTGAAACAGAAAGGGAGCAAGGGGAGGTATTAATATCCTTTCAGACCAGAAGAATGACTTTTTAGCTGTCTAGGTCTTCCAGCATGGAAGTCCTCAAAATGGGTTAAGAATTTTTTTTTATCAATCCAACCTGTTTTTTCTGCCTTTGCTGAGTTAATCTGAAACACTCTTAAATACTAAGCATTGTATTTGTATATGTTTAGCATCATATTCAGGTTGGAGTAACCTGAATGGCTTTCATGAGAGGACAAACAAAATTGATATTTAGTCAAATCCGCATGACAATTGTAGAATCAGCTTATGATCTACAGCACCATAATGGCAACTGAGGCCTAATAGCATTTCGTCAGTTGTATTCAGTTATAGCATTTCATTGGTCATATTCAATCACATCAGGGACATCAAGCAACTTGAATGTCTGTATATGTTTTGCAGCTAAGATAGCATTGCGTCTCTTGAAGGGAGGAAATGTATTTATGCAGCCTAAGAGTGTAATCCTATGTCTGTCAGAGGCCAAGAAGCTATAGATCTGCTTTATTATTTGGGATGTTTATATTTTTTAGAAAACATTCAGAAAGAAGGAAATCATGCTTTTTATTAATAAATATTGTAATGTGTTGTGTTTGGAGTAGTGAAGATTAATTGCATTGCTGTGATATTATGGCAGTGGAATTTTGTTCATAATTCTGACAGATCCCCAGACTGTCCCTGCAATTCCAACCCTTGGGCTCCTATCACTCACCTTTCCTTTTACCTTTACCTTCCTGGATTAGGTACTTGGACCTCAAGGTGACAATGAAACAGGGCCAGTGCCTGTGTTGATAAGTGGGTTCAGTACAATAAATTGCAAAGAGTTGTCCTTGACAATTATGAAATTAGAGCATTCATATGGAGATTTAGAAAAAAATAAAAACAGTACAGAATTATAATATAACAAATAAATGTCTAATCTTATTACTGGCTTCATACACAGTACAACTCTGTTTCAAACAAGGCAACACTTCTCCCTGAACTCCTTCGACATCTTCAATTTCCCAAACTCACTCACTCTTTCTCTTTCTGATTGACCCTAACTCTTTTACATATACAAGAGCCTGCATTATACCCTCATCACATTTCATAAGCTACAATTGACTGGCTCTACTCAGATTTGCTCGACTTCTCAATTTATTACTTTCCACCCAATGGGGAAACTGATTCATCAGTAAATATAGGAATGTCTGTGAAATAAGTCTGAGAAAAAGAACGGAGTGGGTAAGATACTGAGGCAGTTTTATATATTGGAGAACAACCAACACTTTATCTGTAGACTTCTAGTTCTAAAATTATTCTCTGTAGAACTATAGAGAGTGAACTGCCTACCATTTTATTGTGCCTGCCATATGATACCCAGGTTTTGCTTTCTCCAGCCCCCAGCTCTCATTATTTTTTTCCTTTTCAGTGCAGTAGTGACAGCAGACAACCACATGACCTTCACACTTCATGAGATGTTTACCAGGCAAAATCAGTTTACTGTTCTTGTAAAGCTGTTTTTGATTTGTTAATGTCCTTGATTACTAACTGAGGTCACACTGCATCAGTCAGCTGTTCTCACTTTGAAGGCAAGTTTGTACTTATTGCAGGCATGTATGCAACTAACCAGATAGTATACTACCTGTACAAGGGTCTATACCCTCTGACTTATAGCATCCAGCTCATAGTGCTTTTGATCCTTACTGATGCCCAAACAAGTTGCTCTGATTTGCACAACCTGTGTTGGATACAGTTGCTCAGGTCCAGAGGAGGGTAATGATAACATGACCATATCTGGAATATGGAGACTGCACATCAACTCATATAAGAGTTAATGCCTCTTCTCTTTGTATACTTTGGTTATTTGTATAATTGCCTTCCACTACTAAGCATAGTGGTTGCTGGCTGGTTCCATATCAGTGGGCTGAAAAATCCAATGTGGATATTGGTCTAAAATTTAAATGCATTAGCCAAGGTTCTGAAATCTAACCCTTAATAGGATCAATGTTTTGGATAGCTCCTTTAAAGTTCACTCTAAAATCTAGTGCAGATTCACCACCTCATTGGCTAAGCATTGATAGTCTCAATTTTCAATTGTATCTTAGACAGTTAATACAAAAAATGAAGTTTTTGCATATGCTACTTGTGTCTGCAGGTTAGGAGTTTCATTCTTCCAATGAATTCAAATTGCGTAATTATTTAATTGCATCAGTATTTGCTACCCATTTGCACAGCTGGGATGTGTCTGCTAATTACTAGTGGTTGAGAGAGCAATAATGATGAAGTTAACTATGAATGAGAGGAAGTTCTGTATGCATGAAAGATAGTAACAACCTTAAGTCATTACGATCTGAATTCTTATGGTCTGAATCCTAATGTTAATCCAAAGAGTAGACCTACATAATCAATGAAATACACAAAAACCTTGATCTATCATTTAATTGATTCCATGGGTTTGTCAATAGAATTAAGATGGGAATGTTTTTGCTCTCTTCCTCTGTGTGTAAAGGTCACATTTTCCTCTCAGAGTTATTGCTGTAGGCTGGAAGACACCATACTTGTTTTCTAATATGATATGGTTTATATTAGGTTATATAATTGGTTTCATTTCAGCAAGCGAAGGTTTAAATTGGCGAATAAAATGAATTTCAGAAACAACGGGAATTTCCTGATATGTGTCTATTTGTGTGTGTATAATATGAATTTCTATGCACTTTACCTCTACAGAGTAAATTTCTATGGCTTCTTAATTTTTGAATGCTGGTATCATTTAGAAAATGTAATTGACAACTGCTGCTGAGCAGTTTAGCATGCACACAGAGCTTAAGTGTTTTTTGCTGAGAAATTCTTATATGACTTTGTTTTGTTAATACATAACAAATACCTCATTTCTACTTTTTTGCTTTGTCTACTGGAAAGAGCATACATGACTGCTAAGAGGGAGTAAGAGGGCAGGTCTTTGACAAAGAGGTACCTATGAGCAAGTGCACACAAGGACAGGGATCCTTTATTATGGGGGCAGTACGTCTAATCGCATTTACAGCTACTGTCATACACCCCAGGAAAAAGTCATAAAGCTGTGGATACACAGCTCACCTTGAGCATGTATGTTATAGTAAAGGTAAAGGTTTTCTCCTCACATTAGTTGTGTCCGACTCTGGGGCCTGGTACTCATCTCCATAAAATGATCATGCATGGAAAGAGACAATGTATGTTAAAGAGATGACACCACCAAATGTTGTCTTACTCTACTTTGCACCACATATTCATGCACAAACCTTGCAGCTGACAACATCCTGAACATCCTGAAAATGCCTCATAATGCATATTTTCCAGGTAGGCTAGCAATTTTTAAAAACCATCACTACCTTCACCTTTTTATTTATATGCTGCATTTTCCCCTAAGGATTCACCCATGCGTTCCTTTCTCAATGTGATGAGGTCTTAAGGTTTTGTGCTCTTGAACATGACAAAACAGAATAACCCTCAGAAAGATCAAACTTCTGCAATGGGTTAAGCCCTTGTGCCAGCAGGACTGCTGACCGAAAGGTTGGCAGTTCAAATCCGAGGAGCGGGGTGAGCTCCAGTCTGTCAGCTCCAGCTTCCCATGCGGGGACATGAGAGATGCCTCCCACAGATCAGTAAAACATCCAGGCATCCCCTGGGCAACATCCTTGCAGACGGCCAATTCTCTCACACCAGAAGCAACTTGCAGTTTCTCAAGTAGCTCCTGACACGAAAAAAACTGGGAAAATAAGCGAATTCTTTCTATTTGGGTTCGATATATATGATATCAAAAAATAAACATTGTGAAGATTTGATTTTGTGTCTGTGCTGTTTTAAAACATTGACAGAGCACAGACTGTACGTAAATAAGGAGGCAACAAGCATCTTTGCGCAACAGATGGAGTTTTCATGACAAACATTGGAGTTTTCTTTTGTGCTACTTCCTTCCCTCACCAAACACACTTTTTGATGTCTTTATGCTATTGCAATTTGGACAGCAGACAGTTTTTTTTTTTTGCAAACTGATGCAGAAAAAACTTCCCCTCAATTCTATAGCTTTCTGCAACATATGTTCACTTTTCTATCAACACCGAGAGAACTTTCATTAACTTGTGAAATGTCAACTATGCAAGAGGTAAAATATTCAAATCATAAATGTAGTGGATTGGAAATGTAATGTTTGGATTTAAAATTCTCGAGGGGGGATCTGGGTTTTATGAACATATTGTCACAAAATTGAAGCCTGTCCCCAAACTTGAAGATTCTGCCAAAATTTGGGAGACCTGGAGAGGGAAATCACAGCTGAATGCACCATATTTCCTTCTGAGACTATTTAGGAAGTCTAATTCCTCCCCAAATTAATTTCCATTTTCAGAAATATGTTGGCTTGGAACTTTCATAAGGAAAGGGAAGCTATTAAACTTCATGCAAAAATGGAATTTGAGAAGGCTATGTGGCAAAATATGTATGTAGGCTTGTACCCTACATACTCTGTACATGCAATTTTCCTTGTGCAAATTCTGGGCAATATGCTTTCAGTGCCATTTTCACGAGTGCGTCCAAAATATAACAAACCAGTGCAATTATTACAGGAGTGATTTTCACTCTGTTAGGGCAATGCTGGATATATTATTCTACTAGTATACCTATCATATTCATGAACTGGATTCCTAAGATGTGCGTGAGATTTCTTTATACCAGGGATGTAGAATGGGTAGCCTTTCAAGTATTTTGGGGATTTAGATTGACCATGTTGGCTAAAAATTCTGGAAGATGGAATTCAAAAATGTTTGGAAAATACCCCTGGTTCATATAAGGACAAGAAGATATTTATTGATCAATTTTTACTCAATCTTAATAAGGATCATGCAAAAATAAAATCTCCATGGAGACAGAGAAATACATGAAACTAAGGGATCTATAGTTGTGCCGAGTTTTATATTTTGATGATATAATATCACTCCCATATCCACAGGGGACACATTCCTAAACTTATAGTGGAAACAGGAAATGTGAATAATGAACATTGAAATTAATGACTTTTGTTGAAAGTTAGCAGAGTTGGATTTTGCCAGAAGTATACCAAACAATCACCTAGAGCAGTGTGGTCCAACGCGCGGCCCACCAATTCATTTTTGTTGGCCCTTGCCCTTCTTACTGGAAAAATATTTTAATTTAACATTTGGAAAAAAAATGTTTACTCTTCTTACTGCTTTAAGTTTGTAAAAAACGTTTTCTTTCTGGAATGTCTCTGGCCCTCACATTCCTATACTAAAGTTTGATTGGCCCTCGGGTAACTAAAGGTTGGACCACACTGACCTTGAGGATCTAGAAAATTCTTAGAGGACATACTTTGCCAGTTTCGGGTAGGTGAAACCATGGGCACTGCTCCTGTGGGTGCGGGCCATACTGTATTTGAAATCGCCAATCTAACAATATGTAACAGGCACTTTATGTCTGATAGTTTGGGCTGGTATAATATTTATAATAATACAAGCAGCCCTGAATCTGAGATCCTCAGGACAGGGCATACTTTTAGTTCTGCCATCTTCACAGGCACAATTGATGGAGAAATGCAATAGGGCCTTCTTAGTCGCGGGACTGAAACTCCCTTTTTGTAGATGCTACAATGGCCTCCTTCTTGCAATCTTTTCATTGGCCAGCTTTAAAAAATATTCTGACAAACCATTGAAAATTGCAGGATTTTAATGAAAAGTCTTTATGAGGTTGAGGTTTCATTTATATTGTACTTTTTTAAAAAAAACACTGCATGATTTAAATGATTCTGGTAGTCTAATTTCATTTTAAAATTGATCTTTTGCACATTATAACAGTATTCTACTTTAATTGGTAAGCTATTTCAAGTTCCAGTTTTGAGGAATAGGCAGGGTAGAAAAAAAAGTTTCATCATGATGGTGATGGTGACGACCCTGTAGTTGGTTAGGTAAAGGTTTTCCCCTGACATTAAGTCTAGTCATGTCCAACTCTGGGGGTTGGAGCTTATCTCCGCTTCTAAGCCAAAGAGCAAACGTTGTCTGTAGATGCCTCCAAGATCATGTGGCCAACATGACTGCATGGAGCGCCATTACCTTCCTGCCGGAGCGGTACCTATTTATCTACTTACATTTGCATGTTTTCAAACTGCTAGGTTGGCAGGAGCAGGGGATAATAGTGGGAGCTCACCCCGCTCCCTGGATTTGAACCGCTGACCTTTCAGTCAACAAGTTCAGCTGCTCAGAGGTTTAATCCACTGCGCCATTGGGGGCTCTGACCCTGTAGTAGGAATATGTTAATTTTTAGCATGAATTTTCTACTGAAGCAACCCTTCTAGGGAACTGTGGGCTCATCCACATGTGATATCAAAATCCAAGGCCA
The DNA here is from genome assembly GCF_035594765.1 of Anolis carolinensis. Classification (NCBI taxonomy): domain Eukaryota; kingdom Metazoa; phylum Chordata; class Lepidosauria; order Squamata; family Anolidae; genus Anolis; species Anolis carolinensis. Next base: position 252,342,387 of record NC_085842.1, on the reverse strand, counting down.
GGCTTAGATTTTGCAGAGCTGCTCAGACACTCTGCCCCTGAGCCACAGCAGCCGCGGGAGAGGAGTCCAGACTGTTTAGTCAGTTTGAACCCAGTTCAGCCCTGCTGGATGGTCACACATACATAGCCTATTGTTTTTGTTGCTGTGGCAGCTGGCCACAAAACTCTAAAGGGATTGCTTTCTCCTTTTCTGTGGTCACACACTGAAGCCTTGGGTGACGTCAGCACAAGCAGCATTGATGATATACAGAAGCTCTAAAGTGTTGCTGAAACTCCAGAGCATTCCCTGACTTCTCCTAAAGCAGGGTAAAATGTTAGAAGCTCAGAACATCCAATCAACATCAGGGTATAGGGCCAGTATAAACAAGTCCCATCATTTACTGGAATATCCATTCCATGATCCAAAGAACTTTATCAGATGTTTACTTGTAGCATCTATTAGTTCTCATCGTCAAAGGGAAAAAAGCATGAACATGTGCTGAAGTGATGTTTCCTTCTCTCATCTTCACCCTTATTTCAAACCACCAAAGACACAAAAGTAAATTGATTAGAAATTCTAGATTGAATGTTGTTTCAAGTGTTAAGAGGTGATGGAAAGAAAATGGCTATGCTTAATAAGAGAAAATGTATCATTGTTGTCTCAGCTAAAGGAGTCCCATTGAATCAATTGCTGAATGGTGAGTCAATGTGAAGTTTATGGTGGGTCAAGCTGAATCTCATTGATTCAGTGGGTATGGTCTTGTTGACATCCACACTAGGATTCAGGCTTATGTGTCCCTTTAGAGCAGTGGTTCTCAACCTGTGGGTCCCCAGATGTTTTGGCCTTCAACTCCCAGAAATCCTAACAGCTGGTAAACTGGCTGGGATTTCTGAGAGTTATAGACCAAAACACCTGGGAGATACAGGGTTGCCATAGGTCGGAAATAACTTGAAGATGCACAACAACAAGAGTGTGTGGGAGTGGTTTTGCTGTAGATTTTTAATGCATTCACATGCAGATACGTTTTGTTTAGAAATGCGCAGTAAATCATAAGATGTGTAAATGATTAATTAGAGTTACATTTCACACTGTAGCCACATTGCTAGATGACAGAGCTGGATTCCTTTGTATGAACTCTGAAGACAAAACAAGTAAGCTTTCAGGCTGTTCTCACAGGCCAGATGCATGAGAATCACATGACAACACGTTGACTGCTGCCAGGCAGAATTAGAAAGGAAATGTGTATAATCCCAGTTTAATATACTTGCAATCAGAACAGCTTATTCAGGCTGTATGTGTTGTATGAAAGATTTGGGGAGAAAAACGAACCGTTGTGTCACATTGTTCTTAGTGAATTACCACTGAGAGGAAGAGCATCGGTTATTGTCATTCTGTATCTTTGTTTTTGCCACTTTTCAGATTTCTGAGCTATGGCTGGATCTACACGATTAAATAAAGTAGTTTGAACTGCATCATATGGTAAGTATAGACCAGTGGTTCTCAACCTGTGGGTCCCCAGGTGTTTTGACCTACAACTCCCAGAAATCCCAGCCAGTTTACCAGCTGTTAGGATTTCTGGGAGTTGAAGGCCAAAACATCTGGGGACCCACAGGTTGAGATTCACTGGTGTAGACCCATATAATGCAGTTCAAACTGCATTATATGGCAGCGTAGATCCAGCCTATATTCACCCACTTTTGACATGTACATGTTTCTATAAATTCCAAAAACTCTTGCTAGATTTAATTGGAGGATGGGGAATAATTTCCAGGATTTAGAAAGCATTTCCAGTATAAGAAAAAGCCATTCTGGCTTCCAGGAAACTGTAGCTCCCCTTGTAGAAAGTTACTTTTATCAAGCTCTAGCAATTTCAACTAGTTTCAGCAAAATATAGTCATCCAAATATTGTACAATGAAAAAGCAAAGTATTTTAAAAATACAGTATATTATCAGGCTTTTCTTTTTGATGATCTTACAAGATCTATTGCAAGTGTATCAATGCTAGAAAAGCAGGGATCTTTTGAAGAGAGGGCAAATAAAGTTCTGTCTTTGATATAGCATACAAAAGTCACTCAAGTGGACTATATTTGAACTCTCTCATATATTCAAAATCCATACCTAATATGTGCACTAGATGTCATTCCTCAAACCAGATTAAGATAGTCCCCTTTTTGCACATATATATGCTCCCACATGAGGTTTCCATGAAAGTAATGGGCACGGTCAAGTTGACCTCACTTTCTAGCCATACACTATAAGCAACCAGTTCTATGCTATACAGATTTCAGAAATAATAATTTATTATCAGCTATCAAAAGTTGCTGTGTCACTTGAGACACAAAGAGAAACTATGCAGCAGAACTAAGTGAACATTATGCCCCGAAGTCTCTGCGGGACATTTTGTATCAATGTGCTTTTTTGCAATAGCAAAATGATGAGCAGCAAAATAAGGGCAGCCGTTCTCATTAAGATGTGTTAAACTCAGCACTTCAGAGCATTTGGATCTGCCAGTAAAATCTGACACCTACATGCTCAACTCTGTAGAAAACTGTAATAAGCAAACCTTTATTTTCCCTATGCTGAGCTAAATACCCACACAGCAATCTCTCCCAAAGCATTCTTTTTTTGTGTGTGTGTAAAAGTACTGCTGCCAGTGCTTGTCACACAGTACCTCAGAAAATGTTAAATGAACACTTTATCTTACCCATCTTCATGAAAGAAAGACATTCAGCAAGCCTGTTCTAGTTTTTTAAAACCTTGTAAAACACAGCAGGAAGCATATTATCAAAGGAACTGCAAAGTTACTATCACTGCTTATGTTTGAAGCTCCAGAGATCTGGGTAACAAATTAGAAATTCAGTCTCCAAAATGTATTCCAAATTGTAACCTGTAAAAAACGTTTCCCTTGCTGATTCAAATGCTAATTCTACTTCCATGATGAAATGATAAGATTTTTTTTGCCAAATTAAAGTTAATTGTTTTTGTTAAGTTTTTGTAATGTGTTCTAAACTGAAATACTTAGCAGTTTGAATATCCACTTTAAAAATAGTCCTTTATTTTCTCAAAAGTAACTGAAATCATCATTTCAGTTACTGTCTTTACTTGTTCTTTAAACAGTACAGATTTGTAATACAGAATGTGCTCTGTATTGTCCTGTCCACCTTAACTCAAAGCATCAAAGCAAGGAGGAAACAGAAGAAACCAATGTTTGCATGTTTTTTGTCCTCTAGCATTTAGTGAGACCATATTCCATAATGGCAAAAGTAACAAAAACTTGCAGTTACACCTGATAAGTAATGAAGCTATAATTAAGTAATTATTAAATTGTAACTGCAATGTTGTTAAAATGTTGGTATTGCAAAAAGGAATGAATTACATGTAACTAACAAGTTCTTGGTGGTATGGGGATACCAAGTCAGCTTGTCTGTCTCCTAGGGAAGCTGTATAATGACCAAGTAGCAACAGTCAGAACAGACCACGGAACAACAGACTGGTTCAAGATTGGGAAAGGAGTACGGATACTGTCACCCTACCTATTCCACTTGTATGCAGAACACATCATGCAACATGCGTGGCTTGATGATTCCAAGGCTGGAGTTAAAACTCCTGGAAGAAACATTAACAACCTTAGATATGCAGATGATTACCACTCTGATGGCTGAAAGTGAGGAAGAGCTGAGGAGCCTTATCACCAAGGTGAAAGAAGAAAGCGCAAAAGCTGGGTTGCAGTTAAACATCAGGAGCCTCCGGTGGCCAAGGGGATAAAAGCCTCGTGACTTGAAGGTTGGGTTGCTGACCTGAAGGCTGCCAGGTTTGAATCCCACCCGGGGAGAGCGTGGATGAGCTCCCTCTTTCAGCTCCAGCTCCATGCGGGGACATGAGAGAAGCCTCCCAGAAGGATGGTAAAACATCAAAACATCCGGGCGTCCCCTGGGCAACGTCCTTGCAGACGGCCAATTCTCTCACTCCAGAAGCAACTCCGGTTGCTCCTGACACACACACACACAAAAAAGTTAAACATCAAGAAAACCAAGATTATGGCAACCAGACTGATAACTGGCAAATAGAGGGAGAAAACATGGAGGCAGTGACAGACTTTGTATTTCTAGACACAAAGATTACTGCAGACGCAGACTGCAGCCAGGAAATTCGAAGACGTTTACTTCTTGGGAGGAGAGCAATGACCAACCTTGATAAAATAGTGAAGAGTAGAGACATCACACTGGCAACAAAGGTCTGCATAATTAAAGCAATGGTACACCCCATTGTAACCTATGGATGTGAGAGCTGGACCATAAGGAAGGCTGAGCGAAGGAAGATAGACGTTTTTGAACTGTGGTATTGGAAGAAAATTCTGAGAGTGCCTTGGACCTCAGGAAGATCCAATCAGTCCATACTCCACAAAATAATGCCCGACTGCTCACTGGTGGGAAAGATGGATGGATGGAATCCTTGAAGTGACTGGCTTGACCTCGAAAGAGCTGGGGGTGGCGATTGCTGACAGGGAGCTCTGGCCTGGGCTGGTCCATGAGGTCACGAGTTGGAAGTGACTGAAGGAACAAGCAACAACTATCTGTAATCAATTACTTCCAACCACGCCCTATAGCACTGATTATATACACAATACACTTATTTCACCAAGGAGAAATTATGCGCACATTTAGGAAAAAAGCTCAAAGTTTCCAAGGCACCACGAATAGCTCTGAGTCCCATTTTGGGAGAAAGGAAGGGTATAAGTCAAATAAATAGCTTCCCTGTCAGAACTGAGTTTTGTTTCTTCTTTTTTTAGTCATTCAGCAATCATCAAACTGCTATATTACACAGTGCCTGACTTTATGATGTATTCTTAACTATTTGATAGATTAGGGAGGAGGAGTGGATTTATCCATTTGTCCTCCCTTAATCTCCTTAAGGCTTCATGGAATAAAAGGAATGTCTTTGGAAAACCTTTTTTGGCATAGTTTCTCTCCAAGTCTCCAAATTCTAGGAGGATCTGGAAACTTGTAAATGTTGTGGATTATAAAACCTTGAAACATCTTTACGAACTCCTGGAAACATTCTTAGGATAAAAGACAAAGTGATACTAAATGGCAATTGACTGGGGAAGTGAGTGTTCCAGGTTTGACAGACATGTCTGCATTTGTATTAAATGGAGAACTAGACATTTTTAATCTAACCATAAAGAAGTTGTGAAGAGATATTTCAGCAATCTTATATCCTTAATAGGTGATTTACAAATGAAAGAGGGAACTACAAAAGCCACACTTTCAGGAAGCATGACCAAACTTGAGGTGTACAAGAAATCCCAAGAGACAAAGAGAAGTAAAACAATTATTCTCAGTCTTCATAGCTTAGTCTGGTTTAGTGGTAAGATAAGAATGCAGATTGGTGTAGTTTGCCAGGTGACCTGAGATATACAAGCTGTCTGACCTAAATTGGGTTTGAGAATGTATGATATTCAGGTCCAATTTTGTGTCCTCCAAATGACATACAGGAGACCTCATAAGACTCCAGATCACCACCCGGTATTTAATGTATTTCCAGGTGAATTTTCAGTCAAAATCCTAACTGTGACCCTTTCTAGACTGCCATATAATCCAAATGATCAAAGTAGATAATTCACATCATCTGCTTTGAACTGGATTATATGAGTCTACACTGCCAGATAATGTAGATAATCTGGATTTTATATAGCAGTGTAGAAAGTGCCTGTATGTGCCTGTGAATTTATGGCAATCCCATGGATTTCATAGCGTTTCTTAGGCAAGAATACTCAGAAGCAGTTTTCCTTTCTCTGAGCACTTGTTGGCGTTTAGAAGAAGGCAAACAAGAAAGCAGTGTGGAGGGCAGGTAAAAGGGAGTTTGTGGGTTGCAGTACATATTGGACCTTGTCATTCTTCTGATGATGTCATAAGGAGCAGAATGGAGTCTGATCTGTCTGGGAGTCGTCATAGAAATTGTGTTCCTGTGGATGAAATGAGTTTGTTTTGGAGCTTAGCTGAGGATGTTGACTCCAGTTCTAATATGGTGAAATGTCTTATAAACATACAATCTGAGAAACAGGTACATGGGGAAACACAGGTATTCTTAAAGATATATACACACAGTGCTGGGTTTACTATTGTGCTTTGGTGTGCTTAAGCACAGGGCCCCATTGGCCAGGGAGTCCCATCTTCCTATCATTTTTTAATGATGGATTTTGCTTATCTGGAAGCCAAGATGACAAAGCTAAGTTGTACCCTGGCCATATCACGAGAATACATGGCTCCCTAGAAAAGATAACAATGCTTGGTAAGGTAGAAGGCAGTAGGAAAAGGGAAGACCACATTACAGATGGATAGATTCCATTAAAGAAGCCATGGTCCTGAAGGTATATCTACATTGCAGAATTAATGCAATTTAACACCACTTTAACCACCATGGCTTAAAGTTATGGAATCATGGGAGTTGTAGTATTATGAGACACCACCATTCTTTGGGAATGAAGGTGAAAGACCTTGTAAACTATAGCTCCCATGATTCTACAGCACTGAGCCACTGCAGTGCAATGTGTCAAACTGCACTAATTCCACAGTGTAGATGCCCCCTGAGTCTGCAAGATCTGAGCAAGGTAGTTAATGATAGGGTGACTTGGGCCCCTTCCACACAGCTGAATAAAATCCCACATTTTCTGCTTTGTATTGGAATACAGTATATGGCAGTGTGGACTCAGATAACCCAGTTCAAAGCAGATATTGTGGGTTATTCTGCCTTAATATTCTGGGTTAATATGGCTGTGTGGAAGGGGCCCCAGAGGTTTCTCATTCATAGGATCACCATAAATTGAAATTGAGTTGATCACAGTTAACAATTTTTTTTTCTTGCAAATGATGTCAGCCAGAATCAGAGGGTGGCCCCATATCAGTGGGTTATAGTTTTGATTTGAAATGATTTTTTAAGCTGCTAAATATATTTTGTGGATAAAGTTCAACATCTTTGAGAGCTCCTTTAATTTTCAGACTGAAATTTGGAATGGATTCACCATTCCACTAACATGGAAACCAGTAATAACCACTGGCATAAATTACTTTAGCCAGTTTCAACTTTGTGTATGTGTTCAAATACCCAATTATTGCTAACAATAGCCTCAGTCATATACTTGAATATGTTGATTGTTGATATTTACCTTGATTTAGAGTAGAACCAAGATGTCTATAAAGATGAGAAATCTGATTCTGTAAAATAAATGGCCAATGCCCTTTGTATCATTTATTTTATAACATTTTATACTATAGCAGAGTCATGGGCAAAGATCATCATCATCATCATCATCATCATCATCATCATCATCATCATCATCATCATTTAATTACTTATTAATCGCCCTCCATCCAAGATGCTCTAGGCGATTTACAAGATAAAAGATCAGCCTTGATGAAAATTGCACTCCCATAATTTCTAGAAAGGACCATCCACACTGCAATATTTTAGCAGTTTGACATCACTTTAATGGCCATGGCTCCATCTTATGGAACCTTGGGATTTATAATTTGTTGTGGCATCAAGAGTTTTTGGGCAGTGACAGGTAAATATTTTATGAAAACCAAAATTCCATAGCATTGAACCATGGTAGTTCTGGTCGTCAAACTGCTATAATTCTGGAGTGTGAACATGGCCATGGCTATGTTAGTCTGGACCAGTGTTTCCCAAACTTTGGTTCTCCATCTATTTTGACTTCAATTCCCATCAGCCAGCTTGACCAACAGTCAGGATTTCTGAGAGCTGAAGTCCAAAATCTGGGAAACACTGGTTTAGCCGATCTCAGAAGGGTGTCACTCCTTCAGTCACCCAGGATTTTGGAGCATTTGTATTTCAGTTAAAGGATGCTCAGCCTGTATTATGTGAGCAAGGATTTACAAGGAGCATGATTGCATGCATAGAGCACTACAGCCTGGAACTATTTTTTCTCCTTCTGTGATGCACAATGGCTGGCGGAAGGATCTGACCCATTCCAGGCAGCCAGGCTGGCCTATTGGTTCCATACTGGTTCTTTCTGCTCCCTCCATTGACAGAGCTTTGGGCAAGATGAGGGAGAGAGATTGGGGGTGCAAGGAGATGAAAGACACATATATTCCTAAAAAAGTGAAAAGAGAAAATCTCAATTGGGAAATCTAGTGAAAGAAAGGTAAATCATAGCTCAGGTTATTCAAAGCAAACCAAGGGACTCTAGTGAAATACTCACTTATAAAAATATGTCCCCTTGTTCAGGGTGGTATGGCCATAGTTCTTGAAGATTTTTCTGCAAAATTGAGAGACGGTCTATATCCGAATCTCCTTTGGTCACCCGCGGCACACTCCTCTTAGAAGTCCTGTATGGTGAGTTATTTTGACACATGGTACAGCAATGGCTCTTTGGAAAGAAAGACTTTCCAGTTCTCTTTTGTTTTGCTATGTTCTTCCTTTTTGAATATTGCACTGATAACCATGTTTGAGTTAAAAACTTCTCTGTAGTTGACAAGCTGGATTGGTAAGAATAAGAGGTGCTGCTGCTAATTTTTTAAAAAGGATAATCTTGTTTTGTGAATAGTTCTGGGGCCTTTGGTCAGAGCAGGGGGCATTTTTGTTGTTTTTTCAGATACATTTCTTCTACCTTGTTGATGCAGCATTAGTTTGGATTTCTACTGCTTTGCTTTGAGGGAACTGGGAGGGCTGGGGAAACACTTGTGTCTTAGAATAACTTTTCATAGATCTATGGAGGAATCCAAGAAGTTGGCATTTCGATGGAAAAAAATACAAGTGTGAATGTAAGTAGAATCATAATTCATTGATGATTGATGGAAAAAGGCAGTTCAGAAAATCAGAAAAAAATCTAGAGTTATTTATTTACTTATTTATTTATTATTCAGACTTATATGCCGCCACTCCCCTAGGGCTCGGGGCGGCTTACAAGAACAGGCTAAAATCAACAAATTATCTGTAAACAGAATAGAAGTATAGCATATGTCATGTAGTTATTGTTGGATATGTCTGTGTTTGTGTGTTCAAAGTGTTGTTGTTTTAGTTGCTTTAATTCTTTGTACAAGAAAAAGATTTTCAGGTTTCAAATTCAGAGAATGTCAATTTTGCCCATCTGAAAGTCAAGCTTCAGCTCTTGGAGGAGGAGCTGACAAGTAGACCACCTTTTTGCTCTTTCTCTATGAAATGATAATGTCTTTGTGGGGGGGGGGATTTCCTTTTTGATGTTTTAAACAGCTGTAGCCTAACAACATGATATTCACAGTCCACCACATAAGTCATTTCAGTAAGTACCAATGCATTCCTCTTGCACTACATAGAAATTCATTCTTCTATTTATTTCTATGGGGTTTCTGGTTTGGGGCTGGAGACAGAATGGGGTGTTTTGAGATTATTTTTCAGAGATCAGGACAAGAAACTCTCAGACCGACAAAGAAAAGGTAATTTTTCCCTCTCTTTTCATAGCATGCATAACTTAGATTTTGTGAAATAAATGTCTCATTTGCAGTGATTTGCCATAGGGGTAATAACCATACAATCCTAGTTTGTATCATAAATATCTGTGACACCTCACTTTTACATCACTTTCAAAGCTAGAACTAGCCGATTTTGTCTCTAATTTTGCAAAGAGAAAGAATTGCCTCGGTGCTCAAATCCTGATCAGTGCTGCTGTTCTCAAGGTAACATGATTTAAAATACCACCCTTTTATCTTACAATATGTAGATGTCAGCTTCTTTCACCCATAACTTCTCCCTTGTAAAAATGTTATTAGCCATGCTTATGAATTCTTATATGTAATTAATTATTTTTAAATACAGGAGTTCTTATCTAATTTGTTTTAAAAGACTTTTTTATACATTTATTTTAATCATGTTTGAACTGCTTTGTTGTAATATTTGTACAACTTGAATTCTGTTTCAGTATTGACTTTTTGCATGTTTTTAATGTTCTTGTTCTTATATGGTTAAGCTGTTTTGGGTCTCAATTTTAAGAAAATAATAATAATAATAATAATAATAATAATAATAATAATAATAATAATAATAATAATAATACCTGGCTAGTAGGGCTACGCTTGGAGGCATAGTCTGCTATGTTTTTCTGAGATCACGAGAAGCAAGTTGGTAAGATATGGATGCAGATTGCATCATCATAAACTCTGAAAGGTTTTCTTTTTCTGAGACAACACACTTGTGTGTTGTCTCAGGTTTTGCTTTTCCTCTTGTTGCATTGGCAGAAAAAAGCAAAAGACGCTGGTGGTTGGCGCTCCTGGATTCCAGGACGGGGTTCAAGTCCCTGCGGTGTCCATGCTGACTTCCCAATACAACTGGGACTCCTTTTTCCAGGGGTTCTGATATTAAATTAGGTGGTGAACTTCCTCCAGTCTTTAGATCAAACTAAGGAGGAGCTCTCCTTGGGGTTGAGCTAGTTGTAGTATAGGCTTCATCATCTTGGACCTCACAGATTATTTGAAGGACTACTAGGGAGGTTCCACTGCTGAGATTTATTTTACATTCTCACAGTAAAGGTAAAGGTTTGCCCATGACATTATGTTTAGTCCAACTCTGGGGGGGGTGGTACTCATCTCCATTTCTAAGCCAAAGAGCCCGCATTGTTCGTAGACACTTTCCAAGGTCATGTGGCTGGAATGACTGGATGGAGTGCTGCTACCTTCCCGCTGGAGAGGTACCTATCGATATACTCACATTTGCATGTTTTTGAACTGCTAGGTTGGCAGAACCCAGAGCTAACAGCAGGAGTTCACCTTGCTCTCTGGATTCGAACTGCCAACCTTTTGTTCCTCAAGTTTAGCAGCTCAGCAGTTTAATCCACTGCGCCACCTGGGGATTCTCCTGCTAGGTACTAATCTTTTATCTTCTCTTTTTTTATTGTTTTCTTTATTTTGTTTTGTATGAACAGATATATTTTATGGACATAGTAAATCAATGAATACATTGCAGATGAAAAATGAGAGGACTGGATCTTATTGGTTCTGTTGAGTTTTTTTTTAATAATTAAACAGGGTTTCTGTAGTCCTCTCCACCAGAGATGGGGATGTTTTCTCCACAAATGGCAAGGAATTTATTTTGTACATACCATAGGTCATAGTCAAAGGGGGGGGGGGGGAGAAAGAATCCCATGGTTGACATGCCCCAAAGTATGCTTTCTTTGGCTATACAGTCAGCATAAAATGATCCAAAATATATATTTTGATTAAACGAATCAGGGATAGAGTAAGGGTTCCAAGAAAATAAATGTCTTCTGAAGTGTTCTATGACCAAAAAAGTTTGGGAACCAATGGTCTAGGGGACCAAATCTCCCTACTTTATTCTTTCTTGCCTTGGAAACATGACTAAAGGACAAATCAAAGGCACCGGTACCAACAAACAAAATATAGTTATCACAAGATGAGATGTGGGCTAGAAGGCCGCATTAGCCTCTTCAGAAGACCTTGAAAGGCTGTCCCCTTACCACATTACTCCCACATAAAAAGAAAATAATATATTTTGCTCCCAAGTGTTTTCTAGGCACAAAAAGGCATTTCTACCATGTTTTTGGACATTCCTGGATCATTTTAGGCTCAAGAGAAACCTTGCTTTAATAATAGGAAGTGAATGGAGATAATTCCTGGGTCTAAATTGGTCGAAGGTGAGTCTAAAATGTGATGAAAATGCTCCCAGTATCCTTTCAACAACATTTTGGGGCAAACGGTTTTGAAAAATCAGATATTTACAAACAAAATATTTAAGTAGTTTCCTTTCTACCGGTAGGTTGGGGGCCATATGACCCCAGATTGAGAAACACCGGAGGACAGATAGGCCATGGTTGAGGGTATAGAGTGCTTTTGGGAGGATTTTGATTTTTTTACCCCCTTGACTGTATTTTGCCCACAGTGGTACAATGGATTAAACCGCTGAGCTGCTGGGCTTGCTAACCAGGTTAGTGGTTTGAATCCGCAGGACGGAGTGAGCTGCCGCTGTTAGCTCCAGTTTCTGCCAACCTAGCAGTTCGAAAACATGCAAATGTGAGTAGATCAATAGGTATAGCCTTGGTGAGAAGGTGAACGGTGCTCTATGCAGTCATGCCAGCCACATGACCAAGGAGGTGTTTATGGACAACACAGGATCTTTGGCTTAGAAATGGAGATGAGCACCAACCCCCAGAGCCGGAAGAGGAAACCTTTACCTTTACCTGTGTTTGTTATTTCTAGTCACTGAAAGTTTTCCTTGTGTCTGTGTTTGCTGGAATCTGTCTTGAGTCCCCTCGGGGAGATAAGGCGGAATACAAATAAAGTATTATTATATTACCTTGGTTACCAATTCAAAAGGCCTGGCTCCTCCTCCCTTGTTCCCTGGGGTGGGGAAAAAAATCTCAGGGCAAAAGCACTGCTTTGGAAGTTGTCAGTGTGTGTGTACATATTATTTATTAGTGAGCCATTGTGCTTTTTCTTTGAATTCCTTGCTCTGTGCAGCTGTGCTTGATGATCAGTTTCAAGCTTAATAACATCACCTGGTGCCCTCCCTTGTAACATCATCCCAACAACATTCCTAGGGCATACCATCTGGGACATCACAAGAGGTCATCCTTAGGTTTTCTCTTTCAAGCTCAGGACCTAGCAGAGTTATAACCTGGAAAGCTAACATATGTATGACCAAATTAATGCTGCTTTCATCTCCTGCATGTACATATGTTTTAAATGGCTTTGCAGTTTATGTTGGAACATCCACATCATATATTCACAATAGTAGAGCTTGCTGGTATGTACTATTTGCCCAGCAAACAAACCAGTCCTCAAATAAATTGAAACTCCCAGCTGCTCTCTTCCCTTGGGATTCTATATCAAATCAGCTTGGATTTGGTTTATTATCCTGGGAGATGGTGGCATGGAAGAATGACTGCTGATGCATTCACATCCAAATAGCCAACAAAGTACCCCTTTAAAAATCAATTGGTGATTAATATGTATTCCACAGAGGAAGATTTGCCACAGTAATGGCAATGTAGAAATAATTGCTTAGCTGAGTCATATCCTTTCTTTTTCTTGGTATTTGACAAGGTCATAACATCTAGAATGTTTCCTTGAGCTGACAAGAAGCATATGACTATTTTCTTTAAAGCAAAACTAGCAAATCATTCAGTGTTTATTTGCTGGAAAAGAAGGACCGCATGCATATATAGAATATCTAGGCCATGCAGTGACCTTAAGGAATTGAGGTCTTGCAAGGCCTCTTGCAGCCTACACAGTTACTATATACTGACACGCTGAACAATTTTGGATGAGCCAAGTCTAGAAACCTCCTTTCATTCCAATTGTTTTGAACTTTTATCTCTGAACGAAATACCCACCCTTTTGAACTATTTTGATTGCCTCATCAGAAGATAGTTTGCTTATTTCCCAGGAAAAGGCATCAAATATATCATGGATCCATAACTTTCCCCTGTTCAGTAAGCATAGGTAGTCTTCCTCACAGAGTGCTTCCAGACAGCACCAAATTGCACACTTTAATTAGGGGCAAAAAAGTCTGGGACCTGTGAGCAGGTCCACACACAGACCTGTTAATCCCAGGATACCTGACTCCGTAGTCCACAAAGTTCCTGCTTTGTTCTGGGGTTTTGCAGTCCCCAAAATGGCCTTCACAGGACATCTGGTGGAACCAACCAATCAGGAGCAGACATTTAAAGCCTGGGAAGAAAGCAAGATTAAAAATCCCATGCTTTCTGAGTTCAGGGACAGACAGACATTGGAAGTTGTGGATTTCTGGCTCAGAATGGGATATTCCCACACCTGGAAATTTCACGTTTTTTGCTGTTTGCAGCTGCTGGCTACCCTCCTGTTTGCTATGGAAGCTCCTGGGATAAAGGTACTGTCTGGGCCCTAAGACTACATAAATCCTACTTAGCCCACCGTTAACAGCCAGCAGTGGGTCGGGTAAAGGTGGTCTATTGAGTAGACAGTTGAGGCGCAAAACTGGCTGTTCAGGTGGGTAGGAAGCATTGGTCCAGAAAACACTGCCTTTATATACTTATGTAACAAAATTGCTAATTATTTCAGTTATGTTTCTTTTTAATTTGCTGTGTTTCTGGAGTCTACTGTGTTTCTGGAAATGTACATAATATTTTTAGCCAACGTGGAAGTGGCCCCAGATATTTTGCTTCAGGAAGGAGAAGGGTAGTATGGTGCTCTATGCCCCCTCCCCACATATGGAAACCAACCCAACTGGATGGAACATGGAATAACCCCTGTCTTGACCCCCAGTTGCAAATGTTACTCCTAGTCCACCTGTATCTGCAGTGTGAGGAGGCTGTCTCCCTCTGTAAAATGGTACAGCTGATCATGTCCAAAACTTTATCTATCAGGGTCTTGCCACAAGCTAAGAACATGAAGTTAGGTCATCTGTGAACTCATAATGCTTTCTAAGGTGATTTTTGCTTTTTTTTTTTTTAAATCCTATGTATGAAAGTTCTACATGCACAAATCCTTGTAAAAGAGAGAGAGAGACATATCCTATATTTTTTAAAACAAAAACATTTTGACTGTAACCTTGAGAAATGTCATCTAGTTGAGGCTTAGGAAGTTGCTAAGTCAAGCATATTTGCAAGGTCACTTGGTAATTTATGGTAACAAACAGAATTTCTCTGCCGTTTTATACTTTCACCTGGTCATCTCAGTGCTTTCTACTGCGGTTTGTATATTCTCCCTTTCATAAAAACTCCCCAGAGGGCAAGTTGCAGAGATAATACAGTCATATTTTATACACTATGACAGCCTAAAACATTATCCTGCCACATTTCAGGTGGTTTCCAAATGCATATGAAGATATAACGGAAAGGCTGGTCTGCAATAGAGTGTTCTAGAAGTTGGTTTCGCCATCCAGAAAGAGACTTTGAGTTTTAAACTGTTTAATGTATAACTTTGTGTCTTCTACATTTATGCACTTTGGTGCTTCCCAATTTGGGTTCACCATGCCCCTGCCACCAATTCTCCTGCCACTGTTTAAACAGAAGTGAAATAGAAATTATAGGGTAGGCAGATACTACACTTTACACTCCATATTGTGAATAGCTGTGGCTAATGAAGTTGAGAATTTTGCTTGGTTGTATTTTTATTTGGTTTCTATTCAGTAAAAAAAACGGACATATTTCTCAATTTCTGTATAAATTAGAAAGAATTTGAAACTGAAACATTCAGATGTAGGAGAAAGCAAAACTAGTTGATTTGTCTACACTTGTCATAATAGAGATGGCCTTTGTCTGCACTATAGTACCACAAATCCAGTAAGTACATGGGGATATCTGACAAGGCCTCGACCATGATAATCACCAAATGCAAGCCGGAGCATCTATGGCTCACAAGGAAAGTGTTCTAAAATGCAAACAGAACAATCTGCTTTCGTTTCTATTTTCATATAGACTGGAACGTACATGGTGTGCCACCACAAATTGTCATGACAAAGCTTGAAAGCATGGCTTCTTCAAATGGATAATTTGTGCTTGCTCGGCACACATGCACACACACATATTTTATGCTTAATTTGTTCATCAGTTGCTGGTTGTTAACCCTTTCTTCATTATAGCTAAGGGTACAATACTGCCACCTGGCAGTGAGTTTACACATAGATTGAAATGGAAAAACTGAGGAAGGAAATCGACTTTGTTTATTTACTTAAAACATTCAAAATAGCCTTTTCAGGGCAGTGTAGAATACATCCAAATTATAATGCAAATTATAATGAAACAATAACCTGAATATTATTAAAAGCATCATGATAAGATCAAAAAACAATTGTCGCAATGACTATGACTTCTTTCACTGGCTAATTATAGAGCTATTATTCTACTTTAACTGGATCCATTCTAAGGAATCCTGGGATCTGTAGTATGCTGACACACAAAAACTCTCTGGCTGAGAATTCTAAATACCACTTGTTTTTGTTTCTTTGTGTTTGTTCTGTGCTTTCTAAGACAAAGAACAACAAATACCAGATCCCTACTCTCAGGTTTACAATTTGAAACAGGAAAGCAGATATCAGTCTGTTATTAGTGTGTGTGTCTTCAAGTAATTTCTGAGCTATGGGCTATGAGTGTATGACTCACCTGAGGTCAACCAGTGGGTTTCCGTGGCTGAGTGGGGAACTGAACCCTGGTCCCCAAGGTCATAGTCCACATTCAAAATACTACACCACGCTGGCTCTCCAGATTGGCAGTAGAGGAGTGTCAAAATTCATGACTTGCAGGCTCCTTAACTGCAAATCCCAGGATTCTATAGGATGGAACAGTGGCAGTTAAAGTAGCATCATAGTGCCAGAAATGTGTCATGTGAAAAGGCCCTGGGTAAATAAGAGAAATGCCTGTATTCACTTTTACAAAACATATTGATATAGAAAAAGGAAAGCATGCCAACCCAGCTCACTGTTTCTCCAGAGAGTGTTCCCTATGTAAGGCTATATGACTGGGAACTTTTTAAAAAAATGAGGGATTAAATACTGTTGTGGAGAGCAGTGGACCTTGAGAAGAAAAGATGAAAAATGCTGAGAGGGCAAGCTTCAATCCAACATTTAAAAGTTTGTAAAGAATGAAGTTTGTAAAGGGCTGGTCTATGAGGTCATGAAGAGTTGGAAGAGACTGAATAAACAACAAAAAATGCAGCCCCATGGTCTTCCTTAAGAAAGTATCCCAAAGTCATGGTGATAATGTCAGGGTGACAACAGGGAAGGAATCTGGAGCAAATCAAAGTGTGTGAAAGTTACAATTTTGATCCATCACTGCCAGAACCACTGTCCCTGCTGACTAAAGTATTCTGGGAGTTTGTAGTTCTCAGAAGCTACTCTCTCAAGCTCTGGAGCAAGACCACTTGAGAAGAAGATTGGATCTGATTTAGCTTGTCAGTCCCCGGTGGCGAAGTGCGTTAAAGCACTGAGCTGGAGACCGAAAGGCCCCAGGCTCAAACCCCGGGAGCGGCGTGAGCGGCTGCTATTAGCTCCAGCTCCTGCCAACCTAGCAGTTCGAAAACATGCTAATGTGAGTAGATCAATAGGTACCGCTCCGGCGGGAAGGTAACAGCACTCCATGCAGTCATGCTGGCCACATTACCTTGGAGGTGTCTACGGACAACGCCGGCTCTTCGGCTTAGAAATGGAGATGAGCACCAACCCCCAGAGTCAGACATGACTGGACTTCACGTCAGGGGAAACCTTTACCTTTACTATGAGAGTCAGCATGGAATCGTAGCCTGAACATTGGACTTCAGCTCTGAAGAACAAGGGTTCAAATCCCCACAGAGTCATGAAAACTCATTGGGTGATCTTTAGTAAATCATAGGTTGTCTTAGGGTGGCCATAAGTAAAATAAATAAATAAATAAACTACATGAAGACATACAACAACAAGGAGAGCCCAAGACAAATTGCCCATTTATCATCTTGAACTCAGCTTGGAAGTAAATAAGCAACCAGCACATGCAACGTGGTAGAATGGGTAACTAGAGAACTGCGGAATAAAATATACCCAGGGATCTAATATCGCTGTAGATGTGCAGAATGCAGCGTCTGTTTTTGTAGGACAGCTTCTGTGCTCTTGCACTCACAGAGGCTGATCCAGTTGAATAGTCTTGTTTGCTTAAGGATCAAGATGCTTTAGATGGTATTCCTGCTGAGGGAGGCAAGGTTCACTCCCTGTTATGCTTCTGCCAGCAGGCCAAGAGGTTTTGATTCAGGCCAGGCCTTTGGCATGCAAGCTGGTGTCTGATGTCGAAGGAGAGCTAACCAGTCAACCATGTCTTTTATAGTTGTGCTTCCAACTGTATTTTAATCCAGTGTTTAAATTGGTATATTTTAACCAGGATTTTGCTTTTAATATGGATTTTTTAAAATTGGCCATCTTGACTGCTTTTTGGGAGGGATGGGGGATAGCGTAGAAATTAGATATAAAATTAAGCAATGAACAGGTGGTGACATACATGTTTGTGTATGTGTCCTCAAGTCACCTGTCGACTTATGGTGACCTCATGAATTTCACAAGGTTTTCTTAGGCAGAGGTGGTTTTGACAGTTCCTTCCTCAGAAAAATAGCCTGCAGTATACAGTAATCCCATCCAAGTACTAGGCAGGTTTGACCCTCGGAAGGGATCTGGTGCGTTTTGGACATTAGGTTATAAATAGGAATATATAAAATATGAGGTGCACTGAAGAGAAAAAAATCTAAGCTGTATCTCAGATGCAAAGACAAGACTCTAATAGATCTAGAAAAAATGTCATTGTGAGTCAGGCACTCTATGGATTAGGCATGCTACTAAAAGGGAAATTATAATCATCTAAGAATCATTGGAGGTATATCAGTAGTGGGTGCCACCAATTAGACAGAATAATTTAGTTTTGTGTGATATAACAAAGCTAAAGTGGGATACCAGAGAGCTTTCAAAAATTAGGTGTACAGTCTTCTTACCCAGCTTCAAAGCAACCCTGCATCTGAAGTAAAGCTACTGCTTAACACATTTAGCCAATGCTCTGCTTTGTTTTACCTCATCACATTTTTGGGGGAGAGGAGAAAAGATTTAAGCTAACACTATGCTAGTGATTAGTGTTGTGCTTTTGTATGGAATTGTTGTTCGTTTTGTATAGTTTCATTCGTGTTGTCTCATTTTTGTATTTGGCTTCCACTAACGAAATGCCTATATGACATGAATTTTCATCTGGCTAACGAAAAACATGAAAATTTTCATGCCATTGGCAGCAATGGGAGGGCTTCCGAGGCTCATCCTCCTCCCTCAGTTTTTGGGCTAGAGGGGTGAAGATCGCCACACATGGAGGGCATTTTTATCCCTTTTAGCCCACTGTGATGACTTATGGGCCATGTAGTCCCGTTCCTAGTACTGTTGTGACAGATGAAGAGGAAAACTTGGGTTTCCCACCGTTTCTGCCAGATTTGGAGCCCTTGCAGCTGCAGGATGTTTGCCCACAAGAAGTCAGACAAACAAGCCTTGAGGAGAAATCTCCCCCATTTTCTCGCCGCCTTTATTATAATCAAGATAGACACGCGCGGGAGGCGACTCGCCGAAGCGCCCGGATAGCTGCCAGACAATTAGATGATTAAGTCTATTTCCCTTGGGAAAGTTTAAGGAGTCCTGCATCTGGACAATTTAGGTTTCGGTTCTTGTTCCCCAGAGAAAGTCTGCTTTGGCGGGAAAACAAGATCCTATATAGATGCTTGGCCACAAAGGATTCCTTGCGGAGTCAATTCGTCAGCTTCGGGAGTAGATTGTGTGTGGACTACGCTACTCCAGTTTCCAAGACCTTGCTCTCGTTCCAGCCCTGCCTTGTTCCCCGGACCTCGCCACGGATTTCGCCACGGACCCTGTTCTTGCTCCTCGCTTCTTGTTGCCTTGAATCAAGCCTTGTTTGCCAAGAATCTAGTTTGCTTCCTAGCCTTGCATTAAGCTCCATGGACTAAAGGACCTTGTCATCTCCCCTCACTTTGCTTGGCAAAGTGAGTGTTTCGGTTATTGGATTACAACTTTGGACCTTAATATTTCATATTGGACATTGTTTTCTTGGACTAATTTTGACCTTTCCCGAAAGGTCTACTTCTGAACTATTTTCTACACTTGCTTTTATTAACTTTATATATTTCCTCAATAAAGATATTAGATAGATTCTGGCCTCTGTGTATGGTTATTGGTGCTCTGCAGCCTGGGTCCTGACACCCACCAACTTTTAAAATGTTTGGATCTTCCCCAGAGTACTATTCTTATTAATAATAATAATAATATTAACACCCCTTGGCACACACCAGATGTAATGTGGAGGCATTCCTATCCCGGGCTCAGTTTAGATTCCCAGAGTAGCTAGCTAGCGTTCTTAATATACATATATAAATATTATTATTAAAACTGCTTGGTACACATCAGCTTTAATAGGAAAGCAGCCCTTGGTCAGTACCTGCTTTTTGTTACAGGGCAGAAATGAAAGGAAAACGAAAACATGATGACTGTGCAGCTTTCATTTTCATGTCTCCTCTCGTTTCCTACTAAAATGTCATCATTCGTTTTGTGTTGATGAATGGTTGAAACAAAATGATAGCACGAAGGAAACAAGGAAAAATTTGTGCACATCTCTACTAGTGATTTAGAGAGACACTTTTGTCAAGAAGAGGAGGAAAATTCTCATTTGGACATAGGGTTGCCAGGTGTCCTTTATTACATGAAGTGAGTCTTATGAGGTCCAGAAAACTTGTCTCTTATAAGACTGTTAAGTATCGTCTATTTGAGGGCTGGAAAGTTTTCCTTTACATATAGACTAAATAAGTTGTGGAAGGGGATCACCCTTTTTGATGCCAGTTCTTCTGCATGTTTGTTCTTAAGTTGAATGTGTATGTAGGTCAGAACAGGTACATTTTAAAGTGTAACTCCAGTCATTTTTTAAAAAAGTTTTAGATTGCATAGGAAAGGATCAATACTCCTGTAACATTTGTTTTGCTGACTGTGCCCCTGTTAAGAAGATTTCACCTTATTTCTGTCCCTGTGACAACTGGTGTTTGAAAAATTTGGCTTATTGTGGAAATAGTTACTGATGATAAAGCTTCTGTGGAGACACCTTTTCCCCATGATAACTTTTTCAGGAGTGAATTTCCCTTCCTGTGGGTAGATTTTTCTCACTTCTTGTTATCTCATTCCCGTTTGTAACTAGGAATTGTTTGTAAGTCGGATGTTTATAACTCAGGGACTGCTTGTACTCTTTTGTAAACCTGGCAATGCTACTTGGGAAGGGAAGAACTCATCCCTTGGAGAAGTATAAAAACATTTAAGACAGGGAGGTACCAGTGAATGGGATTCTAAGGCTGATATTCAAGTTTCTACTTTAAATACTTTGCCCTTGTTCATTAAATCAAATGCGGGGTGATAAATGAAACCAAGTTATATGTGTATTCGTTCCATGAGTTTCATACTTATTTCATACTAGAGTTTCAACCAACAATTGAATTATGGTCTTCAAAATACAGCTTCTTTACCATACTTTACTTTTTAAGACCGCATGAAACCTAGTGATGGATAGATGCCAGTAGACAACAAATTACTGATGGAGAATGCAAGTTGTTGAGGCATATTAACTAACAAGTTGTAACTCTCAGATTTTCAGAGTTAACTTTCTCTCTATTTACGAAAATAACTATAATCTGATAAATACCTGCAATCTGTAACAATGTTTCATTCACTGAGAAATAGTGATAGGACCATGGTCCTAGACACTAGCTGTATCTATTGAGCTAAGTAAATATTGAGGTAAATACGGTGTCTAGTAGTAAACTTTCTTACGCCCATTGTGATTAAACATGTATAGAAGTTCCAATAAATTTATGATTACTAATCATTATTAATAAATGTATTATTACTAACATGGGTTGTGTCAAGACTACATTTTTATGCCTATTAGCAGTCGACCAGCAGCTTAATAACTAACTTAGTGGCGATTTCTTGTGAGAGGATCAAATAATGATAGTTTCCATAGCCACCAAATTGACCCTTAAGTGCCTGATATTCTCTGGGGCTAAAGAATATTTATGTTACTCCATTCACTGAATAATGAATAGCATCTTTTGAAGCCGGTCATTATGTTCGAGTCCACCCATGTCATTATAGCATCATTTAGAAGTGTTTAAATCATAGCAGCCTCTTCTAGGTTGGGGAAAACCACTTGAAAAGGCTGACACAAATCCAGGTTCAGTGAAAGCTATCATAGCTAGTAAATCATTTCATATATACACAAAAATTGGATGTTGAACACACATTAAGTTTGTCGGCCCAACTTATATTAACTGAAATAACTTTTTTTGTAACCAGTGAATCTTGAATAACATTTCATTTCATCATACTGATGTTGTAATAAGTGCTGAAATGCAGGTGGTCATTGTAAGAGTTTATATAGTCCCCGAAGAGAGTCCAAAAATCCAGGCAGCTGTGTGAGTCTAGATCTCCCATAACTGTTTTCATTACTTGTTGGAATATTTTATTTTTTGGATATTTATATCTGGCCCTGTAGCCAATGATGTCTGAGCAAAGTACAATAAAATCAAATGTGAAACATTAAAATAATTTAGAATCTAAAAAGATATTACAGTAGGCTCATACTTCACTTAACAATGCCTCTGACACCTTTTTACAGTTGTCTTATGCCTGTCCAGCTCCCCCTTTCTTCTGTGAAGCTAGAGGCATTTGGGGCAGCACTGGTATTAGTATAAGGGCAAGGAAAGCAAAAAACCCAGTATTTTTGGTGTTGGGTTGAAGGAGTGTGTCTGCAGTAATACCAGAGCTGGGAAGTAATAGGATTTTGCTCTAGTTAATCCTACTGTAGCCATTTGCACCTGCCTACAACAGGCAAGGTGAACAGCAGCTCCTTCCAGAATCCCATACTGAAAAGGAGAGATCAGGTAAGTCTGCTTCAGAAAACCATCCCTCACAAGTTTTTAAAAGTGTAGATCTGTAGGTTCAGCTATCAAAATGAAAATGTTAAGAAAAGTAGAGGCCAGTGAAAGAGAGAAGCCATTCCTGGTTGCATTTTGGAAGAAACCTTCAAGGGGTCTCTATAAGGCTCAAAATGCTTTTGATTACTTATGCTAGGCTTATCTGACTTGACTGTTGCATTTCACATGTATATTACTACTTTGGGTTAGTTGAAATATCAAAACTTTTGTAGATCTATACTGTAGAATTAATGTAGTTTGGCAACACTTTAACTGTCATGACTCAATGCTATGGAATCTTGGGATTTGCAGATTGGTGAGCCACCAGTATTCTTTGGCAGGGAAGGCCAAAGACGTAAAACGAAGACTCCTGTGATTCCATAGCTTTCTTCATCTCTAAAATCCCTTTGTATGCTGATATTAGACTCAGTTAAAACAATACACACACACACACACACACACAATGTTTTACTGATGGGTCTCAAATGCTAATTAAGTCTCCAAAATACTTTGCATCTGATGATACATTCCATCTCTTGATCTTGTCTGATTTCTGGCAGTCTGGTTAGTAGTTTAATGGGAGACTGCCCAGGTAAGGCTAGGAAAGAATCCCATCTAAAACCATGAATGGCTGCTGCCAGGCAGAATTTGTAATGCTGGGTTAGACAGACCAATGGTTTAACACCTTTTAGAGCAGTGATTCTCAACCTTACTAATGCCGTGACCCCTTAATGCAGTTCCTCATGTTGTGGTGACCCCCAACCATAAAATTATTTTTGTTGTTACTTCATAACTGTGATTTTGCTACTGTTATGAATCGTAATGTAAAAATCTGATATACAGGATGTATTTTCATTCACTGGACCAAATTTGGCACAAATACCCAATATGCCAAAATTTGAATATTGGTGGGGTGGGGTGGGGGTTGATTTTGTCATTTGGGAGTTGTAGTTGCTGGCATTTATAATTCACCTACAATCAAAGAGCATTCTGAACTCCACTAATGATGGAATTGAACCAAACTTGGCACACACAACTCCCATGACCAACAGAAAATACTGGAAGAGTTTGGTAGACATTGACCTTGAGTTTTGGAGTTGTAGTCTATCTACATCCAACTTTCTCTGTCAAAGGGGTTCCTAAGAACATCAGAAATATGTTTTTTCTGATGGTCTTTGGCGACCCCTCTGACCCCTCCCTTGCTACCCCCACAGGGGTTCAGACCCACAGGTTGAGAAACGCTGGTTTAGGGCAACTAACCATGTGCCTATGCAGTTTACAGCAGCAAGCATTGTTTTCATCTAAATAGACAAGCTAGAGAAGTGGTACTAACAGCTGATGAACCCATCCATGCAGATTTTAAAAAGCATCAGGGTTTCAACTCTGTACATCTGACTGTTCTATGTTCTGGTTGCAATATGCTGTGTGGAGTGTCAAGTTTGCAGATGTGACCTTTCCTTAGTTCCTACAGTTTTGGCTTCTTCCCAAATTCTTGATAAACCTTAAAAGTGTAGGTCACTGAGAGTTTAGCTTTTTGAAAAAAAAATAAGCCATAGAAAATATATAAGTTTTATTAGCCTGTTTCTTGCTGGCAGCCCCTTTCAGACACGAACAGCAACGAATAACTTAGATTATTTGAGAATCCCCCCCAACTAGGAGATAAGGGTAAGGGATGGATGTTCTTTGGACCCAAAGCACTGATGCTCAGTAGTGGATGGCTTCAGCATGTCACCATTTTCATTCTTTTAAAATGTAGCTTTCCAGGTTCTTCAGCATTCTAGATGATCAACCAAGCCTTTTTCATAGCTGATAATACTATTAATCTCCACACGGAGCTAAAATCGGCAGCATGCACGGGTTTAGCGTCGGTCACCCACGGAGCCTGCCTGCTCCCATCAGATGCCACTGGCATGGCTCCATGGGTGAAGTAGGGTGGAGCCGGTGCATGCTGCCACCAGGGCAACACGAGAGGGCTCCCTTGTTGCCATTGGAATCTATGGGGGGAACCCGCACACTCCTTATGTGCTCATGCTTCCCCCATATGATCGCCCTCAGCTAAAGCCAGGCAATGCGGGGCATGGAGTGTCAGGTTCCCCACATCCGTCTATGAAGCAGAGCACCTCTGGCGGCCATGTGACAAGGTCGTCTGTAATATATTTTTTTGTTCCTGGGTTATAAAGGTCATTTCCTAATTGATTCTATCATTAAAACATGGAAAATGTTTATTACATTGCAAAATCTATGACTGTCCAATGACTGTATTGAAGAACTGACCCTATTGTTAGGCTAAATGAAGCAGTTGCCTCAGAGGGAGGATGCTGGAACTAGCAGCAAGCCATTAAGAGGAAAGAGTGGTGTCTTCTAGCATAATTTATGGCCTTCAGGTACAGTTGAGGTTCTTACGGCGGCTTCAGCTGCCAGTTCAGTTTACTTGCTATCTGTCTGTCTGTCTGTCTGTCTGTCTGTCTGTCTGTCTATCTATCTATCTGTCTATCAATCAGAGTGCTATCTCTTCTTCTTCTCAAGCAACACAGTATCTTGGCTGGTCCTGCTGAATTATAGATGCCTACAGAACAAGGACTGAGTGCTTCTCATTTTGTACCTGCATTCAGCCGGCATCTTCAACCTTCATTTGCATATAGTAATTATTTTGCCCTTCTTTATCTAAATTTCAAGATATGTAAATCACAGTAAAGTGGGGAGTGAATTTTTGTCAAGTACTAATTAGCTCAGCTAGGGTCCAATTGTGCATATATTAAAATGAATGGGATGTCTGCAGGGATGCGCTGGCTCCTACTGCCATGTAAATGAAACAAGAAGCATCCCTCTTTAACTAGTCATGCTTGATATTCCAGCTCCTCTTAAACCTATTTCAGCTTTTTTAAAAATAGATCATTTCAAATAGAATTACAGTTAGGAAAGGCAATTCTTCTTTGCCGTGATATTGTGTACAACACACACTGCTTTCCACATCTTTTGGTACAGTAGGAAATGTACCTAAACATAGCAGAGCAGCCAGAGTGAAAGGAAACTAAACTCACTTATACACCAAGGCTAACAAACCCAAACACACTTTTATATCAGAGCTGTGAAACCACATCAGATTGCAAAGAAGGAAGCGATGATGGTCTGGTGTGTGTTTGTGTGTGTGTGTGTGTGGGGGGGGGGGGGGATGCAGAAAAGTTGGCAAATGGTGGGAGAACTAGAAGGTGTAAAAGCTAGCCTGAGGGCAATTTAAAAAGATTATCCATTAAAGGATTAAAATGTAGTAATAAGACTGAGACTGGCTTATCAGCTGCCACATGCCAAAATATGCAGCATAGCCTTGGCAACCATTTCTAACTTTGGAAAACTTTTCCAGTTAATAATGTTATTATAATAAAACATATACATTCCTGGAGAAGAATAGTTGATAACTGTTTCTGCTAGGCTTCATGACTGCTAGCGTAACCCAAAATGCACTTATATTGAGCAAGATCCTTCTATAGCAATGGTTTCACAGACATTATTTCTAGTCACCTTATGACCTTAAAGGATATAGGGTCTAATTTTTATATCTACCCAGGAACTCCCCCTACAACACCAAAAAGCTAAAATTTAGGCTTTCAGATTTCAGCATCTTACCTTTTCTTCTCTTGCATACTGTTTTCCATTTTCACCTGATAAAGAAACCTGTGAGCTTTGAAAGTTAATATGATGTACTTTGTACCTTTTGGTTGGCCTACTAAAGGTATAACCTAACCACAATATTTCCCATTAAGTATGCATTGAAATAGGGACCAAAATACCCTACTCAGACCTTGTGTCATCTCAGAAAGTAAGTAGGGTCAGGCCTGGTTAATACTTAGATGGAAGACTGCCAACAAAATACCAGGTGCTGTGAATAATATTTTATAGGAAGAAACTGCCAAAACCACCTCTGTGTATTCCTTGCCTAAGAAAATCCTAGAAAATTCATGGGGCCAATATAAGTCGACAGCCAACTTGAAGGCAATCATACACAAATTCTATAGGATTCAACTAAAATATTACACCAACTAGATTGGAGGATAAGACACCTGCGTTGGAGAGGGGTGTTTATTTTCTCTCGTTCATTAGCTAGTTGCCTGGGAACAGGAGCACAACTCAAGACGTGTTTCTATTAAAGCATTCTTAAGAAATCAATTTTGAGGGGCTATTTTTTCATATGGAAAAAAGGAAGCCAGCAGGTGCCCTGAACCAGAGGCAGTTTCCAATATACAGGGTGTTTGAAAAAGAACTCCCTATTCACCATTTAATTTCAATGGTGAATAGGGAGTTCTTTTTCAAACACCCTCTATTTAAAGGCTCCTGTGGTGAGGCTTTTAAAAAGACCCACATACAACAGAAATTATTTGAAATATTTGACTAAATATTGGAACATTTTTTGTCTCAAAATAATAGTTCTTCTGGAAAATGGGTGGAGGAAGTAGGTAAGAAGGGAGATTTTGACTCCACCACAGTCCTGATGGAAATGAACCTCAATACTTGCTATTAGCCTGGAAGGAAATCTTTAACAACAATAAAGAGATCTCCTGTCACTTTATTTATTTTTTTCAAAGAACGCACTGTAGTGGGAAAGGGAAGTCTAGATGATGCAGAGATATTTAACTTTTTCCATTGCATTAGTTCCTGAACTAGTCCCCACTTTTGCTATTTCCCCTTTTAAGGAGTCAGAAAAGTGTGTGTCAACACAGGGTACAAATATGTCAAACATCTCTGGTCTGGGTTGAGGTAGAAGGTTCATCAGAAAACTGACACAGGGGAAATGTTTCACTTCTGCTTCTCCAGAAGCCTGGACCCAATTAAAATAACCTCCTATCATGATGCTGTGTCAAAATTTGAAAAGACAAGGGAGCCAGTTACAGATCTCTATTGTTTTGTTTTGTCTTCTTGAACCTTGAGTCAAAGCAATAGTTTGTATATTACTTGCATGTAGACACCTGATAGAAGCTAAGTCCTGCTTATTGTTGACTCTGACTTATGGTGATCCTGTCCTAGGGTTTAGTCGTAGGAGGTTTGCTGCTGGCTTCCTCTAAGGCTGAGAAGGTGTGACTTGTCCAAGATCACCCAATGTTTCCATTTCTGAGCAGAGATCTGAACCCCACTTTCTTGAAATCCAATTCCAACACTGGAAGCACTATAGGCACCCTCCGTTTATTCAACAGGTTAGGGACCAGAATACTGTCAAGAAACAGGCACCATCAAAATGACGAACTTCGTTTTAGCTTTCTTTATAAGCATGGATTGAGAGAAAAAGCAGCACATGGTCGTAGACATCCATTTAATGTTGTGGAAACATGATAAAATTGGTTGAGACAGCATACCATGTATCAAATCCATGAGTTCTGGTTATAATTGAAAGGGGCTGAAAGAGTGGATCATCAAAAAGTGGAGCATTGAAAAGCAGGGGATGCCTGTATACCACACAAATTCCCAGCCTGTTATCAACAGTCTTTAACAAGAGATGCTGTGGATTCCTGCTATATGTGCATACAGAAAACTTTGAAGCTTTCTTGCTGAATATAATGAGTAAATTATGGTTTAGAGGATGTCCCACATTGGACTGTTAAGTCTGGAATCAAGAATGAAGGAACTCTTTTGTCACAGATAATGAATAATGTCTAGTGACCCTCCGAATTAGAAATTATCCCCAGGTTGAAGAAGACTTCTTCACCCTTAAGGCTATAAACTGGCCAGTTTGGGTTTTCCTTATATAATTTAATGTATATTCTGATTTTTTACTGGAAATGGTACTCAAACGATGTTAGATTTTATTCAGCACTCCCCCCCCTCATTCCCACTCACATCTTATTATCTTAACATATACAGAAAGACAAGGGTCTGTGTTTTAGTTTCAAAGCCTGAAGCAGAGATGGCTGTAAAAGGTCACTTGTGTCAGTCTGATTAGCTTGACTGTGCTGTAAATAGCTATGGAAGGAACTAAGGGAGGGCATGCAGGGGCTGAAGTGAATAGTTTGTACTGATGTCTTTGTGAGGAGCTGCTGCTTTTTCCCCCTTCTTCTACAGGAACAGGAAAGGGGCAAAGGGATAACCTTGCAGCACTATCTCTTCTGATCTACTTGCTTTGGAACTAGAGAAAAGCCAGCTATCCAACCAAGGCTTGGTAGTGGGATGCTGGTACGCAAAGTGATTTATAATTTTCAAATCACAACCTCCCTTAACTGCTGCAAGCTGGACAGCAAGTGTTTCAGAAGTAAGCAAAAATACAGCAAAAAAACATGTTTCAGCCCATCTATCAACAGAGTCCAAATGCCAGCATCTGACCTTATCTAGAATTTCATCCAAAATATCTGGAGGATTTAATCTTAACAGTTGCAATATATACAAATGTACAAACAGGATACAGATCCACTTTCTGTCTTATACTTGCAAATAATCAGAGCCATCAGATAGTCGCATACAGCATTCACAATGAGTCACACAGGAGAGAAAAAGATGGATTGTATCATCCTCCTTACATAACCACCTGCTGAGGACCGCTGGCTGATGCAAGCCCTTTGTAATAACCCTCATATGGTTATGACACAGCCATTACCACATTCCCTAAGGTATTGCGTTGTGACATTCACAGTCATTACCCAGGTGCTGTCAATATACCACATGTTCATCAAAACGAATTTGTCCATGATTAGAAATCCTTTGCCATTTCTATCTAACAGGCTCAAGGTACAAATGCCTTATGGGTGGTAGTGTCAACTTGTAACTCCAGCATCAAGAATGTAGTGAGTTTACTTTGGGTTTTAGTTCAAAATTAACAGAGCTATCCATAGTTCTGAACCTTATCCCCCAAATAGTTTCTGTGCCCTGGATAATGACTTCAAAGTTGACATTAGAACCCAGAATTGATTCACCACAGCACTTAAATTAGAGCCATGAAACCATCACTGATAGTTGGCTCAGCATTTATGGTCTAATTGGGGGAGTATATTGCTGTCTCACAATTGTGTATATAGATGTTGGTGCAGGTGGTGGAAGAAGAATATGGCTGGCTTCCTGTAGGTAACATAAACTAGTGTGTCAACCCCCAGACCCACAGGTCTACCTTCCTCTTGTGGTCCTCCTCCATGGGGAACATGCTAAAAACTATAAAAACAATACAATATAAAACCTACAAAACCATAAATCGCCAAACCAGTGCTGTAACACTACTTTGGAGACATATGATAATGAATGTGCCTATCCTGGGACACTTCTGTTCCTCTAATTAACATGACTAAACAGAAGACTGGGTGATAAAAATTTTATTCTGTGAATGCATTTGTGTAAAGAAAAACAACTCTAGAAGTAGATAGCTGATTCATACTTAATATCAATGAGATTTTAACACTCATGGCAATCTCTAGGTAATTCCATTTGTGTTTTAAAAGCATAAGTTGACAATTTTCTCTGCAAGACTGGTAATATTTAAAAAGTTAGTTTAATGTCTAGATTTATATTTAAGAGATAGATCCTTTAATTTTAAATGTGTTTGCATTTTGACTCTTTTGAATACAGGTATACATTTTCTATACACCATCATAATTTCTTAAAATTCATACCTTTCAAAAGCTTCAGGAAAAAACATGCTTTTAAATATCTGAGGATAGTAGGAAAAAAAGAAGAACCCCAAAGCTAATGTACATCTGCAGATGACTAGTCATAAGAAATGCTTTGCATTATTCATGCATGCCTAATGTGGAGTGCTTTGTTCTTTTTTACTAAATCAGCATGCACGCAGCATTAAATCTCCTTGTAATTATATCTAGTAGCTTTGGAAAAAACAATGACATTTAAATCAACCTTGGCTCCGAGTCAAAAAAGGGTGGGCATTTTTCAAAAGCCAGTGCCAAAAGGCCAACACTTAAAACATTTTTGAGGCATTTCTGACAAATGGCTATGAAAAGTGTAATTGTTACAGTGATTCTGAATTGTCTTAGAAACACTTAAGTGTTCAGGATAGAAAACATTGCTCTGACTGTAAATGGAAATAATTTGCGGTAGTGAGGTCAGTAAATAGCTAAATACTACTGGCTATGCATGGACATGATTCCTACCAGGTTTGTATCAGACATGAATGAATAAAAGATATAGAAGGAAACTCACTGGGGGAAGCAACATCAGAGATGGAAAACAGTACCTGCGAATAAGTGGAAGCAGCAGTGGCTTTGGTTTGATATAGGAGCACTGTGATTTATTTGCCCTAATTCCAAATCATTAGGTAAAGGTAAAGTTTTTCCCCTGACTAGTCATGTCCAACTCTGGGGGTTGGTGCTCATCTCCATTTCTAAGTCGAAGAGCCAGAGTTGTCCGTAGACACCTCCAAGGTCATATGGCCAGCATGACTGCATGAAGCACCGTTACATTCCTGCCAAAGTGATATCTGTAGATCTACTCACATTTGAATGTTTTCAAACTGCTGGGTTGGCAGAAGCTGGAGCTAACAGTGGGCGCTCACCCTGCTCCCCAGATTCAAACCGCCAACTTTCGGTGTTTCTCTTATTCCTGATCTGTAGGGGGGAAAATAACAAGAAGTAAACTAGTGACGAGAAAACAGAATGAGCAAATGAAAGGGAATGAACAAAATGCCTAAACGAGAGAACCTTCCACTAATGATGGGTGCACACTTATGACCTTTGCTTTGTGTCATCCCCTTTTCTTTTGACAGATCATTGAACAGAACCCATTGGGCCTTTTGTTTTGCTTTTGTTTTGCTCAGGATATGACACTTGAAGGCATGCATTCATATGCACAGGGCAGTCAAATCTTTTAGATGGAAGAGCCCAACAGGAATATATTTCAGCAGTGTCCAAAAGCCTCCTCTATCTTTTACTTGTGCTGGTGGGCACAATTCAAGGTCCTATAAAGCCTGAGATATCTTTGCCTCAAGGGCCTTTTTCTCCCGTGTGGATGTTGGTTGTTGTTGCTGCTGCTGCTACTACTGTTGCATGTCTTCAAGCTGGCTTTGGTATATATGATGATCCTATTGCATACAGTCCAATTATTCACACTTGAAAACTGAGACACGTCTGGCTGCATAACATAATGCTGTGATCAAGGTGGTAAATGTTACTAATGAGGAATAACAGACAACAAAGGAGAGGAAGGAGTAGTTGTTTTTGCCCAAGTCTATTTGAAAGGGGAATATCTCACTTCTTTCTTTCTACTCCCTTTGCTGATCTTTACATTTTGAACTTAATTTGCAGCAAGCGAAATAAACTAAGAACAAAGGGGGAAAGTGAGAGGCGAGGGAAACTGGGGCCCCTTCCACATCTATATATATAAAAGAGTGATGGCATCACGGCAACTCACAAAACAACAAAAGTACAGACCCTGCAACCTCGAAATTTGACAACACAACCCATCATCCATGCCTCCAGGTTGATACAACAAAAAGAAAAGAAAAACAAAGTCCTAATTAGAGGTAGAGCAATATTTTTTTTTATCCAATTGCTGCCAGTTTAGAGAGCTAATCTCTGCCCACTTCGTCTCCTAGCAACCAACTCCTAGCAAGCCAAGGGACAGCCAGGGGTTCAGTTAGGGGACAGGCAGACTTAGGCTATCTAATTTGCACTGGATTATATAGCAGTGTAGACTCAAGGCCCTTCCACACAGCTATATAACTCATTTATAATCTTATATTATCTGCTTTGCACTGGATTATCTTGACTCCACACTGCCATATAATCCACTTCAGTGGGCATTTTATACAGCTGTGAAGAAGGGGCCTCATATAATCCAGTTCTAAGCAGATAATATAACATAATCAATAAACAGTAGACTCTCACTTATCCAACATAAACAGGCCGGCAGGATAAGTGAATATGTTGGATAATAAGAAGGGATTAAGGAAAAGCCTATTAAACATCAAATTAGGTAATTGTTATACAAATTAAGCACCAGAACATCATATTATACAACAAATTTGACAGAAAAAGTAGTTCCATGCGCAGTAATGCTATGTAGTAATTACAGTACAGTCTCACTTACCCAACACTCGCTTATCCAATGTTCTGGATTATCCAATGCATTTTTGTAGTCAATGTTTTCAATATATCGTGATATTTTGGTGCTAAATTCATAAATAAAGTAATTACTACATAGCATTACTGTGTATTGAACTACTTTTTCTGCCAAATTTGTTGTCTAACATGATATTTTGGTGCTTCATTTATAAAATCATAACCTAATTTGATGTTTAATAGGCTTTTCCTTAATGCCTCCTTATTATCCAACATATTCGCTTATCCAATATTCTGCCAGCCCGTTTATGTTGGATAAGAGAGACTCTACTGTCCTGTATTTACAAATTTACCACTAAAATATCACAATGAATTTAAAACACTGACTACAAAAACATTGATTACGAAAAGGCAGATTGTGTTGGATAATCCAGAACATTGTATAAGTGAATGTTGGATAAGTGAGATTTTACTTTAATATGAAATAATTACTGGGATAGAATAATGCAGAACAATATAATCTCTAAAACCAGGACAGTAAATAAACAGGGGAATTCCACACAGGAAACAATCAGGGCCAGCTAACACCTCCCAACAAAGTATTCCCATCATCAAAGTCTGGCAAATCCTCTGTTTTCTCAGGGCCACAGACAGTAGAAGCACATAAAATATCGCAAACAACACCACTCTGAAAACAAGGGAATTCCAAACAGGAAAGAATCAGGGCCAGCTAACACCTCCCAACAAAAAATTCACTCAGGGAGGAAACAGCCAGGCTTTAAAGCTGCAAGGCCATTACATCCTAATCATTTTCCTAATTGCAGCATTCATACTTGCCTCCAACAGGGAAAAAAACCATTCAGAAATATTGTATATTCACAACCTGTAGGAAATAATATCCCCTGATGGCGCAGTGTGTTAAAGCACTGAGCTGCTGAACCTCTGGACCGAAAGGCCACAGGTTTGAATTGGGGGAGCGGAGAGAGCCCCCACTGTTAGCCCCAGCTTCTGCCAACCCAGAAGTTCAAAAACATGCAAATGTGAGTGCATCAATAGGTACTGCTCTGGCGGGAAGGTAACGCCGCTCCATGCAGTCATCCCACATGACCTTGGAGGAGTCTACGGACAACGCCGGCTCTTCGGCTTAGAAATGGAGATGAGCACCAGACACGACTGGACTTAATGTCAGGGGAAAACCTTTACCCTTTACCTTAACTACCACCAGTTCCTCAATACTTTATTTCCCATACCACCATATTTCGCCACAGCAACGCGTGGCCGGGCACAGCTAGTATCTGAATAAAACCCTACATTTTCTGCTTTGAACTGGAATATATGGCAGTGTGGACTCAGATAACCCAGTTTAAAGCAGATATTGTGAAAATTTTTGCCCTGATATTCTGGGTTATATGGCTGTGGAGGACCCAGGGATATTTTAAAAGTTGATGAAAAAGTGGGATGTTAAAGGATTAATGAGAACGGTCCCAGCCAAATCTGGAAAGTTGAAGTGCATGCTATCATAGGTTCTTCTTGGCAGGGTTTATGCAAAAGATGTTTGCTGTTGCCTTTCCCTAAGGCTGAGAGTGTGACTTGCATAAGGTAACACTGGGGGCCCTTCAAAACTGCTGAATAAAATCCCATATTTTCTGCTTTGAAATGGAATAGCTGTGTGGACACAGATAACCCAGTTCAAAGCAGATATTATGGGATTTTCTGCCTTGATATTCTGGGTTATATGGCTGTGTGGAAGAGCCCTGGGTCTCCAAGGATGAGTGGGGATTCAAATGGTGGTCTTTCAGAGTCCTAGTCCAACACTCAAGCCTACACTACACAAGCAGCCAACTTGTTAAGATCTTCAATGGCAGCCCTTCCTAGAGTTCTTCCCCTACTTAAGATGACAATTGTTTGCTGATGCTCCTTCAGGTATGAAAAGCTTTTGTGAAGGAACATATCCCCTCCTAAATTCAGATGGCCTTATCTCTGTGTAAACCTCAGCCATTGGCAGATGAAGGCTGCAACCCACATGGGCCAGTAGATTTTATTACTGAGAAATCATGCAAACTGCACGGGGAAAACAACAGTGTTCTTTAAACAAATGGATTGGTGCTTTCCCTTATTTGCAATTCTGAAATCGAGAATACTCCAAAATCCCCAGCTGCCCACATGGGTGGCTGAGATAATGACACCTTTGCTTTTGGATGATTTGGTGCACACAAACTTTGCTTCAAACACAAAAATATTAGGGTTGTTGTATGTTTTCCGGGCTGTATGGCCATGTTCCAGAAGTATTCTTTCCTGACGTTTCACCCACATCTATGGCAGGCATCCTCAGAGGTTGTGAGGTATGAAGAAACTAAGCAAGGAAGGTTTATATATATCTGTGGAAAGTCCAGGGTGAGAGAAGAACTCTTTGTCAGTTGGAGGCCAGTGTGAATGTTGTAGTTAATCACCCTAATTAGCATTGAATAGCTTCATCTCCTGGCTTCTTCCTGCCTGGGGGCATCCTTTGTTCAGAGTCGTTAGCTGCCCCTGGTTCCCATGTCTGGAACTCCTCTGTTTTCAGAGTGTTGCTTCTTATTTACTGTTCTGATCTATTAATTAAAATATTGTATAAAATGACCTGCATATGGTCCATATGAATTATAGATGAATTTTGTGCTTATACTTTGATCCCATCTCCAAGGTATCTCATTATGTATGTACAGTATATCTAAAAATGTGTATTACAAAATTAAACAAAAATCCCAAACACTTCCAGTCCCAGGCATTTCAGATAAGGGATACTCAAACTGTAACAACATGAAGAAGTTGAGATGAAGATAATATTATTTTGTGTGGGGTGGGATCTGTAAGAATCCATTTCTATAGGAAAAATAAATCCTTCCTTGTCCTTTGTTTCCCTACATTCTCAGTGACTTTAGGAACAATATTATGATTCAAAAGAAGACGACCTGTAAACCAATGCTGCATTGTACGAGAGAACTACTGTACAGTACTTGATTCAGTCTACTAAGCACCTCAAGATGGCAGTCTAATACTACCTCATTGAATCAAAATGAAGGCTTTGCTCTCAGAAGATTCACAGAACTTTTGTTTACTGTGGGAACATTTATACATAAAATAATAATTTTATGATAGAATGTCAGTT
Organism: Anolis carolinensis; assembly: GCF_035594765.1. Taxonomy (NCBI): domain Eukaryota; kingdom Metazoa; phylum Chordata; class Lepidosauria; order Squamata; family Anolidae; genus Anolis; species Anolis carolinensis. The sequence continues at coordinate 252,306,835 of NC_085842.1, read as the reverse complement.
CTGTTGTATTGAGTGGGATTGCCAAGTATTTTATGTGGTCTGGAGTGTGTTTTTGGAATGTTATGTTATAGATTTTGAAATCTCATTTGCAACATATTCTTGTGCTTCAGATTTTGCATTCAGTCCAGTAAAGGCTAGACAGTGCATTTATTTGCTTAGTATTAAAAATTCAATTAAATGTAGAACAATAAAATATAAGGATCCTTTTGTTGATGGATTTCCTTTCCATCAGCAAAAAATGAATAAGGATTATCCCAATGTTTCCCCAAAGCACCACCAAACCAATGTTACAAGTTCAGACAAAATATCAGAACCTTTTCGCACAGTAGAGTCAGCTAAACAGCACTGCAAAACATTTTAAAAAGCAACAAAAGCAAAATCTGCTATTTATACAATTAAAATGAGAACATTATTTATATAATTAAATACTATACAATTAAAACGGAGCCCCGGTGGCAAAGTGCGTTAAAGCACTGAGCTGGAGACCGAAAGGTCCCAGGTTCAAACCCAGGGAGCGGCGTGAGCACCCGCTGTTAGCCCCAGCTTCTGCCAACCTAGCAGTTCGAAAACATGCAAATGTGAGTAGATCAATAGGTACCGCTCTGATGGGAAGGTAATGGCGCTCCATGCAGTCATGCCGGCCACATGACCTTGGAGGTGTCTATGGACAACGCCGGCTCTTCGGCTTAGAAATGGAGATGAGCACCAACCCCCAGAGTCAGACATGACTGGACTTAAGGTCAGGGGAAAACCTTTACCTTTTTTATACAATTAAAATGTTATTGGGTTTGCTTTATTTCCAACAGTGACAGCCCTGCTTCTATGCTGGTTTGCTACCGCCATGTAATAAGGACCTAAGTCCTCACTTATCCCTAGTTAGTTACAAATGGGATGGGGGAAATAATAATAATAATAATACTTTATTTTTATATCCCCCCCCCTCCATCTCCCCAAAGGGACTCGGGGCAGCTTGCATGGGGCCAAGCCCGGATAAAACATAAATCAATAAAACGTAAAGAAACATCAAAATACAAACACAGTTATTAAAATCCAGCATTCCAAACAAAACAAAAGAAATATTAAATCCTTCAAAGGAATGGCCCATGGCATAGCGTATTGAGTTTTATAGGAATATATCTTGTTTTCTTTGTGAAACAATATTTCCTTTAAGATATTGGCTAAATATATTTTTCCTGTATTGGAGAACAGAAGTGTTAAATATATTATAAAATCATGACCAAGTTCTGTTTTTCAGTGCATGAATAAACAGAGTGTTTCAAAATGATGGATTCAATTTCATAGCAGTATGTTTGCAACCTATTACAATTACACAAAAAGTTATAAACAGTTTAATGAGGTATCAAGTTTCACTAACCATTTTGAGCCAGAAACAAATCCAAACAACCCTTCTGCAAATGGAGACTATGTCATTAGGCCTTATATTGGTGGGTTGCCATCTTACAAGGGTAGGGGCTGTTTGTGCAGTTGGAAAGACATCCAGTGGTAATAATTTGAAACTCAGGTGGTAAAAGTTTCATTCATGGGCAATTCATGTTTGCAGAGATAATGCAATTTCAAATTGGACCCATTTTTTAAAAAACACTCTGTATTTTAAAACATTTGTGTCCAACAAGTAGTTCCCTCTTTAAAAAGGTATTCAAAAGTCTGCACATGACATACCCCAGTTGTCTTTTGCTATCTAATACTGAACAGCAAAGGTCAATAAAACACCCCATGTCAAAGACTGACATTCAGTTACATTCTTTCAGATCAGATACTACTTGTCAGAGAACATATCCAAAAATGCCAGTGGAACGAAGACAAAAATGTTGCCTGCAGCAGCTTTCCTTTATCTTTCAGTTCAAAACAGGAAAACTAAATCAGTTTTTTTTAAAGAATTAGTAGAAAAAGCACTTAACTCCCTGAAAATAATGGGATCTTCTCAAGGTAAACATTGCATAGTGAGGCTGCATACACACATATTTAAGGGCAGTTTAGTGAGCTACTTGCATTCAAAAATAGTAAGATTTCAGAGGAAACAAGCTAAAGATTGCATTTAAATTAAACTAAAAAGAATGAATGCACCTGATTTGAAATCACAATATGGCCCCATGTATCTGCCAAAATGTTTATATTAAGGTGCCAAAATAAGCATCATATATGATACAGAGAAAAACAGTTGTTCACTCCTATCAGCCAGGAGATGTTTGTTCTACATACAGGCAAGGCTAGATTATTCTGTGAAACAACTGCAACAAATGCTGCAAGACCTTTAATATCACGGAGCGAGAAGCTCCTGGGGCAACTTCTGTTGGTGTCATTAAGCATTATAGGTTGACCACAGCTGAACAAAGTATACTGTTCGAAGAAGAATTACAAAGTCTAGCAAATGAAGAAACACCCACATTTCAAGGCAGTGCTTTTGCCCTGGGATTCCTGCCTGTCACTTTGATAAGTGGAAGAGTAGAGCTAGGGACTGAGGCCCCTTCTACACTGCATATAATCCAGATTATCTGACTTTTAACTGGATTATATGAGTCTAAGGGGCCAAGGTGAAACAGCAGGTTAAACCACTAAGTTGAAGAACTTGCTGACTAGAAGATCAGAGGTTCGAATCCTTGGGACAGGGCAAGCTCCTGCTGTTAGCCCCAGCTTCTGCCAACATATCAGTTTGAAAACATGTAAATGTGAGTAGATCAATAGGTATTGCTTCATTGGGAAGGTAACGGCACTCCATGCAGTCATGCCAGTCACATAACCTAGGAGGTGTCTACGGACAACACCAGCTCTTTGTCTTAGAAATGGAGATGAGCACCACCCCCCAGAGTTGGACTCGACTAGATGTAATGTCAGAGGGAAACCTTCACCTTTATGAGTCTACATTGTCATATAATCCAGTTCAAAGCAAATAATCTGGATTTTATATAGCAGTGTAGAAGGTGCCTGAGACCTGGGAAAGCCTATCCTCTCACACACCTTCTCAAGACTGTGATGGTGTGCTTCAAATAAAAAATGTCCGGGGAGAAAGAAGGTCCATGCCTTCTTCAAAAGTTGTTTGCATGTACAACCTACCTGAATTTCCCAGCTGGGTCGTGAGACAGACAGTGAGTTGGACTCATTTCTTCTAAGGGCTTCAACACACGAGGCTGCCAAATTGCAGTTGTAACAAGCACCAGAGGAACTTACCACACCATGTCAGAACAACATCTTGTAGTAGTTTTGTGTTCATATTGTTACTTTTCAGCATTCACAGGAAAAAGTGCCCAAATAATGCTGCTGTGTTGCTACTGAGCCCATGCATGATGGCTTCTATCATGCAATTGTGATATTCTGGATAGCCACAGGGCATCAGCGGGCATGATTCTCATTCCCCTTGTGTGCAGTTACAGTTAGGAAAGCATATATCTATAAAGTATGCATGTGCTGAATAAGCCATAAACAGAAAGACAGGTGGGGGTCAGTGACATTGTGTGGAACAGTGGTAGTGAAAACAATAGCAAACAAGACAGCACCAAAGCACAAATGAAGAGCGAGTATGGAAGTGAACATTTCAGCACTTGCGTGTTTCCATTTCCTTTAAGAATATGATGGTTGCAATAAAACAACCTTGTGTGATACAATCCTAAGACCCTAGCTTCAATACTGACAGCCTGGATAAAGGTTGGCGAAGAAGAAATCCAGAACATTCCCTCCTTCATGCCTCGAGGTTTCTTGCTCTTGCCCCTTGGAGGGTTCCAACTGGTGACCTCACACAAAAAGAGCCTTGTTTTTGGAAATGCTCCAGGACCTCAGCCAGCTGAATTCAGCCATGGACATGGAAGGGAAGGCAGATTGGTGAAAAAAATATATAAAGTAATACAAGAAAATATTGTTGAAATGATAGCCATTGCTGTGAGTAACCTTTCTTCCACAAGAGTTCCTGTGGAAAAGTATCAACCCCCCCTCCGCCCCCCATGTAGCAATTCAAACAACTCCATTCAAACAACTTCTGAAATATAATATTGGAAATCCAATAGTTTGTAGAATTGTTGTTGTTTATTAGTTCAGTTGCTTCTGACTTTTTGTGACCTCATGGACCAGCCCACGCCAGAGCTTCATATCGGCCGTCGCCACTCCCAGCTCCTTCAAGGTCAAACCAGTCACTTGAAGGATATCATCCATCCATCTTGCCCTTGGTTGGCCCCTCTTCCTTTTTCCGTTCATTTTCCCCAGCATCATGATCTTCTCCAAGCTTTCCTGTCTTCTCATTATGTGGCCAAAGTACTTTATCTTTGCCTCTAATATCCTTCCCTCCAGTGAGCAGCCAGGCATTATTTCCTGAAGTATGGGCTGGTTTGATCTTCTTGCGGTCCAAGGCACTCTCAGAATTTTCTTCTAGCACCAAAGTTCAAAAGCATCTATCTTCCTTCATTCAGCCTTCTTTATGGTCCAGCTCTCGCATCCATAGGTTACTATGGGGAATACCACTTCTTTAACTATATAGAACTTTATTGCCAGGGTGATGTCTCTACTCTTCCTATTTTATCAAGGTTGGCCATTGCTCTCTTCCCAAGAAGTAAACGTCTTCTGATTTCCTGGCTGCAGTCTGCGTCTGCAGTAATCTTAGCATGTAGATATATAAAGTCTGTCACTGCCTCCACGTTTTCTCCCTCTATTTACCAATTATCAGTCAGTCTGGTTGCCATAATCTTGGTTTTCTTGACGTTTAACTGCAACCCAGCTTTTGCACTTTCTTCTTTCACATTGGTGATAAGGTTCCTCAGCTCTTCCTTGCTTTCAGCCATCAGAGTGGTATCATCTGCATATCTAAGGTTGTTATTGTTTCTTCCAGCAATTTTAACTCCAGCCTTGGATTATGTCTTCTGCGTACAAGTTGCATAGGTAGGGTGAAATTATACAGCCTTGCCATACTCCTTTCCCAATCTTGAACCAAATTGTCAATATCCGCTGGATAATGAAGGAAGCTATGAAGTTTCAGAAAAACATCTATTCTGTTTTATTGACTATTCTAAAGCCTTCAACTGTGTGGATCATAATAAATTGTGGCAAGTTCTTGGTGGTATGGGGATACCAAGTCATTTTGTCTATCTCCTGAGAAATCTGTATAACGGCCAAGTAGCAACAGTCAGAACAGACCATGGAACAACAGACTGGTTCAAGATTGGAAAAGGTTGTAGAAATGGTTTCTCCAAATTATGTATAGTTTAGGTTGAGCATCCTTTACTTGGAATTCCAAAATACTACAAAATCCAAAATTGCCCCCTTGGATGACTGAGCTATGGTGCATCTACACTATGGAATTAATGCAGATTGACACCACTTTAACCTCCATGCCTTAATATTATATAATCCCGGGAGTTGCAGTTTGGTGAGATACTTGCATTCTTTGGCAGAAAAGGCTAGAATCCTTGAAAAACTACAACTTTTATGATTCTATAGCATTGAGCCATGGCAATTAAAGTGGTGTCAAATTGCATTAATTCTACAGTGTAGATACACAGATAGTGACACCTCTGCTTTCTATAAGTTTAGTATACACACACTTTGTTTCATGTACACAGTTATGAAAAGAAATATAAACCTACCTTCAAGTTATTTATATAAGTTGTATATGAAACAAATGAATTTCATGTTCAGACTTGGCCACATCTTCAAGATATCTCATGAGATATATTTATGAAAATGCAGGTATTTCAAAATCAGATTTTTGGGGAAAAAATCCCAAACAGTTGTTATCTAAACCATTTTGGATACTCAACCTGTACTGATTCTGGTTTGGGGGGTTTCTATGAGAAAATATTTCCCATTTATTTAATTCAAATATTATATCCTTGTTTTTGTGGAATATTTTTTTCACTGAAGTTAAAAAAACAACAACAACAACCCACGACAAGGCAATTACAAAACAAATTAAGGAGGAGATCAAATTGCTGAGAGGCATTCAAAGCTAATTAATGTCCCATAAAAGCCTGAAACACACCATTCATTTTGCTGATACATTTGATTTAATGCCTGATGATATAAAGGCAGGAGGTGCCACAGTCAAAGTGGCACCACCAATAAGTCACTAAAATCAAAGGAGATCCTCTGTCTTTTCCCCTAAGGAAGTAAGGATAGTTTTGCCTTGCTCCCCAGGGATATTTTTTTCTTTTCAGATTCTTTATTTTGATTCCTAGCCCAACTCAACCCTAGGGCTCCAAATCAGTTAGAATACATTAAAAGCACAGCGTGCCAAAACTAGCACAGTAAAATGCCCAATTAAAGTATAAAATTATCTGTTCCAAATCAGATTAGAATGATCACACTGTTACGTTACTCTGGCTGTTAACAACAACTGAGATGAAATCCTATAATTTGCTTGCAGTTTGTAATAATCAAACAGGTAGAACCACAATTAAAAGTCCAACCATTTTTGATTATTTAGGGCTTATAATTTGGCCACCTTCCTTTTCTAGATGTTTTGCATTACATCTTTCATAATTCTCAGCATTTACCATACTGACAACAGATTGATGGGAATTGCAGTTAAACAAATGGGGAACTGTGTTGTCGAAGGCTTTCATGGCCGTGATCACAGGGTTGTTGTATGTTTTCCGGGCTATATGGCCATGTTCTAGAAGTATTCTCTCCTGACGTTTTGCCCACATCTATGGCAGGTATCCTCAGAGGTTGTGAGGTATGGAGAAACTAAGCAAGGAAGGTTTATATATATCTGTGGGAAGTCCAGGGTGAGGGAAGAACTCTTGTCAGTTGGAGGCCAGCATAAATGTTGCAGATAATCACCCTAATTTGCATTGAATGGCTACATCAATGCAAATTGAACTGGCTAGGGAAGTCTTAGTCAAGCACCATGAACTCACAGGCTGGATCTACACTACCATATGATGCAGCGCAGACCCATATAATACAGTTCAATGTAGTTCAAACTGCATTCTATGTGCCTGCTGTTAATGGGAGACACTTCTGTGGCCTTTGTAAATTTAGTAAAATGGCCACTAATGATTGAAACACAACCAGTTCCATCTAAAATCTTGAACACTTAGGGACAAATTAGATGTGACATTTCATTTGCAGATTTTAAACAGTGCAAATAGCATCAGCCTTGGGGTGTTGCTATTATGTGCCTCCAACTTACAGTTTTCCTTGACAAGATTTGTTATTCAGAGGAGGTTTGCCATTGCCTTCCTTTAAAACAGGGAAAATATGACTTGCTCAAGGTAATACTAGGATCCAGTGTAATGGACTGGATTAGGAATTTGTCTACTTGGACTGAAAAAGCCCTGTACTCATCTTGTATGGTGCTTCCAGACATAGAAAATGTGGGCGAAAATGGGTTAAACTAACTAAATTTTGCCCACATTGAAGTCCCCATCCCCTCCCCCAACCCCAGGATTCCCTCCTGGGAGGGCATCCAGCCACCATCCAGCCCTCCATTCCCTCCCCCAAAACTTAACCTGATAGGCTTGCCAACTATGTAGGGCCTCTCCAGAGAGCAATGGTGTCATTTCAGAGTGATGCTGGAGGTCATCCTGACACATGACATTCTTGATGACTTCCTTGGAATGTGATCCTCTGGCCTTTAATTTGGTTCAAAAGACCTTGCCTTTTACCTTATCATGTGGCTGGCCCCACAAGTGGGGTTGCTTTGTTGTGTAGTTGTGGGGAGGAGAACCAAACTGGTTGGTTGAGGAATGATAATTCCTCCCAGAGGTGGATCTTTCCTGGCTTGAATGTTAATGTTTTCTTAAAAGAAGGTGTGTGTGCGTGGTTACCTGTAAATCAGTGTTTGTGCTCCCCACTTGACAGAAAAAAATATTTATGCACATGCATGACGGGGGGGGGGGGGGGGAAGTGAAGCAGTGATGGCCATGGGCCAAAGGATTAGAAGTGCGGACCATCCCCTAACACCAAGATGAGTTCAGCAATGGCAAATGTGGTCAGTTATAGTGAACTCACTACAATGTGTGTGATGTCTGTGGCATTCAAAAGGACATTGCAAAGTCAATCCAGAGTGGGAAAATGTGATGCTAAACAGAAGGGTTTTTTTTGTCAGTGTAGACCAGAGCTTTCCAGTTGCTTTGTGTTTCCTTGAGAGAGAGAAAGTGGGAGACAAATACCAACAATAAATAATAAATAAATAAATACACACATTTTAGACGTGCATCATTTCATGATACAGGAATTCTGTTTTACTAGCAAACTGGAGGTTTGACCAATCCCTTATAAAATATACAGATACATACATAAATTGTAATACAGACAATTCCCAAGTAACAAACAAGATAGATTCTGTAGGTTTGTTCTTATGTTGAATTTGTATGTAACTCAGAACAGGTACATTTTTAAGCATAACTCCTTCTCCCCCCCCCCCCCTCTCTCTCTCACACACACACATACACACTTTGGCTAGCATTGGGGAAGAGTTAACACCCCTGTGGTGTTTGTATTGCTGTTCAGAGATTTCACCTCACTTTCTGTCCCTGTGAGAATTGGATTTTGAAATATTTGGCTTGTTGTGGAAATAAGTACTGTTGATAAAACTTCAGTGGAGACACCTTTTCCCCATGATAACTCTTCCAGGGGTGAATTTCCCTTCCAAGGGGTATATTTAACTCACTTCCTGTCATCTCATCCCTGTTCTTAACTATGAGTGGTTTGTAAGTTGGATATTTGTAACTCAGGGAATGCCTGTAATGGTATGGGGAAACAACATGTCTCATGAAAACCTTTCATTTGTATTTTTTAAAAAATATATGATTTATGGTTTATTTCACACAGGCTCATTACATGCATACTGTAGCTGACGTACTAATGTGTCGCGATACACAGTTTGGAAAGCCCTGATGTACACAAACCCTAGGACTTAGGTTTGGATCCCAATCAATCACAGAAACCTACTGGGTGTCTTTGGGAGTCAGGATGCTAATTGTAGGAATCAGAGCTAGCACAAAAGGAAAACAGCCTTTCATGGTCCACAGGATCCTGAAACTAATATTTACATTGAGGGAAATTCCCTCCAGAATTTTTGCATATGTATAGCATACTAAATAGGAATGTTCTATCAATGGTACAAGGAAGATTTTTTTGTCCCCCAATGTACTGATAAACCAATATTTTATTTAACATTTATTTAGTTAGCAATATAAATACTTTGTATTAAGTTTTCTGTGCATCTGTTTGTTTTCCGGAACAGACATTCATTGTAGAGTGCTTCTTTTCTTTGACTCCACTTCTAAAAGACAGGGCTTGCATCTGTTAAACTGATCTGCTTTGCCTTTATTATTAACCTTGATGGAATCTTGGCACTGAAGCAATAACCCCCACTGCATTAGAAGAATACAATAGTCTTTCCATAACTGAAGTTGTTACTTCAGTTTTTCCTTATAAGAACAATTTCTGACATACCTTTTTCCTGCCATGTGCTCCTGTTCCAGGGGGAAAATGGTACATCTGTTTGGAAAGTTTATTCTCGATGGTATTAGATGGTGGGAGTGTGATGTCTGTTTTCTTTCAGGGTATTGCTCTCTTATTTCCTTCTGAAAGCTGAAAAGAATGTACTTTGTTCCCTTTCCAACCATGGAAGAGTGCATGAAGACATATGGGTCTGCTGGGGGTGTACCCCCAAAGGTAGGGCTGGCCCAAGGCATTCATTTTGCTGCTTAAGGTAAAGAACGAGATGGTGACACACAGGTTCAGATTCCAGATATAGAAGGCAAATGGACTGGCAATTAACTGTTTCAACACTTGCAACTGGACAGCACTGTCAACCTCAGCTTCCTTGTTGCCCAGTATCTGTTTCCTGGGGCATATTTACGCAGATACTATTTCTATAGAGAAATGAATTTTTCATTCAGTGTAAGTTTCTGACCAATATAAGTCACATTGATTACAATAACGCATACTTTACATGTGAGAAACCCCATAAAATGTGAGCCTAGATAAAAATTGTGCATTTCTCATGGAAACCTATCACCACCCATTTTTCTGGTGCAGTGTGTTAAAGCACTGAGCTGCTGAACTTGTGGACCGAAAGATTGCAGGTTCGAATCCGGGGAGCAGAGTGAGCGCCCCGTTAGCCCTAGCTTCTGCCAACCTAGCACTTCAAAAACATGCAAATGTGAGTAGATCAATAGGTACTGCTCTGGTGGGAAGGTAACGGTGCTCCATGCAGTCATGCCGGCCACGTGACCTTGGAGGTGTCTATGGACAACACCGGCTCTTTGACTTAGAAATGGAGATGAGCACCAGCCCCCAGAGTTGGACATGGCTGGACTTAAATGTCAGGGGAAAACCTTTACCTTTACCTATATATACAAAACAAATAGTCAGTCACAACAATATAGATGCATTGTACAATTAGCCCTCCACATTCTCTGTGGGTAGGGAGACAGGACTCCCACATAAGTGAAAAATCACAAATAAAGAAATTTTTATTTTTTAACCTGGGAAAACACCACTCCAGAGTTTTTAAGATCTTCCAGCATAACTTTATGGTCAATTTTCATTGGAAACTGAACATACATTCACTTTGGAGGACCTAGAGATTCGTAGAGTCATAGACGATCTCTTGTGGCTGAGCATGGTTGTCTTCCAGAAGTAGAGTCTTGGGGGGTGGGTCTGTAAGTGACTGTAGAGACCAATTATAGATCCGCATGCTTTTTTGCAGCGAGGACATACATTTCCAGATTGAAGGCGATCCCGACAAGGGTTGGCTTGACGTATTTCCTTCTTGGGACATTTCTCCTTTTCACCCTCAATTTGTCTCTCTCCAAAATCCATAGCACTATTGGTAACAACTGACCTCCAGTTAGAACGCTTGAGTGCCAAGGATTTCCAGTTCTCAGTGTTTGTGCTACATTTCTTAAGGTCCATGTTTTGCAGGCATGCAGCAGAGTTGGAAGGACAATAGCTTTATAAACAAGCACCTTGGTATCCCTATGAATGTTCTCAAACACTCTGTTTCATTTGAAAAATGCTGCTCTCGTGCAGCTCAGATGGTGTTGTATTTTGGCGTTGATGTCAGCTTTTGTGGAGAGGTGACTGCCTAAGTAGTGGAAATAGTTAACATATTCTAGTGCTAACTTCCAGCTATTCTTAGAGTATAAGTCTGTGAATAATCAAATCTGCAAAAGTCAAAGCCACAAATGTATGGGGATGACTGTAGATAGAAATCCAGTTTCTTCCAAACAATTATAGCCAGATCGCAAAGGAAACCTCATACACACAGAAAAGAAGGGGCGATTCTATTGTCACTTAAGTCTTCATTGTAAAGAGATACTTCCGACACAGGTGTTGCAGATAAAGAGGTCTGCTCCCCAGCAGAAAGTTGGATAAGTGAATATGTTGGATAATTAGGAGGAATGAAGGAAAAGCCTATTAAACATCAAATTAGATTATGATTTTACAAATTAAGCACCAAAACATCATGTTTTACAACAAATTTGACTGAAAAGTATGCAGTAATGCTATGTAGTAATTACTGTATTTACTAATTTAGTACCAAAACATCACAATGTATTAAAAGCATTGACTACTAAAAGGCAGACTGTGTTGGATAATCCAGAACGTTGGATAAGCGAATGTTGGATAAGTGAGACTCTACTGTATATTGCTTAAGATACAAATTCTACGTTCTACTTTAACTAAATTCTGCCAGAGGAAAGTGTTAGAAAATCTGAGCGCCCACTCCAACAATTGTTCTACTGCATTGTCCTCATAAAGAAAAGGCATAAGTAAAGACTTCTAACATTCAGAAGGCAACAGGATAGAGAGGTGGGTCTGTAGAATCAGTGACTCCTTACAAAAGAAGCACAATATCCACCATTTTTTTCTACACAGGAGATAATATGGAAACTTTCCCTCAACTAAAGCCTTATAGTGGCCAGTACCATAATATGTGTTATCCTTCAGCTTTTCTGTGTGACATTAGGGAATGTATGCATCACATAAAACTCAATCTGTGTTCCTGATACTCAGGCTGCATAAGGAACATTTCCACAGCACACGTAAAATTTAAGCCAACCACAAACTATTGTATTTTTAGACTTCAGCTTGTTTTTGCTCATGGAAAACCTTAATCATTAATAAAATCTAGCTCTTATCTTGAACTGTATCCAGATGTTGGATTTGCAATTCTTGCCTGAAGAACTGGAAACAGCCGAATTGACAATAATATTTACATATCCTTCTTGTCTTCTCACTTATCATTTTGCTTTCTTATCTTAGATACACGTGACATACCTTGGATCTTTGGCTTGTCAGCTAGAGCACTGTGTTCTTTTGAGAGCTGGCAATATCAACATTTTATTTGCTAAAGCAAGCTGTTCAAGATTTTTCTTATTACATACCAGGTGATATTCTACACAGATGTCTGTTCTTGCCAAGAGACTGCAGGCCTGAAATTTAACTCACAGGTTTCCTGTAAAAAAATAAAAAAAGGTTTTCATCTGTACAGTGACATATAATTCCTATTCATTTCAGGGAAAATTATTCATAGGGTCTTGTAAATTAATGATGGGAGTGAGGAAAGCCTATCAGAATCCACTGCCAAGAAAATGTCTAATTATCCCCGCGCACAATTGTTTCCTGTATTTCCTAGTCCAGTCTGGCCTCGTTTGTGCAATCTGGATTTGAAAGTCTAAGTGCTCCCACCATTTCCTGTTGGCTTCTAAACTAGATTCTTATGTACCTCCCTGTCTGGACGGTGGATTTTTTTAAAAAATGAAAGCTGCAATTTTCACTTTTAAAATTTTTATCTAATTATTTTTTCCATTTTCTATTCCATATTGTAACTAATGATATCTTTGCCATCTGTTCAATTGCAGATGTTATTAGCTTTTTCCTTGGATGATTTGTAAGCGAAATGTAGGAGGCAACTTTGAAATAGCTCAAACTTTTTCTACTAGTAATCCACACTAGGGAAATTACCACTGCTGCTGCTTTACAAACATTATCACTTAGTGTTATGAAGATGAAGCCATGAGACTTGAGCTGCAGGTTACAAATGTGACTTGAGGTTACCAATGCGAAATTCACAGAACAATCTTAAGCTTAGATGCTCTGAAGTTCAATGAGACTTAGGACATATCTACCCTGACCACTGAATGCAGTTTCAAACTGGAATTGAAAAATGTGGTTTTGCTGTGCAGATGATTACATAGGAAATCCTGGAACCAGTTTGAGGTCCAGGTGGTGCTTACATGCAGCACTGATACATAATAAGGGTCTTCCTTTGCACCCTTTTGTGGGAATTTGTTGTCTGGCTACCACAGTTTGAAGCTAGTTTTGAACTGCATTAAATGGTCAGTGCAAATGGGACCTTAATCCCAGGATTGAAAAACTTTATACCACAGGTAGAAAGGAACTGGAGGAAAGTGTCCTTAAGGGTAGGGACCCAAGCTACCCCAATAAGATCTGTCTTCGTGGATGGCCAGCAATTCCACAATGTTTCCCCATCATCTTCTTTCCTCCACTTCCCGCTGCTGTCTTCAGTTATGAGTCAGAGAACACCCTGACTCCTAAAAATGAAGTCTTCTGCCTGTCTTCACATGCTGGCGAGATGGATTTCCATGCACAGCCACCAGAAGTAGCTGTGCATCATAGGATAGCCTCCATGGGGCTTGGTTTTGCCAGCGTACAATGGTAAAAAAATTGGGGGGAAATTAGGGTGGGATAAGTTTGTGAGATGCAGTCTAGGGGGTGAGTCTACACTGGACACTTAAGTCTAGAGCCAGCTGAACTCACTGTGGTGCCACATTGGTGTCCAAACCGTTCAATGGGCTGAGATCCCATCAGACTCACTGGACTGTCACCTCATCTTCCATGCCACCACTGTTGCCTCCAGCTGGCCATGGAACTCGTACAGGAATTTAATAAATCCTATGAAATTTGGTACTATACCTTGAATAGAATACATTGTTGGTGTATCATACAACAATCTAATATAAGATAAAGTTTAGGAGCTATCACAATAGTCACATGAAGGCAGAAGGTGCAAAAAAAGAATTGACAGAAGCCTGGAAGAATGTTATTTCAGGTAGCATTAAACAAGACTTGGAAAAGATAGATTCATGATGAGATCAGAGCTTGAAAATATTTCAGACATTCTGGCTAAGGGATTCAGAGTTCTAGTTTTAAAAAGCTCAGTATCAGACCATTTCTGTTGAAAGGACTTGCAGGTGTAAGCAAGTTATTTGAGAAAGAAAAGACTATAGTCTGTGCAAACTAGAGATTTACTTGTTTTATGTATCACTTAATTCCTGCCTTTTCCCTACGGACCTTCAGGAAGCATACACAGTTTTCTGTCTTCTAACTTGATAAACAATTCAGGTTGAATGTGTGTAGTAGCCCCAAGGCCAACTTGTGGGTTCCATAACTTGGTAGGGATTGAACTGGGAACTCTCAAGCCCCAGTTTAATGCATTAGCCACCACACCACCCTGGCCTTCATGCTAAGAAGATGGGTATCCATAACATTTATTCTATAGGAAGAATGGGAATCTTCTGTACAGAAAGGTTGTTCCAAATAGATTATTAGCAGCCACACATAGAGGTGCAATTCTAGCAAAGATTTCAACTGTAGTTTTTTTTCCAGACAAGTTGGAACCATGTGTTGCTGTCAGATAGTTTCACAACTACAGTAGAGTCTCACTTATCCAACATAAACGGGCCGGCAGAATGTTGGATAAGCGAATATGTTGGATAATAAGGAGGCACTAAGGAAAAGCCTATTAAACATCAAATTAGGTCATGATTTTACAAATGAAGCACCAAAACATCATGTTAGACAACAAATTTGGCAGAAAAAGTAGTTCAATACGCAGTAATGCTATGTAGTAATTACTGTATTTATGAATTTAGCACCAAAATATCACAATATATTGAAAGCATTGACTACAAAAATGCGTTGGATAATCCAGAATGTTGGATAAGCGAGTATTGGATAAGTGAGACTCTACTGTATCTGTATATAAGTGGTACATGCATTATACAACCAGAGCATCTGACTATTGTAATGTACTAAACCAAGGCTCCTCAATTTTTTAAAGCAGAGGGCCAGTTGACTCCCTCAGCCTGGGTGGGTGGGTGGACTATAGTTTGAAAAAAACATGAACAAATTCCTATGCACATATCTTATTTGTAGTGCAAACAAACCAAACAAACCATGAAAGAGCAATACAATATTTAAAATGAACAACAATTTTAACCAACATAAACTTACCAGTATTTCAATGGGAAATGTAGACCTGCTTTTGACTGATTAGTTAGTCAAGGTAATTATGATTGTTGTTGTTGTTGTGTACCTTCAAGTCATTTCGGACTTAGGACAACCCTAAGTCTAAAGTTCAGGGTGGTGGCTGGATAAATGACCCTGGAGGGCAGCATCCAGCCCACAGGCCTTAGTTAGGGGACCCCTGTACTAAACAATGTTGTTAGATCTTGTATGCATATATGCAACTTTACAATTGATAGACTTTTCTCAGACTTTAGTCATACTTAGAGCACTTCTGCTGAAACAATACAGCATACATAGATCCCACCAATGGCAATTGATGTTTCTAGATATAATTGAATCTATCAACAGAATCAATTGCCTCATAGGATGGTGGCCTCTCCATTTTTGGAAGTCTTTAAGATAGTTTGGACAAGTTTTTTCAGGACTGATTTAATGAGTATTCCTCCATGACAGGGATTTGAACTAATTGTGGTCTATTCCAACTCTAGGATTCTATTATTCGATCTACATTCAGGCCATTTATTATAATATCCATTTTTGTTGTACTTCGGGAGCTCATTTTCCAGGACACCTCAAGAGCAGCATCCTCAACACTAAAATAAAAAACAAAAAGCTGGTTTTCTTGAATACAGAAAAAAGTGTTTTACCTGCATACACTGTAGTGCTAAACGACAGAAAAAGCTTCCTCTGCCTGACATATCGGGGGTCACAAATGGCAAGCTGATCACTAAACAGGGTTTGACCCCTTTTTTTTGTAATGTTTGAAGTCCATTAATTATTTGAATTTCCTCCAAATCGAGAGGTTCTGGCAGGCTTTAATATCACTGAAGGAGACAGGCCCACAGAGTGCCTCACGTCGGTGGTTAGGGATTATATTCCTTAGGAGACTTTGCATGCTGGTTTCAGATAAGAATGAATCGGGTGAAATGCACAGTGCTTTGTAGCCTGAAGAGATTTGATTTGAAAGGAAGTCTGTTTCTCTTGTTAGCAGACAGGATTTTAAAAAATCAAATGAAAAAGGCAGAGATTTGAAACAAGTGACCAGAAAAACACATCTAGATTTAAACTGTATTTAATTTTAAGATTTAAATGCCAGATGAGTTTGCCTCACAAAAACTTCAAGCACTTTACACTGTTACAGCACAATTATTTGGGCTGCCCATAATGGGATATACTCCTCAGTAAATATGTGTAAGATAGAAGCTATTGAATTTGAATTAGAAAAGCCATGATTATAAGGGTAATTTTAAAAAAGCAATTCTGTAATACAATGCACTTGTGGATTGTCAAGAGCCCAAATATTGAAAAGCACAGAGTAGAAACTCAAGGTTAAATGTACAACATTATAATTTAAAATACTACAGGGAAATAGTATGGGGATCCTTTGGAGCTGATTTTCAGGGGACATGGTGAGCTGCAGGGTTGAGAAGGAAGAATTTCCATCATATAAGCCAACTTTCAATTTCATGGACCCGGATGTCACCCCATGAAATCTGGAGACAGTGGTTGGATAATTTTTCTGACCCATCTTGGCTGTAGGACATCTGGGATGACAGTAAAAAAAAAATAACCTTCTCAAGTTCTGGACAATAGTAAAGCACAGGCTAGAAAGTGTTATATTACTAAGGCATTGGGTTGCTAGGAGATTTGCATATTGTTTTTAAAGATTTTGAAGCCACAGAAGCAAAACCATTACTTTGTACTCATATTATTATTAGAACTCCCAGAATTCTACAGCCATCATGGCAAAGAAACAAACATACTTTTCTCATTGTTGAGCTATATTTGGTACTCGGTGACACATATATACAATTCATATTTAGAATTAAAATTAGCACAACTTTTATTCATTTTAGTTACAGATACAATAGGATTGGTATGAACATGGAACTAGATTCAGGCACTGGCCAACCTGCGAACTGATGAATCACCATTGCCCACTTTCTGGGCAAAGTCCAGGATGACAACATAAAGGATTCCACATGGATGAACACCCTTGCCATGATTCTTGCCATCTCCACTTCCAAAGTACAAAAGAAGATACCTTTCACATGCAAGATTTGTTTTCCGCTTGACTGGATCTGGATCCCATGCTGACATGTAACTTAGGATAAATTACAAGAAAATAGTGTCCAAAAACAATTTGAGAAGACATATACAGTAGAACCCGGGTATCCGATTTAAATGGGCGGACCAAATCTCTGATACCCGGATTTATCGGATAACTTGATCTGTAGGCCCAAGCGCCTGCCGAAGGGAGAAATTTCCTCCCTCCAGCAGGCGCTTGGGCCCAGGGAAGCACGAGGCGTGCCACTGCTTAGCGACATGGTTCGCACTTCTCTGGGAGAGGCCAGATGAAGTGTCCCAGAAGCGGGCCGCGATCGCTGCTGCAGTAGTGTTCATGGCCTACTTCCCTGGGCCGAGCCCTCGCTCCTTGGGAAGCAGCCCACGGGCGCCGCTTGGCAGCAGCGCTCATGGGCTCCATCCAAGGGGCGAGGGCTCCTTTCGCTGGAGAGAAGAAGAGAGAGGGGGAGGGACACCCCCGGCGGCCCCTTGGATAATGTAAAGCCTCGGTTAACCGGGGCTCGGTTAACCGGGGTTCTACTGTCTTCCAACCAGACAACTTGGATCATCTGGTCCCACCCACCAGCCAATTGCACTGCTCATGATTGGTTTGTTTTCCTGCTTTTTCCCAGAGCTTGTGAAAACCACATGGGCTACCGGGAAGACTACAGAAACTGTTGTACACTTTGATCCTCATACCCACCATGACCAGTGACTAGCTCATTCCAGTAATGCAGAGTGCACTTCTGGGTGCTGTATCTCTTCTCTGTGTCTTTCTGCTGCCCTCTCACATATCATATTCACTTTCTTCTCTCTCTTTGCTGTGGAACAAAATTAGAATCTTACTTGATATGGGCAGTGGAATTTTAAAGCAGAGTGATTTAGTAACCACTTATGGTGACAAACAATAATTTCAGGGCAATATGTGGCAACCCACGAAGTGAGACAGGTCAGACAAGAGGAAATTGGTGCCACTTTCCTGGGGTTGTAGACATTTCATCCATATTGTTTCTTGCACAGAAAAGTTGCAAGACTGGAGCTGTCTTAAATAATATATTGTGAATAAATGAGAGAAGACACTGGTTCAGATACTAGTAAAAATAGATGTTATGAGATGGCCCTGATTAAGTATATGGCCATAAAGGGAGAAGAAATGAAGAAAGAGTTGGCCTCGGAAGAAAGAAAACGATCCCAGAGAAGGTTCCTTGGTTGCTGTATAAAACCAGCTGAAATGGAGACAAGGAAGGAGAAATAAAAATGGTAAGCACACTAGAAACTCCAAGGACAAGAAAATAGCTGATTGCACAACAAATGGAAATTTCTGAAGCATCATACTATGGGGTGATTGAAAACACCCCAGGAAAATGGATTTAATCTTCTTCAAAATAATATAAAGAACTCAGCTGGGTTGTTTAGATTCTATCAACTTTAATAAATTACATACTATTAATGGAGAATAGTATAAGCCATTTGTGTGGAATTTTGTTTGTTTTTTGTAAAATGTGGAGCCGAACCTTTGCAAACCTTTGGCCTAGAAAAGAGAGCTTGCTAATATTCCTGTCTGCCAAATCAAATGTGCAGAGGCTTTTTGCAAAACCCTTTAGTAAAATATTATCTCAACATTTGATAATGGAATGTGTTTGGAACTTGTCTCCTTTCCTGCCCATCCCAAACACTGCTGAGAGGGCATCTCAAGCTTGGAGAACCACCAACAAAAGGGCTGTGGTCTGTGTGAGAGCAGCTGGGGAGGCTGCGGGCTACAATCACTTATATGGTTCTCTTAATATGTTGAGAGAGATTTTTTGGTCTTTCACTTCAGCAGTTTTATAGCTGGGGCCTGCATTTTTCTGTGGTTAGCTCACAGAGCTGGAATCCCTCAGGACTTACAAACCTTGCCCGCATTCATATTTTATATGAGCTATTCTGTGCAGCTGATTTTCCTGGTGTTTATTTTGCTTTTGTGAATTAATTTGTATTCCCTCTGCAAGACACTTGCCTGCAGTGACTGCTGGCTGGCTGTAGTACAGCTTGGTCATGTCTCCATTGGTTTCTCTCCTGCAGTGCCTTCTCTTTCTTCCCCTATCCCCCCCTCCCATTGCCCTTCAGCAAATAGGTTTGGAGCCTAGCAATCAAAGGTGCCAATCCAAGGAGGTCCATTTTCAATTTTGGATATGATCTGCTTGCTCCCAATTGCTCATGAGTCATCTTTTCTCTTCAGCCAGTTGGCAAGAGCTAGATTCTCTCAACAGGTTAGGTTTTGTGCATGTGCAGTAGATGTGGGAAATGTGTGATCCACCAGATATTGCTGAACTACAACTACCTAGTTGACAGAATAGATGATGGGGGGGATTCTGGGAGCTGCATTGCAACACTATCCAGAATATCCCTGATTTCAGAATATCTCTTCTCGTTACCTCCACAAGATATAATATGGGGATTCCATTTTATTATCTGGGCAGAGGCCACTTGGGGAAGCTAGAGAGAGAAGGATAGTCCATTTTATGTGGGTGGAGGGTGGGTTGAAGGAGTAAAACAATTTCCCCCTGTTTTCCTGTTATTTCCCCCACCCATGTCCCCATCATGGAAACAACCCTCCATTATGACATGGGAAGGGGGGGGGGAGGGAATAATCAGCAAAGACAGGGGAAATGGTTTCCTTCTTCAACTCTCCCCCCCCCATAACATGGATTATCCTTTTATCTCTAGCTCCCCATAGTGGCCTTTGCCAAGATAATAGAACAGTACCAATATGAGATTTGGATGTGATATGGTAGGGTTTACATCAAAGTTGTGCATTAGTGTGGAATTGCTGTTCATTTTGTGTAGTTTCATTCGTGTTGTCTCATTTTTGTATTGGTGTTCCACTAACGAAGATGGGCCCCCTATACAACACGAATTTTCGTCTGGCTAACAAAAAACACAATTTTTTTGTGCCATTGGCAGCAATAGGAGGGCTTCCAAGGCTCACCCCCCCCCCCTCGTTTTTTGGGCTAGATGGGTGAAAATTGCCACACATTGAGGGCATTTCAATCCCTTTTAGCCCACGAATGTTTAAAACATTTGGATCTTCCCCAAGTACTATTGTTATTAATAATATTACATTAATCCCCACCCCTTTCCACAGATCGATCTAATGGGGAGGCAGTTCCCTCTGCCAGGCTGAGGTCAGATTCCCAGATCCTTCTTAATATTATACATATTATATATAGAGATATTATTACCTTTACCCCCCTTTCCACAGATCGGATCTAATGGGGAAGCATTTCCCTCTGCCAGGCTAAGTTCAAATTCCCAAATCATTCTCTCTCTCTCTCTCTCTCTCTCTCTCTCTCTCTCTCTATATATATATATATATATATATATATATATATAGACAGCCAGGTACACATCAGTTGTAAGCTATGCAGCAGAAACGAAAGCAAGCACGATGACTGTGCAGCTTTCAATTTCGTGTGGCCTCTCGTTTCCTACGAAAATGTCATCATTCATTTTGTGTAGACGAATGATAGCATGAAGGAAACAAAGGAAAATTTTCATGCACACCTCTAATTTACATGCATATTAGGCATTGGTGTCACCCAATATTTTTAAGGCACCAAGTAGACAGAGAGAAAAAGTCTAATATATTGCATTCTCATGGTGTTACTGGAATGCTGTCACTACACCATACCACACAATTGTAGCTAAAATAACAGAAAAATTGACAAATTGGCAACTACCAAAAACAACAGCAGCGACAACAACAAAAAGAACAACAACAAAAGTGTGGACTTATACTATGTGCAGACATAACTGCATGATTTGAAACATGATTGTAACTGAATGATAGTGACAACTTCAGCCAGAGTGTATGCTCTTTAGAAGTTTCAAAAGTAGATGTATAGGGCTTTCGTCTTGTAGGTCTATTGTAAGATAAGTTTACTAAAAGTATTTCTGTGGTTATATCCAACTGCAGGGTTTTTAATTTTTTTTAAAAAAAATACATACATTTCTGCTGAAACACCACACAAAATGTTTATACACAGTAATGTTGGCATTGCCTGTCCAATGGTGTCACCCAGTGCAGTTCACAGAGGACACAGGGATTCAAAACCAGACTTAAGTGCTCAATGATACCCCCCCTTGCGTGAATGAGAAAATCTGTTCATTGTACTTTTACTATATTATTTTTTTAAAAAATCCTCAAGCTCTTTCTGTCAAAAGTAGAAATAAAATTTGCAGATTGTGGAACTGATCATGTACTGAACAAACAATAAAGATCCTGTGACTCTAAAGTCTGAATATAAGCAGGGCTCTTACTGATAACTTAAATTGCAAGGTGATTCATATAGTTGACAATGATTTTTAAAATAATTTGGCACCTGGAATTGTCCTTGAAAATACACTGGCAGTTAGAACAGCTGGTATAGGATGGTCTAACCCACCTTAACCCCACACATCAATGCTCTGATTGATGTTTGTGCACGACCTCAAGAAAGACTCCCGAGAATCAATCAGAAGAATAATTATATTCAATGTACCGGAGTAGTTTCCTAATGTTCCTCCTTTTCTCCTGCAATAGATAAGTGTGGCAGTGCAATCGATCCCCAGTAATAAGATAAAGCCTAATAATTTTCTACTGTTATGTATATCCCATTAAAAAAAAGGAATAGCCTCAAAAAGCAGCTCAAAAGTAGCAACAGTTTGAGGCACATGAGTCAAGTGAAAATAATATATAAACAGCACCATTCAGGAAATTAAGTTTGAGGTTGTTGATAGTGGAACAGATGTTTCAACACACATATTAACTAATTACTCAGACAAGTTCAGTTTGAATAATTTTTATAGTTTTCTTAAAAGCTTCCAGTGAAAGCTGGAGACCCAAAGTGGTTGAAAGAGAGTTTCTGTTTCCACAATTGATGTCTACTATCAGGAAAGATTTCACCAAATCCTTTACATATCAGACTTCAACTGTTAGGCAGGCAAAGAGATCCACAGATGATTTAAGGATATGGACAGGTTCATATGGCAGAAGGCTGACCTTGAGATAGAGTAGTTACAGATTGTTAATGGCTATAAATAAATGATCACCAGCATTTTGTAACCAGGCTACAAAAATATCAGTAGTTGATGTAAAAGCTGCCAGAAGGTTAGGGATATGTGATGAATAAAGTCGTTTTACAGATTTTCGAAATTGGCGTTTTGATAGTTGATATTCACTGGTAAAGATAATATGTGAATTCGCCCAGTGTACAACCACATCTTTATATATGGTTTGACATGTTTTAACATCTGCTATTGAATGATGATGGTATGGAAATTCAATACATTATTATCCTGAGAATAGGATGATCTGATTGCATGTTTCTTGGAAACCAGTAAATAAGTTGGGAAGAAAAGGGAATATAGTCCTCCTATGTGTTATGGTATTTGCACAAAAGCTATATTTGAGCAAAAGCTCTGCCTGTAACTATACAAACATGCAATTAAGGCTCATGGCGTTATCTAAATCCATTTTCTTGCTTTATAATTTTATAGCCAAAACCATTCTTGTTGATTTTAGACTTTCTTTTTAACTCCACCAGCCAAAGAAGGAACCAAATATTGTTTGTTTGCATATTTCTGAAACCAAGTACTTTATGTCCTTCTGTTGCCTTCGCTATCTAACTTGCTTTGAATGTACAGTTCACATCGAAAGCAAGCAGGCCCTAGAAGCCATGCAGAAACCAGCAACTGAATGTGACATGCCATGAAATATTGTAACATAACAGTACACTATAGAGGATTGTTATTGCAGTCTTCAGCTGGAACAAATGTGTCCATTTCAATGTGCAGTGTTAAATACCCCTAATAAATAAAATATGCTTGGCAGAACTGAAAGGGATCCTGTTACTAGAATGCCTTCTAGGCATCGTTGTTCACAGCTCCATAAAATTAGATCTTTTCCCATTTATTAGATTTGGTGCCTTTTTTGTACAAAATTCAGTGGTCAATTTCTTTAATAATGAAGTATGCGAGAATGAACTGGTATATCCCCTGGCTGTTGACTTCTGGTTGCTGGGGACACACACAGAATTTGGATAAGTTTGATAATTGGACTTAGAAGTACAAAATCAGCAATTGCATGTCTTACTATTGGTATGTTATAGTAACTGTGTTCACTGAGAAAGGACTTTTCATAGGTGGAATGACGTAGGGCAGGAATTGACAACTATAGCCCTTGGGATGTTCTTTAATTGCAATCTCAGCAGCCCTAGTCATCACAGCCAATAGTGAAAGAGGATCATAGTAGTTGCAAGCCACAGCGGGAAAGTGATAGTTGCCACTCCTGGTGTAAGGACAACCACCTTTCTATGATCCTTATTGCCTCTGCTTCTAGCTTACTGACTCAAAGTAGGAAGCTGTAGTAACAATCCTTTCACATCCCACTATGAATCTCCAAGGCCCATACCTCTCATTGGGGAGCAAAGTGAGTTAGTGATGGGATAAGACTATAAGCAAGCAGTTGGTAGTTGTGATTATGAGAACGCAATGGCACATCTATAATCATAGTGAACATCTTCTAAGGACCAGACTGCATTGGTATGTCAATTATTGAATTATGGACATTGTGCTTCAGACATTATCATGGCTTCTGATGTGATTCACACTATTGGTTGATCATTTAAGATCACAATCACTGAGTGATGGATGTGCATGTATGGATCAAATCTCACTTTATTTTGCTTAGGTCCCTATCAATTGGCCATTTACATTTTTCCATACACTCAAAGTGTTATCAAGCCACAGTAACCCTCCTCCCCCAAAGATGTATAGTTCACCAAGGGCTCAGAAATAAATATGAGTTTTCTTAAAAAAAATATCCCTTTCTGGACTTGCACAAGTTCAAAACATGAGAAGATTGAGACTGAACCAACAGCAGTTACTTTAGTGCAGGTCATCTGAGTTATATCTCTTCTTTTCACCAGTTCCTGTTATGAAGCAGGGAGGAACATGCAGAGAATTGCAGAATTTGTATTTCTTGACACTTGCTTGGCATCAATAGGAGAAAATGTATATCACTATGTAAACAGAAAGCTTTTTAGCAGTTAGTGTGCACCTCAATGCTATTTCTAGACTATTTATGTTAAGAAAAAAAACCAGGAGGCTTTGGCAGCAGCATCTGAAAACTGACAGGGGCAGATCTGGATTATAGCTTTAATGTTCTTTTTTCTCCCCAAGCAAATGAAAGCAGCTATCAGAAGAAACTATTTGCTGATATAATTAGAAGACTTGTGCCAGATGTAGTTTTTATAAGGGGAGCTTGGACTTCAATGCATGACCTGATAAGGAGTGAACTTTGATTCTCTTTTCATCATTTTTTATTCCTTCTTAAGTCCCATGATCTTTGCAGATATCTTGCTAATCTTGTGCAGAACACTTCTTTCAAAATATTTCAACTCTCAGTAAAATCAGAGAATACAACAAGACTGGTACAGTGTGAATGCCTCAAACAAGTTTGCATCTGCCAATCATTCAGGCATATTCATCAAGATTTTATAGAACTTGAAAAGTTCTATCACAGAAGATCCAGATTGTGTGGTCGGGAACCATGCTGACAGGCAATTTTGAGAAGAATAGTATACAAAAGTATTTTACTCCAGCTATGACAAGGAAGCTCTTCCAGATTGTCTGGCAGTGCGGACTCATATAATCCAGTTTAAAGCAGAGAACCTGGGATCAGATCCTGGACATAGGGCCTGTCTGGAAGGCCCCACAGTGTCATTTCATAAATATGGCCAAATATCCTATTATCCTGCTTAAATATCACTCTGCTAGTCTTGTGTGACAAAGTTATTTTTTGTAATTCACCACAGGACAATGTGTGCATCTAATTTAGATAGGAACTAATATGCCTGAGTTTGATCTCAGTCACTCCCTTCAAAGTTGTCCTCTCCTTGTGGAAAGACTTTTAAAAGGAAAATTCAGCTGTTTGCACAAATAGGGGCATTGTCCTTTTTGTAAGTGTTGGGAAATGTATGAAATCTTTCTAGCAGAATAAACAAAATGGCAAGGCAGAAGCTGAATACGAATTAGTCCTATGGCTACCTGCACATACCCAGAGAAAGTAAACAAACGTAGTCTTTGTGGAAACATATGATGGTATGTTACTCAAAAATTACTTGTGCCTAATCAAACACAGGGTCTTATGCAGGAGAGAAAGGACAGAGAAAAATGGCAAGCAAGTATAAACCCCACATGGAACACATGTAATATTTTGGAAAAATAGTGTGTGGGCTTTGTGTGTGTTATGGGATTAAACTATCACATGAAATCCTTAACTATGCACTATTTTGTGAAAAAGCTCTCAAGGTCCACTAAAATCAGTTGCGCTTAACGGAGGACCAGTCTTTTTACCGATTTGTGCCCCTTGCTCTTATTCAAGATTTCTTTGCTATTAACCTCCTTCTTTGTTTGTGTTTGAATAGTGTGTTCCAAATACCTGTCTCTCTTATGAAGGCATTCCCCAGCTGTCCTCTGAAAAAAGCCTCCCTGCACATGTTTTTCCCCACTGGAATTTTTTTTTTAAGTTGAGGTATCTTTTCCTAAGTGGAACTAAAAGCAACTGTGGAGCACCTTTCACCATAAGAAATGACATACAAGGGAAAGGTTGCAAGGCTTCTTTCTTCCCATGCTATGTTGGTTTCCTCTTTCAAAAGGGAAGGGTTGACACATGACTGGAACAACCAGATGTTATCCAGACTCTAGGCACTCTACCCAGTGCCCATTTAAACTGTTAGCTAGTCTAGATTCTAAACTTTTGTTCATTAAAAAGGCAAGTCTCTAACTCTTTTGGAAGCAAAGATAGTCTGCAAGTACAGCCACATGTTTTCTTAGTAGAGAGTCTGCTACTGCCTTTTATTAAGTTAGTGAATACCACAATATCATAGAAATGCAAATTGACTGCCTCCCAGATTAATCTTATATAGGTTAAGCTAGTTGGTTTGCAAAGAGAAGAGGGGATTTTTTTTTGTAAAACACAGAATACAGTGAAAAGAAAGTTCTACTGTAACCAAACTACCACACTGGTTTTTAAAAATATCTAGTAATGCAATCTTAAAAATTGGAAATGACTTATACATTACTTGGGTTTTCATTGACCTACCTAAAACACACAGATAAATTTTGGACTTAAACTAAATAAATATGGGAGTAGGGGCCCTTAGACAGCCTTCGCGGGGACGACACTTTCCTCATGCTTGATTTAGATCAGTGGTTCTCAACCTGAGGTCCCAGATGTTTTTGGCCTTCAACTCCCAGAAATCCTAGCCAGTTTATCAGCTGTTAGGATTTCTGGGAGTTGAAGGCCAAAAACATCTGGGGATCCCAGGTTGAGAACCACTGATTTAGATGCTTAACTTCTTTACAAGACAGGCCCTACCATTAGCTAGTAGAGGTGTGTGCAGTACTCATTTCTTCTGTTTTATTCATTCTGTCATGTCTCTTGTTTCGGGTGGTAGCACAAAACAGGATCCCCCCCCCCAAATGAAAATTAGCTTGAAACTAAAGAAAGCAGGATCGTGTACTATTTCATTGCCTGCTTTTCGTGAGAATGGTTTAATCTTTTTTATCAACCGCCCAGCAAGCAAAAAGTAAACCCTCATTTACTTTCTTCTTTCAGGAGGTTATCACTCTTGCTTAGCCTCTTCCTCGGCTCTTGGAGCTTCCACCTTAGGTTGTTAGTTGCTCCTGCTACTGTCGCCTTCTCTCATGAAAGGAAGCTCTTCTCTCCAGCTCCCCTCCTCTTCCTCCTTCACACCTCCTACTCTAGAGTAAGTCAGGCAGCAGCAGAAGCAGCAATGACACAAGGTTCTGGCAGTAGCTCCAAGAGCCAAGGAGGAGAGAGGAGGAGAGGACAAGGGGCGTGAAGGAGGAAGAGGAGAAGGGCTGTAGCAGCCTTCCTTGCATGAGAGGAGGAGGAGAGTACCCAGCGCAGCAGCAAGCAAGGACTGAAGGCAGTAGCGCCACGAAAACTATGCCATTGCCAAAAATGATGGGAAGGGGAGGGGAATCCCCCCCTATTGCTGCCAGTTAAAGAAGTAGTGAGTGGGGCTGGGCACTGAGCTGTGTGCATGGTGTTTGTGGAGCATCATTTGGCAGGAAGGAATGGTGCCCTGCCCTGCCTCCCTCCTGCTGTTGCTCCTGGAGAAGTTAGAGAGTGGGGCCAGCGGGGGGCAAGAGGGAATGTTTTAAGGAGATTTTATTTCTAGAAATAAAAACATCCCTAAAAATCGGGGGATGACCCAAACATTATAAAACTTGGTGGACTAAAAGTGGTAGATGCGCCCTCCATGTGTGCCGATTTTCACCCCTCTAGCCATAAAACTGAGGGGAAGGGGATTCTGGGGAAGCTGCCCATAGTGGCCAATAGGTCAAAAATATTCATATTTTTGGATGCTAATTTAAAAAGGCACTTCTTTTTGGACGGCACTCAAAAACGAAAACAGGGGCCTTACGAATGAAACAAACAGAAACAGATAGTGATTCTATACAAATGCACAAGCCTATAAGATAGCACAAAGTTTATGAAGAAAAGGTATGATGTATTTGCGAAGATTTATCATGGTTACAATTATGTTGCAGAAGTTAGAGACACGACTGCAGTAGAATTACAACAGAATCCACTTTAATTATAAATAGCTTTGATACACAACTATACAACCACTCAACATAATGCAGCTTGCCGAAATGTAGATTAGTTTAGTACTGAAGTACAGGATAAACTCAGTGTTTTGTTGCAAAGTCTTATCATCCTAGTTCAAGGGGTAAGTACCCACAGCAAACCAAGTTTTTTATCTGAAGGTGAAGATCCAATAAATATTTCTCCTTCTCCCTTGCACTCAAGGCACAAAGATAAGAATCTACACCCCTTTCATGACACCCAACAGCCTTAATCCTATTCACAGTCCCCACTAGAGTAAATCCATTGAATGAATGAGAAATTGGTAAATCAGCACTTACACAAACTCCATTAATTCACTGGATCAGTTCTCATTGGGACTTGCCATCTGGTTTAGATTAAAATGAACTGCCTGAAGTGGCTATTTCACTTCCCCCTAATGAAGGGAAGGTGGCTATCTCTTATTTACCCTTCAATGGCCTTGGCACTGAAGTCAGAAAAGATGGCTGTGTGGGTTATTTAATCAGCTGGCCCAGCTAATGTAAATCAGTGGGTGCCATCAAAGATGAAGATTCACTGCATCTAGTCTACAATAATCAGACTTATTAAAGAAAGTTTCCTGATTCTACCAAATTAAAGCTAAGGTTGACCTCTAAAAGGACATGCAAAAATGATGCAGCAATTACAAGAACACTCACCCTCTCTTTCTCTTTCTCTCTCTCTCTCTCTCTTAAAACATCTTTCTGTGTGGCTTTTCTGTTCGCCTTGCAAATTGAAGGCTAGGCTACTCAGTATCTGATGAGATGAATCTGGCTAGGAAAAACAGTGACATTTTCAGTGAAAGACTCTTTCTTACTAGAGAAACACTGGGATCTGTTTTATAGGAGTCTGGTCTGAACCCTTTTATTTACATAACTGTGTTCAGTGTTGTACTTGAACTTCTTCCAGTGGGTTCAGCTTCATGTAGATTGAAATCAGCATCTCCTATCTGTTGGACCAGACCCATTACACTAATCTTTTGAACTCCCCCACACATATATAAACAGGGAATGCTGGATTCACTATTTCTGAAGGACTTTTACTGAGTTCACAAAACACTGGGATGGAGGACACCGTTTTTCACATTATATACTGCTGTAATGTGGGTTGAGGTATAGCAATCAGGGTCTACTATTACACAGAGTGAGGCTACTATCTCAAGCAGTGGGTTTTGAATAACCTGCCATGCCAGCAAAAATATTGGATGTTTCCTTTTTTTCCCTGCATTTTTAGACCAGAAATAGGAAGAGCTGCTTGTGAAAGGTTTGGTATTTTTCCTCTGATGTAGAATTATCTGAGTTGACCCAGAGTACTATACTGTCTTCAATTACTGTGTGGAGCGATAAGCTGCAGCTGGTGTTGGTCATTAACAGTTCAAGGTCAAGAAACCCTGTCTAGTTCTATACTATAGAATTAATACAGTTTGACCCCATGTTAGCTGTCATTATTCAATGCAATGGACTCATGGGATTATAGTTTGATGACCCACCAGCACTTTTTGGCAGAGAAGGCTAAAAACCATGAGAGTTAAAGTGGTAAACTACATTAATCCTACAGTGTAGATGCAACCCTAGAACGTCAGTCAGAAGCTAGTCAGAATCAATTTCTAGGTGTCAAAGAAACCAAGGCTGGGTCTTGAAGCTGGCAAGGATGCCTCCCACAATGGAGGAGTATCCAGTAGTACTTCAAATGCCTGAACTGAATTAGTGGCTTCCCTTTTTAACAGAAAGCAAGATATGAGCAGGAATAGACGGGGTAGCTCTGATTGAATTGCAGATGTTTTCAGCTTGCCCCTGCCCTGGGTTACCCTCATGCTTAGCTATGTTTCCTGTCACTTCAAGGAAAGAAACAACATACTGTATAGATGGACCTCAAAAATCACAATGTGTAGAACCAGCATGTCGTCGTCGTCTCACTCATTCAGTCGTTTTCGACTCTTCGTGACCTCATGGACCACTCCACGCCAGAGCTCCCTGTCGGCTGTCACCGTCCCCAGTTCCTTCAAGGTCGAGCCAGTCACTTCAAGGATACCGTCCATCCATCTCGCCCTTGGTCGTCCTCTCTTCCTTTTTCCTTCCTTTTCCCCCAGCATTTTCCTCCTGGGGAAAATGGAGAACCAGCACTCGTTCTGAAAATTGACACTCACCAAACTGGGAAAGGTCTTAAAGGCCAAAACTGTATTTTGATATTCATGCTGAGAGTCTAGCAAATATCAATTACAGTGGTAAGCTGACAATACACGCGTGCTCTCCTTTGCCCAATCTAGCTGTCACTGCACTATTGAAGGAAAAGAAGGAGACTTCCCTTTACTATACCTGCTGGAAATGTGGAAAGTTAAAGGCTGCACAACATCATCAAGATTCTGAAAAAGTGCACTTCCATTACCCAGCCATTGATTGGTCCTGAAGCTTTTCTCCATCTACTGTTGTTCAGCTTAGGAAAAGGAATCGAGTATTTTGGAGGTACTGAATGTTTCCTTGCACAATGCCTGAAATAGTACTTAGCCTAGTGTAAACTTTGGTTACATCAGTATAAGACCCTCTAAGGATTGCAATCCTGGCTCACTAAAGTGCTCAAATGTAAATGTTAAAGATCAAGGGGGGAAAAAAACATGTGGGAAGATAGCTTGCTAGGTCCTTCAGTCTTAATCCTCCAAAAGATCACAGTGCTTTTCTATCCTTTGTGTTAGAGTGTGTTCAACAGACTCTAATTTAAAACACAAACGTGCCAATGGCTTGGCGAAATTTTTTTTTAAACTTTATTGAAGTTACTCAGAGAGCTAATCTAAGTAGCTGAGGGCTGAGAGAGGTCTCATGAGAAGGAGAAGATGTGGAGAAACATCTCTAAAAGTATCAGTTTGCATCACAGATGGGTCAGGACAGGTTCACAGAAAGGGAGGACACCTAAACTATCTAACCCTATTTCTGCTGCTCAATGTGAAGCACTCTTCAGCGCTAAGTGTTATTGTATTTCCAAAACTTCTGTGGTAAGCAAGACTAAAGCTTTGTTGAATGACGTCTAGATAAATCATCTTCAATCAGAGCAGAACACATACAGTAGCACTAACAGGAAGAGAAAAATCTGAACTCTGAGCTGCAAACAGACATTTCTTTTTAATAAACCCCATCGACTTACCCCTGAGGGAATATGCACTGAAAGGTGCACAGTTATAAGATGTTGCAGCTGTTGTCTCTTACTTGCTTTCAGTAGCAGAGCAAGCGCCATTGTGGTATAGTGGTTTGAGTGTTGGATTACATCTCTGGAGACCAGGATTTGAATATCTGATTGGCCATAGAACCCTATGTGGTGACTTTCATCAAGTCACTCTCTCTCGGCCTCAGAGGACTACTAAGGCAAACTCCTGTGATGGCACGCCGGGGTTAAAAGGAAAACTATAATGTCTGGCTATACCCGGTGGCTATCGGTATACACTCTAATGTACTTCAGTTCTTTAAAATAAAAACTCTTGAGGCAGGATAAAGTTAACCAAAAAAGTTTACTGGAAACAAAAGACAGAGTTAACTTCAGTCAGGGTTCTTAAAAGGCAAATCAAAATAATATATTACAAAGACGAAGTTTGTTGGTTGAACTTAGTTACACTGATAATAAATACTTGACTATATTCGAATAATATGAGGTAAAATACTTGTCTATAATGGTGGTGAGTCACTTGGTAAAATATTTGGCTATAGAAGGTATAATACTGGACTATATTGTTGGTAAATACTTGGCTATAGAGATAATACAGAACTAAGATGGTAAAGTACAGAACTACAGAAGCACAAGCTTGCTATGATGAAGTACACTAAGTTATATTGGTAAAATACTGTTTTGTTGGTAAATACTGGACTTTGCTATGGTAAATTCCGGACTATGATAACTATATGGTAAGGTACTTTAAGCTATGTTGGTAAAATACGTGCTAAGGATGCCTGTCTGGATTGCCAAGGAACCCAGACAATTTCTGGCCTACTCCTCTGAAACTCTGACACAGAATAAAAAGGAGGGAAAAGCCTTTCAGGCAAACTCTGAGACACAAAGGCTAAACCAACTGAGCCAGGCCTCTAGGGGGGTTTTAAGCTCCACCCCTAAAACTAAGCACAAATGGAAAATTCCACATCAAAGGAGGAACTAAACAAGGAAATGAAGCAGAGAAGGAAAAAGCTAGGCCAAGACATCACATTGCCTCTGAGACATCACATGGCCCAGTGATAGGGTCATGATAGGGTTGTCATAAGTCAGAAACAACTTGAAGGCACATAACATGTGAAGTTTACTTTATCAACTTGTTGAAGAAAACAAGGGGTGCTCACACCAGGAAATACAAGTTCAAATGCTTTCAACAATCATCTAGGCCTGCAAGTGGGCACACTTGGTGTAAAATATCCTTATCTGTTCAAGAATGTTAGGTATGTCTTCCTTAGCAATGTGAACCTCCTTTTTTACTATCCTGACTTCCTATGAAAAGTTAGGTCAAATCCAAGGTCACAGTGTTAATCTTCATGCCCCTCTGGGATGCCACTGAGAGATTTCTGTTTATGACAATGATCTTCTGTGACAGCTGCTTTCCTTAGGAATGATGAAGCTGTCAAGCTCCTACAGTAAGAGTGAAATTGCATGTTAGTCAGGAGGAGCAATTATAGTCACCTGGCAATTTGATGTTTAACTGAAATATAATCTTGGAGGCTCTGACCTAAATTCTGTTGTTCTGACTAGGGTAGACCCACTGAATCAGCAAGATTTACCTATATGTTGGCTCACAATTCAACAGTTGATCAGCTGGGTTTGTTCCAGCCAGGACAAACTGGACACATAGACAAGTTAGGACTAATTGGTAATAATACTATTGACTCCAGCCTTGCAGTTCAAAAGATGACAACATGTGACCACCTGCTTTAATATGAGAACATCACAGTATACACTTCCCAACTTTTCATCTTATCCATGAGCGATATGGTGGTCAGTGGTTTTATCATAGCTATTTTGCTTTTCTAGTCTCAACATTTCTCAAAGCAGATAGAACTTGCTTCCATGCAGTAGAGATTTTTCAGGAGTAATCCCTTCCTATATAAACCTTTGCTTTACTAAGAGTCTAGATGTGAAGATCATGCTAATAGCCCAAGGAAACAAAGGGACTAAGCCTCAGGCCACCATTGTAATAATAGATATTGATACAATTAATATATATTTGTATGCAGGAACACATTTATACTTGAAAGAAGAGTTTTCCCTCTAGTTTGATACAGTCAGTATCTGTCTCTTTGGTGGATCGGGGCAGTGTTTAGTGATTCCTCCTAACCTTCCTTAACGGGTTTAATGGGATCATGAAAGAAGGGATAATACTCAGAACATTCAGTCATCATGACATAACATGCTCAGTTTTTTAAACAAATCACTAGACTAGTTCACATGAAATGCAATTTTTCCTTGAAGCACAAGCTTGCTACTGTGATGTGTTTCCAATCAGCTGTTTTAGCTTGACTTTAGCTTGACTTCTTCACACACACCAAGGAAAAAGATGAATTAGATGAAAGGGTAGTGAACATCCAAAGGAAAAAAAGAAAAAAGTGATCAATTTTTTTTTCATATTTATGCAATTGAAATACTTACTCAATTTTGACTTTGAAAATTAATAAAAATAATTAAAACTGTGATCAGTCAATGCAGGAGTTCAAGTCTCCAGCTGGGCCCAAACCCCAGTGTGAGGAAGATCCTCAGCAAAGCAGTGGACCTGTTACCTCACAACAAGTGCATCTACATTGTAGAAATAATGTAGTTTGGTACCACTTGAATTGCCATGAATAAATGTTATGGGGCCATGGGAGTTGTAGTTTTACATGATCCTTAGTCTTCTTTGTCCTAGAGTGCTGGTGCCTCACCAAACTATGAATCTCCCAGGTGGTGTCAACCTGCATACATTTTACAGTATAGATGTCCCCTTTGGCTCTCAGAAAATCTGTGGGCCTCATGAGCCCATGTTGGGAAAGCCATTTTCATTTTCCATTCTTTCCCAGTTTAGCATTACTGCTGGACATGGTGAAAGTGCTGCTAAGAAGAGTTCTATTGCACTCCAAAGATGCTGTGTCTTGTAGCTTGGAATATTACAGTTAGTAAACTCTCCCCAAAACAACTCTGTTGTACTGTCATTACAAAAAAAAGTAACTTGTTAAGGAGATCTATGCTGCTTCTAAGTTCTGTGCTCACTCTGGTTATCGTCTCTCACTTTGGGGAAAGGCCAGAGTATACTTCAAAACCCAGAAGAGTACCTGATGATCCAAACACATGTGCTGGTTTCCATACAGATCCTCTGACCAATAACTATTAGTGAGAATTTACCTACTTTAGCTCTCTCTTTCTTTAAGCACCAGGAGACATATTTTGTGAGTTATTCTTTTTACTTGACAAGTGTGTTTAAGTGTTCACCATCTTGCCATCTGTTACTTTCATTTCCTCTGCCATAATGATCCATCACTAAACTCTATCAAGAGCTCTGTTCTGGTCTCCTAGAAATCAATATCTCAAAGAGACTGAATATGTCCAGCGGACAGGTCCTTTAAATCATACTGCACATCTAGAGACAGAGCATTCCTGCTTCCCAATGAGATGTGTTTTTGTCTGACATAGAATCATACTATGCTTTGAAATTATGTTTCTTGATACTCCTGAAATGTATTCCAGTTTTGCTCTCACGGGCTTCGTTAACTGTGGTATGCTTGTCTAAGCATCACATTTCATGATGGCTCTATATTGTCTTCAGTGTATGTATGCATGAGTTGCACAGGAATATGAATGTGAAGGTGTGATTGCACTTCTGCATCTCTGTAGGCATCTGGCCGACCACTGTTGGAACACGATGCTGGACTAGATGGGCCTTTGGTCAACTTGTTTCATTACTATCTATTTTGCTTGGCATTAATGGAAGGCAAGGGACTTTCAAATGGAAATGGCTTGTACAATCTTGGAAAGACAATCAGTAATGTGTTATTGTTGTGTGCCTTCATGTCATTTCTGACCAATGGCAATCCTAAGGAGAATCTATCACAAGGTTTTTTGGCAAGATTTGTTCAGAAGAGGATTGCCATTGCTTTCCTTTGGGGCTGAAAGTGTGTGACTTGCCCATGGTCACCTCAGGGGGTTTCCATAGACAAGCAAGGATTCAAACATTGGTTTCCAGAGTCATAGTTCAACACTCAGATCACTACACCACACGAAATATAAAAATGGAAAGAAACCCAAGTGTAACCTTAGTTTTTTTTATGACAAATTTCATGGCAGTTTGAGTGTTAACTTTATCAGATCATTGAAGTGTCACACCTGAAGTGAATTTTTGAGTTTTTTCCAATATCCTTAGATTTTGGAGGCGGGGAACATCTTTTAATGAAAGCAGGGAATGTTAAATATATTGTAACACGTTAGGCTTGATGATGGGTTGGATAGTAACAAAATGACCCACAATGGCAAAAGCATTTTTGCAGTTTTTATTTTCACATAAGCTAAAAAGAGCTCTAAACATGTACACACACACACACACACACACACACACACATTGAATGCCAAGAAATGGAAAGACCCTGAAATAAACAAGGGAATTATAAGTGTACTGATTTCATTACCATGGTCACATGTCTAGAAAAAAAAGAAGTCTAAAATAAACCTGTGAAAGCTTTCCTTCCTCCCTGCCCCACTTCCTGTACTCTCACAGATCACATTTGGCTTTTGATTGTCTAAACCAGGGGTGCGGTTGATTTTGTAGCAAATACCCATTAAGTGGATAAGTGAATGATGAGGTCACGCTAAATGATTTCCTTTCCTGACAGCAAAATTCTTACAACGGGCCATGGTTCATCTCCACTTTTCAAAATACCTTTCATGGCAAACATAAATAAAGTCTTCGAATGTTTGCTTGGCTTTCCTATTCTTTCAACTCTTGAGTACTTGACTTCCACCATCTTTAACTTCTATTTACTTAGGACATAATTGGGGAACATGTGAATTAGTTGGGTAGCACAATTTGAACTCTTAGGCCTGTCACGCAAAGGCTAATAGTTGCGGATGTTCCAATGAAGAAACCACACTTTTCTCTTTAACTGCTATCTCATGATTGAAATTGAGGTAATTAGTTGTTATGGCTATAGAATGTTTTAATTGGTTCTTATCCCATTTCTTTGTGCACTTCTGTATGACTTGAAGCTGAGCAGGACTTTTTTTTGTTCTTCCCCACTCCCTAATCCCTTACAGTCTCCTCTTTGATCAAAGGTAGCACAGATGTAAACTGAAGATGGGTTCTTGGAGGAAATGAAGTCCTTCAATCTCAGCTGAGCCATGTAACAACATGAGTAACAGGCATATCATAAATGATTATCAAGGCAGCTGGAGTCAAAGGAGACTTTCACATGACTGCAAATTGGACTAACAGTGGAATGCTTGGGTTGTGTCCCAGGTGCATGTAGGAACCGTGCAAAACAAGACATGATAACACAAGTGCCAACCAGTAGATAATGAATCTGTGGTAATGATGAATGCACTCCCAAGGTACAGTGCGAGTTTTACAGGAG
Organism: Anolis carolinensis; assembly: GCF_035594765.1. Classification (NCBI taxonomy): domain Eukaryota; kingdom Metazoa; phylum Chordata; class Lepidosauria; order Squamata; family Anolidae; genus Anolis; species Anolis carolinensis. The sequence continues at coordinate 252,270,304 of NC_085842.1, read as the reverse complement.
GATAAAACTTTATCTCTCCATGTCATTGCTATGCCATCTGATTCCTGCACAGGGCACAGCACAAGACTTACATTTTATTTTAGAAGAAAAAGCCCAGGTAAAGAGAGATGTACGGGAAGTGGGAAGCAGGTAGATGAGGGAGCTTGAAATCACTTTCTGTGAATGGGCCCCTGTCAGACCAGCTGGATGCAATTATTGTTGTATGAAAAGCAGGCATTACTCGGCATACCTGGTTCAAACTCTCATGAATAGCCCCATGTTCCTTTCCTGCTTTGTCTCCTGCTCAAACGTACAAACATTTAAATAACACCAAATTTGCAAGACTGGAGGGGTCATTTGGTTTTGGTTTAATGTTTTTTTAAAAATAGTTCATCACTGAGTTCAATTGTTGAACACACTGCTGAAACTTGATATTTGTGTCTTCTCGACACAAGCAGACAATACAAGCTTTTTAATATAAAGAAGTCCCAGACATTACACAGTGTACATTACACCTGAGAAGACAGATTTATCTTTCATTTTCATCTTATAAACATGTTAATGCAGAACTCATACTCCCTGCCAAACAATGGAATTACATATTATTTTCACATCAGATCTGGTTATCATACCTTTCAAGAAAAAAAGAGAAAGAAATCTAACACAAATGGAAATGAATTGGCTTTGTGCAACTTCAGAGATTGATTGATGTTTGTGTAACCAGGAAAGAGAGCTGTTAGTGCAACCTGAGAACAGTTGTGTATCAAGTTAGCTTTTCTAAAGTCAACATGTGATTTTAATATTAGTGGAAAAGCAGGCTGTATAAATGTTGCATTGCAGGTTCATCTGTTCTAGCAAATGGCAATAGATGCTGGAATTTGCAATCCAACATCATTATGGCATGTCCCTCACAAATTATGTGTTGAATTTGTCCTGTCAATTATCTGAACTGGAGTAATGTGTTAAGGCATCAATTGACAAGGAATCAAATCTATAGTACTGTATATGAGAAAGTGGGATCTAATGGTTATCGCATTGGACTGGAACTTGGGAAACCCATGTTCAGATCACCCTTGGCCACGAAGCTAACTTCTAGCCTTTGGGACAGTTATTATCTCAAAACCTATCCTATAGCACAGGTTTGTTGTACAGATAAAAAATGGGGAGGAATACTGTGTACAATGGCTTGGTATCCTTGGAAGAAAGTGGGGACATATATGTGACGACTATGGCTACCGCCAACCTCATTGCAACTAAAACTACTTGCAGTCATAATCAAGGAAACCTTTTGGTTCAAGCGATTGACATTTTTGCATGAACCCAAACTACCTTGACGTCTTTCTTTAAACCTCTTACTAAACAGCAGCCTGAAACCATACATTTCTTGGTTGTTCATGCTTTTTGAAGACAGGGACTCCCTTCTTTTTGTAACTGATTTCCACAGTAGCAGCATTCTGGGCAATTATCAGTAAGGGCGGAAGCCTTTAAGCAAGCCAGATGCTTCGGGTGGGGAAGAAACTTGGATGCAAGAATGAGCAGAAGAAATAGCATGGCAGGTGTTTACATAGAGGCGCACACACATGCATATACACACATTCTCCCTCCTCTGATTTCTTGACACATGGAGAACAGCAGTATGCCTATACACTCCATGCTGTATGTCAACTTCAAACATAGGCCAACTCATCCGTGGCAATGGCAGCAATTAGAAGAAGTGAAATCCAAACAAACTGTAGTAACTTGAAGACTCTGAAAGGCAAGAGACACACACACACTCGTCCAGTATACCCTCCCACCTGCTACAGTGAGGGGAGTTAATGGAAAGATAAACTTCAAACCAGCTAGTAGTTTACAGACTGTCATCAACTCACTGTGCTGATCTTTGCAATAAGGAAATGCCTATATTTGCACGAACAGAAGTGACCTGTACTATTTAGGATTTTTTTTTTTTATCCCTGTGTTTAATGGGCAGAATACATCAAAGATTTTTTTCCAATACAGAAGGGAAACAAGGCACACATAAAATCTGTGGTTTGGAGAAGGAGCATTTTGCAATGAGCGATTTCCAAAATGTTCTTTTGACCTGGGTATTCAGTGCATAATTTTTTATTTTGTCACCTTGATCTGAATGGGCAAATAAGTGATAAGATCATGTGAGCCCTGAGTCAACCTTGTATCTGAATAACTGGATATTTCTTTTAGAAATAACTGCATTCTGTCACTCAGAAAAATGAGGCTGTTGTAAAAGTACAGTAAGACTTTGTATCTGTGGGACTGGAACTTGCATCCAAAATATGTTCTCCTTAGGCAGTTTCTGGGTCTTCTAGCATGATTCCATGGTATGAATTGTGCTGGAGGACCTAGAAATGCTAGAGTGGTCTTCTTTGGGCATTTTTCAGTCTTCCAGTGTAATGTTTCTGCTGGAAGTGGTTCATTCTAACAGGCTTCACTATTATCCATAGCCTCATGTTTCCACAGTTAGTTCAGAAACATATCCCCCGTGGATACGGGGGTTACACTATACCAGCTGTAATCACAGAATTCAGCTGATGGTATTTTCTCCATGGCTTGTTAGAATATTTTTTTAGATTACAACTCCAAAGCTTTGCTGGCCTACTACATAAATATACTAGCCCTATGCATGTATCTCAACAGCAGGCTAACTGACTTTCACAGAAGCAGGCTTTCACCCCGTCTGGGGGAGGGAGGCTGATGCAGGACATCTCATGTCATCGTGTAACTTCTAGTGTAGGCCTCACCCCGAACCAAATGCTTTCACTCCAGCATGGGAGCCCTCTCTGTGAGGACAACTCTTTCTCCATGTGATGGGAAAAGTGTCGTGAGAGGGAGCTGCACACAGGGAGACAGATTCATCCCACTACTCTCTCATTCCCCACCAGAAGCCAGGTGAAGTGGGATGCTTTGCCTGGCCTTTCTGATAAGGTTGTTAGAGATCTTTGAACATTTAGCATCAAAGTTTGAAAGGGATTTGTAAGCATCAAAGTTTGAAAGGGATTTGTAAGCATATTCAACTGAACTCACCCATTGTCAGGACCCAGGCTGCAAAGGCACCAATAACCAAACACAGAGGCCAGAATCTATCTAATATCTTTATTGAAGGAATATATAAAGTTAATAAAAGCAAGTATATGAAATAGTCCAAAAGCAGACCTTTCAGGAAAGGTCTAAATTAGTCCAAAAAAGCGATGTCCAATATGAAATATTAAGGTTCAAAGTTGTAATCCAATAACCGAAACACTCACTTTGCCAGGCAAAGTGAGGGGAGATGACAAGGTCCTTTAGTCCATAAACTTGAGCAAGGCTAGGAAATAACTTGATACTTGAAACAAGGCTTAAAACGTGGAACAAGGTAACAAGGAACAAGAACAAGGTCCGTGGAAAAACTTGGTAAAATCCGTGATACAAGGCAATGTTTAGTCCTGGGAAACAAGCAAGGTCCGTAGGTAAACAAAGGCAGAAACAGGAGCGAAGGCTGGAAAGCAGGGCAAGGCTTGAGCAGGAGCGAGGCTTGAAACGGAGCGCGCTGTCCAGACACAACTCGCTCCGGAGGTTGACGAATTGACTCCGCGAAGTTACTTCGCGGGTAAATCACCTATATAGAGTCTAACTTTCCCGCCGAAGCAGTTCTCTGGGAACCAGAAACGAAAGCTAATCTTTGAGACCAGATGTTTGACTCCTTAAGGATTCTCACGAAAAAGCAGACTTAATTGGCTGAATTCTTGGCTGCTATCCTCGCACTCCTGCGCGAAGCAGCTTCCAAACCTCTCTGTTGTTTACAAAACTCATGGCGGGAGAACACAGGGGAAGTGGGCTCCGGATTTGTTTGACATACTTCTGGGTCACAACTCTCTTGCAGGTGCAAGGTTCCCAGATCTGCCTGGGAAAGATCTGGCTGGGAAGATTCCAGTTCAGACTGGGAAGGTAAAAAACCCAAGTTTTCTTCATCATCAGGCATTACAGTGTCATAAGCAGGACTACAAGGCCCATGAGTCATCACACTATCCCCCTCCTCAGGGCCCCTCCCAAACTGGGACTCTCTCCCCGAAGCGCGAGGCCGCGGTTTGGTGGGATAAGTCTGATGAAAGCGACGGGTTAGATCAGGAGCGTGAACTGTGGAGGCGTCTTCCCAAGAGCGCTCCTCAGGGCCAAAACCCACCCAGTCAATGAGATATTGCAGGCGGCGGCGGTGAAAGCGAGAATCTAAAATGTCCTCAACCTCGAACTCCTCCTCCCCATTCATCAAAACAGGAGGGGGAGCCGGTTGGTCTGTATCAGGACGCACACCATCCGCCGGAAGGAGCAGGGAACGGTGAAACACTGGGTGGATGCGCATTGAACGCGGAAGTTGGAGTTTGAAAGTCACGGGGTTTAATTGCGCCACCACTGGATAAGGGCCAATGAAACGGGCATCTAACTTCCGGCAAGGGCGGTGGGAGGGCAGAAAGCGAGTGGACAGGAAAACCCGATCTCCTACCTTGATTTCGGGGCCCGGCTGGCGATGTTTGTCAGCGTGGCGTTTATAGTCCTCCTTGGCTTGGTCCAGTTGCTGGAGCAAAAGTTGTTGTACCGCTGTGAGTTCCTGCAGCCAATCCTCTGCTGCGGGAACTTCTGAAGTTTCAATGACAGGGGGAAAGAAACGTGGGTGGAAGCCGTAGTTTGCAAAGAACGGCGTTTCTTTTGTAGAAGCTTGAACTCCATTGTTATAAGCAAACTCTGACAGTGGTAACAGAGAAGCCCAATTGTCCTGTTGGTAGTTTACATAACAGCGAAGATACTGCTCCAAGGTGGCATTGGTGCGCTCCGTTTGCCCATCTGTTTGAGGATGATGAGCTGAAGATAAGCGAGAGTCTATGCCCAATAGTTTTTGTAGTGCCTTCCAAAAACGAGAGGTGAATTGAGATCCACGGTCTGAGACTAAACTCTTGGGCAATCCATGTAGTCTGAAAACATGTTGAAGGAATAGATCTGCAGTCTCTTTGGCCGTGGGGAGACCTTCACAGGGTATGAAATGGGCTAACTTGGTGAAAAGGTCCACCACCACTAGGATCGTGGTGAATCCACAGGAAGGTGGTAGGTCAGTGATGAAATCCGCAGAAATTATTTCCCATGGGCGAGATGGGGTAGGAAGGGGATGTAAAAGCCCTGAGGGTTTCTCCCTTCTTATCTTGGAGCGCTGGCATACTGGGCAGGTGTTGACATATTTTTCCACATCTTTGCGGATCTTGGGCCACCAAAAATCCCTTAGGATCAGATGCATGGTTTTAAATAGTCCGAAATGCCCTGCTGGTTTGCAGTCATGACACAGACGAAGCGCTTTTTCCCTGCCCGGTCCGGGTGGGATATAAACATGATTTCTATAGCAAAGTAGTCCATCTTTAAGCGAAAAGGGAAAATGCAGACCTTGACGAAGTTGGTCCTGCGCCCAGGCATCTGCTTGCTGACTAGCCCTGATTTCTTGAGCACAGATGGGTCCTGGAGTAGAGGAAGTTGAACCAATGGGAGTGGATTTGGTGTTCCCCACTGTGAGCGTGGCAAAGTTCTCGGGTTGTAGTAGTTGGGATTCAAAGGTCTCCTTGCGTCCTGCAGCGTATTCCGGTTTACGTGACAGGGCGTCTGCTTGCTTGGTTTGGGCTGGGGTCACATAATGGATCTGGAAGTTGAAACGTTCAAAGAATAAAGCCCAACGTTGCTGCCTCTGATTTAGTTTGCGGGCAGTTCTTAGATGTTCTAGATTTCGATGATCAGTGTGGACTTCAATGGGAAATTTGGCCCCTTCTAGCCAATGTCTCCAAGTTTCAAAGGCTGCCTTTATGGCCAGTAGTTCCTTTTCCCAAATGGTGTAATTTCTCTCTGGTGTGGTTAGTTGACGGGAGTAAAAGGCACAGGGATGAAGGTGGTCTCCCACCGGTTGTAAGAGTACAGCCCCAATTGCCACATCCGAGGCGTCCGCTTGCACAACAAAAGGGGTTCCAGGATCTGGGTGCTGTAGAATTGGCTGGGACGTGAATAATTTCTTTAGTTGCTGGAACCCTTTCTCTGCTTGATCAGTCCAGCGGAAGGGCTGTTTTCCACGGATGCAGCTAGTGATTGGGTCAGACCAGCGGGCAAAATCTGGAATGAACTTGCGGTAATAGTTCGCGAACCCCAAGAAACGCTGCACCTCTTTCTTGTTAGTTGGCGCCCGCCATTCCAATACTGCTGAAACCTTGGCTGGATCCATGGAGAGCCCTAGAGGCGAGATACGGTAACCAAGGAAATCTACCTCTTGTAGATCGAAAGCGCATTTTTCCAACTTGGCATAAAGTCCATGATCTCGCAAACGTTGTAACACCATTTTGACGTGGTTCTCATGTTCTGATTGTGATCTAGAAAACACCAAAAAATCGTCCAGGTAGATTATCAAGAACCGATCTAGATAGTCCTGAAAAATATCATTGACAAAATGCTGGAACGTTGCGGGGGCTCCGCATAATCCATAATTCATAACTCGGGACTCGAATAATCCGAATTTAGTCTGAAAGGCAGTCTTCCACTCGTCCCCTTCTCTGATGCGAACTAGATTATAAGCCCCTCGAAGATCCAGCTTGGTGTAGACCTTGGCTCCTCGAAGTCGGTCCAGTAGATCCGAGATTAAGGGCAGGGGATAACTGTTCCGCTTGGTGATATTGTTCAATGCTCTGTAGTCCACCACCAAGCGTAATTCCCCTGACTTCTTCTTCACAAACATCACTGGGGAGGCGGCTGGGGATTGGGAGGGTCTGATGAATCCCTTGCGAAGGTTTGTCTCTATGAATTCCCTGAGAGCTTCTTGCTCCGGTTCAGTCAGGGAGTATAGGTGCCCTCGCGGGATCGGGGCCCCCTCCACCAAGTCAATGGCACAGTCATAAGGTCTATGTGGGGGTAATTTCTCGGCTTCTTTTTCATTGAATACATCCCAATACTCGGAGTACTTCTTGGGCAGGGTGATGATGGGCTCGGTCTCTGTGGCATGGCAGACCTTGGCTACGAGGCAATGGTTTTGGCAGTACTTTGAAGCAAACTGCAGTTCTCTGTTGGACCAGGAGATGCTTGGGTCGTGGAGAGTCAGCCACGGGATTCCCAAAATCACAGGGAAATGGGGAACCTCGGTAACAAAGAAAGAAATCTCTTCCATATGTTCCCTTATCCACATCCTGGTGGGTTCTGACCACTGGCTTACGGGCCCCGTCTTGAGGGGGCGGCCGTCTATGGCTTGCACCACACGGGCATTCTTGAAGTCATGATATTGTAATCCCAGAGAGTCGGCATACTCTCTGTCAATGAAGTTGTTGGTGGCTCCGGAGTCTATCATGGCGTGGATCATGACGGGTCCCCTTTTTGCTGACCATAAGGTGACCACTAGAAGGAACAGGACCCCGGTTGGCGGCTCTTGAATGGGTTTTCTGACCGGGTTGGCGAGCCTCTCTACGCCCGGTCGTTGGCTTCCCCCGCCGGCTGTGTGCCAGCCGCCTCAGACGCCTTCGTCTCCGTGGAGGACGCCGCCGCAAGACGGGCGGCGGGCTTCCCTTTGGCTGGACACTCTGGCGAAGTGGCCCCCATTTCCGCAATACCAGCAGAGATTTAAGCGTTGGCGACGGGCCTTCTCGGCGGCATCTAACCTGGGTCGCACGTTGCCCAACTGCATCGGCACCTCCTCGCTCCCTCTGGGGTATGGGGTTGGTGGTGGGGGTCTCCACACTGGACGCGGCTGGACGCTGGCGGGAGCGGGGGGTTTTGCCCCAGCTCTACCGCTCTGACCACGTACCCATTGTTTCCTGTTGGCAATCAAGACTTCAGCCCGTAAACATTGGTCAATGAGTGCTTCGAGGGACTGGGGAGGGTCCACCTTGGAGATTTCTTCCAGCATTTCAATGTTGAGACCCTCCCGAAATTGTCCCCTGAGGGCTACATCGTTCCAGCCGGTGCTGTGGGCCAGCACTCGGAACTCAGCTATGTACTGAGACATGGGTCTGTCTCCTTGAAAGAGGCGCCGGAGTTTATGGCCGGCTGCCTCCAAATTGTCCTCGATTCCCCAGGTCTCCTTAAGGTGATCCAAGAAGCGTTGCGCTGTTCTTAGGTGGGAAGAGGCTTGATCGAATAGGGCCGTCGCCCAGCTGGCCGCTGGTCCGTCTAGAAGGCTGTAAACCCACGCCACCTTGATGTCTTCTTGGGGAAACTCGGCGGCACGGGCCTCTAGGTAAGCCTGGCACTGGCGGCGGAAAACTTGGACCTTGGAAGCTTCTCCAGAAAACTTAGTTGGCAACGCCATGGCCGGGAGGCGGACTCCGCGCTCCCTCAATCCTTTTATTTCTCCATCCTGCGCGTTGAGTCTGTCACGGATGCGATCCACTTCATCTTTGCTGATGGTGTAGCTGAGCGGCTGCCCAGCCGGCGCGGCTCCGGTCGACATTCTGGCCTTGGTTAATTGGTGCTTATGGGTGGCGGAGTCAAACTGTCAGGACCCAGGCTGCAAAGGCACCAATAACCAAACACAGAGGCCAGAATCTATCTAATATCTTTATTGAAGGAATATATAAAGTTAATAAAAGCAAGTATATGAAATAGTCCAAAAGCAGACCTTTCAGGAAAGGTCTAAATTAGTCCAAAAAAGCGATGTCCAATATGAAATATTAAGGTTCAAAGTTGTAATCCAATAACCGAAACACTCACTTTGCCAGGCAAAGTGAGGGGAGATGACAAGGTCCTTTAGTCCATAAACTTGAGCAAGGCTAGGAAATAACTTGATACTTGAAACAAGGCTTAAAACGTGGAACAAGGTAACAAGGAACAAGAACAAGGTCCGTGGAAAAACTTGGTAAAATCCGTGATACAAGGCAATGTTTAGTCCTGGGAAACAAGCAAGGTCCGTAGGTAAACAAAGGCAGAAACAGGAGCGAAGGCTGGAAAGCAGGGCAAGGCTTGAGCAGGAGCGAGGCTTGAAACGGAGCGCGCTGTCCAGACACAACTCGCTCCGGAGGTTGACGAATTGACTCCGCGAAGTTACTTCGCGGGTAAATCACCTATATAGAGTCTAACTTTCCCGCCGAAGCAGTTCTCTGGGAACCAGAAACGAAAGCTAATCTTTGAGACCAGATGTTTGACTCCTTAAGGATTCTCACGAAAAAGCAGACTTAATTGGCTGAATTCTTGGCTGCTATCCTCGCACTCCTGCGCGAAGCAGCTTCCAAACCTCTCTGTTGTTTACAAAACTCATGGCGGGAGAACACAGGGGAAGTGGGCTCCGGATTTGTTTGACATACTTCTGGGTCACAACTCTCTTGCAGGTGCAAGGTTCCCAGATCTGCCTGGGAAAGATCTGGCTGGGAAGATTCCAGTTCAGACTGGGAAGGTAAAAAACCCAAGTTTTCTTCATCATCAGGCATTACAGTGTCATAAGCAGGACTACAAGGCCCATGAGTCATCACACCCATGCCCTGGAACCCAACAAGACACCAGGAACTTTATTTGCCTGCTTAGCAAAAAATAATTATAAAGTACTATAGTAGAGTCTCACTAATCCAAGCCTCACTTATCCAAGCCTCTGGATAATCCAAGCCATTTTTGTAGTCAGTGTTTTCAATATATTGTGATATTTTGGTGCTAAATTCATAAGTACAGTAATTACAACATAATATTACTGCGTATTGAAATACTTTTTTCTGTCAAATTTGTTGTATAACATGATGTTTTGGTGCTTAATTTGTAAAATCATAACCTAATTTGATGTTTAATAGGCTTTTCCTTAATCCCTCCTTATTATCCAAGATATTTGCTTATCCAAGCTTCTGCTAGCCCGTTTGGCTTGGATAAGTGAGACTCTACTGTACTACTAATAGTAATTTTCATTTACATTCCACCTTTTCCCAATAACAGGACTGAAGGCAGCTAATGACATAAAAAACTATGAGTTAAAATTAATACAAAATTCAGAGTAAAAGTAAAAATATTAGTGTCATCTCATATCTTTTAGTTCAATAAACTTAATTTATGGAGCGATTTAAAATATATTTTTATATCTATTGTTAGATCTTAGAATGAATTCTGCTGCAGATTCCTGAAGTTTGGCCCCAATCTATTGATAGTACTAGAATAGACCTATGCAATCAACTGTTCAGTTGTAAGTCAACTTGTATGTAAATCTCATTGGTTAAATTGCTTTCGTTCAGCTTACCAATAAGAGTCAGACTTTGGTCTATAATTATTATAAGGCGTGTTTGTAATGAAGTATGAATTTGGTTTACAGATGTTATGTTTAATTGTGTGTTTGTGTTTTAAAAGGGTAAGTATCACAGTTATTGCATCTTAGCATTCTGAGGCAGGTTGCCATAGAAACGTAGGCGGGGCCAGCTGTCATTTGGCAGAAGAGAGTTTGAAAAGAAACTTAGTCAGTCAGTCTGTGATCAGAGAACTACAGGGAAGATTGATTTTAGTCTGGGCTCTGGTGAAGCTCAGGGAACGCTGATCCTAAGTTAGGGGATCAGGGATAAAATAGGTTTGGTGACTTATTTTAAGGTAGTCTGTTAGTGGAGAAAGAACTGACGTTTTAAGAAGTTTGGAACACCTCAATATAGTTTTGTAACTGTTGAAGAAAGTGTAACTCTGAGAAGCAACATTGTAACCACTAAGCTCTGTGCCTGAAATAAACTTGTTATTGTTCTTTCAACATCCAAGCCTCTGTCACACATATTCTAAACTAAGTTAGGCTACCATCTAAAGTGAATAAGAAGAAGAAAGGGAAAAAAGATTCCCCTCTGCCTGAGTTCTTTACAGTGTTAATCAGCCTTTTAAAAATTCAAGGTCTTTTTGATTTTATCTCTTTAAATTTTGTGTATTATCTGGAAAAGCTATTATGTTTTGTTGTGTAAACCAGTGGGGTGGGCAACATGGGGCCCCCCATTATTCTTAGTCAGTCTAGCCTATGGTGAGTTTGGGAATGATTGCTATTACAGTCCAATATCGCCTAGAGACTGACTTGCTTCTCGGGAAAGTACAGACTTTTTTTCAGTCTGCTTTGGAAAAGCAGCATACAAATTAATGAAAGAAAAAGAAGAGAAGGAAGCATATTTTGATTTGTTTGCTAGTATTTATTCTTAAGGAAACTAAAGAATCTTGGCCTTAAACTCCATGGCAAATATTTGTTTTTGGTAATATATGGGATTGGTTTTCCAGTAACCCAGCCATTTCCCATTTTTACCTCAGAGTAATGTTATACCTTGTGATGTGGGATGAGGTGAACGAAACCTTTAAACACTCCTTTTACCCACAAGCCACAGAGAGAGCAGATGTCATTACAGACTTCACTTCTGAATGTTCAATGTGGCTGTGCTGGGCGGCTTTTAAAATACCATCACTTCTGTGTTCTTCAGCTGCAGACTTCTTATGAACTGGAGCATCCACATAACTGCCGAAGAAGAGTGGAAATTTATTTGATCAGAACCACAGAATCTTGGCTGATGGGATAAAATAGCAGCTGCCAAACCTGAGAGCTGAGGTGACAAGTTTTTTAGCAGTGGCTGTAAAAGGCAAACTTTGGCTTCAGCTGGTGAGAGAGTATGCCCCATTGGCTCCAACAGCACTTACTTCTGAGTAAATACACATAAGGCTGTATTATTATTCTCCCTTTCTTAACAGTGTGTATACTCAGCCATTCCATCCAGCTTCTAGGGGAATATAAAAATGATGTTTTCTTTAAAATGTTTTTCTTAACTTTCTTTGAACATACAGTTTGGTCAAAATGTTCACAGCATCAATGAGCCACTGATCTTAGTGGAGAGAATTAGTCAGATGCTCACTTATACCACTGAAATCATACAAACACTATATATACAGAGAAAGAGAAAGAGAGAGAGAGAGATTATTAAAGAGCAAAGATGGATGACCATTACATTGTGCTGCATTTTTGAGGGGCCTGCTGGTGCAGGCTGGGTCTGCCCAGGATGTAGGAGTGGGACAGGAGCCCCTCTGTGAGGCTGGAGCCCCCCTGAGAGTGTGTTGGTGGCCCCCCTCCAGCCCCCGTGGCTGTGGTGACAGAGGAGTTGGAGGTCCCCCCAGAATTCTTGGTTGGCTGCCTGCCAGAGAGGCACAGAATGGTGCACAAGCACAATTCATATTCCCTGGGTCCCCGGAGGTGCTGCAGTGAATGCTATCTTTGTCCTCGTCATTGACATGACCACTATGGTGCACATCAGTTTCTGCATGAGGAGGTGAGGAGGGTGGAACGGAGGCTGTTGCCAGATTCCCAGGGGACCTGGTTCTTCCAGACCATGGCGGACGGAGGGTTGTGGCTGATCCTGGCCCCCGAGGCCCAGATTGTCACCATCTGCCCTGCTTTAAGGGTGAACTTCAGGGTGAATCGATAAAAGATGGGTGCTTCTTTTCCGTTCTGCCGTTTGATCTGTCAATCGAGTTCATGGTCCTTGCTGGACTTGTTGCTGAGGTGAACAAACTTATCCTCCAGGTCTACCTCCTCCATGGCCACTCTTCCTCTCGTCCTAGCAAGATGGGAGAAGTTGGTGTGGCTCTCTGCGCTGGCCCCCAACTTCCACTTCTTGGTTGAACTGTGCATTGAGGAGGAATAATGATAGTTGCTCTTCGGGGAGTTGGAGCTGATAGACAGGTGCAGCCTCTTCTCTTCCTCCAGGAGCTTGTGGTAGGTTCAATGCTTGATCTCCATGTCGAGGCCCAGCTTGATGTCCAGCAACTCCTGGTATCCATCCAGCTGCTGCAGGACAGCCATCTCTTGCTCCTTCTTGGCCAGGATCTGGCAGCTGCTGTCCCACTCCCACACCAAGGCATCCTCCAAGTCCTGCAGCTTGGCCTCCTTGGCCACCATCTGCTTCTGCAGCTGGCTGAGCTCAGCGGAGAGGGTGTCAATGCAGATGCGTGCCTGCTGCAGCTCCTCGTGGGCATGCTACTGTTCCTTTCAGCTGACTGCTTGGCATTCTCCAGCTTGGCGCTGTAGGTCTTCTTCAGCTCCTCCTTGTAAATGCACAACTGGGCCTTGTGCTTCCCCCTCAGGTCCTGCAGGGCCTTGGCCAGCTTGCTCTGAAACTCCTGCTGCCGCCCGCTGACCATCTTCACCAGCTGCATCTCGTGCCGGTACTCGCTCTTGTGCAGCTTCTCTCTGTGCATGTACTTTTGGAAGTGCATCTCCTTCTTCAGGGTCTGGAAGTGGTTCTCAGCATGAACCCAGTGCAGCATTTCATCTGAAGCTGCTTCTTGACCTCAGCCAAAGCAGCTTCCAACTTGGTCAGCTGGGCCTGGAGGTCCTGGAGGTGGGTGTCCAGGCTGCACTTCTCTCCCAAGGCAGTGCCGAGGGCAAACTCCTTGGAGTTCAGCAGGGCTCCTAGGTCCTTTAGCCAGGCCTGAGCCGAGAGCAGGTCCCCTTCCTTTTTGGCATTCCTGGCCTGGAGCTCCTTGTGTTCCTTGCAGAGCCTGGCGAGCTCGAGCTGGACGCGCTCCTCTGTCTGGTGAAACTGAGGCTTAGGTCTGTGTGTGTTTCCAAACAAAATGTAGGCATAACAGTTTGAATGTTGGACTAGTTTGAATTCCCTCTAGCCTTTAGAATCCCACTGGATGATGTTGAAGCCACTCTCTCTGAGCCTCAGAGCAAGGCAATGTCAATATCCTCAGAACATCTTACCAAGAAAAACCCATGATAGATTTTCCATAAGTCTGAAGATTCACAACAATAACAACAATGTCCCTGTTTCCTTAATTTACAGTCCATATTGGATGATTCTGCACCCATAGACTCAATTTTTCATGGCTTGAAAATATTCCAAAAAATTCCAAAAGGAAAACTGGTTTTACCATTTTATATAAGGGACATAATTTTACTATGTCATTGTATATAATGGGACTTGAGTATCCATTGACTGATTGTACTATATTGCTGGCCTCCTACCAATTAAAGAGAACCCCATGAAGGTAAACATGGCCATGGTACATGACTGTTGTCTCACACATGAGCTGTGATCCAAGACTCTAGGATCTATCAGTTGTGCTGGTGCAAGAAACATGGCTGGACTCCTTATCCTCTACTCCATCTTCATAAACCCTAGGCATAGCAGATCTGGTCATGTTGCATTTTGTCATATCCGAATCATATTAATAAATATTGGTACTTCTGAAGACTTGGATATGCTGAGATTTAGCAATAGATTATTTATAGATAACCTGTGACCTGTTTAGATACTAAAACCTAATTTATAAGTTAGTTTATAAGTTTTTAGTGGTCAGAGCCTTGGGGATTTTGAATCAGGTCCTCCCAGTTCCTAGCTCCTCACCCATGGCTGTTAGACATATGACCTCTTCACACATGCCGCTTGGGTTGCAATTCCAGCAGTGCCCATCCGGGGGTGTGGGTAACCCATCGCCACACACCCCGCATTGCCTGCCTCACTTATGTCCCCATCCCATGAGGGGAAGCATCCGCTGCCTGACTCCTGTCATGTTGCTGCCACAGCGACATGTTCTGGTTCGCCTTCTCCTTTATGATGGAGCCCCACCGGAAGTTGTAGTGAGTCATGGGATGGGAACTGGCGGGCTCTGTCATAAAGGAGAAGGCAAACAGTTGCATACCGCCAATTTTGCCCTTTTCTAATGAGTTTGTTAAAACTACAGAACTTCATTGACTTCACAAAATTCTTAATATTACTGAAATGTCAGCCCCCTTTTGCTCATTTATCTTTATCATGTACTGAGACTAGAATGACAACTATTTTGTGCTAAAACAATACCAATCCCCCCCCCCCCCCTTAGCTGGTTTTACGCATTTGTCATCTGCGTTTCAGACTGGTATAGATAACAAGATTAGCTGGTATTTCTGGGCAACAAATGAGTATAAACAGAACAGCAGGATTTGAAATCCTTGGCTAAGCATATATAGGTTTATACTAATCACAGAGGAAAAAACGTTTGACATTTCTTTCAACTCTTTCCACTCAATTCATTGCTGGAATGAGGTGGTGTACTCAAACGTCTGCTTTAGTCATGTACTGAACAAGTATTTTCAAGACAGATTGGCAAACCCAGCTGAAAAATACCAATACAATATGCATTGCAGGAGTCATAGAAACTAGCAGAGTAAGAAAATTAAACATGCACATGCCGTCTTTTGAAAATTATAGAGGAACGCACATAGGATCTTTTAAAAATGAACAGAAATAATTTGCTCTTTCCTTTCCCATAATACAAGAGTGTCCAAGGCTATTGCTGGAGTCATAGCCATTTGTTCTAAGACTGAGAAAAGGAATGCTTTTTCCAAGTAATAATTTTTTTCAAGTAATAATTTTTGAGAATTTGCCACCATGAGTTCTAGTGAAGGATCCTGGCTTCATTTGTTTCTTCGTTATTTCTAGGACTGATTATAGCTAATCACTCAGAGCAATGTATTTAACAACCCACAAGTTCTAAATAAATTAAATTTAAAATGATAAATCAATTGGAACTATTTGGCTGGTATCCTGTTGTGAATTATGTTCTGACCAACGCAATAACCAAAGTTGTCCCAAATTCACTTCCTTCGTTTGACAGTACTGGAGTAGGCAAGGATGTATCTAACTGTAACGGGATATACCACATGTATATCACCTGCACTGGAAATTGTGACTGTTCAAGACTGGTCTTGTAACCCCTGTCAATTTTGCATTCCTGCCCTAAGGGGATAAACACCAAAATTTACATGAAATTCAGATAATATCAACTTCTTGAAAAAGAGATTCCCCATTGTTGTTGTTTTTTATTTTTTCTATTTCTCTTCTGTAAATCTCAAGCAAATTCCTCGTGCCTGTTTTTGGAGTTTTGATAATATTGTCTGCAAAGGTAACATTTCAAACTGTAACCTCTAATTTTCCAGTGTTACAGTTGAAAATTTTAACATGCTACAATTTACACAGACATGCCAGCTTGAAAAACATGCACACAGAATTGCTGTAGGGCATCACACCTTATACATTTTTAATATTCATGCATATAGAAACTACAGCTGGAATTTTCTGAAGTAGATTAATTTGAAGAGAGAAGCCAATTTAATATAGCCAGCAAAAATGCTTAAGATTTTTTTTTTAAATAACGGAAATTAAACTGTTTTATAAATGCTCTTTAACAAGTGCAAGGCAGTGATTAAACTCAGAAATCCAGGAAATTCAGAGCAAATGTATCTCTGGTTCACATTTCCCACTGTGTCCCATGAACAGAGTTTGAGAATACAGGTATATGTAGTCAATGCCATCCTGCACTGTTTTCACAGTTCTGCAATAGATGAAATATACTTTGGGTGAATTAAAGGTGAATGTAGCAATAGGGAAAATATAGGTCAGAGCAGCCTATTAAGTTGATCTCCTTTGCATTATGGGCCAGAAAGACAACCTGCTTTTAGGTTGAGGTTGTGTGATCCCTGCTAAGTACAGTAAACATGTTCGTAGTTAAAATACACCAACTAAACAACTTTACTGAGGTTTCAGAACATACTATTTGGAAATTGACATGAAATATAAAGTAAAATATTTGTGAAATGATATTTCTCTTTACACAGAAAACCTTCCTCTTCCTCTTCTTTGTCTTGGAGCTTCCTCTACCCTTCTAAAAGTGGAGAGTCCCCAACCACCCAATCCAGCAGATTTTGGGGTACATGGGACTCTGTGAGTTTGGACTAGAGAATTGCCCGTATTCCCTGGTGTGCAAAGAAGACAATCCATCAATGGGATCAGTAACTGACCACAAAAGTAGTAATTGGAAGCTTAGGAAGCTTTGGAACTAAAGTTTGGAACTCTAGAGAGGCTGGAATGTCTTTCCATTGGGAGATAAAGACTTTCTTTTTTATTCAGATAGACTTTTAGAACTGACAGCCTTGGGCAAAAGGATTGGGAATTTCGGGTTGTTTTAAACATTAATGTTCAATTTTTCCAAATCTTTTTAGAGTGTATGCTTTTAATATGGTTAATGCTAAATTTCATTTTACTATTGAGTCTTTGTATATTTTAGTTGTAATCCTTTAAATGTGTCTGCCACCTTGAATCCATGTCTTGGAGAAAAGGCAGGATATGTAAATAAAATCAACAACGATCTATTATTGCTCTAACATGAAAAGTGAGTGCAAAAGATACTATAATAACAAAGCTGCTAAATTTTCTCTACTTACCTGGTAGTAAGATTCACTGAACTCATATGAAAAGATAGATATGCTTAAATTTATATAAGCAATTATACTATTTATTTATTTATCTATCTATCTATCCATCCATCCATCACGTTAGAAGCAATTGAAGATACAGATATAATATATAAAAGAAACCGCAAGGAAAGTTAAAAACTTGGCATTATACTAAATTTCCTTTGACCAGAAGCTGGCCACTTGGAGTGCCTCTTGTGTTGCTATAAGAAGGTCCTCCATTGTGCATGTGGCAGGGCTTAGACTGCATTGTAATAAGTGGTCTGTGCTTTGCTCTTCTCCACACTTACATGTCATGGACTCCACTTTATAGCCCCATTTCTTAAGATTGTGGTGGTGCCAGAGTACAGTCTGTTCAGTGCCTTCCAAGTCGCCCAGTCTTCTGTGTGCTCAGGAGGGAGTCTCTCATTCAGTATCAGTCATGGCTTGAGGTTCTTGGTTTTAGCCTACCACTGTTGGACTCTCACTTGCTGAGGTGTTCCTGCAAGTATCTCTGTAGATCTTAGGAAACGATGTCTTGATTTAAGGCATTGGTTTGCTGGCTGATATCTGGACAGAAGATGGGCCAGAGATGTCAATGCCTTGGTCCTTTCATTACTGGTTGCTACTTCCCAACAGATGTCAGGTGGTGCAGTATAATTTCTCTGGCGGTATAGGACACAGGCATCCTGTGATAATGTGCCATGTCTCATTAAGAGACACATCCACTGTTTAACATGGTGAGATGTATTCCACACTTCCATACTAATGAAGGAGAATGTGTGTCTGTGGGTGTTTCTACATTTCACAATAATAGCATTGTGATCCCACTTTAACTATTACAACTCTATCCTATGAATTCTGGGATTTATGAGTTTTGTGAGATACATAGAATTCTTTGCCAAGGACATTAATGGAGTAGTCCAGGGGAGATTTTTCCAAGCAGTTTCCCAAACATTATAGATCCCAGCATTCTGTAGTATGTGCTGTAGACAGTTGAAGGGAATCAAGTTACTATATCTCTGTGGATTGCGTTGTCGAAGGATTTCATGGCTGGAATCACAGGGTTGTTGTGTGTTTTCTGGGCTGTATGGCCATGTTCCAGAAGCATTCTCTCCTGACGTTTCGGCCACATCTATGGCAGGAATACTCAGAGGTTGTGAGGTTATCTCACAACCTCTGACGATGCTTGCCATAGATGTGGGTGAAATGTAAGGCAAGAATACTTCTGGAACATGGCCATATAGCCCGGAAAACACACAGCTCTCTGTGGATTCTCTGTGTCTTGTTTGTCATAGAGCAAAGACTGTGAAACCGTGACACCTGAAACTTGGCATAAGTATTAAAAGAAACCTACAGGTGTTGGTTTCTTTTTTCTTTCTCATGATTATTTTTTTTTCTAAAATGGATTAATTAATTTTAAGAAATTTAAATCTGTTGATAGTTTGCAGTTCCATCTGTGATAAAGCACATTTCCTAACCAACACAACCCAGAGCAGGGAATAAGTGCTTCTTCCCACTGAAAAGCCATTATATTTCTTAAAAATGAAGAGGGAAAAAGAAGGTTCTGTTTCTTGGTAGGAGAAGGAAGGAAGCTGAAGAAACACCAGGCAGAGAAAAAGAAATGTCCCTGATAAAGGAAAAGGTGTGCAAAAGAAGAAATAGCAGAGACAGGGAAAAAAGAGTGCTTAATTGGGCAAGGAACAAAATATTATTTTATTGGTTGGGCAAATATGTTACGTAATTTGTGCTACCTTTTGCCTTGTTTCTCATGATCCACAGTTGCATATTCTCCAAGATTTCACAGATGAAAGCTGGGACATGTGTGGCCAAGCAACATCAGAGTGGATATTCTTTTTGGGTGCCTTGCTCTGGTAAAGTATATGGAATGCATAGTTGCAATGTATTTACTGTAGCACATAGTTTGACCCAGAGTCCCAACGTTTCTTTGGAAGACTGCAAAATACTGAACCTTAACAGTTAAAGTTCAGGTCAAGAAAATAGACCCAACAACCTGACATCAAAGAACAAATCTGTACTTTAGAATGCAAAACAAATGGTTAACTGATTAAAAAATGAATGGAATCTTATTCTGCTCCTCATATATAATATAACCTTTTGACATTACTTTGGCTAAATTAAGTCTACCATTTTAAGACCTTGTCCTGGGCTTGACTTTTATGTTTGGATTACACCTGGTCCCGTCTGCATGTTTAAACAAAGCAATCACTTTCTACAGCAGTTGCCAAGGGTGTTGTTACAGCAGGTGTGTGGTGATCTTACAGTTTCCCTTTACAGGGAAGTAGCTCATCTGATAAGTAAGGTGACCTAAAGTTCATTCTAAAGCACAAATCATCTTATCTCTCGACATCATCTCACAAAGCTTCTACTAAAAGGAGACATCATCAGGAGGTTAACATGTGTTTGAAATGTACAGGTGTTTGGGGCTATATAGAAGTAAATTTTCCTAGAATTTTTTAGCACTAAATTATTTAAACCTTTTGGCAGATGTCAACGATAGAATCACACTGGAGGATTTAGAGATTCTTAGACAGAACACTTATGTAAGCATTTGTAAATCCTCCAGCAGGATAATGTGGTGAACTTCTAGTGGATGATGACTATAGAGCTATGCTGGAGGATCTAGATCTAGGATCCCAAACTAAGGCCCGTAGGTCCAAGGTCATTTACCCGTCCCGCCCCCAAGCTTTAGACTTAAGGTCACCCTAAGTTTGAAACAACAATCCTAATTAACTTGACTATCCCATCAGCCAAAAGCAGGCCCCTACTTCCCACTGAAATACTAGTAAGTTTATGTTGGTTGATGTTACTTTTCATTTTAAATATTGTATTTTTCATGTTTTCTTGCACTACAAATAAGATATGTGCAGTGTGCATAGCAATCCATTCATTTTTTCATACTATAGTTTGGCCCCCCAACAGTCTGAGCGACCGTGATCTAGTCCTCGGCTTAAAAAGTTTGAGGATCCCTAACCTAGATATTCCTAGAGAGGTGTTCACTCAGGTTAAAAAAAGTAGTTTTTTATTCCCCGTTTTCTTACTTTTGTGGTGCCCTTAATCCCAGAGAATGTGAAGAGCAGACTGTGTGTGTTCTTTTAAGAGTTGCAGAAGGAAGTATTCACTACCTTCTTGCACAATGTCTGCCCTCACCAGGCAAATTTCAATGGCTACAGGGCTGGAACTCTAGAAGTCAAGATGACTAAACGTAAGCTGTCCTACTTTGCACACATTATGAGATAATATGACTCACAGGAAAATACACTAATATTTAGCAAACTGGAAGGCAGTAGGAAAAGAGAAAGACTTTACTACAGTTCGATCGATTCAGTCAAGGAAGCCATGGCGTTTAGTTGGCAAGACCTGAGCAGAGCAGTTAATGATTGGCTATTTGGAGGCGTCTCATTCATGGGGTCACCATTACTTGAAGTTAACTAGTCAGCAAATAAGAAAATGAACAATGATCCAATTATACATTGTGTGTTTTACTAGCCCAAATATGAACATCAATAACTAGCAAAGGGAAAAATAAGAAAAGATGGGGAAAGGCAGATGAACTCAAGGGGATTATTTAATTCTAAAATCATTTGGCTTTTCAGGATGTAAAATGGGTTATGTGTCTCTGTGGGGAATAGTTTCTCTTGCAAGAGTGATTGGGTAAGTTTGCCGAGATTTCCTCCAAGGATTGAGTCTTGCTCTGATTCTGCTACAATCTCTGAAAAACCACAAAGCAGAGTTCGTGTAACTCTCTTCCAGACAGTTTCTCTCCCAGCAATGGCAGCATTGTCCACTGTGATCAAGGGCCAGGCTACAGACACACACACATACACACATATATCTGCCTTCCTTCAACATCTGGAATTCATTTTGTGCTTGAAGGGACTGCGCATAAGAGGCAGACAGAATTCAATAACATCTCTCTCCTGCCTCATTGTTGGCTGCCTCAGATGGTCAGATAATGAGAGCACTACTGTGAGTGAAAGTGTTTATGTGTTTATGTGAAGGCAGGTATGTGCGGGGGTTTTTTGTGTATGAAAGATTTTATTATTTAATGCTGTGTGTTCAGCCGGACACTAACTAGGGATATCATTAGGGCAGAAGTGTTGCACAGAGACGGAGTCAGATGAGCCATGGATGCTATATGCAGATTTTAGAGAAACACTTTTGCATAGTGAAAATCTGTGATAATTTCCCCCTGTTTTGGAGTTTAATTCAGTTGCAATGTTCAAAGATCCCTTTTTTTGTCCCAATTCTGCAACAGCAAACTCTGTCTGCTTTCATTAGCACATGTTTTAACTTGCTGCCAGGGAATCAACTTTGACCTCCAACATGTTTATGAGAATGAGAACCACTGGTGAGCAACACTGCCCAAACTTGGCTCTCTTAAGCTGTTTTTCTTTCCCAATTAAGTCTCGGATCCGGACAGCATCCCCTGAGTAAATCCACTAAGCAGTGTGAAATCATTATACCAATTTCAGCTTCACACACATCATCCTAAATGGCTGCCAGAGGTTAGATGAATATCTGAGTTTCATTTCCCTCTCTTCATGGACTAAAATGGAACCATTCTACCAAACTTTGCAGGAACACAAAGAATTTCCCTGGATCTCGTCTGGTAATATATAAAGCTCAGGCTTTGAATGTCATTAGCAATCAACGGGATAAGCTGAACTTATATGAGGAACTATTTCCTGAAATTCCTATACCATGCTATGAACTAAAACTGGCATGAAAATGCTTTCAGATAGTCAAATGCAGTACAGGCAATATATGTATTTTATTTATCATTTATTTATATCCGCATTATCTCTCCATAAGGAGACTTAAAGTGGCTTACAATGAAAAACATTACAACTTAAAATATACAAATATACAATAATAAAACAGTATTATCATTGTATTTTATTATATATTAACAGTAGTATTATATTTAATACTTTTTATGTATTACAGTTTAGTCTCAGTTACCTCCTTCATTATCCATAATTGTTAATATTGCCTTTAAAACCATAACAAAGTTCATTTTGATACTATTAAAGTTATTTTGTTTGTTTGCTTTGGGTCTGCAAAATGGTCCATGGGGTCAGTGCCCACTGTCTCACCTACTCACATCCTACAGATCATGTCCTTCTTTAGGAATTTTCTCTATACCAGGGCTTCTTAAACTTTTCCCACTCACAACCCCTTTCCACCCAATAAATTTTTATATGAGCCTAGGTATATAAGTATATAAGATGGGTATAAAAATCAAACATTTACTGATAATAAATGAGCATTTGCAAGGCATGCTAAACAGGATGATTTCTTTTTTGTGGAGTACAACTGGAGGATTTTCTGAAGAGTCCACTGTAAAAATTGCATGTTGTTTCTAACAGTTTTGTGAAAATGGGTGGCATTCAGAAACCTTTTACTGTTGCCAAATGTTTGTGACTCCAACATTGAGCTAAGGGGATCCTGGGGTTGGGATTCACAGTTTAAGAAGCTGTTTTTAGATCCTCTAAGTGCCTTTATGGTATGCATCTACTGGAGGTTATTACAGAGTTCTGTTGGAAGACCTAGGAAATCCTAGTGAGGGTACTTCTCTGGGAACTTTCAAGATCCTGCAAGATGACTCTATGGTAACTTCTGATTGAAGTTGTTAATTGCTATTATCCATGGTCCCTAGTTTGCATGGTAAATTCAGCAAAGCATCCACCGTGACTATGGGGCCATTCTGTATGTGAAAGTAAAAAATATTGTAACTAGGAAATACCCTGACATGAAGGTCTAAGGCTGTAATCATTCAAGCAGAAAACCTTTAAATGGATGGATGTAAGCCCCATTAAGCTCAATGGGATGTAATTCCAAAGAGACTTGTAGTAAAGGTAGGTAAAGGTTTTCCCTGACGTTAAGTCCAGTCATGTCCAGCTCTGGGGGTTAGTGCTCAACTCCTTTTCTAAGCTGAAGAGCCAGCGTTGTCCGTAGACACCTCCAAGGTCACGTGGCCGGCATGACTGCATGGAACGCCGTTACCTTCCCACTGAAGTGGTACCTATTGATCTACTCACATTTGCATGTTTTCGAACTGCTAGGTTGGCGTAAGCTGGAGCTTACAGTGGGCGCTCGCTCCACTCCCCAGATTTGAACCTGGGACCTTTTGGTCTGCAAGTTCAGCAGCTCAGTGCTTTAATACACTGAGCCACCGGAGGCTTGTATAGAGCTTTTATTTAGAGATTGATTATGAAAAACCCTATAGGCACCAGATTTTGCTTGCTCTTGGAAGCTAAACAGGGTCAGTCCTGGTTAGTACTTGGATAACAGGTCACCAACTAATATTAGGCTTTTTCAGAGGAAGGAACTGACAAAACCTAAATATTCATTGCCTAAGAAAACCCTGTGAAATTCATGGGGTTGCTAGAAGTCAACAGGCAAGCTGAAGGCACATATACACATTAAATAACATAAGTTTTCATATGGGAGGTTGACCGTAGATGTGATTTAATGATAATTTGGAGGGAAGTAGTCAAATTTATGTAAAACTATCAGGCTCATGGCTCAAATTTAGGCTTTTGGGTTATGTTGCAGACACAAAAGAAGGTCAATAATTCATTAAGAACATGATCTGTTCTTTGATAGTATATTTGGTAGTATCTTGTGTAAAAACTACACACATCCATCCTTTTGTACCATGACCACATTGAAAAACTGATGGACCCATGATTTTATGATGCAGTCGGTGAGTATAGATGTGGTCTCTGATTCAGTGATTCTATGTATACACAATAGGATCCATTTGAAAGTCTTTTTTTCCTCTACTAACCTTGGAAACCCAGACAACTCCTTCCCATGGTGAATAGGCAAGGGAGCGTGGATTCCCTTTGAGCATTACCTCCCTGCTCACCTTTTCCTGACCTCTCAGGAAGGTCAAAGAGTTCCTGGAGAATCAAAGGACTAGGGAATTCCTTGTCTGATGGAAAGAGTTAGGGCATGGTCACTTGGTTTCTCTCCCCCTCCCTTTCCCCCAAGTTAATCTTTTGGTGTTTATTAGAAGAGGAACAGAGAAAGTTTGCAATCTGGGAATTAACTGCTCCTCCTCTGGCAAATACTGGAGGATTAAAGACAAAGCAGTCTGCAGTGGGAGGATGTCATGATCTAGCAAGGGCCTACTCCCTCTTCTGATTCCTAGGAAATTCAAGGGTTGAATCAATACTTTAAGGCAGGGGTCCCCAAACTAAGGCCCGGGGGCCGGATGCGGCCCTCTAAGGTAATTTACCTGGCCCCCGCCCTCATTTATAATATAATATTTTTATATCAGTTTTAATAATATAATATATTGTATATACATATAACATTGATAATATTATCATCTTATACAATACAAAACTAACAATAATATGATATAATAATATTAATTATATGTTATATATTACATATAACATTACAGTATAGTGGTATAGTTCAATATAGTATAATGCTAATATTGTGCTATGCTAATAATATAATATACTAGCTGTGCCCGGCCACACGTTGCTGTGGCAAAGTGGTGGTGGTATTGTTTAAAAGTTGTTGTGGAATTTTTATTTGACGTCATTTGTATTTTTTTAATTAATTTTATTGTAACTTATCTTTTTTATTTATTATATTTTATTATTTTGTTGTATTATTTTTAGTTTTATTATTATAGTATTTTATTGTATTAATTTTAGTGTTTTTAATTATTTTAGTGTTTTTTATTTTTTTATTGTATTATTTGTATTTATTTTATTTTTTATTCTTTTATTAACACTGGGCTCAGTGGGTTGCTAGGAGACCAAGTGGGCAGAGCTTAGCCTTCTAAGTGGCAGCAATTGGATAAAAACAATTATTTCTTTCCCTCTAATTAGGACTTTATTTTTCTTTGCTTTTTGTTGTATCAACCTAGAGGCGTGGATGATGGGTTGTGTTGTGAAATTTCGAGGTTGGGGGGCTTGTAGTTTTGTTGTTTTGTGGGTCGCCGTGATGCCATCACTCTTTTATATATATAGATTGTATGTACATACAGCTGTTCTGAGTTCCCTTCGGGGTGAGAAGAGTGGGATATAAATGTAGTAAATAAATGTAGTAAATGAATAAATAAATAATTTTGGACTTAGGCCCGCCAAAAGTCTGAAATGACTTGAAGACACACAACAACAACAACAATCCTAATTAACCTGACTATCTCATTGGCCAGAAGCAGGCCCACACTTCCTATTGAAATCCTGATAGGTTTATGTTGGTTAAAATTATTTTCATTTTTAAATATTGTATTGTTCTTTCATTGTTGTTGTTTTGCACTACAAATAAGACATGTGAGGTGCATAGGAATTTGTTCGGTTTTCCCCCCCAAATGATAATTCGGCCCCTCAACAGTATGAAGGATTGTGGACCGGCCCTTTGCTTAAAAAGTTTGGGGACCCCTGCTTTAAGGCATGCCATTCTTCACAGCCTCTTGAGATAAAGAGGAATCTAAGTAGTCCACTGCCAGTATGTGAACAGTTGTGTAATGTGTAGCCAAGCTCTAAACAGATATGCATTCCATAGAAATCTGGATGATCAGCATGTCTGGCAATAATCACAAGGACAATTTCTTTGGAAATGAGAGTTTTCAGGTCTGTTGTCTCTTATTTGGACCATACGTCCCAAAATCTGGGATTGATAGTCCAAAAAAGAGATGTTTTCGAGCCCTAGAATCATAGAATCATAGAATAGTAGAATTGGAAGAGACCTCATGGGCCATCCAGTCCAACCCCCCCGCTAAGAAGCAGGAAATCGCACTCAAAGCACCCCCGACAGATGGCCATCCAGCCTCTGCTTAAAAGCTTCCAAAGAAGGAGCCTCCACCAAAGTCTGGGGGAGAGAGTTCCACTGCCGAACAGCCCTCACAGTGAGGAAGTTCTTCCTGATGTTCAGGTGGAATCTCCTTTCCTGTAGTTTGAAGCCATTGTTCCGTGTCCTAGTCTGCAGGGCAGCAGAAAATAAGCTTGCTCCCTCCTCCCTATGACTTCCCCTCACGTATTTGTACATGGCTATCATGTCTCCTCTCAGCCTTCTCTTCTGCAGGCTAAACATGCCCAGCTCTTTAAGCCGCTCCTCATAGGGCTTGTTCTCCAGACCCTTAATCATTTTAGTCGCCCTTCTCTGGACGCTTTCCAGCTTGTCAACATCTCCCTTTATCTGCGGTGCCCAAAATTGGACACAGTATTCCAGGTGTGGTCTGACCAAGGCAGAATAGAGGGGGAGCATGACTTCCCTGGATCTAGACGCTATACCCCTATTGATGCAGACCAAAATCCCATTGGCTTTTTTAGCTGCTGCATCACATTGTAGGCTCATGTTTAACTTGTTGTCCACGAGGACTCCAAGGTCTTTTTCGCACACACTGTTGTCAAGCCAGGCGTCCCCCATTCTGTATCTTTGATTTCCATTTTTTCTGCCGAAGTGAAGTATCTTGCATTTGTCCCTGTTGAACTTCATTTTGTTAGTTTCGGCCCATCTCTCTAGTCTGTCAAGATCGTTTTGAATTCTGCTCCTGTCTTCTGGAGTGTTAGCTATCCCTCCCAGTTTGGTGTCGTCTGCAAACTTGATGATCGTGCCTTCTAACCCTTCGTCTAAGTCGTTAATAAAGATGTTGAACAGAACCGGGCCCAGGACGGAGCCCTGCGGCACTCCACTTGTCACTTCTTTCCATGATGAAGACGACGCATTGGTGAGCACCCTTTGGGTTCGTTCGCTTAGCCAATCCACCTAACCGTAGTTTTGTCTAGCCCACATTTAACTAGTTTGTTTGCTAGAAGGTTGTGGGGGACTTTGTCGAAGGCCTTACTGAAATCCAGGTACGCTACATCCACAGCATTCCCTGTATCGACCCAACTCGTAACTCTATCGAAAAAAGAGATCAGATTAGTCTGGCATGACTTGTTTTTGGTAAATCCGTGTTGACTATTAGCAATGACCGCATTTGTTTCTAAGTGTTTGCAGACCACTTCCTTAATGATCTTTTCCAGAATCTTGCCTGTTATCGATGTGAGGCTGACCGGACGGTAATTGTTTGGGTCATTCTTTTTTCCCTTCTTGAAGATAGGGACCACATTCGCCCTCCTCCAATCTGCTGGGACTTCTCCCGTTCTCCAAGAACTCTCGAAGATGATTGCCAGTGGTTCTGAAATAACTTCTGCTAGTTCCTTCAGTACTCTTGGATGTAGCTGATCTGGCCCTGGGGACTTGAATTCGTTTAGAGTGGCCAGGTGTTCCTGGACAACTTGTTTCCCTATTTGGGGTTGGATTTCCCCCAATCCTTCGTCCATTCCATGTTGCTGAGGTTGAAGATGGCTTTCTTTTTGTGAGAAGACCGAGGCAAAGAAGGCATTAAGCAGTTCTGCCTTTTCCCTATCCCCTGTCACCATCACCCCATCTTCTCCTTGCAGTGGCCCTATCGCCTCCTTTTTCTTCCTTTTTCTACCAACGTAAGCAAAAAAACCTTTTTTGTTGTTTTTTATGTCCCTGGCAAGCCTGAGCTCATTTTGCGCTTTAGCCTTGTGAACCTTTTCCCTACAGGTGTTGGCTATACGTTTGAATTCTTCTTTGGTGATTTCTCCCCTTTTCCACTTCTTGTGCATGTCACTTTTGAGCTTTAGCTCAGTTAGAAGTTCCCTCCTCTTGTGAATGTTCTCTGTAGACAGCTGTTTCTGCAGTTTACTTACACAAGCAGAGCCTTATATTCTTTTTCAAAACTCTCTTAAAAAATCAGCATTTTTTTAAAAAAAATCCACTCCCTGAATCATTCTGAGAAAGAATATAGGGAATAGGATCCTTTATGAAGTGGAATTGTTTTGTTAAATATTTCTAGAACATTATTTTTCAGTCTATCAGTCTTGTTGATATATTATTTTCAAAATAAGCTAATGAAGTTGGCTCTCTAGTATGACCCATGGATGCATAAATACATTCTGGATTTAGTTTTTTCTTGTATATACCTAGTACTCTTCCCTGCAATTTCTATATTCACCTAAAATATTTTATATGCTAGTCTGAAAACATTGCCCACTGATGAGGATTAGCTACAGCATATTGAGAAGGATTCCGGATATTATTTTTAAGGGCTACAATTCAAGTTTTGTTATGGAATAATTTATAACTCTCCTCAAAATTGCTTTTTATTTATAATACTAGATTATTTATAATACTGGATTATGACCTTTTGCACATGTGGTAGGGGCTCTATTTAATTCCAGTATGAATTGGAGGAGCAGCTGCATTTCTAAGTAACATAGAGAAAGAATATCTGTTGAAGCAAAGGGTGAGATTCTCCTCAATATTACAACTTTCAGGCACAGCCATTTTTTTAAAATGTCAAGATAAATATATGCTATTTCCTTTACATTTTTACAGCTATGCCAATATAACCATGTCCACATCATGCTGAAGTTTTGAATGTGTTTGAACATAACATACTAAATTAGATAACATTATTCACAACATTATTTACAAGATTTCTCAGTTGTCCTCTTTTGGGACAACTCACATCACTAGTTGCTGCCTGGCATCTGAGAGAGGAGCAAAGGAAAAACCTCATTCTCCCTGCTTTTCTCATGTGTGACACTTTTCCAAAATTTCATTTAGTTATGCCAGTAAGTAGGATCAGAAGGAAGAGAAGAAAAAGTTGGGGAAAATCAGTGAGGCATATACAGCATCTACACGCTGCACCCTTGTATAATGGGCAATCCTCGATCTTGACAGAACCATTCATGATTTCAAGCAATTGTGGATTGTCACACACCATGGTATTAAATTATGACTATGTGAGCACCAACACTACGAAGAATATATGTTTACATCACTGCCCTTTAATAATATGGGGCATGGTTGTCTGCAGTTTTTCATATCTCTGCAAGGTCTCAGAATTGAACCCTTTGGGTATGGCAGGCACACTGTACTACTCTATCTTATTTTGTTATGGGCCATATAATGTCAAACATTTATAGGGAGAACATAATTCTCATGATGCAGCTTCATGCCAATGATTTACTGTCACACCTCATGCTAACAGGTTTTTAAAGAGAAATTATCTTCATAAATGTTCATAGAGACACCTTCAAGTCTTATTCTAACAAGGACAATGAGGAGCACTGTTGCTGTTGTTGCTGCTTCTGACAGTACTTTTGAAGACAGTAAATAAAGGTATATAGTTAATAACACCCTGGGAATCCAAATAGCTTTTAATAGCTACTATGGATATGGTTGTGAGCCAAATAAGTTTAAAGCAGATTTGAGAGAGATTTAGCAGAACCGCTAGATAGAAGGTGCTGGTTTGACAAACACATTTCATCTAATACACTGAGTAAACAAAGATTTAATGTCAGAATAGAACTGACTGGGAAGTTTGGTTTACTGAGTGACATCTTTTG
Organism: Anolis carolinensis; assembly: GCF_035594765.1. Classification (NCBI taxonomy): domain Eukaryota; kingdom Metazoa; phylum Chordata; class Lepidosauria; order Squamata; family Anolidae; genus Anolis; species Anolis carolinensis. Next base: position 252,240,712 of record NC_085842.1, on the reverse strand, counting down.
GCTCCTATAATCCTCTTCTGTACGTCTGACAGCAACCACAAATTCCTATTATGGAATTAAGATTCATTCCCCTTTTCTGGTTTTGGACAAAGCAAGCACATTTTAGATGGTGAGGAGATTATATTCCAAAGAGAATGTTGCCGTTATGACCTTTGATAGGTCTTCTTCCTGGCACTAAATATCAAGAGGCAAGTTCTTAGTAACCCCTGTATTTTTGACATATTAAAAAATGAAAAAGGAATCCATAAAAACAATTTTTGTATTAGGCTAAGCAAACAATGTGCCGACTGTGGCAGATTGGAGTTGTGGATGCATCCTGGGAAGCTTCCCTTCAAATACAGGAGCCTGTCCGTGTTGTGTTGGCTCCACTAGAGACAGCACAGATCCACACTGCTTCAACGATGCTTCCCCCATGTGATTTTTTTTTTCATGTCAGGAGCAACTTGAGAAACTGCAAGTTGCTTCTGGTACGAGAGAATTGGTCGTCTGCAAGGACGTTGCCCAGGGGATGCCCAGATGTTTTGATGTTTTAGCCATTCTTATGGGAAGCTTCTCTCATGTCCCCACATGGAGCTGGAGCTGATAGACGGAGCTCATCCACACTCTCCCTGGGTCGGATTCGAACCGGCAACCTTCAGGTCAACAGTCCTGCCAGCACAAGGGTTTAACCCAATGCACCACGGGGGCTTCTCCCCCATGTGATGGGGAAGTGTTGCTGTGACGAAGCGGCTCGTGAGGCGACAGAGTTACTCTTCATCCCTACCAGTTTGCTATGGAGTCCGGCAAAACGGCATTGGGGGAAATCCTTGTCATCCCTTCTAACTGTATGATTGGGAAAATTGCTGGGACTGAAGTGGATGCTATCAATTATAAGGATGGGAACATCTGCCAGTTTCATTTTTTCCCCAGCATTTAGATTTTTTAAAGTGCTTGAATGAGAAGTTGAATACACAAACAGAGCTGAAATTGGCAAATTCTTCAGAAAAAACTGACAATTCTCTCAGTCTGCATTGGTCAAATTCAATAGATACAGCTTCTTGTACTTGTGTGCCATATATGTGTCAAACATAGGAAGCACTTCTCAGAGGAAAAAAGAGGCATCCATCTTTAAGATGAATACTGATCCATCTTGAATCCAGTGAAGACATTTGAGCATCAGTAAATTTTTATTTTAACAATAAAATTACATTCACAGCTATCCCTAATCTACTGTTAATCGAGACGGCTTAGTATCTTAAATAACATATTTTTTTGTATGTTCATGGGTTAGGTTGTCAGAAATAATCATCTTTCTGGGAATCGAGCTTTCTTCCATTTCTTTTACACTTCTCAGTGTAACAATAAAACATTTCTATGATTCACTTCAGGGCTCATGTCCAATAACTGTTATCAATACTGAGCAACTAACCTAGAAGAGATGTATGGAAGAAATTACCTATGAACTAACAGAAATTATTTCACTACAAAGTTATTAGAGAATCTTGGCATATTGGGGATTAGGAAAGAAAGATCTAAAATGAATGGATTATAAAAAACAAATCCATTTTTGCAAGAAAAAGCTAAGCAGCAGTTTTTGGGTGAATAATAGGAGATAGTAATTTAAAAGATATTTGCTAGTGGCACAGGATGTAGTGGGTCCTCATTCTATGGACATAATTAAGCAGAGGTAGAATGGCCACCTGGTAGGGGCATCCTAGTCACCTCCTCTATTGTAAGACATGCATTGAGTAGGGCTAGGCAAAGCCCTGAGCTTTTCATTCTATGTGTGCATCTATACCGTAGAATTAATGCAGTTTAACATCACTTTAATAGCCATTGCTCAATACGGTGGAGTCCTGGGAGTTATAGTTTTTCAAGGTCTTTAGCCTTCTCTGCCAAAAGGGTTCTGCTGCCTCACTAAACTACAGCTTCCATGATTCCACAGAACTGAGCCACAACGGTTAATGTGGTGTCAAACTACATTAATTCTGCAGTGTAGATGCACCATTTGATCCAAATAAACAAGTTCCAGATATTCCAAAGCCTGCCAATTTATGCTGATGGTAAGACACGCTATTCAATTGGGAAGGAAGATATTTTCCATTGTGGTAGAATCATAAAATTGGGAGCGGCCACAAGGACCATCTATTTCAATCCCCTGCGGTGCAGGAATACACAAATAAAACACTCACAGAAGATGACTGTCCAGTTTGTTGAAATACATTCTCTAGTTCTAGCTTTCTATTAAGTTATTATACTAATACTCCCCCACCCCCGCCCCAAAAGATATAGTCATAGCCATTCCCTTTTTGTGATCCAACAAACTTACAAAGGAATATGGAGAAAAAGTCTAAATTAAATACAATTTTCTATCTAAATAATATCATGATAAAGGTATCATGATAGGCCTTTCCTTCAGGGATAGGATAAGCTTTAACCCATTGGTTTGATTTGGTTTGCAGAGGTATCCCATTTTGCCCACGGTCTTCTTCAACTGTTATTTCTTCTTAAAGATCAAATATAAGAAGGCATTTAAAAGTATCATAATTTTAAATAAACTTCATAGAACTGAGCTATTGCTCTGTACAGAGCTATACATTTTGAGCAGGAAAGCTATTGCATAGGGCCTCACTCTGCAAACAGACACACATACAGCTGAGAAGCACTTTGCTTGGGTGGGAGGGGAGAAGTCCCAATTGGAAATAATTGCATCTGTCCTCAACCAATTTTCTTAGTCCCATGTTACCTTGTTTTTGACTTGATTTATTGCAAGAATGCAAGATCTGGTATCTTTTTCTAAATTGGAGTTCCTACCCACTCACATTTTAGCTTTCTTACAGTCAGGAAAGATATGTTAAGGTGACACCAGGCAGAAGTACATTAAGGCAAATTTGACTTCAAGTTTGCTTTTATGGAATGTATGGATATAATTCTTTACTTATAATTTATTTTTTTAAGTTATGCCCCTCCTTTCTCCTGGTATTAGACCAAAAACAAATTAAAAAGCAAATTAAAAATAAAACCTATTTAATACAAAAGTTGGAAAGCATTAAATACGGAATTCTATTATAAACACTAAATTGCAACAATGTAAAACACATTAAAACGTGGTAACAAGATAAAAGCATGATATACCTTATTAAAACATCAGCCAATTGAAAGTCTTCACATGGCAGTGGGAGGAAAGCAGATGGGGGGACCAAGTAAGACTCCTGTGGGAAGGAACCTCACAACCTAGGAGTAGCCACCAAGGACTTTATTGCATGCTTCTGCTTTCCCATGCTATTTGCATAATTACTGGCAATGTACAGGCATGGGCCCCTCATTATCACACTGCTGCTAGTGTCACACAACTGTGACGCTTTGACTGTATGATGTACTGTAGCCCCATTTCTGGGTGAGAGCCATAGCTCTGCCCTCCACCTGTGCTGCTATTCGTGGTGTTTTTAATCTTTTAAATACACTTTAGAGTCCTGTGAAGTGAAAGAAAATGAATAAATAGATTAAATAGTTCCTTTAACAGTGAGAGGAGAGTGGGAGAAGAGGACAATCCTGCTTCCTGATATTACCAGCATGTTGCTGCAGAAATGCCTGGCATAACTGTATCAGGTAAGCTGTGGCACCATTGTGTGGTCAGGGTTTATTGGCTGGCTCTGCCTTTCAATAGCATGGAATAGCTTTGTTGCAGGGAAGTGGTGGATTGGCAATGGAATCGCAAAGCTTATTTTGATAAGGAATGTCATCAAAGTTCCTGCTTCTATGATGGTTTTCCACCTCCGTGTGATAAAGGCCCAAGAGAGCTCTCTCCATTGTCCTCACTAAATACACCTGTGATGGAACTGGGATGGAGATAAAGCATCCCCAAAGATCTTAAAAGCTCATATCTATTGAAAATATCCCACAATAGCATGTCAATAGTAGTCTTAACAGTGTCACCACCTTGCTGAAAGTGTGGTTTATATCTCCTTTGTAAGACAGTATCCTATCAAGATTATAATCCTAATATCATGCTGCCAGGCTTCAAAATACTTATGCTATCTTCCCATCCCCCAGTGATTTTAGTCTCAAGGTTATCGAAGGGTATACTTAGGGAAAAGCATTCTAAACATTTAGCCTAATAAACTAGAGTGGATTCAATGATCTGTTCTTATGGAAGCCAAACCTGAAACTTGACTGCACCACCATTTCATAAAAGAAACCAGACAATATTGTTTCTCTCTCTAAGCATCTGTACAGTGTGAAAAACAAAACCCTACCCTAGCCTGTGCCCTAATACGCAATTTCATCAGCAAAAAGACTTTTGCCTTTCTTAACAGCTGTCGTCATCACAGGCATCTAAAGCCTAAAGGGAGAGATTAAGAAGACTGTACAAAAATGCAGACAAAAAAAATGCATCAATACATTTCACTGAGACAAATTTCAGAGGGCAGGAAACTGCTTTCTTGAAGAGGGTTATGTGTTGTTTCTTTATTGAACTTAAGATTGCAGTAAAGATGGGAGCAGACAGATGTCTGGAGAAATCGTGCAAAACACAGTATCTACTGGGGAACAGCCATGCTGTCTGTATTAAGACTTTTGGCTATCTGAAAAACATCCTCTCTGGAATGACAGAAAGAATGCTTTGAGAAAGGACTGCCAAAATTGCAAATGATTTATGGGCTAAAATGGAGGGAAGAGAAACTTTCAAGAAGCAGATGTAAAATGTCCACTGTGGGACTCTAGCCATCATTGTGCTCCACCAAAGCAAAAGCTCCAGGAATGAAATGAACAGAATACAGCAAAGATGTCCTTGTAATTGATAATTCATCCTACTATGGTTGAGGACCAGTGATCCCAATGTCCATAGAAAATAAGCTAAAATAGAAATAGGAACACTATGTGTGGGTGTTGAGCTAAGGCAAGCTGTCATCCCGTGCCCCACATCACCCGCATTACTCGCATCACTGCCTTCCCCATCACATGGGGTAAAGCGTTGCCACCCGGCTTTCCCCTGCACTGGCCCCATTGTAGGCTATGAGAACACAAATAGCTACCCTTCTCAGGGCTCTGCCTAGGATGCCCTGCTAGAAGTAGCCCTGCGTTGTGTGAAGGGCTCCATCCTGGCTCCATTCTTGAAGCGTCCTAGGAAAGAGCCAGAAGTCCATGTGATGAGATCCTTAGAAAAATTGAAAAATAAACGAGCAGAAAAACTCTTTGTGGTCTTTGCTAAACTCTGGGACTGCCACAAGAAATAAATAAAATTGAGACATTTTCTTTCTTATAAGAAAATAAACTTTCAATCCATTCATACATTGATTGGCAATATCTAGTCCTTGTTTTGTTTGTGAAAGGAGCTAGTCCACAGGGGAAAAAGTGTTTTGATACAATCTAGTTACTCCTAGAATTTTGTTTGGGCACCAGAATAACTTCAGTAGGGAAGGAGTCAACTCCAGTAGATACACCAAGTTGAATAAAACTGTGTCCTGTTTCAAAGTAGTGCACCAAACATGTGCATGTGGCATGTGTGCCTGCTCATTGGAAAAAATGAGAACTTCATGCAGCCCTTTCCAGAAAGTATTGTAGTGTAGGCGTTGCTTTATTTCCAGTGATTCTGCTATATCATCTTCAGTTTATTTAATATGAGAATAAGGAACTAACAAAGTATTAGTCACAGCGTTTAGTGTATCCAAACTGTCTTTGTGTGTTTCTTTAACAGCTATAAATACAGGCTTTCCCTTGCCACACACAGAGCGCACTTCTGAACTGCTATTAAATTTATACATGCATCTTCAATGCTGTTTTCATAGATATCATATGGATTTTACATCTATATCCATTGTCACAGACCAGAATAAGTGCCAAATAGTCTCTATTTTAGCTCTTATGTCTCCTGCTGATATTTATACAGTTAACCTTTGTTGCCGTTGTTAATTACTGTTAAGCCAGTTTCAATTTATGGTGGCCTTATGAATTAGAGACCTCCAAATCACTCTGTCAGTTGGGGGTGTTTTCAATGTGATTTTCCTGCTTCTTGGCAGAATGGGGTTGGACTAGATGGCCCACAAGTTCTCTTCCAACTCTAGGATTCTATGAGAGGAGTAGTGATTATAATCATCAACAGCCATGGTTGTGTCTTGCAGACTTGGGGCCATGGCTTCCTTGATTGAGTTTATCCATTTATCCATACATTTATTTATCTTGTTAGATGTCTATTGTATCTACAGAACTCTTCTCTAACGCCACATTTCAAATGATTTCGTTTTCTTTTTACCAGTTTTCTTCAATGTCCACTGTTCACAGCCATGCATAGAAACTGGAAACATGATAACATGGGCAACGCTAATTTTAATATTTAATGACATATTTTTGCACTTCATGATATTGTTTAGCTACTCTTCCAAGTTCAGATCTGCTGATTTCTTGGCTGTAGACACCATTACATTTTACTGACTGTGCCAATATCTATGGCAAAGTCAATTTCAATGCCTTCATTGTCTATTTTAGAATTATGTCAATCATCTGTGGCCATAGTGATCTTGAGAATATCACCCAGTGTCAGTTCATGAACCTCAGCTGATTTCTAGAATAATGGTCTCCAGAATATATAAATTGTTTACTATGGTTGCAAACTCTAAGCATGATCTGTAAGACTTAGGATAAAATACAGCCAAATTTAAGTGTTTAAGCATAAAGCTATTTCTGGAGAAAAATTAATATATTATGATTTGCTGAAGCTATTTGTAACTGCTGGAGTTCCACTGCTCAGTAAAAGATGCTTCTGTTTGCTTTATTGCAGTGTAAGGATCTGATCCACTTGCCTAAGAGTACATCCAACTGAGCTCATTTGGGACTTACTTCTGAGTAGCTATTACAGAATCGTGGCATAGAAATGCAGTCATATGCATACGATGCACTAAATGCCACATATATCAGTAAGATATATGTAAAAGTAAATATATATATAGAATTGTTTGTGGGAATCTTATGTCAGCAAGACTCAAAAGAGCTTAATTAGGGGATAGAACTCTATACTTATTGAACAAATACATGGGTTGAATAGTCTAGATCTGTCCACTGTTCCCACCAAGTCCCACTGCCATGTCCTGCAATGAACATTCAATAGTTATTTGTCAAAAACCATTGCCAATGAATTTACATGCATTTGTGGAAGTCTGCTACATCTGGCCAAGCAGGAGCTCTTCCCCCGCATATTTGCAAATATCTTTTCCTGGTGAACACTAGGGACTTCACACCACACAATTAGTAAAGAGTTAGGGATTGTAGTTTTGCTGTTTAGCTTCACAATGACCCTTCTGGAATTTAAACAAATGATTTTCCAACCCCCATCACACGTTTTCCGATGTTCTGCTTTCTTTACAAATTGTCTGTTTGCCTTCCTATCACAAAGGAGAGATATTTCTCCTCCCACTGTCCCCTCCCCGGTTTTCTTTTTATTGAAAAAATGATCTGTGTTTGTTTTTGCAGAAGTACTTTTTTTACATGAGATCACATCAACAAGATGTCTTGTCTTTGTGAGCAAAAAGTTGACAGAACAAAATTTCTTTCTTTCTTTCCTTCCTCAGTGGTCCCAAGATGGTAATGGTGGAAGAACTGAATCAATACTGCCCATCTTGGCTCCTCTCTCCAACACAACATCATCATACTGTTTGCAATTAGACAAGGGGAATTACCATCGCATGTGAAATTGGCTGGTTTTGCCTGTCGCAACACAGGGAATTGAAAATAAAGTTGATTGCCAATTGAGTTCTGAATTGTTGGGAAAAACTACACTTTAAAAATGGCAAAAGACTAGACACCCACAGAATGAGTGTGTGTCACGTGAAGAACTGCATCGGTAGCCGTTTCTAAAGTGTCTAGAAACGTGGAGAAAACTGTGTGTGTTGAAGTCCTAGATGGGTATTACTTGGGGATAAGATGGAGCAGTGTGTGATGAGGTTGATGGAAAGGATTGGCCCATGTGGTCCAGTGGCTTTCTGTGCATTTATTCGACATGTAGATGGATTTATGTTTCCTCTCCTTGTCCTGGCTGGTCTTTCAACTGGATGACTGTCTTATTTCTAATTAAATATGTTTAGACCTAGAATGTGTGACCTGGACCCAATTTCCCCATTTTCTTCACCAAAGTCCCTCATTGTTTCTGTACACATTGAGTAGGATCATCACCAAATATCATCTATACTAACCATAGATTTCAGGCCAGACTAATCAGTTCAAATAAATTTCTGACAAACTAATTTTGCTTCATTTTGTTTTCTTTGCATTGATGTATAAACTGCTTTTTAAAAGGCCATTTGAAAATGTATACATGTTTTGGTGTGCATTTTCCCTAAATGTAATATGCATATTGATGCACATTTAAAATATAATAACTTTCCTCATCAGGTTAAACTGATGTTCTGCACATTTTCCATAAAAATCTTTTAAATATAAGCACTTATAGTGCATTTCTTAAAACATTGATAAGGAACTCTAAGGTAAAGGTAAAGGTTTTCCCCTGACGTTAAGTCCAGTCATGTCTGACTCTGGGGGTTGGTGCTCATCTCCATTTCTAAGCTGAAGAGCTGATGTTGTCCGTAGACACCTCCAAGGTCATGTGGCCGGCATGACTGCATGGAGCGCCATTACCTTCCTGCCGGAGCAGTACCTATTGATCTACTCACATTGGCATGTTTTCGAACTGCTAGGTTGGCAGGAGCTGGGGCTAACAGCGGGCGCTCATTCCGCTCCCAGGATTTGAACCTGGGACCTTTCGGTCCGCAAGTTCAGCAGCTTAGTGCTTTAACACATTTTGCCACCAGCATTCAGAAAAGTGCAGATTTTGGACTAAAACTGGTTTCTCCTATATCCTTTGGTTTGGAGACTGTGGCTTAGATATATTCACATCAAAATAAGATTCAGACAGCATGATCATTGATCCTAAACTGATTTAGACAATTTTCTTTCACCCAATATGTTGCAGCCGACAATCATTTCAGATGAGGTTGTAACAATGTGCTGTAAAAATGAAACTAAGAATGTTTTTCAGACTGTTAACATGGATTGTATATTAGCTCTCCCCCTCCCATACACAAATGCAAAAGATTGTTTGTTTCTCCAAAATTGTATTTGAAAACAAAATGTGTAAACCAGCCTCCTCTTACGTCTTCAGCTGGTCAGCAGCCAATGTAAATGCTTACACTACGAGAACAAACTTATTTCCTGCCGTTAAGGCTTTTTGTTTATCTAAGGGCTACTCACTGCCACTGCCTCCCTCCCCCCACTATTAACCCCTGTTTGTAACAGGCAAAAACAGATGTGGGTTTCTTAAGCAAATTATTGGTTATTTCACCACATGTAGTTTTGGCAGTTAAGTGTTTCCAGCTTCTCAGAACATTCCACAGCAATAACATCACATTTTCCTTCAACCTGTTAATTAGCATAAATTTTATCAGCCTGAAGACCACAGCTTGAGTTTGTTAAGCGACAGGCAGAGACATACTGGACTGTAGCCCAGATACAACTTGAAAGGGTGATGAAGAGACGGAGCTTTGGAAGCCAGATGTACAGCTCTCTGAACTCAAGTTGAAAATGATTCTATCGCCTTCCTTTTACAGAAACCCTACCAGGGTCCCCTCTTTTTTTCCCATGAGGGAGAGGGTGCATGCTATGGTTGCCAGAAGGGATACGGTTGAAAGTGGTCTCCTTGTTTTGGATGGGCCTCATTCTGTTAGTCTCGAACTTGCCATGTTGGGAGCTTCAATCACTTTTCCGTTCCCTTGAGCTCCATCTACACTGCCATATAATGCAATTTGACTCACATAGTGCAGTTCAGTGCAGTTAAACTGCATTATATGAATCTACACTGGCCTCAAAGACTCGGAGACCCCATCTATACTGCCATATAATCCAGTTTGAACTGCATTATAAAGGTGAGTGTAGACTCGTATAATGCAGATTGAACCACATTGAACTGGATTATATGAGTCTACACTGACATATTATCCAACTAATAAAGTTAGTCTGCATTTTGAAACATGATTATATGACAGTGTAGATGAGTGAGTGTGATAGTAGAAATCACATGCTGAGTATTTACAAAGCATATATAACTGTAGTATATAAGTCAAGGTACTGGTCAGATCACATTCTGATCCATTTGAAGTGTGGCATTTGAGGTCCAAATCAGGTCCTTGCCTTGGAAAATGCAACACTTCATGTCTCTTCTTTTATTTGGATGGGGAAATTCACAAATAGGTCTCTGATTTGTTTACAGAAGAAGAAAAGTAGAGCTTTCTCTAAGAAGATGCCCAACCAAGTTTTTTGCAAGTTTTTCTGATATTTAAGGGGTGCATGCTCTGACCACATATGACATTTCCAAGCCTCTGTGGAGTGGGCAGGATTGGAGAAGCCTTACAAAATGAGACCTGAAGAACATCTCAGCATTGATGTCATAATTTTGTATTGGACTACAGCGACATAGCAGATGCTTCTGCAATCCTGACTGCAGGATGCTTTTGAAGTTCTGGCATGCACGGCATATTACTGTAAAGACATGAAAGATCATTCCATCCCCAGCAGCTTAATTAATGTTTTTTTCCCTCCCACTGTTAGGTACCACAGCCTACCTGGTGCGATGATCCCAGGTATGTCGGTGGCATCATGCCAGAAATGTCATGGGCCAGGACTGTCATCCTCCTAATAAAACGATTTATTTTTAAAAATTGACTTCCATTTGCAAAATTGTGATGATTCTTTTAAAAATAATATAATAAAATAGAATGGAGGAAGAGGCACAGTGAGAGGGAGGGATTATGCCACACACTTGGAAATGCAGCTGTGGGGCCTCGCATTGCCATGACATTGCAGTTGTATGACACCAGCAGTGGTGTGATGATGAGGAATACTATGCTGACTGGCAAATTACCACCATTTATGATTTTGTGACTGGCATGAAGTAGGAATATCGTGATGAATTCCTTTTTTTATTTTTTGCCTCATAGCCTTCAATGGATCCTGAACCCTAGTCTAAACCACTACTTCTTGAACTGTGGGTCCCAACCCAAACAGGGTATCCTTAGCTCAATACTGAGGTCCTCCAAAATTTGGCAATAGTAAAAGTTTTCTGAACATCACCTTGTGGCTGTTTTAGACTTTACACAAATTTGTTGTGCAGTGTTAACAGTGAACTCTGCAGAAAATGCTTCAGCTGTACTTCATAACAAGGAAAAGCAGCCTGTTTAGCAAGCCTTGCAAATGATGCCTATGGATGTTGAATATTTGTTTTCTTTCAGGGTTTTTTCAGTGATGAAGTCAGTGCTGAAAAACTCATATTTATTTAAAAACAAACCTTCTTAGGGTTGTTGTATGTCTTTCGGGCTGTGTGGCCTTCTTATCTCCCAATCTCAGCTACTGTCTACTTTTTTAATTACAAAAGAGAACACAAAGATTTGGATCAACCAAATGAGACCTAAGAGCACAATACCAAGGTCCTTCTCCAATAGACATAAACCTAAAGTTTGATATTTAAAGCAATGTGCCTTCATTAGAGGGAAGGTCTGCATGCAGAACATTTTTTTTAAATGCTTCTGATTCAAAACACATGGCAAAAGGCCTCCTGAATAATAGTGGCCAGCACTTCAGCAGAAAGCAAGCCAAGCCACACATGAGATGGATGAGCACAGAGGGAATTCCACCTTCACACCTATCAATTAGTTTTGCAATAGGGGAGAAGAGATTTGGAGTAGATTCAGGAATATAATTTGGAACAAAGAAAAATGCATAAGCGATGGAATGCAATGGTGTACAAATACTCTTTGTCAGAATAACCATTTTTGGAATAAAAGGAGGGGCAATCCTGGTAGCAGCCAGGAAATATATCTATGTTTGCAGAAAGCTAGCTTTATTTACTATTCCTATGAAATGTTGAATATGGGAAAATGCTGGCTATTTAACCTCAGCCCCCCCCCCCCCCATTCCTGACACTGAACAGGAGAGACACATCACTTCTGACTTTCCATGATGCTTCCATTGCTCAATTGGCCATGGACAGGCAGAACAGTAGAGATTAATTCTCATTTAGGATGGGGGAGAATTTTACTTGATAAGGATTTTCCAAAAATCCAAAACATCCATCACAAAAATTGGACAGATTATTTTGGGTTGCTTTAAAAACATCCTATTTAAGCAATCCAGACAGAAGAGGCCCTCTTATAGTTTTACAAGATCTTTACTTTTCTCTTCCAGGGAGTGCTGGTGCCCCACCAAGCTACAACTCCCATAATTCCATAACATTGAGTCATGGCAGTTAAACTGATGTCAAACAGCATTAATTCAGCAGTATATACCGTAATTCAACATATAATTTTTTTACTAAAACAAACAGTACGTACAGCAATGCATTTTTTCCAGTAAAATGTATTTAGAAATTAATATTTTGTGAATCTGTTTTGTTTTTAACATAATGATACTATTCTAGTTGTTTAAATAGTGCATACTAATGCAGAAATGGACAGAAAAGAATTATGAAAACATGTGAAATTGAAAGAGACTGATCTAACCATCCTGGCTTTGAGGAGGACGATTTACATGTTTCTCAATAGCACATTATTTTATGGCTCTTGTAGCTCCTACTATATACCATATTTCAATGTTTGAGGTCCAATGACATCACAGAAATATATTGATAGCCTGAGGCCTTCATTCATTTTACTTAAATGCCACAAAAGAAAACTTTGTTGGTACGCACTTCCAAAACTATTATTGGTTTCTTGGAATTGCACAGCTGATGATTTCAGACAATAAAATAAAATAAAAATAATCATTTTACATTGCTATGACTAAATGCTAGCATAGAGCCCACTATTATTGATATTTACTGTAATGAAGCTGGCGTATTGTTCAACTCAGTATATAAGTCTGGCTGAGTTTAATGGTCAATTCTGGGAAGAGTGAAATCAACCCAAAATTACTGGTTTTCATACCCGCCCCCCTCCCTAGGTTACACACACACTCCAACTGAGAACTACCATATATGGATTTTTCTGTATCACATTTATTTTTACAGTTAGTCCTCAGAAGACTCTTGCTTAGATTGTTTCTTTGTTTTTCCCTTGGTTCAAAGCTTTCTTACATTTATTTATATTTACAATCCAAGGTTGTAATCAAGTCCTACTATATTCCATATAAAGTGGATCATGCCCAAAATATTTAAAATGTGAGCAATAACTCAAAGGGTTTTTAAAAAAATTTTTTTTTAAAAGACAGATATTCCAACTACACAAACTTTTGAACACTTAAAGAACAAAAACAATACAAGGCATGCTTTGCTCCTTGATTGCACATTTACTCAAAGGCAGTTTCTCCACTGGAACCAATAGTATTTATTTACCATACAGCAACAATCTGTTGATCATTAATGACAACCCCATGGTTCGTGCACCAGTGGAAATCCCATTTCAGTGGGATTTAATACCAGATCAAGAAGTATTTCTTCTGCCTCATCAAATTTGTACTGACAAAACTTTTACCTTTGGAAAACTAGACTTCTCCTGTTTTCACCAAGAAGGCTTGATAAATATTGTGTTTGAAGTACTTAATGCATTACATTTCCTTCAAGTTCTTACCCATTTTCAAACTACCCATTTTCTCCTGACTGCATGATTTGGATCCAACTGTGGCCCAAAAACAAACTTTGACAGTTCTCTAAATTTAAGAGAGAGAGAACTAAAGTCAGGTAACAGCTAATATGCTGACCAAGCTCAAGTCCAACAGTTGTGAAGACCTTGGGTGAGCATAACAGAAATCTAATCTTTGAGGGCAAAGAGAAGACCATGCTCAAAAGGTCTTTAAGTCTTTTTGTATCCATGCTGCTTTTTTTTACCTACACAGTCTAGACCACACATGTCAAATTTGCCTGTGGGCCAAATTCGGCCCTCTATGTCGTTTTATGTGACCTATGAGATTTTCAATGCCAGGGCAACATTGTTACATTTATACACTCTTACAATTAAAATGGCCCTTTGAAGACAACCACAAGGTTAATGTGGCCTTCAGTAAAAATTGGTTTGATACCTCCGGTCTAGACTCAGTCATGAAGCTCACCAAACTTGCATGTAACTGGGTAATGGGATAATGGTTTTTCTGGTTGCCTCCATGCCTTCAGGTTGAAGGGCACCCTTTCAAGGAAAGGCATAGTAGCTCATGCACAAGGTCTGTACATTGAAACAGCAACGTTTAGTGATTTGCTTTTAGCAGGAGGTCAAGCCTAAAACTCTCATAATAGGTTTTAGTATATGCTAAACCTATATTTAGAGCTGCAAATATAAGAAGGTAATGTAATGTTTCCATTGTTGCTGCTGCCACCACCACTGTTATTTCTGTTGCTTCTGTTTCTTCTTCTTCTTTTGATGAGTTCATAGACCATTAAATAAAGCTGCTAAATAATTACTTTGTTCTGACTTCTAAGGCAAATCTCAAATCCCATCACATTATCGGTTATTTTAAGCTTGGTTTTAATTTTCAATAAGATTCTCTGATACAAAGAAAAAGTCAGGAGGAAAGAAAGGAAAAACTGGCAAGTACACAATGATGAGCTCAGTGTATATATTTTTTCAGCCCACTGATTTTTCAAGTTAGGATTTTCCAAGGTTTGCCCCTAAAACCTTTCCAGAAGTAAACAATGGGAAAGAATGTCCTGACCAGCTGCACCATTTATGTCACTCTCAGGTTAAAGTTTCTGGCAGCTGTGTGCTGCACAGAAAGAGCAATACAAATGGCTCCTGAAAGCACAAGCTGTAGGAATCGGGAGGCAAAGAAAGCTGTTTATATGGTGGCCTCTAGTTTAGGGAGCTGTGATATGCTCCTGTTTCACACAGAAAGTGGCCATTTTTATAGGGAGCAATTTAGTGATGTTGTGTGTTTCAGAGTCTGTGTCGAAGGAAGCACTGGCAATGTGCTTCTCTAAATGCTGTCTGTATAAACAGAAAAACAGTCTGAATCACACAGAACAAAATTGCAGATAAAAAGAATATAAAGTCTTAATCGTTGCTTCTGAAAAAAAAGATGAAAGATCAGATTAAAGTGTTACGATATGAGACATTGTGGATGAGGTGATACAAGCCCAAGGAGATAGGAACAGTTGAAAAAAAGTCATAATGCGCTGAAAAACTCTGATAATTGAATGAAGTTTCAGGGGTTTTTTGTAATGCCATTCAATACCTTGCTCCGGAACCCCTGGTGGCACAGTGGGTTAAACCACTGCTGAACTTACTGACTGAAAGGTTGGGGGTTCGAATCCGGGCAGTGGAGTAAGTTCCTGCTGTCAACTCCAGCTTCTACCAACCTAGCAGTTCAAAAACATGCAAATGAGAGTAGATCAATAGGTACCACTTATGTGGCAAGTTAACGGTGCTCCATGCAGTCATGCTGGACACATGATCTAGGAGGTGTTTATAGACAATGTCAGCTCATTGGCTTAGAAATTGAGATGAGCACCAACTGCCAGAGTCAGACATGACTGTACTTAATATCAGGAGAAAACCTTTACCCTTACCTTGCTCCATCTCTTGACTTTCAAAGGGGCTTCAGAAAAATATGTCCTGCATTTTCAGTCTTCTATTGTTCTGCCATTTCTCCCACCCATCATTTCTGTTAAAGAGGAGGAAAATGGAAAAGCTGCATCATTCCAATTGCTAGCATAAGGAATCCTTCTTCTGGAAATATTTTTAGAATAAAGAGCTGTCATTTCAAATACTGGATACATCTCTGAGACAACTGTAGTTCGGCTAGAACTGTGTAGTGCAGATGCACGCATACATTTACATTTCAATATTAATCAAATCAACAGTATGCCTGGGTGGGTACAGTACACAACAAAACCTATATATCATATTCTTGTTATTTCGTAAAATAAAAGATTATGACGGCCAGATCTCTGCAATGATTATGACAACTTTAAAATTGGAAGTAACAACATGCCAAGTTTCTTCAGAGCTGTGATCTAGTGTAGTCTAGCCTATCAAAATGATTAATTGCAAATGAATAATAAAACTTTATTTATCAGATAATGATAGTCTAGCATCTTTATTACCATCAGATTTTTAACTGAGGCAACCAGATATGGATTAGCTAACTCTTTGGATCTGGTTTTATCTGTATAAGGGATCTGCCATGAATTTAGTCATCAAGGCAGCTGAACTATTGCTACCTCCTTGCAGAAATGAAACATAAGAGTTTATTTTATAAAAGCCAATGCCTTTGTAAAGTTGTTCTTGTGCCAGTCTGTGCTGTACTTCTTTTCTCTTTTTTAAAACACTTCTGGATTTGGAGAAGCAGAACTAGCAGCCAATTGCTAAATGGAACCTATGACTCAACATGCCCAAGATTTACTTGGAGCCATGCGATCTGGGGGATCTTCACTGAAATCCAGAATTGCAACCAGTATAAAAAAAAACCCTCCATAACTAAAACATGAACAATGACAAACCAAAATGAACTGTATATAGACAAATCAGCAGAAAATAAGCCATTGTGCCAATATTTGGAATAGTGTTCAAAAGAATACCCCCCAAAAAAAGCTTTTGGAGGAAAAAATAAGAAAGATGTGAGATGAGTCCAACCCAAAGGAGAGGTTCTACAAAACATCAAATTAGATGTCACAGTCCTCCAGAGTCACTTTTGTCCTGCATTTACCAGTAACCATGATGTTGTGGCTGGAGGAGAAATTTGGGGCAGGGGGAGTCAATGATAGTCTAACTATGGAATGGGGCAAAATGTAGGCATCCCACCAGACTTCCTGCATGTCCCAGTGTGGCTACTCTTAGAACATTACCCGAATGATTCTCAGCTGTCCCTGCCTTCGTGGACCCCCCAAAGTGACCATGTAATGGCTAGGGGAGGCAGTGGGACAGCTGAGTCAAAATATAGTGATAACCAGAGCATAAAGATGTAGACATCTTCTAGGAACTTTCAAAGGTCTTCTGGAGATCTTGGAGGATGACGTCAGCAACATACACTAAATATCATAACATAGCCTTACAATTCTTGACTGCCTCCTCCCCTTCACTGGCTACTACATGGCTTTGGATGGTCAAGGAATTGTGAGTTGCTGCAACATTCTTCACATTATGATAACTGCTACAATGTCTTAAGAAAACAGTTTAGATAAACCTGCTGTTAAAGACAGGATGATGAGAAGACCTGCAAATCAAGTCCTAATTCTTCTCCCTCTCCCCACTGCCAACATTGTGCCACTACAACCACTCCATTGCAACTTACATATCGGGAAGGCTGTTAGCTCTTCATCCCTCCTGAATTTCTCCATTTGTTTCTCCTCCTCTTTGCAGACCATTTCTCAGGAATATGAATAATACTAAGTCAAAAATAGATATACTATATTCGGTTTCATCCTGCAGCTGAGAATTGCATAGCAGATGCTCAAGATCAGTAGTGACATACTATAACTTTCTTTACAAAACAAACAAAAACTGTTAAAACTGTCTACTGAAACTTTTACCAATCATTTAGGATTTTGGGTGGTGTTTTAGCTGCTTCCCCCCTCAAGAACAAAAGCATTTGCAAGAGAACTTGCCTTATAATTCAAGAAAATGATTGGAGAAGAGAGCAAGTACCAGAACTTTTCGTGTTCTAATCAAACATTGTATGCTGCTTGCTAACAAAATGTTTACTTTTTTAATCTTATTTTGTTTGGCCCTTGCAAACAACACTCCATTTCTTCATTTGCAACTAAAAGGTGAACTGTGGGCTGAACTACCATTAAGAAAATATCACAGGAAACTCTCTTTCTGTTTCATATTTTACATGACACTGCAGGTAGACAGACTAAAACCAAAGCACCAATAAAATCAAAGCATCAATATTAACTAGTGGGGTGACACTAGTGTACACTGCACACAAAAGCAATCACAGTATTCTTTCTTGGTCACATCTTCTTTTGTTGCCTAGAATGTGCTGATTTTACAGTTACAGAAAAACCCACATAACAGCAGGAATTAGGTTTTTATAGGCACTATAATAATGACCAGCCTATTAAACATCAAAGATTAGCTCCTTCTTTCTTACTATGGTCTGAGAGATCTCTGAGTGTAAAGTTATAAAAAATAGACATGGGCAGGATGTCGTCACCCACATCATTTAATTTTAATTTATGGATGGAGTTTTATATGATTAGTACTTGTATTTAATAATGGCTTTTAGTGTAATTATGTCCTTAACGATGGTAAGAGAAGCTGGCCAACTCATTATTTAAGACAGTACTGTAGTTCAGTCTAAGAGGGAGTGTTTGAAAAATTGGCTGCAAAATAGGTAACAAATACTGAAAGGGGCTGGCTTAAAAACATAATAAATTCTGCAGTTAGTAGAAATTCAAGTGAAAAATTCAATGCAATGGCAAAGGAGATGAATAAGGAGAGATAGCCATAATGAGAAGAAACTGTATAGGACTGTGGAAGAATTACATTCAGACAAAACACTCATTCTGTAAATCCAATGATTCAATTGAACATCACTAGCATCTGCTATTCAAATGAGCATAAAAGTCTCCCAGAAGCCACAGCTTTGCTTTATTTCTTCAAACCTTTCCATAACTTCATCACCCCTGTAGATTCACAGCAAAGTACAGAGGCCAGTAGCCTGGCTATCTTACCCTAGCCATTTCTATTGCACACAACCTTTAAATGGCTGAGGTATAAATTACAGAGTGCCTGGAACTAATGTAGAATCCAAAAAGATGCTTCCTAAAGCACACAGTGGGTTCATTCAAGTAGTAAACTGCCACAAGGGTCTTCTCAGATACCAATGAACATATCAAATGACTTACCCTAGTAGAAGTCACTGCTTAGGCTAAACTAATCTGACATACTTTTATTTTAGTGCTCTGATTTGCCATCTTATTTGATTTCTTAAATAATATGCTATGTCTCACCTTGAATATGATTTTTCCTGCTTTTTGGCAGGGGGTTGGACTGAATGGCCCATGATATCTCTTTCAACTCTTCTATGATTCTATAATTCTATGGTAATATGTTTTCTAATGCTGAATAAACCAATATCTAGTACCTGCTCATACAATGTTTTCACCACACTGTCAGATGGCATCCAAGGGCAGCTCTACCCCCTAAAACTAAATGCCAACTGAATCACCATAAGACTATACTCATCATGTTGTTGCCAAACTGCTGGCTGCTGCTGTCTTGGTCCTCCAGGTAAATATGTGAGGTGATTCTTTTTGCCAAGAAGTCTTATAACCAAATAAGACCTTAGTCTTTGGGTGCATCTATACTAGAGAATTAATACACTTTGGCAACACTTTGGCTTAATGCTAAGAATCCTGGGAGTTGTACTTTTAAAAGGCCTTCTCTGTCAGATAGTGCTGGTGTTTCCCCAGACTTCTGTGATTCCATAATATTGAGCCATGGCAGTTACAGTGGTATTGAATGGTGTTCATTCTACAGTGTAGCTACACTCTTAGGATCTCATCACATGGGCTTTCAGCCCTGTCCTAGGTTTCTGCTAAGACGCGGCCAGTAAGGAGCCTGTTAGAGCCTATCATATATGGCACAGGGCTATTTTTGATGGGGCTTCATGTGTCTCGGCAGCATGCTAAGTGGCAGTCCTGAGAACACGGGTGACTACCCGTGTTCTCATTCACTAAGCTGGAGCCAGCAGAGGATCTAGCCAGGGGCAGACAGATTTCAACATGGGGCACTGCCCAACGGGGCACTGCCCAACAGCAATACGGGGCACTGCCCAACAGATTTGCCACACTGCACGATGAATGACCCCGCTTGTGGTGTCTCAGCTTTTGCCTTTGTGTGACTCTGATGAGGTTTCTGGGATGCAAGTGCATAATGATGGGATTCAGATTCTGGATGAGTTTCAAGATGACTCTGATGGGAATTATGGGATTCAGGTGCAGAGTGTTCCTGCTGTGGAAGATGAAGAGCAGAGAGTTTTTCCCATGGGAAGAAATGATATTGTTTCTGATTATCGTTTTCAGGTGCCAGGGGAGAGTAGCTCTGATAACACTAATGAGCTCAGTGGCCTTGACAGACTTGACAATGAGGCCGCTGAGCTCAATCGTGCTAGTTGGCTGGAATTTCAGGGGTTGCGTAGAAGCCTCCGAATAGCAAATAAGAGGGAGAGCAAAGGAATGATTTCATGTTATGCTATGAAAACAGTCTGCTGAGAGAGATCTTTGTCAAAAGCAACTTCTTAGCTTGTGTCAAGAACCAAGTCTGTTTCTTGTATCAAGTCTGCCTGGATGTATTCTCATTTCTGGGACTTTGGCTTCCTTTGAAAGGATCTTGTTTCATGCCTATGCTTCTAAGGATTTGATGATTACAGCCTTGTTTTGTAACTATATTTTGGAACTGAACTTTTACTTTTTATGAACTATTTTTCTGCTTATTTCCTAATAAACTATAAAAGACTATGTGTTGTGTGCAACCTGGTGTCTTTAGCAAGGGGAAGCTATCCTGAGGTGCGACACTGCTGTCCCCAGACTTAAGGAATTCCACTTCCTATGTCTGCAAAGCTTAGGACCGATATCTAGGTACCAAATATACGGTAAACTCACCTCTTTTTTGGGGGGGGGGGCTAGGAATGCAGGACCCTTGCAAAAGTAAAAAAACTGAATTAAAAAAACCTCATTTTTTAATGGATAGATGTTCTTCCTAGAAACCTTTTGGGTTTCCAGTGTGACACTATGGTCAATTTCTGTTATCATCATCTATATTCTGACAAAGTTACCAACTCACAATATAACACTGACAAATATTGATCTGCATTAGAAAAAAAGAAAATTAAAGAAAATAAAGGCTTCTCTATCATGTATCCTAGAAAACATGCACTTCTAAATGCCGTTACAGTAAATGTTTTATTTGCAGTTCAGCAGTAAAGGACATAAACCAAAAAGCCTTTTATAAAAAAAAATCACTTTTTCAATTTCAAACAACTTGATTTCTTAATAGAGTTTCTCATATAAGAACTATCTGGAGAATGATATCCTTAAAGGTGGGCCTCCAGAAGAATGCATAGCTTAGAGGCAGGAATCAGATTAAAAATTAACAAGGAACATGAACCAAAACTATGTACAGCTGTAGCTTCATCTGTATTTTATCCATTGGATTTAGAAAATGAATAAACTATCTATGAATGTGTGCATTTCCTATGGAGATAATACTTCTCTGGAAGACAGTGAATTGCTGATAAAACCGTTCTTCAAAATGTGCCTTTGGAGGACCAAAATATATTATTTGGGCATGAAATAAAATTTAAGATTAAAATCAAAGGCCATATTTTATAATATGCCTGTTTGGCTTCCACTAATAAAGTATATATATAAAAAAGAATGTTTTGGTGGGTAGTGTACACTGTGAATGAATGGAAATGCTGGAATGGTTTGAATGTGATCAAGTTCTTTTCCAAAATGTTTCTTGGGTTTGTTTTCAAGAGTGTGTTTAAAGCAAGAGCAATTTTGTGGTTGGGGTATAAAATCATGAACAAATTCTCCATGGGAATCTGTGGAAGGCCTGTGTGCTGGAAAAGTAATGTCTATATCCTTATGCAAACAGGTGTAATCCCACTAGGCTCTTTGCCCATAGTGGTGCATGTTTGGACTAAACTACTTGGGTCATTTAGTGCTTATGAAAAAGCACTGTGAATGATTTCTAAAGGCAGTGTGCCGAAACTGCCTATGCTTTTCAAAATAACATGTGAAAAACTAATTTAGAAGTTTCCTTAAAGTGAACACAAACATGGTGCTTTCAAAAGAAATATCTTATTAGCTTAAATTGGGAATACGTCCCACTGAACTCAGTGGAATCTACTACCAAAAAAAACATGCAGTATATAGGATTGTCTGTGTTGGTGGCATGCTGGTACATGGCTTCTTAAACTTTTCCCCTCAGGACTCCTTTTGGTTTGAGAATTTTTTACATGACTCTGGGTATATAGGTATATAAAATAGGCATAAAATCAAACATTTACTGATAACAAATCACATTTCCAAGGCTTGCTAAACAGGTTGATTTTGCTTTTTATAAAGTAAAGCTGAAGCATCTTCTGCAGAGTCCAATGTAAACACTGCACAACAGATTTGTGTAAATGTCTAAAATAGCCACAAGGTGACATTTAGAATACTTTTGTTATTGCCAAACTTTTAAAGATCCCAACATTTTCTTTTCGTGTCAGGAGCAACTTGAGTTGTTTCTGGAGTGAGAGAATTGGCCGTCTGCAAGGATGTTGCCCATGGGACGCCCGGATGTTTTTGATGTTTTACCATCCTTGTGGGAGGCTTCTCTCATGTCCCCGCATGGAGCTGGAGCTGATAGAGGGAGCTCATCCATGCTCTCCCCGGGTGGGATTCAAACCTGGCAGCCTTAAGGTCAGCAACCCAACCTTCAAGTCACAAGGCTTTTATCCCCTAGGCCACCGGAGGCTCCTATCCCAACATTGAGTTTAGGGGACCCCATTTGGGGTGGGACTCACAGTTTAAGATGCAGTGTGCTAATATATAAACCAAATAGCATAATTGTATACTGACGGTTAGTCTGAATTATGTTAAGAGAGTGCAGGGAAAGAATTATGGATTTACTTGATGCATTAACTAGACCAACATCTTCTTTAATTGCGTTTCCCCCAGACTTGCTATACGTTTATAATAGTTTTTATGATACATTAGTGTAATCTAGGTTCAAGGAAAATTTCTAGAGGATGTTGTCCAGTAACTGGGGTACACTACTTAATACTACAGGTAAGCATTCAGAGGAATGAATACTTTTTTGTAATAAAAAGAATGCTAGAATGAAATTTGGGAAGACTTATATTCCTACTAAGCCTTTAAATAACCAGGTTCATAACACAATCAGTCTGGTCATTGCCTGGATAGATGTCTGCCTGTGAACCTCCACAATGGAAAAAAGGTGGACTATAAGGACATTTGCCTGGTATATCTTGAAGATCCATGATTTTACCAAAATAATTAAATCCTTCTATCAATGCAGGTCATAACTATTTCATACTACAGTTGCAGCTAAAGGGTACTAAATTTCTGCAAGTATTTCAATATATGGCTGGCTACTAAGATTAACTACAAATCAGAAATGTTTAAATTACTTTTGAGCACATGCATAAACATTTCTGCCTAGCTGAATCACTGTATTGTGACTGTCTTCAGTTTTCTTCTGATTTTGGTTTTTTCTCCATTTTGTATTGTCTATTTTAGTATTATCTATCAGGAGGTGTGATCTGAAAAGTTCAGTTGTTGTGCACATGTTTTGCTCATTTATCTCAATGGGACTTCTTTCTGAGTAAATTTCTTTCCAAAAAAGTCTGTCATAGGAACAGAAGTCTATGAATTTAGTTGGCACCATGATCTAAGCACTCAACATGCTTGATCCATTGAAGAAGGCGGTGAATGAAATACAAAAAGAGGGAAATGGGCACAAAGGGAAAAGTACAGAGAAGGAGGAGAGTAACTTTCCATGGAATCATCAAATTGACTAGTACTGTAATAATATCTACATAAAGATTTATGAAAAGGTTCAATGAGTAGAGAAGAGGCCAGCATGGGTTTAGAAGAATCAATCCTGCGGTTTCAAATAGTTTCAGCCTCACCAGACCCCTCAAATTGTAGAACCCACTGAATGAAGGAGTGAGTAAAGTAGAATGTGTGGGAAGACAGTGGAAAAACCAAAAGAGAATAATACAAGAGGACATCTACTCATCCAAATGCCTACCACTGTCACAACAATAAAAAATACAAAGGAACTCACTGCAACTCATCCCATATAACAACATACTATATTGTATACTATACAAAAATTATACACAATACCTATTGGGGACAAACTAATAGAAAAAGAGAACTGAAGACAGTCACGATGAACCCAATGGAGATGAGACAACAGTCTTTCAGGCCTAAAGGGTCAAACTTTCTGTTTGGGCTATGGCTACTTGATGGCTAAACAAACAAACCATTTCCCATTCTGTGCCATGCCAGGGCTTGATTTCTCTTAGTTTCCATTCATTATTCTTCAATTGCTCCCCCATCCCAGCACTCAATTTTTTCCCAGCTCATCTTCTGAATTCTGCTACACAGCAGCAGAGCTATGTGATTCATTTTTTCCAATCCCAATTCTTATTTTCCTCAGGCCCTGTTTTACTGAGCTTGCTAGAGGAGGGACTGCTCACGCTAATGAATTCTAAAGTTCTAAAATTACTTAACTCATTCCTGTAAGGATATTGCATGACAGTAACTCTGGGATGAAATCCTGCTAGTATGTTACAGCATCAGTTTTGGGTCATTGCATTTGTTGGAATGTTGTTTTAATAATAAAGCAGCCAAAAGCTCTAAAATATATTCGTTTATTCTTTAAAAATATTAGATGTAAAAGTTGATACACAAATCAAAACTAATCAAAGAAGTCCTCTAGCATTTTGGAAGGATTTCTATAATTGTATGTTCTTGGAATTTAATATCAAGTTCTTTGAATGTACAAGGCATTATGTGGTCTTTTTACATTTTTTTCCCTGAAACTTTATCCTCATGTGTATGTATGTATCAGTTATCCAGAATTTTGAGACAATTTTTAAAACAAGTAGTTCCTAAATTTTTTGCTGTAAGTTCTCCATGAATGCAAGTATTATTTGATGTATTTATTTCCAATGTTATTAAGTTGCCAACAATATCTATATGATGGCCATGTTAACATGCTTTATTCTGTGATACTATTAATGATAATTTCACAGATGAAAATCTCTTGGATAAGAGCTGATGTAGACACAATCCTTACAGAAGCTGACATTGGGGTTTCCAGCAGCTTTGTGAGTAGGATTACATTGAATCAGCTTCAGTTGGTCAGTTCCATAAATATGGATAAGATGCTAGGATGAGTAAGGAAGACAACTTCTCATCTACAATGTATAACCAATGTTTCTATCAGGAATGGAATATTTTTCTCTGATTTAAAAGAAGTAATGATATGACTTTGAACACTTCTTTTAAAAAAACCCTCCCTGGACCTCTTGGGCTTTACCAACTATAAATCAGTATCAAATCTTCCCTTTTGGACAAAATTAAAAGGGCAGTTACCTTTCATCTCTTGGAAGTTTGTGATACCAAGAGCCAGTTCAACTGGTGTCAGAGCAGAATGTGGAGCTGAAATTGTTATGGTAACTTCAATGGGTAATGTTTACCTGATCATTGAGAAAGTGTGTCCCTGCTCCTGCTTTTGGACCTCTCAGCAGTGTTCAATACCATATCCTTCGGAAACATCAGAGGAGTTTGGGCATTGGGGTCACTATGCTTCAGTGATTCCAGATCTATTTCTTGAGTAGGTTCCAGATGCTGGTGCTTAGGGATAGCCATTGCTCAGAAAAGGAGCTTTATGTGACATATCATAAAGTTCAATTCTATCCTCAAAAATATTTAACTTTTACATGCAACTGCTGGGAGAGATCATCTGAAGCAGTGGTTCTCAACCTGTGGGTTCCCTAGGTGTTTTGGCCTACAACTCCCAGAAATCCCAGCCAGTTTACCAGCTGTTAGGATTTCTGGGAGTTGAAGGCCAAAATATCTGGGGACCCACAGGGTGAAAGCGACTTGTCTGGAGGCATAGGCCAGAGTGATATCAGTATGCTGATAACACTTAAATATATTTATCTATGTCTTCAGTAATAGCATCAGCTAAGGATAGTTTCTTCTGAATGAATCTCTGAGTTAATGGGTTGGATGAAGAAAAACAAACTGAAACTGAATCTGGACAAAATGGAATTGCTCTTTGTGAAAGGTTCTAATGTGAGTTTGGAGGTGTGTCAAATAGTTCTGGCTAGAGTTGCATTCTCTTTTGGGATGCTTCTGAATCCATGGCTCTAAATGATAGGTGAGATAGTTGTGGCAGATAGGAATATTTACTGTGTTTCCCCGAAAATAAGACAGTGTCTTATATTAATTTTTGCTCCCAAAGATGCTCTAGGTCTTATTTTCAGGGGATGTCTTATTTTTCCATGAAGAAGAATTCACACTTATTGTTGAACAAAAAAATGAACATTTATTATATACTGTACAGTAGTTGTCATCATAAACTAGCATAGCCAGACAAACTGTGAATCCTATCAAGAATTTCTTGTTACTGCCAATATTTCCATGTACAACACTTTATGGTACGTACATTTACCGATGTCTTATTTTAGGGGAAACAGGGTACTATCAGTTTCAAGATGCTCTTGGTTTTCAGACTCCATTGTCCCTCATCATTGCCGGTACTAGCTGGGGCTGAAGAGAGCTGGGAGTCTAACAAATATATGGAGGACCACAAGTCCCCATCACTTAAGTACTAGAGCACAATATGGAAGTATTTCCAGGTTATCATGGCTGGGAGTTGCAATATATCTGGAAAGCACAATATTGAGGAAGTCTTATGAATTTCCTTTTATATAACAAATAGATCAGAGATTTTTTCAGAATGATTTGCAAATCTGTTTATATTGGGTTTTTGTTGTTGTTGCAGAAAATTGTGGGTTTTTATTATTTTTTTAACATGAAAAATCCCTAACCAGGGTCTATTTTTTGTTTTGTTTTCTTTGTTTCTTGAATAACAGCTTTTCTGAATTTGAAATGATCCCTAGAGAAAATCCATCTGTGCCTCTCTATTAAGCTGGCATACTTTCAAGAATGTGTTTTTCCTTTACAATGCAAACTAGTCCCTCGCTAGAAAAGAAACTGCTCAGAGTTCAAAAGTCTAACCCTGGCTGTGTCTAATGCTCCAGAATTGGTACTGTAGATCATGGAAATTTATGTTGGATGAGAGCAGCAAGAGGCCTATCCATCATAGCCACAAAGGCATATTCTTCTTTGCAAACCTCATCCATTTCTAAGCCAAGCACGTATTAACTGAGGACATCTTGGAAACCAAAGAAAACAATTTTTCAAGGTGATATATGAAACATAAACATGCTGGACAAATGAACTGCTGCAGATCTTCAATTTGTTCAGTTTAGCAATACTTTCTTCTTCAGACATTATGTGGTTCTATTGTCCAGACACTGAAAAATGCAATATGAAGTGCACAATATTAACTAGCATAATTCCATGTCAGCTGTATTGTGTTTGATTGAGTAGGTAAGTTCTGTCATCAAATCCCCTGCAAACAATCCATAGCAGCAGTATACTAGAAACAAAGGTTTGGATCACAAGAATTACTTTTACGACCTTGTCACACGTGCCACCGAAGTTGTCCTGGATTGCTTCATCCCACTGCCAATTGCACAGGGGACATGGGGACCCGTCGCCCCAAGCCCCGTTTCATCACGGCTTCCCCCCTTCCTCATCACATGGAGGGAAGACCTTTTTTAGCAGTTCGACCCATCTTTCCTTATGGAAAGACAGGGAGCCTGCTGTTGCCTGCCATCAACCTTTTTTTGGAGGTGGCAGCACTTCAGCCATGGGGCCGCCCTGGAAGTGGCTGAAGAATAAAAATTGAGATGCTGCTGTCAGAAAAAAAAATACGCATGAAGAGGTCCTTAGTAAGCCTGAAGATTTCTATGAGAATTCTAAAAACCTGAACCAAAACATTCCCATTCATAGGTGGCAGGGTGTACCAGGGATATTTTCATGTTTTTCACAGAGGAGAGGCAAATCTTTTAGAGTTGATGAGGTGACATTATTTATGATGACATCATACACATAGACAGATATAGACACATTCTATTCCAAAGTTCTCACTTGGCTCAACAGCTTTTTATTTTATTGGCTTTAAAAGTTGAAAAAAGGAAGAACAAAACAAGGACATCATGGGTTGCAATATTCTTGACTGAGGACAATATTGTTGCACACTTTAAAGGCAACGCTGTTGTTTTAACATCTTGTATTTGAGTGTGAGAGACAGGCTCACATGTAAAGTCTTGATGGACTATAGTTTACTCTTGTAGAAAAAGCCTGTTTGATCACTTTATAGTATTACCCCTTAGCTTCCATCTCTTCCTTTTGTGTCCCTGTGAGAAGAGCAAAAGCATTTGCTTCCTGGAATAAACTAACCACCATTGATGGCTGTATCAAAACCAGACCAAGCCGTGTTTCATTTAGGCCCCTTCCACACAGCTGTATAAAATCTACATTGAACTGGATTATATGACAATGTAGGCTCAGATAACCCAGTTCAAAGCAGATATTGTGGATTATCTGTCCTGATATTCTGGGTTATATTGCTGTATGGAATGGCCTTTAGATTATGGTTTACTGTAACAATCCATGGGCAAACTTTAGTCTCTGGTCTTGATCTGTTTAAGTAAGCCAGCTCCCAGTTGGATATAATGTCAGGCTGCTATTAGCTGTCAACAGATATTTTAATAGTTTACGAGGCAAGGAGATTTATTGAGGATCAAGATGGTATATTCTTGTACTTAATGGTTTTGCTGCATTGGGCCAATGAATGGAACGCTCCAAATGAAAATGTGTTCTAGACAAAATTGCATGCAGGGCCCAAACAGAAGAGCTGTTGTCAAGAAGGGAAGTAAAACAGGTTCTCATGACTGGAGACGCAGATTATCTGGCAGTGTAGATTCATATAATTCAGATTAAAGCAGAAAACCTGAGATCAGATCCTGGGATACAGGGCCTGTCTGAAAGGGCCCTGAGTTGGCTTCTGAGGGCCCTTCCACATAGCCATATAACCCAGAATATCAAGGCAAAAAATCCCACAATATCTGTTTTGAACTGGGTTATCTGAGTCCACACTGCTATATATTCCAGTTCAAACCAGAAAATGTGAGGTTTTATTCAACTGTGTGGAAGGGGCCTGAGTCTCAAATACAGCATAAAGGGCTTTCTTGGAAAACACTTTAAAAAAGTAGGAAGAACCATAGAGAGTACAGTGATGCAGTTCATAACCTTGCTTTTCAAGAGATCCTTTTAACTAGAGATAGCAGCATGTCTCTTGGGCTTTCTGGATCAGAAAGACTTAGCTGTAAACAAGCTGGAAAAAATGGAAGGAAGGAAGATGAGAAGATATCCTCACTTGAGTCTTGCCTTGCAGAAATGAATAAACCATATTACTGTCTTTCTTTCAGCACCTGAAATTGCTTCATTTTTACAGTGCTATAATTATAGCAGGTAGCATTCCTTCTCTAGTTATATTTCAAGTTTTTGTTTAAAACCCAGCCTGAAGGAGAGATCTAGTGAACTAACTATCCAACTAGTAGCATAATAAACGTAGCATGTTCCTTGCCCTTGCCTACTTGTATTTTTGATCCCCTGGCCTTAGAACCATTACTTAGTTAATAGAACCTAAGGTGCTCAATCAGGGCCGGCCCCACTCATGCGGCTGCTGACGCCGCCGCCTCGGGCGCAGGCCCGGGGGGGCGCCGTCAGGCTGGGCGGGAGGCGGGGCACCGCCCTGACGGTGCCCCGCCTCCCACCCAGTGCGCCCTGGCCCGTCTGGCCTGCTAGAAAAGGCCAGACGGGCGAGCGGGAGTAGCGTGGGAGGCGGGGCCAGCTCTGACGCCGCTCCCCCCCCCCCGCCCAGCGTGCCTTGGCCCTGCCTCCCACGCAGCGTGGGAGGCGGGGCCAGGGCACGCTGGGCGGGGGGGGGAGCGGCGTCAGAGCTGGCCCCGCCTCCCACGCTACTCCCGCTCGCCCGTCTGGCCTTTTGTAGCAGGCCAGACTCAGCGGAGGTTTCTCCAGGCCGCGATTGCGGCCTGGAGGAACCTCCGCTGAGTCTGGCCTGCTACACAAGGCCAGACGGGCGAGCGGGGGTAACGTGGGAGGCGGGGCCAGCTCTGACGCCGCCCCCCCCGCCCAGCGTGCCCTGGCCCCGCCTCCCACGTTGCGTGGGAGGCGGGGCCAAGGCACGCTGGGCGGGGGGGGGGGAGCGGCGTCAGAGCTGGCCCCGCCTCCCACGTTACCCCCGCTCGCCCGTCTGGCCTTTTGTAGCAGGCCAGACTCAGCGGAGGTTCCTCCAGGCCGCAATCGCGGCCTGGAGAAACCTCCGCTGAGTCTGGCCTGCTACAAAAGGCCAGACGGGCGAGCGGGGGTAGCGTGGGAGGCGGGGCCAACTCTGGCCCCGCCCCCCCGCCCAGCGTGCCCTGGCCCCGCCTCCCACGCTGCGTGGGAGGCGGGGCCAGGGCACGGGGGGCGGGGCCAACTCTGGCCCCGCCCCCTCACTATTCGCCCTGGCCCCGCCTCCCACGCAGCGTGGGAGGCGGGGCCAGGGCACGCTGGGCGGGGCCAGGGCGCCGGTGGCGGGGGCGCTTTTCAGCACCCCCGCTTTACATCAAAAAATATCTCCGGCCGGCCCTGTGCTCAATACAGAGTACGAAGATGTCAATTTGAGATCCAGTAAAATAGAGAAATAAGGCCCAGACATGCTTCTTGGAAGCTGAACCAAGGAAAAATAGGATCCCCAGGGGAACAATAGCACCCCTGTTTGAAAAAAGGGCTTGTATTAAGGCAAGGAAATATTTACAACTTAGATTTTATAAATAGTGAACAGCAGCCAGAATGTTGATATAAAGGATTATATGCCCTTATGAAGCTTCAAATAACATCCCACTGGGAAAAGTCCAGCATTGAACCCTCAAGCCAAAACATGCAGAACATCTATCACAGAGATGCCACTGCACTAAGGATAACACTTCTGGTCTTAATTATAGGTGCCAACAATGACATTTAAAGCCTTAAATGACTTTGGACCTTGTTATGATGGGAATATCTCTTTCTAAATCTATCTGCCCAAGGTCTGCTGGGGTGACATATTCCTGTTTCTCAAGTGAAGTCAAGATACTATGTGAGCAGCACAAAAGGGCAAATGCCACATGATCCTAATGAGAATACACACAGGTGATTCTACTGCAATGCCTGTAAATAACTACAGCAGGATTATGTATGTAGCTCTACATTTTGTAAAAGAAACACAAACTGCTTTTGACCTGACATTCATTTTTCAAACTTAAATTCCTATCTGGCAGTGTAAATTCTTCTTTTCCCAGTTTGAGACCAGGTTAAGGGTGTGAAGGAATAACTCACGCTCCTGAATTCCTTCCCATTTTTGAGTTGGCTTGCTTGGAGTATTGGTTCTTAGTATGACGTAGACATCATGCTTAATTTCAGTTAATATTTTCTTTTTTGGTAATGAGATTCATGACTGTAGTACATTTCATACCATGTACCACCTTGAGGACAGCCAGGATTTTGGAGCAGACATGAAGGGGTGGAGGTGGCAGTCTATCATGGGGCTGGCAGAGACACAGTCTGGTCCATTCAAGACAACAGCTGCAGATCAGGGGGAAGAGGCAGAAGCACTTTACCCTCTTGAACAAAGTAAATAAGATATTGGGAGCAAAAGGTCAAGCAATGCCCTGATCCACTTTAAACAGAGGATACCAAAATGGCTGATTAAGGACTGGCTATAAATTAGCTCAGTCCTGGTCATTCTGTTGCTGAAGAACAACAGCTTCCAAACTTCTGTGCAACTCTGTCTGACATCTCTAGCTGTCTGGCTCTGTGACCTTTGGTCCATACTTCTGGCCTAAACTTTTTGGTAACTTCCCATTTGGCTTTGGATCCTGCTTTGGATTGTTTTCACCCTTTGAACTTTGCAGTCTGGATCATGCTTCTGTTTGTAAATCCACGTGAACCTTGGGACTGGCCTTCCCTTGCCTTGTCTTGTGAACAATAGGTGTGCTCACATGGGCATTCATCATCTTTGAACAGATCATTCACATGGAAGTATCAGCCCTTTACACCCACGTGTGTGTATATGTGTTGATGTTGCACTGATGAAGGGACCTCCCTTCTCCAACCAATACACTTCCCATCTGTGCAGTTTTATGTTCTATATGCCAAGGAGATGCTTTGGCTGACTAGATGTGCTGAGTATGCCATTTTCAGCATACTTCCCTATTCTCAATGCTCCCTAGGGGATCTGGAATTGCAGCTCAGCAACAACTAGAGGACATGCTTTTCCTATCTTTGCTGTATGCTGACAACAAACTCAATATTCTAATACATGCCAGTAGTCAGACAAGACTGTCTGATGTATGTGAAATGATGGAGAGAATATTGGAAAGAAGAAAAGGAATGGAGTATCATGGAAAAAGGAAAGGCTAACTTTACCTTTTACAAAAGCTGTAGCTCCCTTTCGTAAGTTACCTTGAATCGAAAGACTTGGAGAAAAAAGAGATAGAGAAATAATAATGAGATTCAACAGTGACATTCTAGGGATGTTGTAGCTGGAGATCCTAAATTGAGTAGGGAATTGGACCCCACGGCCATAAGGGTCCCATCTAATTCTATTATTTTTTTATTATAATATTTTTTTCTGCTCTTACTTGATTCATATGTCATATACAGTTGACTGCAATATATTAGAGAAGCATGTCATTTCTAGTGAATACTTTTGGATATCTTTAATGACCTCATCATATGGGGCTAGAATCGGCAGCATATGCCAATTTAGCCCTGGTTACCCATAGAGCCGGCTGGTTCCCATCAGATAACGTCATGTCTCCTCCGTGGGTGAAGGAGGGCGGAACCAGCATGCAGTTGCAGAAAAATGTGAGACAGTAATTTTGCCCAACAACTTTTATTAAAAATATTTGTGATAGTTTCAGGTGCTATGATTTTTTTCTGTGTCAGGAGGGACTTGAGAAACTACAAGTAACTTCTGGTGTGAGAGAATTGGCTGTCTGCAAGGACATTACCCAGGGGACGGAGGTTTAATGTTTTACCATCCTGTGGGGGGTTGACAGAGAAACTCAACCTGCTTTCCCTGTATGAGAACTGCCGATCTGTCTGTCTGCAGTCCTGCTGGCACAAGGTTTTAATCCATTGCACCATCGGGGGCTATTATGAATAGCAGTTTATCTTAACACTTGCCATTCTTTCTCCAAAATACATGGCTGGGGATGTTAGGTCTTTAGGAGATCTTTTTAACAGCTGGAAGAGTCCAAACTGGCAACTAATTCCATTCAGAGACTTTGGGAAAATGCTATTGGCTATATGGAAGAGGCTTTTTTTGTGCAATTTTGGGCATTGTGAATATTTGGGACAGGCATATGCCGTGGAGAATGAAGTCCAGAGCATCAATCTACTACTGATCACTTTATGGATGCCTTTATCACTGTACAGTTTTCGTTTTTCTTAATTATTCATTATTCTTAAAAGTATGTTACCGTGCTCTACTCCATCATATTTTTATTTGTTCATAGCATTCTGTTCCTATGTCAACCCTGAAATTAGAAAGCTAACAAAAGCCTGTATTTACCATGCAAAATAGTTGTTTGAACTATTTTTTTTAGGTTTCCATACTATGGAGAAAGATGCTGGTGAGCAGTTGATTTGATAATGGAAGTATGTACATAACCAATGTTTAGGTTTTATTGTGAAAGAGAAAAAATATGTCCTACAAAGTCCTAGAAAAATACAATGAAAAAAGCAATAGCAAAACAATGTTTTACATAGTATGTCCCTTTAGCTCCAATACTTTTTATTGACTTGTAAATACCTCAAAGACTGAGGCATGAGACATCTGCACATGCTATGAGTCACGAGGGACAAAGAATTTTCTAACTCTCAGCAAAAACACCACAAGTGCATTTCCATTCTTACATAGTAAATGTGAAAATAAAAAAAATCTATTAGAGCAAATGCAAACCCTCTGAAGCAGGCTTTCATATGCAGAAGAGAGCTTAGTCAGCACCCCAGAGAACATCAGGATTGATTTCAACCCAACATACTTTGTTCTCTCTTCTAATCAATACCATTCCAGGGTAAGTTGGGCAGAATTATTATTTGATTTCATGATCAAAAGACAGTAACATTATGTGACTACATCACGAGTTTAGTATTTGCACAGTGTGGTTCATGAAGTGAGCCAAATTTTCTTATCAGCTTTATTTAACTAATCTGACTGATCCAATCACATATCAAAATTCCAGTCTGATACAAGCTGTTTTCAAATTAAGATTTTCATGGACAGTTACCCAGTTGCAATCGTGGAACAAATCTAAAAAGCAACTGAACTGTAGCAAAGTACAAAATCAGATTAGTTGATTCAATTATCATTAGTCAGAAGACAAATGAAGATATTCTGGATGATAATCAAATATGAACTTGAAATGTAATTGCTATAGGAGTTGGAGTCATTAACTTTACAAAGACCCATGATGATTTTTTTAAAATAAGCTATACATGAAAGTGTTTCCTCCAATGACCATAGGTGTGGGGTGTAAGGATCGGATGAGCCAATTTTTCAGCACAAACTCACACTAGGAAGGGGATCTTGCATTTGTGGAGTACAAGTTCAAGGAGCAAATCAATCCAGAATGGAGCTGTTGTAAAAAAAAAAAAAAAGACCAATGCCATGTCTTTCTATCAATTGCCCCATTCCCCCGAGTGTATACTTCCTAACTAATTTAATTCTATTTATTTCCTGGAGTGAAAAGTATTGTACATTATTTTCCCCACATCATCTACCCCATCACATTTTTATCCAAACAATATTTCTGTGAAATGGGTTAAGTTTAAAGTTTTATGTTATAGGAAAACTGTGATGTGACCAAATTATAAAATGTTTTTATTTATTCATTTATTTAGGGTATTTTTACCCCACTCTTGAGCCAGAAAGGCTCCAAGCTTCTAACAAATAGTTAAATTGCCTTAAGGTGTAATAAATAAGACACAATGAAGCTGGGCTGGGTATGAATTCAGATGTCATCCAGTGACATGGATCAGAGAGAAAAACATAATTTTAAACTGGTTTGATATAAGTATTATGATTAAACAATATATTATGTTAATCATGCTTTTTGCAGGTCCACACACAAAAAATGTTGTATTCATTTTTTTCTTTATTCAGGCTTTCCTAAATGCAATGATCCTATGATTCCTGCAATCCTTGGTATCCGCTTTCTTAGGAACTGGAATGCATATTGAGCATTTCCAGTCTGTGAGCCATTCTTTTGCTGTCCATATCGATTGATAGATTTTGGTTTAAAATTTGAGTGGTTCTTTCTCTGTTGCTTGAAGCAGTTCTATTGGTAAGCCATATGTTCCTAGTAATTTATTTCTCCCAATGCTTTGAGTGCAGCATCCATTTCCTGTTGTGTGGTATGTGGCTGTAAAAAGGGAGCAGATTCATCATCCCCATGGCAGCAGATCCACTGGCCACTCCTGTATCAGAATACCCTTTGCTAGGAAACATGAGTAGATGAGTCTCTTGGACTCATGTCCTGGCTGTGGGTTGCTCATCCCGCCCCCCATCAGAGGGCAGAAAGGGAAGCAACATACATTTCCCCACTGCTCTTTCTGCCATCACACAGCAAAAAGGGGAGAAAAGTGCTGGTAGCTCCGTCAGAGCTACCCAAACTACACTTTTCTCCCCATAGTGGAGGAGAAAGTGCCTTTCAGCACTTCTCCACCACTTTGGGAGGAATGTGGACAGGGCTTGCCATGCGTCGTGTGATGGCATAAGGCAGGCCCCATTCATGCTGTGATTAAAAATGACAAAAATGCCCCGTGTGAAGAGGTCCTAAAGATCTGTTACATGCTGGAGATTACAACAGGGTATACAAACACATCGACATCATGCTCAGCATATGCCAAAATCAACTTTTACTTGTGGTATTTCTCCCCCCCCCCCAAAAAAAATTAAGTTGAGATTGTTTGACTCATGGATGAGAAACCATGGATATGGAGAGCCGACTGTTCTGTAGATAACTGTTTCTGCAAACCTTCTCCCAACAACTGAGACTCAAGACAACAGAATGGTAGCATCAAAGCGAAGCAGTTAAAAGATAAATGATACATTTAGAAACAGAATTAAAATACATCTATACAAAAAATAGCAACAACCAAGCAAAGGTTTCTCCAACAGGAATGCCTCTCAAATTACAAAAAGCTTGCATACATAAAAAGGATGTTTTGAAAACAGGGAGAAGACCTCCCTTAGTAGGGGGTTGCAAAGTCTGGCTATTATGGTTCTACAGCAATTTATGTTCTGTAATTTGTAATTTGTGCCAAGCTGAAACCTTCAACTACCTTATTCAACAGAGTGCAGAAGAGATTTTCAGCCATTCTGGGCTCTCTCGTTTTCTAACAATGGCTAATCTGTTCTCAGCTTTGTGTGCTTCCTGTCTTCCAAAAACAGGTATTTCCTGAGAGAAGGGCAACAAAAGAATGAGCTGACAAGGATCACCTGTGTTCTGCACTCACTCACTCATTCATTCCTTCCTTCCTTTCCTCTCTCTCTGTCCCCAAGAATCAATGATCCAGATAAAAGGAAAGAAATATTAGCAAAATAGAAATTCCTGGCTAACAATGAAGACGGTTGTTTCTCCAAAGATAGCCAACTATACACAGGAGTGAAGACAAAGGCATGGCATTATCTAATCATAACTTTTCTTCTTTTTTAAACAAAAAAGTTACGATATTCATATAATTATAACATTGAAAAGCTGCTTTTTCAGACTACAACTCCTAAAAATCCTTGCTTGCTGGCTGGAGCATTCTGGGCGTTGCAGTCCAAAGAATTAACATTTCCAAGATCTGCAATCTGTGTGTTATTGTTTGAGCACCTGCGTAATCAGTGTGAGGTCTTGCTTAGCAGGAGAAACCTCAGGACAAAAATTGGCTCATCAGATTGGATCCTTACATTACATTCTTACACAATCAAAAGAGAAGGTATGATGGAATTTGGTTGTCAGCCAAATGTATATATGTTTTTAATTACCTTTTTTCCTGCTGTTTGAACCCACATATAATTGCTTTGCATAATTACTAAGTATAGGTGGGCTGCAAAACAACCTACTCTAAATCTTTCTCCAGATAAATAAATGTCTCTCCCAGAAGGCAAATAGGAAAAACCTAGTGCCACTTGTTGATGAAGTGGTATCTCTTCATGTCTGTAAAGAAATCTTACCATATGGAGGGAATATTGTTAGATAAGTGAATTACAAATTAGGTTTAGTGTTAAGGAGAGAGACTGAGGGCTCATCCAGAAGAGAGGAAAAGCCTCTTGGAGTAGTGAGAGTTCCCAGGAACAGTATTTTTGTTTTAATGATACTTGCATACTCCAAGGCTGGAATCCAAACTTTTCCTTAAAATATCCCAGGTTTCTCTTTCACTTTCCTGTCCTCTTTTGCCACTGATCATTCCTACAATTTCATCACACTGTCTTCAGGAAGTGTCCTAGGATGCTTCTAGGACGCTTCCTTGGTGGATCCTGCCTGCTGGATGCCATCACACAACGTAAAGCTACTTCCGGCAGGGCTCCATAGAGAAAGCGTCCTGATAGTGTGCTAGGATGCTTTGCAGAGAACACAGGAGGCTTCCCATGTTCTCATTCAGAAGAACGGGAGGAAGCCAGGTGGCAATGCTTCCCCCCGTGGGATAAGGTAAGGGTCGTGGGGCAACCATTTGCCCCGCTGCTTGCCAGATTCCCCATGCTGTGTGGCAAATCCCCCTGCTGCTGCCTGGCTTATTGACCTCAATTTGATGAGATCTTACATTCAGGCAACATTCAGAAACTGATTTTTATGAATTTCCACTGAGCCATCTTTTATTATTAATTAGAAGTTTTAGCCAAAGTACTAAAGTACGTTAGTAATATTAGACAAATTAAAATTAGGATTTTTTTTTAATTTTGGGTGCAAGCATTCCTTTTTACCTTGCTTGATCTCCTTTGAATCTATGTCCTGAAAACAATAGCTGTTCTTTCTGGCAGAAGGCAACTGAGCAAGTTATGGGAAAATACAACTAGCGAAGTGAGATACATTTCATTTTAGAAAACAGTGGGTTGGCAAATATGGGAAACAGGAATGAAAACTCCTTGGTTTCTTTATAAACTTGACACTACTCTTAACTGCCATTATCCAATACTATGGAATCCCGATATTTGCAATTTTCTAAAGTCTTAAGCCTTCTCTGCCAAGGAGTGCTGGAACCTCACCAAACAACAAATCCCATGATTCCATAGCATTCAGCCATGATAGTTAAAGTAGTATCAATTTGTATTAATTCTACAATGTAGGATAGATGCACCTTGATTTATATCTGTTGCTCTTATTTTTGCTCTTATATTATTTGTAATATTTGTTATTGTTAGCTGCTTCCATTGCTATGTCAGGTAAGTGTTAAGTGAAGTATAATTTTTAATAGCTCTAGGAAATTAAAAATACCAGTTTTGAAAGGGGACCTGTTCTTACTGAGTTAAGTCTCAAAATCTGACTTTGCTTTTGAGGACTGTTAATGCAACTATGTTAACAAATCTCTTCTCCATTCCTACCTAACCCCACCCTAACCCCGGGATAGACTCGGCAAGAAAATAATAGGCTTTTGTTACCTACCTCTGTCACTGTCTTTCCTGTGATTTACATTCTTGTAAGTGAAAAGCAATGAAAGATGAAGGTCACATTGAGATTCTTTAATATGACAGCCTCATGATTAAAGAACATCTTTGGCAATGACTGACATGCCTAAAGATAACATCAAAATAAAACCGAACACACCCCTGTGGTAATTGTTTTGCCATCTGTGCCCCTGTTCAGAAGATTTCGCCTCACTTTCTGTCCCTGTGATAATAGGATAGGAAAATTGGCTTTTTGTGGTAACAAGGTTTGGTGATAAATTTTCAATGGAATCACCTTTTCCCCATGATAATTTTTTCAGGACTGAATTTCCCTTCCTAGGGATAGATTTCTTTCATTTCCCATTGTCTCACTCCCATTTATAACTATAAATTGTTTGTAGGTTGGATGTTTGTAACTCAAGGACTACCTGTACATGTAATCAAAATATACAAGAGTACAGAAAATTAATCTAAAATCCCAAAGGTTTTGGAAAATTATAACTGTTGGTGTATTCTCTCCCTCCTGCTATTCCCAAGGACATCCTATCTATAATGCCTGACTCTTAAGGCCTCTCGAAGAGAGGCATTTATGGCATGGTTGGTTTGGGAGGCCAAGGCTATCCAGAGCAGTAGTGGCAGCGTAGGCCTCTCAGTGGCTTGACATCTACCCCTCTGCAGTTGGCCATCTCATGCTATCCAGTTGATGAGACAGCCTGTAATTTAAATATAAATTTAAATATAACTGGTTCTTGGTATCTGCTGTGGTTTGGGTCCTGGACTCCCCACGTATATCAAAATCCATGCATGCTCAAGTCCCATTGCATTCAATGGCATAATAAAAAGGTGTCCCATTTATAAAATAGCAAATCAAGGTTTTCTTTTCAGGATTAAAAAATCAAGCTGTGGTTGCTGACTCTGTGGATGCAGAAGGCATGGATACAGTGGGTCAATTGTAGTGGGGGACACTGTTACCAAGTGATATGCACCTGCTTACTGTATTGTCCAGATGTTGAATATTAAGGTGCAAACTTCAGGAACCCTGCTATCTTCCTATGGTTCTAACGAGATTTATATCAAATGGCATTTCCTATAGAAAATTGCTCTCAAGAGATGGCCATCCTTTCTGTCCTCATTGCAGCAGGAACATGGCTGTATTACTGGAACTCAATTGGGAGTTGCTCCTCTTTCTCCTACTGCATAGGACAGAGCTGCAGGATACATTTAAATTGATCCTTTGCATACTGGGATTGGCTCTCAGCTATATGGGCATGTGATTACAGCCTTGCATATATAAATAGTCACCCCTCCATATCCACCGATTCTGCATCCACTACTGGAACCATCCATGGCTTGTAAAAGTCACCCAGTGGGTTTCTGTGACCGAGTGAGGAATCAACAATATCAGACAATACAAAATGTTTAATTAGCAATAAAAAGTAGAT
The DNA here is from genome assembly GCF_035594765.1 of Anolis carolinensis. Classification (NCBI taxonomy): domain Eukaryota; kingdom Metazoa; phylum Chordata; class Lepidosauria; order Squamata; family Anolidae; genus Anolis; species Anolis carolinensis. The sequence goes on along the minus strand of NC_085842.1, from coordinate 252,200,952 downwards.
GGCAAATGAATGCTGAAGCCCATGAAACCATAATGAAAAAGCATAATGATATCCAAAGGAGTATGGTTGCAGGACATCTTGTAAACACCAAAAATCCATAGATGTTCAAGTCCCATGATATACAGTGGCATAGTAAAATGGTGTCCCTTATATAAAATGGCAAAATCAAGGCTTGTTTTGGGGGTGATATATATATATATCTCAACCCATTAATGGGGGGCTCCATTGATGCAGAATCTGTTGTTACTGTGGGCCAACTATATTAGGTTTTTATATGCAGAACCAGAAGCTCCTTAATATAAAACAGTCCTCATTTCAAATACATTGAAATTTATTCTATGAATTTCTCCCAATATTTAGGCTTTCATTGATTCAAACAATGTGGATGCATGAAAGTAAGGGAGGAGTGGAAATATTGGGTGAGCCCTCATACTAATCAAATAGGAATGATGTTCAGTTCAATGATACTTTAAAAACAGCATGCCTTTTATCTCTTTCTGTAAAAGGGCCCACTGATTTTGTAATTGAGCTCCACTAAATAGATAGTTTAAATGGCACATCCTCCTCCTCTATCCCCTCTCCTTGACCCCAGTCTTTTCATGGTTAAACAAAAAGTTATGTACCTGATGGAGCCATGAAATGTTTGAGCACAGAGCTCATATCTTGCCTGTCATTAAGATTTAAATATTTTAGCTCTTGACAGTTGGGTCTGTTTCTTGCTGATTACAGCGTGATGATCTGGGTTTCCTAACTGTGATGGGTTTCATTCACGATGGCACAGGTTCCCTGTTTCCCATCTTTGGCCCTTTCATCATGCTGGTTAATAGGAGACTTACTTAACTGCCATGAAAAATAGTATAAGAACAGTCCCTTTGTGCATAATCAATGGAGGCTTTGGAATCTTTCCTGCCCTGTGTTATTATGGGGAAATGAAGCCCTTCTAGTCATCCTAGGAACAATGGGAACATTATTATTTTTTAAAAACAGAGGAATGAAAAAGAAAAAGATGATCAGGCTGGAGGGAAAAATCTTTACTGTGGTTAAGTATTCATATGTGAAAACAGATTTATCTAGAAGTTTGTTGAATGAAGCAGTACATACGCTGGGTGTTGGGACTATCTACTAAAGGAGGTATTGTTTCCCATAGGTATTTGAGAAGATTTTGTAATGTTTTTCAACAACATTGTCAAGGGTATGATTTACCACATATATATGGCAGCAAAGAGAGATTAATATTAGAGTTGTGTATTCATGTGGAATTGCTGTTCGTTTTGTGTAGTTTCATTCGCATCATCTCATTTTGGTATTCGTGTCCTGCTAACGAAAATGGGCTGCCTATATGAGACGAATTTTCATCTGGCTAACAAAAAAACCAAAAAATTTCAGACCATTGGCTGCAATTGGAGGGCTTCTGTTGTTTGTTTAATATGTGTTATTGACATTTATGATTTATTTTATGACTGAATGTTTATTGTCTATTTGCTTTGTTTATTATTTCATGTTGTAAGCCGCCCAAAGTCCCCACGAGGAGATGGGGCAGTATATAAATGAAGTCCCTAGGTTTTCCAGCATAATTGGAGGAAATTGGCCATAGAATCACACTAGATGACCTAGAGATCGCTAGAAAGAACATTTTAATCAAATCTGTAAATAATCAAATCTATGTAGTTATAACCATACATGTGCAAGTATGACTATTCAATGCTTCTTGGCAATATGGGACTCAAGGTCACATCCAAGAGTTAAAACAGATGCAACTTTCAAATTCATATAACACACAACAAAAATAGAATTATTTAAATTCCCATGCAGCCATGAAATCCACTGGGTGACTTTAGCCAATCATACTTTGAGTCTGAAAGTCAGGCAATGGAAAACCTCAACAATTTTGCAAAAAAAAAAAACTGTGATAGGGTTGCCATAAGTAGGAAATGACATGAAAGTACACAACATAAAGAATGAAAAACAAATAAAGCAAGACTATTAAAAAGAAAACAACACAAAATACTGTATCACATTCTGAAAGCCTCTTTTCTTTCTAAGCAATTAGTCCTCAAATGCTTGCAGAAACAAAAAGTTTTTCACCTGCTTATGGTAGGCTAATGGAGAGGACACCAATATAACTTCTCCAAAAAAGTGTTCTAGAGCCTTCAGCTCCCAGAAATCTTAACAGCCGGTAGACTGACTGGGATTTCTGGGAGTTGTAGGCCAAAACACCTGGGCACCCACCAGTTGAGAACCACTGTTTTAGAAACTGGAAGTGATCCCTTTAAAGACCTTCTCCTGTGTTCCCATATATGTCTGTGTGGGTGTGTTGACATGGGAGCCCCCATTACACAAGAATAAACATTTGGCTATTAGCAAAGCAAAAACATGTTCCAGGAGGCAGGTCTTCTGTAGGTCCAACATTTAGCCTCTTGAAACTACAGGCAGCATGGATTCATACAGAGCTTAGATGTTGAATGTTTTTTGGACTGTAAATCCCAGAATCCTACAGCTGGCAGCCTGGAGGAATCTGGACCTATAATCCCCCCAAAAGTAGCACTCCCAAGTTCCAGATCTTCATTGATAAAAGAAGCACAAACAGCTGTAGCAGAAACAGGAGCCTGGTAAACTTTCAAGATATGGATGGTATTTTGTGAAATCTTATTCACAGACAGTCCCTGCTTAACTCAGTTCACAGTAATTAATCTTGTAGCATATGCCATTTCTCCCCCCCCCCTTCTGCTAACTGAAGTCTTCTAGCAATGAAAAGCAAGAAAGGCCTTATCTTCCTCTTGCACCTCTCCGAGATCTACTCTAAACAAGGGGGTGTCTCTTTATTTTTTAAACTCAAAACCATATTTTTGTTTGTGCCAAAAACACAAGATCTTGCCTAATGCTATCTGGTTTTACTTTTAGAAACTTTTTTAATTAAAAAGAGAAGTGATTGATGGGTTGGAAACTGATACTTGTCTTGGCTCTTTATCCACGCTTCTACTAACTGATAAGATATTCCAGAACATTTCTGGCATTCTGGTTTATCTTAGTTCCATGAAAAATAGTACTTCAAAAATGTTTTGTGTTTCTGGGAGTAGAACAGGAAGGTATTTGCAAGTCTTATCAGCCATACAGCATTCCATACAGTCTCTTCATCCCAGCTTTTCTGGACAATGGACTAATGAAACGATACAATTGGGGTAATGATCAAAAGATTTTCATTCAGTAGTACAGTACTACATGTAGATTACACATTCCTTGTGATCTTAATTATATTTACTGTTAAAGAGCTCAGGTTTGTACATATGAATTGCAAGCTGATATTTTCAGCAACAATGCAGTTAAGATCCAAGATTCTAAGTGCCCTTTCTTAAACCGTAAGTCCCAGGATTTCATAAGAAGATACTATGGTTAATGTGGAATTATAGTTTAGTGTGGAAGGTCCTTTGCATGCCTACCCCCGATCTGTGTGATTTTGGCACATTATCCTTTTCAAAAGAAAATGAAAAATGGAATGATCTCTTTTCTCTTCACCACCAAGATACCAGAAGGGCCTTTTTCTTTGCATGGTTGCAATAAGATTCTTCAAGTCAGGGAAAATCCACAACTTGACTTCCAATACTTAAAGTTAAAGAATGAGTCATTTGAGGAATGAAAAGCAATACTTACATTGAAGTAATGTTTATTTAGTTAGAATATTGTGTCTTACCTAGCTTTCTATAGTTCAAGGCAGCTAACAACAAAACAAATGAAATGCCATAAAAATATGAACTGTAAATAAACTAACCAGCAAATAAAAGCAATTAAATGGAAATAGAAGCAGTTTGAGCTAGGCACCAGAGACCAGCCTCTGAGGACTTCATCCCATAAGCGGAGGAAACCAAGTGGAATAGTCTTCTTTGCAGGGCGTTTCATGGGGTTTCATCTTCAAAGAATTTAGAACATTTACTCTTGCCAATATACAACACCTGTGGTAGCGCAGTAGGTTAAACCGCTGAGCTGCTGAACAAGCTGACCGAAAGGTTGGTGGTTCGAATCCAAGCAATGGGGTGAGCTCCTGCTGCTAGTCCCAGCTTCTGCCAACCTAGCAGTTCTAAAACATGCAAATGTGAGTAGATCAATAGGTCCTGCTCCTGCGGAAAGGTAATGGTGCTCCATGTGGTCATGCTGGCCACATGACCTTGGAGGCATCTATGGACAATGCCAGCTCTTCAACTTAGAAATGGAGATGAGCACCAACCCTCAGAGATGGGAACGACTAGACTTAATGTCAAGGGGGAACCTTTACCTTTACCTTTAATATACAGGATTGCCCCCTCTCACTTCTAGCTCAACCATCCACTTGATTCCCATCACACAGGTGGGCAATGTCTCCTCCCATTTCAAGGATACCAGCACACTTTTACAAGCAGGCATCCTTTTTGAGACACCTCTTTTTCTGGGATTGTTTGCCCTCAAGGCCCTTACAAAAGAGGAGACACAAGGCACCCTTTTAAAAACATATTTTATTGGGACTCACACCATTTTTAAACCACTAATGGAAACAGAAGGAGCATTAGCAGAATGTCCACAAGAATGCCCACTCTTTAGTGACACTACAATGCTCCCACCAATAAGTGCCTTCAGCCAGTTCTGCTTGAATTAGGAGCTCTGAAAATGATTATTCCCCAACTCCAAAAATCTCAGTTTCTAGACACTTTAAAAACATTTTATAGATTGAGTTCTACAGGCAACAGGTGGAAGATCTCTTGTGTCATTTGACTGGCTCCTTCTTAAAAATGGGCGGCAGCCAGATTAATAACTGGAGCGTACCACCCCCCTACTAAGCCAGCTCCATTGGCTGCTGATATGCTACCGAGCCCAATTCAAAGTGCTGGTTTTGACCTATAAAGCCCTAAATGGTTCTGGCCCAATCTACTTGTCCAAACGTATCTCCTACTATGAGCCAGGAGGATCCCTAAGGTCATCTGGTGAGGCCCTGCTCTTGGTCCCGCCTGCCTCGCAAGCACGGCTGGCGGGAACGAGGGACAGGGCCTTTTCGGTCGTGGCTCCTTGGTTGTGGAACACCCTACCCAGAGAGGTAAGACAAGCCCCAACCCTTTTGAGTTTTAGAAAAGCCCTGAAAACATGGCTATGTGCCCAGGCTTTTGATAATTAAATGATAAAGATGACCTGGACTGATTTATGGCTACAGCACGAGGATTTTGGATGAATGGATTTTTAACCATATGTTTTATATTTTTATATTGTTTTAATTGTTATAATTGGATTTTCATTGCTATGTTTTAATTATGTGTAGGCATCGAATTGTTGCCAATTGTGTACGCCACCCTGTGTCCCTTCGGGTGAGAAGGGAAGGATATAAATGTAGGAAATAAATAAATTTAAAAAAAAATTTTTGGTAATATTTTTATTGATTTTCAGAAAGAAGAAAAAAGTACAACACCATAAGATATAAAAAAGAAAACACACACACATATGAAACAAACATAACATAATCCAACTAAACAGTACAAAGGCACTACTTTCTTCCCTCCCTTTGAGGTAGAGGTTCATCCTAAGCCTTCTTGCATTCCATTTGGTAAAAAGAGAAATTTAAATATCCAAGAAACGTATTCCTTAAAATATTTCTCTGCTTTCTCCCACTCTTTCTGTGCCTTGCTTAGAGAGTTCTCCTTCATTATTCTAATTAATTTGTCAATTTCTATGGCTTTTCTTAACTTCAGTTGCCTATCATAGATGGAAGTTACTTTAGTTATTTTCTACTTTTTAACAGATGGGTTAAGGTAAGGTAAGTAGGAAAATATGGTACTTGCCTTCTTAAAGGCAAGATTAGGAAGGAGAACCATGTGGCTGTCCAGAAGCTCTTGAACACCTCCACTTCTCACTAGACTGTGTTAGTGCAACCAATGGTAAGGAATACTAGGAGTCCAGTTCAACACCATCAAGAGGACCATACAGTGCCTACTTCTGTGTAAGATAATTTGGACAGAAGGTCCTTCTCAAGAGCCAAGATAAATGATAAGTTCTAGTATGAATCTACTATAGCCTCTCTTGGTCTTTGTAGACTTCCTGCCCTGTATTTTGGTATGTAGAGATGGGGTACCTGATCCACTTACGTCCCCCTCTATATGTGTCTCTATGTATATGTTGTGTTTCGGAGATAAGTCTTTTCAACATGAAGAGACTATCCTGTAGCTGCAGATTAGAGAAAGAGGGTGCATCTACACAGACCATATATTGAAGCTTGAGGCCAGCTCAAGGGTGGAATGTCTACAAAACATCCCACCCCAATGCATGGAGTAGCACATTAAGCCCAAAATAGCACATTAAAAAAACCTCTGCAATAAACTAGGTAATGTGTTGCAGTCATTCAGAGTATATCCCATGCAGGGGTCAAAATCTGTAGGGCAAAATACAGAGTGCTTTTAAAGAAATGCTCAAACTCAGCTGGGTGGAAGGTAAATACCAGTAATAATTACTCCTCCAGGAGAGTAAACCACATTATTCCCATGGGAACACTTGCTTTCCGCTTCTTTGTTCTCATTTCCTGTGCCCTGCCATGGTCCAGCACTGATGCTGAACAAACAAGGATATACACATTAGCACATTTCAGTGGACTGTGGCCACTATCCCAGTGTCAAACCAGTTCCTAGGATGTTTGTGTAGGCACTGCACAGCAAAACTGGTTTGTTTTAATACACCTCCAAAATGCATTATAGTGTCAGCATAGGAGCACCTAAAGAGAGAGCTATTGCTTCAACTACCATCTTTTCTTTTCCATCTCTTCCCTTCTCCTTCTGTTTTCTATCTCGGTTGTGCTGTCCATTGACTCTTTCTTCCATTTTGCTTCCCCTGTCATTAATTTCCACCCCCAAACTTAAGTGTTTCTTCTTTCTTTCCTTGTCTTTTCCCCCCATCTTGCTCATTTTTTTCCTTTAAGACTCTAGCAGATAGTTCAGACCTAAAGCTTTGCAATTCACTTGTAAGTAAAGCAACACCAATATTGTAATGAAAGTTGAGCATTCCTTATTTAAAATTCCAAAATCTGAAATAATCTAAAATCTAAAATTGTCCACGTGGGTGGTTCAGGTAAGTGACATCTTTTCTGATGGTTCAATATATATAGACTTTGCTTTGTGCACTAGGTTAACAAAACTATTGTATAAAATTAGCTTCAGGCTATGTATATTAGTTCTATATCATACAAATGAATGCTGTGTTTCTCAGCCCAAACTAGGGATGGAAATGATTGAACCTGGCACCCTTTACTATGGACTATGGTTCTCTCCTTAAGCTTGACCCCATATCCATTCTACTGGAATGAACTTGCATATTTCCAAAGGAAGCAGTATTTCATGCATGTCAACTGCAAAAGGAAGGAGAAAGGGAATTGATTTCAATGCTAACATTTTAATTTTGTTGTCAGTTCTTGTTTTTTTTTTTTGGTTTTTTTTTTTTTGAGAGTTCAATGGAAAAATGTCACAAGCAGAGGAAGCAATATATCCCACATATTGAATGGTTGGGAACAACAAATTATAAGTGTTTTGATTACAGCTGTACAGTTTGGTGTCACAAGAGACAAAGATTCAGAAATTGGATAACCCACCTGTTAAACAATAGGCCCCATCTTCCCTTGGTTCACAAAGGGGTTTCTGCCACAGCAGATATGGAATCCACTTGGTCACAAGTCACTGGATGGTTTCACCATCTAGTACAGTGGTTCTCAACCTGTGGGTCCCCAGGTGTTTTGGCCTACAACTCCTAGAAATCTTAGACAGTTTACCAGCTGTTAGGATTTCTGTGAGTTGAAGGACAAAACATCTGGGGATCCACAGGTTGAGAACCACTGATCTAATAGGACTTATCTGCTTGTCCCAGATTATATGGCAGTGGAGACTCATATAATCCAGTTAAAATCAGATAACCTAGGATCAAATCCTGGGATGTAAGGACAGTGTAGAAGGAGCCTGAGTAAACTATCCTTGCTCATTCCCATCCAAGCAAAGTCCTACCTTCCTCAAATTAATTTTGTGTTTTGGTTGTTTGGAAGCCCAGACACATTTTGTGAACCACTAGAGGCCTTCAAAATTAAAATAATAATAATAAATTGGCCCTCGTATCAGTCTTTTTTTCCTAGTGTCTGAAGATGGGCCATGTCTCCCTGGTGCCTGATGATGGCCATTTTCTCCCAAAGTTAGCTTTTCTCAAGGGTTTGTTGCTGAAGGTCCAGTGGGTGATAAGCAGTTTTCTCCCCTAATCAGCACCTGCACCTAAGTACATATTAAATGTGACAAGAAGGAGGATAATTGTGGAATGATCACTTTTCCTATAGCCCATATTTTCCTCCTTTGCATTTGATAAGCACACACAAAATAAATAAGGAAACGTCTCCAATTACTGTGTGCCTTGGCTTGCAGCACCAGCCTGTCACTACTTGAGGCAGGAGTGACAAACCCTTCTGGCTCCCGGAAAGACTGCCAAATGAGCCAAGAGAATTTTTAATTATAGGAAGAAGTGAATGTTTTGGAACAAAACAAAACTATGCAGACATTTGCTTTCCCTTGAATTAGAAATAATGGGGGCAGTGGACAGATTTCAACAGCACTCAATTTTTGAAACAGACATGGATTGAAAAGAATGTTTTTTTGGATTACATATGCAAGATGTGCCCCCATCCCCAATTCTGTTTACATTCTTTTTTTACATTCAGAATTGAATTAAGTGAGGGAAAAGATGTACTTTGAAATCTTTTGCAGCAGTGGAAGCAATTCTGAGAGGAAGTGAGCAAACAGAACATTTTAAAATTGACCAAGAAAGTGGGAAGTCAAAAAAGAAAACATGTTCTCACTGCCATTTCTTGTGCTTCCAGAAGGACCTCTTTCATTACCTTTGCTCCTTTTTTATCATTGAATTCCAACTGAGCTAGTGCCTCATCAATGGTCATTCCACGTATCAATTTTGCCAGGTACCACATCTTGTCCTTGCTGTATTTAATATCTCTTCGACAGTGATATATTTCTGCAGGTCTTCGAGGTTCTCCTGGCTGCTGTGGGGGATAAACAACTCTATTCTTTTTTTCCCATCTTCCCAAATTCCCAAGAGATGCACTTGTATGAATATTACAGAAAAGAGGAGTGCCAAAAGATGTTAATACCCTGCTTGCCCGGATCCACCCGCTGCTGCTCCACGCTTGGGCTGCCGCCCAGAGTGCCGCCATCTTGGAAGCCCTCGTCAGGGCTTTACGGCAAAGGTCCGTAAAGAAAATTACAAAGAAAATGTAATGTAGAGTTCAAATCCAACTTACACATTGCTGAATCTTTCTCTGGAAAAGGCCACTACCTGAAAAGGATCCGCTATCATGGAAAAGGTTTTTTTGGCATTATGGACAAAGTCAAGTGTCATTACTTTGTGAAATTAGTAGAAGGTCCACCTCCGCCTCCAGAACCACCAAAGACTGGCTTTGATCAAGCTAAGGAGTATGTCCAGCAGCTTCGTAGCCGAACCATTATTAACACACTGTAGCATTCCCCGATGTGTACATTTTTTCTTTTTGATAAATATGTAAATAAAGTGCATTACAAGAAAAAAAAGAAAAAAAGAAAACATGGTTGTCCTGGGTGAACATTTGTTTGGTATGGAGTCTAGTATCCCATTAATTATTTCCAGCTTACATAAATGCAAAAGCAAGGAAAGGCTAAAAACACAATAATAAAAATGTAAACACAAAACAAATTATAATAGTAGAAACAAATGCATTCCTTGGCATCAAGGTTTCAGAATTTTGCTTCAGATTAGAGCTGCAGTAATGTTCTACACCAAATGGTGCACCTGAAGACAAGAATGGTTTGGAAAATGCAACAGAAAACATAGGAGGAGATGTGTTGTCGAAGGCTTTCATGGCCGGGATCACAGGGTTGTTGTATGTTTTCCGGGCTGTATGGCCATGTTCCAGAAGTATTCTCTCCTGACGTTTCACCCACATCTATGGCAGACATCGAGAAACTAAGCAAGGAAGGTTTATATATATATCTGTGAAAAGTCCAGGGTGAGAGAAGAACTCTTGTCAGTTGGAGGCCAATGTGAATGTTGTAGTTCAAGATTTATTTTGCATAGAAATCTTGATTCCAGCCTCCCAAAGCTTCCTGTACAAAAAGCCATACTTTGCCCTTCTCCAGTGATGTTTCTCTTGAGATATTTTTTTCTCCACATGTAACAACCTGGAGAAGAAGACAATTTTCTGAGTGGTTCGCTTGATGTATGATAAGAACACTTTTTCTCTGGGTGGATCTTTGTCTTTACTCTAATGGCTTGTTCTTCGCCATGAGAATAGTAGGACAAAGATCCACCCAGAGGAAAAATGTTCTTACCATAAATCAAGGGAACCACTGACCGCATAGGCAAGCTGATGAAGAAACACAACCTACAAACTATCTACAGACCCACTAAGAAAATCCAACAAATGTTACATTCAGCCAAGGACACGAGGGATCCTCTCATCTCTGCAGGAGTCTTAATGTATACCATGCAGCTGTGGACAAGTCTACATAGGGACCACAGAACGCAGTGCCCAAACGCTAAAAAAGGAACATGAAAGGCACTGCTGACTAACTCAACCAGAGAAGCCAGTCATAGCAGAGCACTTGATGAACCAACCTGGACAGAGTATATTATTTGAGAACACAGAAATGCTCGACCACTCTAAAAACTATCATGTCAGACTACACAGAGAAGCCATTGAAATCCACAAGCATGTGGACAATTTCAACAGAAAGGAGGAAACCATGAAAATGAACAAAATCTGGTTCCAGGTATTTAAAAAAAACTCTAAAATCAGGACAGTAAATAAAGAGAAAACAGAGGAATTCCAGACATGAATCAATCAGGGGCAGCTAACAACTCTGAACAAAGGATTCCCCCAGGCAGGAAGAAGCCAGAAGATGAAGCTATTCAATGCTAATTGAGGCGATTAATTACAACATTCACACTGGCCTCCAACTGACAAGAGTTCTTCTCCCACCCTGGACCTTCCACAGATATATAAACCTTCCTTTCTTAGTTTTCCCATATATCTCACAACCTCTGAGGATGCCTGCCATAGATGTGGGCGAAATGTCAGGAGAGAATACTTCTAGAACATGGCCATACAGCCCGGAAAACATACAACAACCCATAGGAGGAGATATCTAATCCTGAGCAGTTGTCTCTTTCTGTCTCATGGCAGAGCTTCTCCTGAGCTGAGGTTGTCTTATGGTGAATGTTCTCTCCTCACCTTCTCTCTGTTTTTGTGCCTCTGCGCTTATCACTCAGTTCCTCTTCAGCTCCATCCCCTTGTCTGCACAACAGCTATTCTTTGTACTATGTGAACCTTCTATGACTTTTAATTGAAAATGCTACTTGATAGTGCTACACTATGAATCATATCTACCTGTGATATACAAGGGGGCTTTAATCGTAGTTGGTTGAATCTGCGGATATAAAATCCATGGATATGGAAAGCCAACTATACTGTGCATATTTTCATGCATGCATATTAATAACAACACTAAGTACAGTATTTTATGTAAATGCACAGTATTTACATATAATACCGATATGCCTATATTTTATGCATATCAAAATTTGTTATAGGGTAGACTTCACAAGATCACTAAAGCTTAATAATTAGGAAAATGACCATGGTTTTACTGTGTTTTGCAGGCTTTTTCCAGATTATGTAATTACTTAGTTCCTCAGTGCCTATCCTTTCCAAATGTGCTGGACTACATCACCAACAGACCACAAGCATCACAACTCTAGTTGGGGTGATGGGAGTTGTAGTCTACTGCAAGCTAGAAGAGGCTGGTGTCCATGACCATATGATTCAAGAATATTGATATTTCAATAGTTCTCTGTGCAATGAAGATTCGAAATGGTAGTGTGGGGAATCACGAGTCAGATTTATTCTATATTAATAATATAGGGAAACATAGCATTGCTAATGTCAAGACATTATCATTATTGAGAATTATAAGTTGGCGATATAAAAGTGTGATTTTCTGAATATATGAGGAAGTTTGTCCTTGGGAAAATGCTACATGTCTGATGTTATATAAATTATTTTTAGATTCTGAGCTATTGCAAATAAAATCAGCCCTTCCAATGTATTTGTCCCTGAGATAACAAATTACTTGCTTCTATTTCCCATAATAGCAGTGGAACCAACATTGTTCCAAAAACATGACATGGTTTCAAAAACACAGAGTTGAACCTGCTTTTATGCTTGAGGAGAGATTTCTGTCTTGAGGGCTGTCATGATGGTGCCTTTAATAAGCAGTAAATTAACTCCATTCCGGAAAGAAGATCTTATCAATCTACATCATCTTTGGAGCGCTGCCCTTGTTTTCATATGGGGATTAAGTTGTCACTTCTGTCATTTGTATAATATACCAAAAAACAACATGAAAATGTAAATATACTGTTCTTCAGGGTTTTCTTGGAACACAACAGAGTTCAGAAATGTTCTCCTGCCAGAGAACAGGTAAGCCATTATTAAGACAAAACAATAAACATCTTGTATGACATTTCTGATACATTATCATAACTTAAGCCTTTCTGTTTAGGGAAAAGGATTAAATATAGCATGGTAGACTGATCTGGTTTACCATGTGGATGGGGGATGAGAGGAGAACCATTGCAGATTGGCCACCATAGGCTTGTCTACATGGATTAAAGAGATCATGCACACCTCATATGTATTGTAATCCTTGCATACAATGTCTGTAACGGGTTCATTTACAATAAGTTTCTTTGGGTTTAAACTATTTGTTTTAAAAACTTGCCTTTTACCCTGAAATTTTTATAGAAAATTCAGATTTTTAGGCATGTGGCTATCCCTCCAGGCAGCAACACTTCAATGTGTCTTTATGGAGGGAGTGGCCAAAACTGGTTGGTGGAAGGTGAGCATTCCTGCCAGAAAGTGGTTCCTCCTTAGTTTGATTTTTTTTAAAAAATTAAGAAACAGCTTCTGAGTGTAGATACATGTATGGTGGAGAAGCGGGCAGAGTATCCATGGGCATGTGGATGAAAAAAAATGTTAAAGATTAGAAATGAGTTGTAAGTATTTGGAAAAGGAAATGGAGGTTGGGAAAAACCTTTCTCTCCAGTGCAAGATATGCACATACTTTCATTCATTGTCTCAACTGACCACCAAATAGACATATTAACATGGAAAGTACTTGGTTAATAGGAATTTCTTTTGCATCCTAGCTGGGAAAACAAGACCTCCATGTAAAGGAAACTGGGGAAACAAGACTTCTATATAAAGACTGCCTGGTTTGCCTATGGAGATGGACAGTGAAGTATCCTAGCCCCTGAACTGCTCTCCCCTGAACACAGGTTCAATGTTTAAACTACATTGAAAAGTTTAGTTTTGCATGACATGATGGTAGGAGGATTCTGGAAAGCAATATTTTATTCAAAAGCTATGTTTACATTATTACTCCAGGATAGGATGAATTGTCTTCAGGGGACTATGATATAGCTAAGCCAAACTCAGAATGCCAAGACACATTCTTGGCCATGAGACAGTGTCAAATAGGAGATTCCAGGGAAGGAAGATAGTTTCAGGAAACAGTGCCAAAGCTTGGCTTCTTCTTCTCATTTGTATCGGTACTGAAAGTTGGAGGGCTTCATATCCGTCTGGCATGCTTCAGCCAAAGTAGAATTTTAATTAAAATTCAATACCTTGCAAAATATTGCTTTGTTTGGGAATTGTAAACAATGCAAGGTATAGGTTGCTAAGTTGACAACATTATAGTTGATTGTAAACACTTGGAATTGTGTCTAGAAACAACTGGGACCCAGTTGAGCCATTGTAACAAGGGTCTCCTATGCTTCCTTGTAATTATCCCCAATCAGCAGTTTGGCTGCATCTCTTTGGAACACATTGAAATTTGCAGTCTACAGAAACAGCCTCATGTATATCATATTTCATCAGTCATATGCCGTTGTGGCTGGATCAGACATCTCTAGGGGTGGGTACAGCTGCATTCTGACCATTACAAATACCTGATCTTCTAGGTTCAGAGCTAAATCCAGGAAGGTACTCAATCTGCTAAACTGCATTTTCAGGAGGAGTGTAACCCCATCCAATACAGGCTGAATTCATATCTCCTAATTTACTATTTGAGCAGGAAAGATTCTGCCATGTCTGGATCATGCTTCATTATGTTGTCTTCATACAAGTCTGTAGGTTTAGAGCCAAGAACCAGTTCTTTGCACCAACATCACCCATTTCACCCAGCATGGATAACCAGGTCTAGAATGTAGCTGGCTTGATGAATGGGGCTGAATATAATTCTAAACAGGTTAATGGTTGCCATGAAGGACATAAGTTCCTGAGCTGGTTTCCAGTTTTGACTCGGTGACTCAGTTTTGAATGTCAAAATCTCTCAGAACAACAAGCCAAGGGAATTCAGTCACTGTTCCTGGGCCACCTCTGCTAATTCATATGTAGGCTCCAGGAGCTCAAAAACATTTTGGTATTATGTCCCTTTAAAGAAAAGATTATTTGGGGCAGAAAAATCCTCTGCACAGAGACAGGGGAATTAAGCTTCTAGTGCAAGGATGTTTGAAGGCTAAGCCTGCAACTTTCTTTGAGTATTGCTCATACTCACCTGCTGCTACATTTTCTGCAGTGGACTCACTGCTGCAGACTTAGTGTTTATATTTGATGACTTAGTTGAAGAAGAACAGACCCCTAATAAATTGCAGAGTCATTACTCTTTATGCATACTTGTTCTAATAGGTGTTGTGGATTCCTGCCTCCTAATAAGGAAAGGAAGTAGAAAAACGCATAAATTCTCCCAAGGGAGTCGAACAGCCTGAAGCCATATTTGACAGCTGTTGCTGTTACCATGAGCACCAGGAGCAAAAACAAAGATTGAAAAGGAGATGAGTTATTTGAAGTGATTTTGGCATGACTTCCTTGGAGAGAGAATGTGTTTTCGCATTGTTCTCCTCTTTTGGAAAAGGCAGCACTCCTATACTGCAAGATGGCACACTGAGATTAAGCAAAAGCTGGTAGTAATTAACTGAAAAGAAGAAAGACAATTTAAAGTTTCATTTCTGAGTCATTCTGTCTTCCCACCACCACAAAAAACTTTTTACATTACTTTAATCTTAGCCATTAATTAATTGGCATGGTAGAATCTGCCTGCACCGTAACCATTTTTCCTAAAATACATATAAACATATTCACAGAAGTTGATTTTTGTCATATGTGTTCTCCTTTGTTTGGGATCAGACATAAAATTCATTTAGTTCTAGTAGTCTCTGCAAGGTGGCAGTGAAATGAAGGTTTGATTCATTCCATTATTTTTAAATAGTCAAGGAGAGAGTTCCTTCCTTGTTAGTCTTTTCTCGATGTGCTCTTTGTTGATTCAGTTTCAAATGCTTTGGCCCCACAGCTAGTGATTTTGGAAGGTAAATCAGTCTGCTGAAAAGTGGTCAACTTTAGTGAGCCTTGAAGATATTAGTCATGGACGCAGTATCTGTATCATTCAATTAATTTGTGTTTCCATTTTGTTCCGTCTGTGCCATCCGCCAGACAATAAAAAAAACTATAAAGCTGAAACGTGCCGTCCTTTATCCGGGCGAACTGCAAATCCCTATAAGCTGTCCTAAAATATTGAACGACTGAGTCTGGAGAACTTCAAAAAAGGATGTTTATTCATACAAGGTTGTAAACCTGGCACAGATCTTAAAGTTGCAGAAAATGAAACAAATTTCCATAGGTTTTAGTTGCAGAATTATCCCTGGTTCCAGAAGGCAAAGGTGATTATAAAACCACTATACCCTAATCACGCTGTCTATATTAGAAGGAGAAACTCTTTCCTTCCCTATCTTTACAGCAAAGATTAGTTCTAGAAGCGATGGAATAACCCTGCTCCTCTAACTAGATTTCCTATTCCAGATCAGTATAATTCAATACTTATCTAATTTGGATAGGCTTAGATTGGCCTGGTTTTGAGGATGATTTGTCCCAGTTAGCCTTGCACAGCTCCAGCACGTTGGAAGACTATAGCCAGAATGAAACTCTAAAATGGAGACTAGACCCTGGTAAAAAGGGCGGTCCTAAGATGTTGTACTCTTTGACCAATAATTGCAAAGAAAACTGCAGCCAGCTCTTGCAGACTTCAAGCCACCTTTCCTGGGCTTTGCAGCCAGAGGCTGAAACAAAATGCAAAGGAGGGAAAACAAACAAACGACCAATAAGTAAGGCAAACCATCGTCCTGGGGGACGGAACACTCCCCGCTTAAATTCCCAGGATGTGGGAATTTACCACTCAAAAACATACAAACACCTTTGCACATATGACAATACGAACACTAGAACTTTAAACATCTCCAATAAGCAACACGAGGTCACTAATTGGTCTGTCCAAAATGGACACTTTGTCTCTGTTGCAAGTCTTTAATTGAACTTTCCTGACCTTACCATCCGGGCAAGGAAAGGTCTTTAATACAATGCCCATGGGCCATGCATGGCGGGGCAAGTCTTTGTCCTTTAACAACACAACGTTGTTAACCTCAATGTTGTCCTGTGGGCTTTGCCAGATTCTTCTAGCTTGAAGCTGGCTTAAGTACTCAGCTTTCCACCTTTTCCAAAAGTGGTTGGCCAAGGACTGCACCTGTTTCCACAGGGCACGGTGAGTTCCGTCCGGAACTGGCAACATGATGTCCTTCCATCCTGGCACCTTTTGTGTCAAAATAAGTGCAGGAGTCAGTGGTTGTAAGTTCTCAGGGTCACTGGTAAGGGGAACCAGCGGCCGGTTGTTGATAATTGCGGTAACTTCCGCCATAAGTGTCACCAAAACATCATGCGTCAATGACCTATGACTCAAAAGCATGGCATTAAGGATTTTGCGACTAATACCAATCATCCTCTCCCAAACACCACCCATGTGGGAGGCGTGAGGAACATTGAAAGTCCACATAATTTGTTCAGTATTCGTAAAGTTCTGAACCTTTGGGTCTCTCCCAAACCTAGACACACAATTGAGTTCTTTGGTCGCACCTACAAAATTGGTGCCACAGTCCGACCGAATTGACTTAATTGGCCCTCTGAGGGCTATGAACCTTTTTAATGCGTTTAAAAATGATGAAGTGTCCATCCCTTCTATGACTTCTATATGGACAGCTCGTATTACTAAACAAGTAAACAAAACTGCCCACCTCTTGTTATTTACAACACCACCCCTGGTTTTCCTAGTGACAACCTCCCAAGGACCAAACACATCGATTCCCACATGGGAAAAGGGTGGGTCTGTCAAAGTCCTATCCTGAGGTAGTTCTGCCATCAACTGACTTTGACAGTTTCGCCTAAGGCGCCTGCATTTAACACATTTGAAAATACAACTGTTGACCAACCTTTTGGCATTAACTACCCACAGACCTTCATTTCTAAGGGCTGCCTCAGTTAGAGTTCTACCCTGATGATGGATCCTTTCATGGTGATGCCGAACGAGCAGCAATGCAGTGTGACTATTAGGGGGTATGATGATGGGGTTTTTTATGCACGCCTTGAGTTTAGCTTTGGCTAACCTTCCTCCAACTCTCAAAATACCCTCCTTGTCTAGAAATGGGTTTAACTCATTTAGAAGACTTTGATTAGGGATGTTGAGCCCTTGCTCTAGCCTAGCTATTTCCTGCTTGAAAGCAGATCTCTGTACTGACTTGAATATGACGCTCTTAGCCTTTATCATATCCTGGACCTGTAAAGGCTCACTATCTTTGCAAGCTAAACGATGTATAAGCCTAGCAACTGCTCTAAGAAGACTGTGCCACTCCGAAAAACATTCAAAACGGTGTGGTTCCAGGCAAGATCTTTGGCCCATCTTGATTTCTGTGGTCATCTTGCAAACTTTCACCTCTGGAACGGACTCGGGCAATTCTGTATTATCGGTGGGAGAAAAGGCTGATGGAAAATTGACTTCGGTCAAGCATCTGGGGCCTGTCAGCCAACTTGAACTTAACACTCGTTGAGTTGAAGCTCCTCTGGAAGCGATGTCAGCTGGGTTGTTGCTGGTGGCGACGTGGTGCCACTGGCTAGGCGTAGAACTGGATAGAATGTTGTTGATTCTATTAGCCACATGCACCTTGAATCTTTTGGTTGTGTTGTTGATGTAACCAAGCACAACTGTACTGTCCGTGTGGAAATGGACATCTTGAAACAAGTCTCCTATCTCTTGCTGGATGATGCGCCAGAGCTGGACAGCAAGAACTGCCGCACACAATTCCAGCCGGGGTATTGAAGTTCCCATAGGAGCTATTTTAGCCTTTGCCATGATGAATCCTGCGTGACAAAAATCTCTGTCCTTTTGTCGCATGTATGCCACAGCTGCTATAGCTCGCTCAGATGCGTCACAGAAGATGTGAAGTTCTGTGGTGGGTTCTATCATTACCTTACAGGGCGCAAATTGTCTGGGAACTGCGATGGTTTCCAGGCCTTCAGCTTGGGCAGTCCAGTTTGACCAAGCTGTTTTTATTGATTGAGACAGCTCTTGATCCCATCCTATTTTTTCTTGGATCACCTGTCTGAACAGAAGTTTAGCAGTGATCAGGACAGGAGCAGCTATGCCTAAGGGATCAAATATCCCATTGATGGCGGAAAGCATCTGTCTCTTAGTGTTCACAAACTGAAATTTAGATGCTCTTAACGAAAGATGGTCCGATTTTACATCCCAGAGAAGTCCTAAACTAGACTGGGAGCTTAACCCTTTGAATAACTCATGAACATTGCTTTCCGCTAAGTCTTCGGAGGGAAAGGCTTGCAAGATTTGTCTGCTGTTGGATAATAGTTTGTGCAGGCGAATGTTGGCACCTTTTAACAAAGCCTGCAGCTCATGCACTATTTGGATGGCTTGATGAACGGAGTCAAACGAAACCAGAAGATCATCCACGTAGAAGTTGTGGTTAACTATGCTGGCGACTTCTGGACTGAACTGGTGCCCAAACTCATCTGCGGTTCTTTTGAGGCAGTAGTTTGCAACGGCTGGAGACGGGGTATTTCCAAAGACATGTACGCGCATCTGAAAAACCCGAACGTCACACAAATTTTGAGTGTCCGCGTACCACAAAAACTTGAGGTACCTGCGATGATCAGGACGAACTAAAAAGGCGTAAAACATCTTGTGGATGTCTGCAATAACAGCAAACTCTTTCTCTCTAAATCTCAAGATGACTCCGAGCAAACTGTTTAAAAGATCTGGTCCCTTTAGCAAAACATTATTAAGAGAAATGCCTTGGCATGCGGCACTGGCATCGAATACAATTCGGACCTTGTTAGGCTTTTGGGGATGCGTGACTTTATGGAAAGGCAGGAACCAGTTTTCTTCATTGACCTCACTTTGATCAGAGACCTCGGCGTAGTTACTTTGGAACATGTCTTCCATAAAGCCAACGATTTGCTCCTTTACCTTGGGGTCTTTCTGCATCTTCTTCTTCAGTGACCAGAGTCTATTTTCTGCCACATGCCTGTTGTTTGGCAAAGTGGGTTTTTCTGCTTTAAAAGGCAGAGGGGCTATCCAATTTCCCTCGGGACTCCGGGAAACTTGAGAGTTCATGATCTCTAAAAACCTCTGTTCATCTTTGGAAAGCGCTGTAGTTTCATCCCTTTCGGAGACTTCAAAGATGGAAGAATACTCTGGTGTTATCCCCTGACAATAGACCGAGATATGACTCAAACAGCTATGCATTAGTGTGGGGCGACTGCCTTGAAGCACGTGCGCTTGACGAGTGCCCACCGACGATGGAGGGTGCATCCTATTTATGCACACTGGGCCTGTAACTGTCCAGCCTAGTGGTAGCAGCTGAGCAATGGGCGCCCCTGGAGGTCCCTTAACTTGGTCGTTCACATAGAACAAGTTCGGACAGTCCGCACCAAGCAGAAGGGCAATGTCCACATCTGGACGGAAAGCAGGTAAGGCGTTCTTCAGCTTTCGCAAGTGAGGATGGGCTTCCACGACTTCTCTGGTGACAATCTGCCTTTTGTTCCGGGGAATAGAGGAACACTCAATGAGGTCTGGTAACTCGAACAGTCTCTTCTGGTCACAAGAGGAGACAACAAAGCCGGATGCTATGCGACCCTGCAACTTCTTCTTCCCTACACAGGTGGACATGGTGTAGTCGACCGTCTGGGTTTTTATGTCAAACAGTTGGAAAAACTCTGGAGTCGCCAGGGAGGCGTCGCTTTGTGAATCCAAAGCCACGTAAAGTCTCTTTTTAAGCCAAGGTCTTCTGGCTGGATATACATCTGCTAGGCAGATGGGATGGCAGACTCTGAACTGGTGCACGTCAGAGCATAGTTCAGTACAGGCGACCGATGGAGCATCCTCCTGCATCCGTGACGCGGTCTGCATGTTGGTGGCTTCAGTAGATGACCCTTCTTTGGAAGACGTGTCCCCTTTGGCGCGGGAGACAGCGTCAGAGTTGTGCATCGCGGTGCAATGCTTAAGGCTGTTACACCTTGCGCATTTGACGTCCTCTTTGCAGTTGGATGCAAAGTGAGGAGTTGCTCCACAGCACCTAAAACATATGCCCAGCTTCTGTACAATCTGTTGTCTTTCTTTATAAGGCTTCTTGCCAAATTCCCGGCAGTTGGCCAAACTGTGAGGCTTTTGGTGAATGGGGCAGAGCACCTCCTTCACCTCTGACTTGGATTCGTTGGCCCTGTGCTGAGTTTCAACAGCCTTAACACTAACCGGTCTTTTGGCCTCTCTGGATGGTTTTTTCTCCACTTTAGGTGCCTTCTCTGGCTGGGTCCCTTGGTATAAGGTGGGGAGGCCCGTCTGCGGATCATTCCTTTCTCTGGCCGCCCTGGTGATGAACTGGACCAAATGAGAAAATGGAGGGTATGCCTGGGAGTGGGCCTCCTTGTAGTTGAAGACCTCCTGTCCCCAGCGTTCTTGCAAAGTGAAGGGCAGCTTGGTCAAGATCTGCCTCTGGGACAGGTGCTGATCGAGGCACTTCAAACCGGGCAGTTCTGGATTCTCCTTGGCCGACTCTAATTCCGTAAGGAGATCGCTGAGGTCCCACAAGAGTTTGAAGTCTTTGAGTTTCAAAGCTGGGAACCTTTGGAGCTTGTCCATAAGAGATGCTTCAATCTCTGTGCTGGCCCCATACCTCTGCTGCAACCTGGCCCAGGCCTTTTCCAGGGCTTTGTCGGGATCGGCTACGTGGGCTGCGTAGATCTTCTTAACTTGTGAGGATGAGGCTGGGCCCAACCATGCAGCCAGAAGAGTCAGTTCTTCCTCAGGCAATAACTTTAAGTCTCTGATTGCTCTCTGGAAGGTGGCCTTCCAGAGAAGAAATTCCTCAGGCTTGTCCGAAAACTTTTCGACACCCTTGTCCTTAAGATCTCTTCTGGGGCTTCTGATGATGGAGACAAGCTGGGACTCTGGCGTCGAAGGGAACAATTGAGGAGTTTGCTGTTGTGGAGTGGACTCCCACCGTGCACCTTGCGTCAACCTTTGGCCTCTTGGAGGGATGACATCGACCACTGACGAATCGGTGGCTCCCTGTGCAGCTGTCTGTAAGGGCCAACTAGCACTTGGCCTTGAGGCCCTGATTGACTGACCTAGGGATTTAGCAGGAGGCACAGGTAGCTCGGGCAAGGGTGAGCTCCCCGCTATGACGCTCTGCTCTGCAGGAAACTCAAAAGTGACTTTGGGGCCCTGCTCTGGGTAAGGAGAGAAGTCTTCCTGTTCCTCATCCGAAAACTGGCTGTTTAAGCTATTAAGATGCACAAGCACCTTGGAAGAAGGGTCCTGCTTCGGCAACTGACTTACATTTTCTTCTGTGAGTGGCTCAATTAGGGCCTTGGCCAAAGTCTCAGCCCTTACCTTTTTGGCAGTAGCATCCATCCTTATTCTAAGCATTTCTATTTCACCTTGCCTTTGGGCCTGTTCCATTTGCATTTCGCTTTGTCTACGGGCCTGTTCTATTTGCATTTCGCTTTGTCTACGGGCCTGTTCTATTTGCAGTCGTTGCTCTTCTTCTTTAAAGGGAAGGGTGAGATCAGCTGCCTTAGCATCAGCCTCCGCCCCCGCTACCTTGCTCTTTAGCTCTAGACGTGCAGCCTCCTTAATGTGCAAGGCAGCTAGGGAAGAGATGGCACTCCCAGCAGCAGAAGACTTGCTAGAGTGGCTATGTTTAGATGATGCACACTCCCTTAGCTTAGATACCTGGCTAGAGCGGTTGGACTTAAGACTAAGTGCCACAGCAGGTGATTTTAAAAGATTGGTCTCATGGCTGCATAAGGAAGACTGATTTCCTTTTGGCTCAGACCTTAGATTAACAGATGGAGAACTAAATTCCAAGGCATCTAGAATTGCCCTCACCTTATTTTCTTTCTCATTAGTGTCAGCTAAGACACTCACTATTTCTAACTCTGAATCCTTGGCGTTAATGCGCTCGAGGACCTGGACTATCTTAGACACCAAACCCCTCCAAATACCGAAGGTCTCTTCAAGGTCTGTCTGTAATATGGATGGCACCCTTGTAATACCCAAGCTCTCAATTCTGTCCATTAATGTTACAATTCGCTCCCATGCCGAACCTAACCTCACATGGAGGAGCTCCTTTTCATCTATTAGATGGGCTAGCATCTTGGCTGAAGGGTGCTTTATCCTTTGGGGCCTTTCATTCCTACTTTCAGCCTCAGAAGGAGGTATACCATCTGCATCATCTTGAAATTGCATAGACATTATGTATTCTTAATAGCAAGTAAATTTACAACAAAGGCAAATGCAATATACCTGCAAGTAAATTTACAATAAAGGCAAATTCAATATATAATACAATTCACAGCACTTAACCATAGCAATATATATCACTAAGTAACTATACTTTACAAAGATTGTGACCTTTGGCGCCAGACTTTGGTGGGCAAGCTGCAAAATGCCAACTGACAGCAACTTGCCACTTGATACCTCCCTTGCCCGAGTGACGTAAACTGCCAAAATGGCGACTTCGCCAAATTTTCAAGCACCTTGTGCTCCGCGGCTCGAGGCCTGCCGCCGAAGGAGCACCGAGGCTGGCTTTGGAAAGGAGGAGAGAAGAGACGCCTCCTCCCCGCTGTGAAGGGAGGTCACCACCGCAGGACGATGAGACAGGTCACCACCGCAGGTCAATGAGGCAGGTCACCACCGCAGGATGATGAGACAGGTCACCGCCGCAGGTCAATGAGGCAGGTCACCACCGCAGGATGATGAGGCAGGTCACCACCGCCGGACCATGAGGCAGGTCACCACCGCCGGGCGACTGTCCCGGCCGAGATCCTAGCCACTGTGAAGACTCAGCCAGAACTTTCTTTTGGAGTTGCCAGGCTTATCTGGGTCCCGGCCTGGTGCTTCTGGACTCACCACCTCTGTGTGAGCCCAAAGACTGCTGCTGGAGCTCCGCGGCTCGATACCTGCCACCGAAGGAGCTCGGGGTAGATTGCTGGGTTTTGCACAGCCGTGCAATTGCAGAAACAGCCGCAGCTGAAGAGCAGGATACTGCAGAGGCTGAAGGAATGGCAGCAAGCTTCACTGCAACAGACCAACAAAATCAAAGTCTCTATGGCCGTGCAGGCTAGCTCAAGCGGAAAACCGCTGATCGGCCTCAAAACTGTGCCGTCCGCCAGACAATAAAAAAAACTATAAAGCTGAAACGTGCCGTCCTTTATCCGGGCGAACTGCAAATCCCTATAAGCTGTCCTAAAATATTGAACGACTGAGTCTGGAGAACTTCAAAAAAGGATGTTTATTCATACAAGGTTGTAAACCTGGCACAGATCTTAAAGTTGCAGAAAATGAAACAAATTTCCATAGGTTTTAGTTGCAGAATTATCCCTGGTTCCAGAAGGCAAAGGTGATTATAAAACCACTATACCCTAATCACGCTGTCTATATTAGAAGGAGAAACTCTTTCCTTCCCTATCTTTACAGCAAAGATTAGTTCTAGAAGCGATGGAATAACCCTGCTCCTCTAACTAGATTTCCTATTCCAGATCAGTATAATTCAATACTTATCTAATTTGGATAGGCTTAGATTGGCCTGGTTTTGAGGATGATTTGTCCCAGTTAGCCTTGCACAGCTCCAGCACGTTGGAAGACTATAGCCAGAATGAAACTCTAAAATGGAGACTAGACCCTGGTAAAAAGGGCGGTCCTAAGATGTTGTACTCTTTGACCAATAATTGCAAAGAAAACTGCAGCCAGCTCTTGCAGACTTCAAGCCACCTTTCCTGGGCTTTGCAGCCAGAGGCTGAAACAAAATGCAAAGGAGGGAAAACAAACAAACGACCAATAAGTAAGGCAAACCATCGTCCTGGGGGACGGAACACCGTCCATTCTGATGGCATGAAATGGTACACCCTTTCTGGTATGGAAAAAACAGTGAAGCGAAAAGGATAGTAGGAATAGAAACTGTTTGGTCGCTTGCTTTTTGGACCACTGAGCCCTGCCAGGCCAAAGGAGAAGAACGCCATCTGTCTTGCCTCTGGTGGAGGTTGACTTGGAGGACCTAGAAATGCTCAGAGAAGCATTTTCTCAGGTTAAAAATGGCCTGTATATTCAGCTTTTTAACTTTTATAGGGATTCTGCACTCCTAACTCCCACAAAACTCTATAGCATTGTAGATTACCATTGTTCTGTTCTGTTCCATTATACATTCTATTGCCAATGTGGGCCTGCCCGTTTCTCCCTGTCTGTCTAAGATGTCAGGCAGGACGTCTTAGACAGATTCATTATGTAGGGACTTCTGCACATTCATGTAAATTATTGTTCTGCCTTAGTTTCCCCAACCTGAGTTCTTCTAAATGTCTTCTGCATTGTGTCTCCATAGCTAAGTCCCAATCACCTGTTTGGTGGGTACTGATGACTGCCAGATTGAAAACTGGAGCGTGTCCCTGTACTTTTAATGGTTGTGTGGATGGAGGCATTTCAGCAGGTGATGCTTGCCACTCAACCAAACAAACAACACCGGTTGAAATTCCCTCTTCTACAAATCAGCTCAGGAGCCTGTAAATTTGACTCTGGAAACCCTAAGAAATCTGCAGTTTCAGACTTATAGCCTGTACTGCTAATGAATATCACACTGAATGATGTATCTACTCTGTAGTACATCTACACTGTAGAGCTAATGTATATTGATACCACTGTAACTGCAATGGCTCAATGCTATGGAATTGCAGGAGCTGCAGTTTTACAAGGTCTTTAGTAAAACAAAAGCTAAACAGTGAAAGCTGCATTTGAAAACTGGACAATGAATAAAGGTATCAGGAAAAGGTGAGGGGTGAAGGAGGAGAGTTCTATGGATAACATGGACTGCCACAAAATGGGATAAATGGGTCAGAAAGCAAATTAACTCTGAAGTTCCACTAAAAGTAAAAAATGATCAAACTTACACAGTTGTGCTTTGGACATGAAATGCAAAGGCATGATGTAAAGAACAAGAAAAAAATACTGGGAAAAGTTGAAGGCAGTAGTGAGAGTAAAGAGAACAATCACCATATAAATGGCTTGAATCTATAAATCAAGCCATAGCCCTGAGACTGCAAGATCTGAGCAGGGCTGTTAATAACAGAATACCTAGGAGCAGATCTGCAATATAGAATTAATGCAGTTTGGCACTACTTTGGCTGTCATGGTTCGATGCTATGGAATCATAGAATTTGTAGTTTTGCAAGATTTTTTGCCTTTTTTGCCAAAGAGTGCTAATGTTCAAGGCTACAAATCCAAAGACTCCATAACATTGAGCCACGGCAGGTAAAGTGGTGTCAAACTGCATTAATTCTACAGTGTAGAATACTATAGATCAGTGGTTCTCAACCTGGGATCCCCAGATGTTTTTGGCCTTCAACTCCCAGAAATCCTAACAGCTGGTAAACTGGCTGGAATTTCTGGGAGTTGTAGGCCAAAAACATCTGAGGATCCCAGGTTGAGAAACATTGTTGTAGATGCATACTTAGAGATGCCTCAGATGTTGACACTGATTTGAGAACATATAACAACTTCAGACCAACTCAATTGGTTGACTGTGATTTCTATTGTCCCTGACCAACATGTTTCTTGGAATGATGGGAATTGCCCCACAGAAATGGAAAGCATTAGAAATGACATTGGGTTGGGCAGGAGGGAAACGGCTTAAAAATTTGGCCCTCAGAGCTTCTAAAGTGTGTTGTCTTTATAAACATCATTAAAATACTTCAAAAGAAAAATGTTCAAATTACGTAAATATGTAAACATTAATATTATTTAGCATAATACACCATGTGCCTTGTGAAACTGGCCCAGTTCAATTTATTCTCACACAAATCCCTCCCCCCTCCAAACTGAAGCCTGACTTGCTTTTCTTTAACATGTGCCTCTCGGTCTGGGAGGAGGCCTTGATTTACAATTAGGCCTTGACGGATTACCTGAAAGCATAACCTTCAGGCAAACTGTGATTAAATTGACCAAAGACATCTGGGAGAGCCATCTATGCTTGGAAATTATGACCTTGGTAGGAGGGTGGGGGACCGGTCTGAAACTAGACACCATATAAATTGCACTGCTGGAGGGGGGAAAAAACCCAAAACTCAGTTACAGAGGCCACTGTGTGAGATTCAGGCTGACTTTTCTGTTTGTTTGTTAGAACCATAGCTTTGGCAGAAACCCCTCCTGTGAAGATACAGGAGAAAATAAGGAGGAAAGAAAATGCCTTAACTTTCCTTTAAAGCCGGTTTTAAAGCCATGAGACCTGCATTTTTTGCACAATGTCCTATCCTCTCCCCCCCCCCCCCCAGTCTTGCACAAGAAAAACACCACAAACAATTAAACTTCTTAATGACTAACAAATGCTGGAGAGAAGGGGGATTCAGATTTATGGAACTAAATATAAAAGTATGATTCGCAAAACCATGTGATCATAATTAGCTTGTTTTTTTTAAAAAAAATCCTGGAATACTGTAAAAGCACAACATGCTGTCAAAGCCCATTTTCGGTTCCTGTTATCAATGCAGAATAAAGGCCTCTGTGAAATGCAAACCAGATTTACAGGTGCTAAAACAGCTATTTTATCGGTGGGAGACAAGCTACCTTTTGTTGTCCAGATTGGCATTTCATGATTGGGGAAGACGGTTAATTACAACATGGGGAAAATCCAGCAATTTTGTCCAAAGTTTTTTAAAAAAACAAAAACTTGAATATGACACCCAACACATAATACTGAGAACTCTACCATGTGTGTATGTGATAGTTTCTTCCAACTCTTTAAAACAGTGGACTTCTAAAACTCATCTCATTTAAACCCAAAACTGTGAAGCAGGTCCTACTAATTCTCGTTGCTAAACGATGCAGACTTGCCAGATCAGCAGTGTTTCGTTTCCTGAGATTTCAGGGCCAAAACATGGATCCTAGGAGTGAGTCCCTGTGATATTTGAGGAGAAGCAGATCATAATGTCACAGAGATAAGGAAGGCACAGGTTGGCAGGAAAGCCAGAAGGGCATGTGGATTGTGGACATAGCCATAAGGGCAAAATATAAAATGGATCCAGCGTTTAAGTAAAAGAGTATTATGACTCAAGAGCCAGTTTTTTTAAGTGCATTCCCCCCACCCTGCAATGGCCAAAGTGGAAACTTCCAGTAGGGATGAAAAGAATATTCGTAAATACAGACAGTCCCTGAGTTACAAACATCCGACTTACAAACGACTCATAGTTAAGAATGGGGGTGAGACAATATCAAGTGAGAGAAAACTATTCCTCGGAAGAGAAATTCATTCCTGAAATAGTTGTCATGGGGAAAAGGTGTTTCCACTGAAGCTTTATGCCCAATCCTTGTTTCTACAACTAGCCAAATTTTTCAAAATCCAATTATCACAGGGACATAAAGTGTGGTGAAATTTTCTGAATAGGGGCACAGACAGCAAAACAAACACCGCAGGGGGTTAACTCTTCCCTATGCAATCACGTACATATTCACCTTAAGAATAAACCTACAGAACTTATCTTGTTCATAAATAGAAGATTGCCTGTATCTGGGAAATAATCCAAAAACACCTCTTAAATACTGGGAATCCCTGATGAAGACAATCCTGGACCAATGAAAATCTTCACAGTTCAAGATTTATTTTGCACAGAAGTCCTGATTCCAGCCTCCCAAAGCTTCCTGTACAAAAAGCCATACTTTGCCCTTCTCTACTGATGTTTCTCCTGAGATATTTTTTCTCCACATGTAACAACCTGGAGAAGAAGACAATTTTCTGAGTGGTTCGCTTGATGTATGGTAAGAACACTTTTCCTCTGGGCGGATCTTTGTCTTTACTCTGATGGCTTGTTCTTCGCCATGAGAAGAGTAAGGCAAAGATCCACTCAGAGGAAAAATGTTCTTACCATACATTAAGGGAGCCACTGACCGCATAGGCAAGCTGATGAAGAAACAAACTATCTACAGACCCACTAAGAAAATCCATCAAATGTTACATTCAGCCAAGGACAAGAAGGATTCTCTCATCTCTGCA
The DNA here is from genome assembly GCF_035594765.1 of Anolis carolinensis. NCBI lineage: Eukaryota > Metazoa > Chordata > Lepidosauria > Squamata > Anolidae > Anolis > Anolis carolinensis. Next base: position 252,172,446 of record NC_085842.1, on the reverse strand, counting down.
GGAGTCTCAATGTAAACCATGCAGCTGTGGACAAGTCTGCATAGGGACCACCAAATGCAACATTGCCCAAACACGAATAAAGGAACATGAAAGACACTGCAGACTGACTCAACCAGAGAAGTCAGCCATAGCAGAGCACTTAATGAACAAACCTGGACACAGTATATTATTTGAGAACACAGAAATGCTTGACCACTCTCACGACAATCATGTCAGACTAGACAGAGAAGCCACTGAAATCCACAAGAAGCATGTGGAAAATTTCAACAGAAAGGAGGAAACCATGAAAATGAACAAAATCTGGTTACCAGTATTTAAAAAACCCAAAAATAGAACAATAAATAAGGAACAACACTCTAAAAACAGAGGAATTCCAGACATAACTCAATCAGGGGCAGCTAACGACTCTGAACAAAGGATTCCCTCAGGCAGGAAGATGCCAGGAGATGAAGCTATTCAATGCTAATTAAGGTGATTAATTACAACATTCACACTGGCCTCCAACTAACAAGAGTTCTTCTTCCACCCTGGACCTTCCACAGATATATAAACCTCCCTTTCTTAGTTTTCTCATATACCTCACAACCTCTGAGGATGCCTGCCATAGATGTGGGCAAAACGTCAGGAGATAATATTTCTGGAACATGGCCATACAGCCCAGAAAACACACAACAACCCTGTGACTTCAGCCATGAAAGCCTTCGATAACACAATTTTCTGAGACTTCTTTTAAGACCTGTCCAGTGACTGAAAGTAGACTATCGAAAGCCTCCAATTGTTGAACAAGAGCCTGGCCCTCAATCCTCAGATCTAATCTTGTCTTTTATTTGTTCAACCATATTGTTGTTGTTTTGTGTGCCTTCAAGTTGTTTCTGGCTTAAGGCAACAATAAAGTAAACCTATCACAACATTTTCTGCAATTGACAGTGCCCAGGGTCACCCAGTGGGTTTACATATCTGAGCGTCTCTAGACCCATAGTCCAACACTCAAACCATGCGATGCTCAACCATACTGACAGTGGTTTTAATTTCAGCAGCTTCATTACAGCAGTATTTTGCAAGGGTGTCTTGGAAACAAACATTATGTGATAATTTCATAATTAATTTTGAGCCTTGGGCCACATCTACACTGCCATCAGGCCTGTAGCGAGGGGGCGGTTTTAGAGATTCAACCCCCCCCCCCCGAAATTTTTCAGGTTATAAAAAAAACCTGGTTTACTCATGAATTTTAATTGGTTAATCAAATCCCCATGCTAAGTCTATGAGACACAAAACATTAAGAGCCCCTCCAGGCACTATCTCAAGCAGATATTGACAGGTTTGTAGCGGGGAGGGGTGTGTGCTAGGGGTTAACCCCCCCCCCCCCCCAAATTTTCAAAAAAAACCCTGAAATTTTTTTCTGGCTATGGCCCTGACTGCCATATAATGCAATTTGAAACTGTATTATATGACAATGAAGATGGGACCTGGCTGGATCTAATGGTCATTATCAAGCACTCCCCTACTGTTAACAATGTTAAAGTATTTCTACTTGCAATAGAAGAATTGCTATAGTTTGCACATATGCTAGTTTCACAACTGGTAAAGACATTTCACAACGTTTGCAAAAACCTGCCTACCAATGAACCAGGATAGAAAGAAGTAGGGGAGAAGTTTACCATCACAGCTCCTATAAGTGATATTGCAGGTTCAGCTTTTTTCCACATACAGTTCTCACACCAATAAAATGCATAGGCTTTGTGACAAATTTTAATCATTTCTACAGGTTTATAGAATACTCTTTTATTAGGTCTGTCAGACATCCAGCTGATCTGGCCAAAAACTTGGCTGCCTAAGGCAATGGGTATCCACCTGCCCAAGTCCAGCTGCATATAGTACCCATAGCTGAGTAATTTATTTTGGCACAAGAGGCAGAAAATCCCACAAACCTGTCTATGGAGTAAAAAATAATAATAATAGTAAGTTGGATAACTATGAATATATTTTAAAATCTGCAGTATGAAATCTCTGTCTTCCGCAAATATATACAAAGGTTGGGGCACAAAGATCACATCTTGTACCATTTAGTCTGCACTAATTGGCAGAGACTGAGAAAGTTACTTTTTTAGGCAACAGCTCTTATGCTGGTGAGGGGGTTTAGGGAACAAGTAACTTTTCAAAGCTTTGCTGATGGAGAGCAGCTCTCTAGCACCCCTTGCACATAACTGAATAAAACCCCACATTTTCTGCTTTTAAATTGAATATATGACAGTGTGGACTCAAATATACATTGGGCCCTTTCAGAAAGACCCTATATCCCAGGATCTGATTTCAGGCTTTCTACTTTAAACTGGATTATATTAGTCTATACTGCCAGATAATCTGGGATAAACAGAAAACCTTGGATCAGATCCTGGGATATAGGACTTGTCTGGAAGGGCCCCCAGTGCAAAGCAGATATTGTGGGATTTTCTACCTTGATATTCTGGATTATATTCTGGAAGAGCCCTTGAATTTAAGATAGCTACCCTTTTCTACTTTGAAGGAACTGGGGGCGGCGACGGCCGTCAGGAAGCTCTGGCATGGACTGGTCCATGAGGTCACGAAGAGTCGGAAACGATTGTGTGAATGAAGAAAACCCTTTTCTAGCATGCACCAAGGATTAAATCTGAGATCTTTTGCATGCAAAACATGCCATTGGAGTTATAGTATACCACTGAGTTGCATTGAGGACACAGAAATACCTAGAAAGATACGTTTTCTTCATGTGTATGGGTAAATGATAGCCATGTTTAAATATTTAAAAGGATGTCATATTGAGGACGGGCGCAAGCTTGCCTTCTGATACCCGAGAGAAGTGGTTCCCAACCCGGGGTCCCCATATGTTTTTGGCCTTCAGCTCCCAATAATCCTAACAGCAGGTAAACTGGCTGGGATTTCTGGGAGTTGTAGGCCAAAAACATCTGGGGACCCCAGGTTGAGAACCACTGCTCTAGAGACTAGCAATCGTTCTACACTGGCATTTGGAAGCCACATGTGGGGAAGGGAGGAAATCCCACCACATTAGCAAGGGGGTAGACATACACCCCAGCTGTGCCAAAGCCCTCCAAAGATCCAGATTTTTGCAGGTATTTTTTAAATCCAATATAAACTGGAATAAACACATTAACCTGGGTGCTCCAGGCTAATCTAGACTGGATTATCTTCTCTAGGACACAATGCAGCCATGGATTCAAATTGCAGGAAAAATAATTTCACATGTACATTAGGAAGGAACTTCCTGATGGTAAGAGCTTTTCAGTCGTGGAATATGCTGCCTGGAGTGTAATCGAGTATCCTTCTCCAGAGTTTTTTAAACAGATGCTGGATGGCCATATGTTAGGAATGCTTTCATTGCATGTTCCTGCATAGCAGCAGGTTGCACTGGATGGTCCTTATGGTCTCATCCAACTATATGATACTAAGTGAAATTGTGAGCATGACCTCTGAAGTTAATGGGGTCTTGCTGTACTGTAATAGTCTAGCTCTATTGTGCACTTTGCTCAGTTTCAGACTGATGCTCTTCTTTCTCCAGATGTTTCTCATAGCAGATTGGATCGTATCTTTCATCTTCCCAAGAAGCCAATAGCTCCTTGTGGCTACATCTCAATCATTGCAATACTGCATCTCCATGTGAAAGGGGGCAGTGAAATGAGGCAAAAAAGAACTGAAAGTAATGAAAATTTTGACTTTTCACAACTGCATGTTTTTTTTTCCTACCATGGCATTTGACTGTTCTAATCATCAGTCTGTGAGCCTTTCTCCAGCCAAACAGGGAAGTGCTCAGAAAAAGTCCTTGTATTTCTGTGAGAGATGAGTTATAAGACCTGCATTTTTGTTTTCCCCCAAATAAGAGATGTTGGATAAGACCATAAAGTGAAGACAGGTTTTTAGTTTCAGAAGCTTCATTATTGCAGTACATTGAAATGATGCCTGGGAAATGAATGTTATGTGATCATTTGATAATTAATTTAAAGTCTTGCTGGGTCTAATAGTCATTATCAAGCACTCTCCTACTGTTACATTTCCTGACGTTATTGTGTTCTTTCGTAAAGCACTGAACTCGTGAGGGTATAATATCTAGAAAGATTTGAATGTCAAATAGTAATAATGAGTCTGGCTCCAGGCTGGCTGATCTCAACTTTTTCCAGGAAACAACTTCCAGGAAAATTCTCCCTCTCTCCCCTTGACCCACCCCTTCTAATTAAGCAAGAGCTATAATAAGGCATGAAAATGACAAAAATGTGAACTTTTATGGTGACTTAGATATTCCAAACTCTTACTACATTCTCTCCACTTAGATTGGGAAAGAATTTGCCATAAGAAATAAGGCCTTAAGAAGAAGTACAGCCCAGTCACTTGATTTTCATCTTGTCTGGATTAACCATTATGCTACATAAGCAATAAAGCAGATCTAGACTGTTCCCAAGCTACTCTCACTGCACTCCAAAACTCAGAAAAAAACAGAGCCATTCTTTTTGTCTAAGAAATAATGGTAACAAACTCACATGTGTGGAAAACTGTGCAGCTTGCAGTCTATGAGGTGTAAAATCAAGTATAACTAGAACATTTCAGGTGCTGTTTCTAGGTGATTTATTACATTAATATCCTGCTTTACTGCCAAAAAAATAGCATTCAATATTGGTTAACGATAATAATAAAAACAATAAGATTGTAAAAACGGGTTTAAAAATACAATGAGAACATATTGTTAAAAAGAAACAACAGCACCCAACCATTTAAAATCCTTCTAATACCAAACAGCTTCAATCACTAAGGTCTTGATTTTTTTTAAATAAAGAAATATCTAATATTAAAATATTACATAAAGTTTCTCCCCACATGCACTTCACATTCATCTTAGAACAAAAACATTAAAAGGTCACTATATAGACCAGTGGTTCCCAACCTTTTTTTGACCAGGGACCTCTTTGACCAGGGACCACTCTCCAACATTAGTACCAAAAGGGTTGCGAATCAGTTTTTGGTCAACATTAGATTAGGTCTGGTTATTTAAGGTGCTGATTCAGAAAATGGCATTGGACAGACCACATCAGCTCTAGTTTCTGATAAAGAACATATGCCATCCAGTAGTCGCCATCTACTCGCCCACAGAAAACCATATTTAATAATCTAGAGCTGATGTGGTGTATCCACTGCAATTTTCTGAATCAGAATGAGGTCGAACAGAATAGGCTTCCTGCATTCAACCTAATCTGACCTGCAGAAGGGAGTTCCACAGATCCGGAGAAAAGCCCTGCTGGACCAACCAATAAATGAAATGTGTGTTCCAACAGCAGCTTATAACGTGTTTCTTTTTTGCCTCCCTCCCTATCCCCAACAATGTAACTAATCCCTAATAAAAGTATCATTTTATTCTAACCATTTCCTCTCCTAGTAGTTATTATGTATCCTTTCTTTGACTCCAGCATGGGAACCTTTCCTTTCTCACTAACAACAAATGTTTCACAATGCTTCCCCTTCCTTCTCAAGCTGCTGGCAAGCCACTGGCAACCGGCTGGAATGCTTTCTCTTTAAACTGCTGATAAGGAAGATTCCAAGATCTCTGTATCCACGTGTTAACGGATTGGCACCAATTTCATAACTTATCTCTCTGAGCTGATTCTAAGCATAACTACTATCTCGCTTTTTGCACTGAGACCTCTCTGCTCTGGAAAAATCATCTTTATTACTACTGCAACAAGTTTAAAGAGACAACAGCTGATTGTCAAATCAACCCTCTTTGCCGGTGTGCCACTTGCCTCGCCGCTGTTTCGTGGCTCACAAAGTTCAGACTGCATGCTGAACATGGAGAGGGTCATCCAGGAGTCTCCTTGTGCCTCAAGCAGTGACTCCAATCTCAATTGGATCCTCCTCCCACTGAACCTTGGCTAGCTTGACCATGCTATGGACACTCAATGGACACTCAATAAAACCCCTTTTCCTTTCCCCTTGGATTCTGTACTTTCCTATGAGACTTATGGATTTACCCTGGACCTTTGGGTGGGTGGGAGTGGGCGATATGATTTCTGATTCTATGAATGTATTCTATGTATCCCTATATGTCTCCCTTTTTCCTTTATGTCCCCAATGTATGAGATATTAAGAGTCACTTCTGTTTGATCTGGTTGGCAGAAAGTCATCTGCATTCCTGAGAGGGGAAATCCTCTTACAAATGACATAATCTAATACCTTGCATGAACAATAGACACTGGTCTTCCCTTTTGAGTCTCTGAGCAAGGCCGCTCAAAGGAGGAATTGATCACTTGGTTCTTTGTCACATTCAAATCTGGGATGATTTAGCTTTTGGAAAGCCAAGATCGTCCTGCCTGCTATTCCTTTTGTCAATTTATCCGGCCGAACACATTGACAAGGAACTTGCCCATCTGCTCTGCTTCCAGCCTTTTGAAAACTGGAATCTGGCAAGCCACGCCAGACCAATATGTATATATTCACCCCTGGAAATAATCTTTGGACACCTTGAGGGCTTTTGAGCTATTGGTGCCATTATGTACAGATTAAACTCACTGATTCATTCACAAATCCACTTAGTCACCCTTTGTCAATGATTCAGACTGCCCCCTTGCTCCTGATTGGCTGAGGAGCCGAAGCGGGGATAGCTCTCTGATTGGGCAGGACGTTCGTGCCTCCACTCCAATGACCAATCAACGTGAGGCCAGCTGAGGGAGGCAGAGCGGGAAATTCAAACCTCGCTGCCCTGTCCCTTTCACTATAAAGGGTGCTGTATTCTGTTGTATGTCATGTCTTGCTTGATGAATGATTGCGGTTTGACATCCTATCCAGCTGGATTGTATTAAACATCTCGGTGCTCTTTCTTCAGCCTACTGGTGAGATTTATTTGGGAACTGGAAAATTCTGATTCTAGCGACTCTCTCCTTCTTACCAGCGGCAATGAACCCTTTGGAGGGTCTCAGGTCCCTTTCTATTGGAAGAAGACCTCCAAATTCTAGCTCGATATCAAGAACCCCAAGTAACCCCAGGAACAGGCCTAAACATGAAGACACCAAGAAAAAAAATTGGTTGGGCTGTGTTATTATCCATGGATTTTGTAAAAAAAAGGGGAGGAGGGGGCAGAGGTTGAAAAAAATACAAAAAGGAAGAGCGCAAGACCCAAGATACTGTCCCTAATGGCTTTAACAACAACAACAACAACAGCATCAACAACAACAACTTTGGGGGGCTATACATGATTTTAAAAAGGGCTGCTTTCCCATTACAACTCTTGTGTTTGGCAATGGGAGCTAATAATTATAATAATAATAACTTTGGTTATTAAACAGGGTCTTATAAGGGGCTGCTTTACCATTACAATTGATGTGTGGCAATGGAAGATGATAATAATAATAATAATGACAACAACAGTAACAGTAACAACAACAACAACAATTTTGGGTGACTCTTCTCTCTCTCGCTCCCTTGTGCTTGCTGCTGGGTGAGTCTTCCCCGCCCTCACTTGGAAAGCCTCACTAGGCCAAGAAAGCACTGGTGAGGCTGAGGGCAACGCGCTGGCATCTTCTTCCTTCCTTCTTTCCCTCTCGCGGACCTTATTTTAGGTCTCGCGGCCATCCCGTGGGCCACGGGTTGGGAACCACTGTGATAGACATACATTTTCAAATAATTAAACATTTTAGACAATACTCTAACATTATCATTTGCTGAAGAATTATGTATATCATCTCTTATAGCTCTAAGGACCTCATCACATTGATGGGGTCACACGAGGTAATTTGCCAGCCTCCATGGCAAATTGGTGGGGTACACAGCAATGCTTCCCCACCCGGCTACCTACAATGGATTGCATCACGGATGATGCCACATGATCCAGCACTACTGTATCAATGCAATACATGCCCCATTTGCTTTTTTCATGGCTTTCTCTCATGTTTAAACTTTTCTTTTCTTTACCTTATATTTACACTTATTTTATCTTGTATTTTGTGTTATGTGGCTGAACACTCACACCCAGATTACAGGACTGTATATTTAATACATTCCTGTTTGGATATTTTACTTTTAAAATCTATAGAAACATTAGTCACACTTATTTCCTTATGATATTTCAATATACAGGATTGAGGAATATACATTTTGCAAAATATGCATACAATATATTGGCATATAACAACATAGGCTTGCTGTGCTCAGCAGCACTATTTAAGGGAATTATACACAGCAAAGATGATATTTCAAACCTCTGCAGAGGCATACTTCTTCCCTCATTCCCTGACAGTGAGAATCAGAGCAGTGGCTATGCTGGTTAAAGGATTATGGAGGTTGTAGTGCAAAAGAAATAATTGTTGTAGATCAGCCATCATGGCCTGTATTCCATCAAGAGATGGAGTTGTAAACAGATGAGGCTGAGGATTTTGCAGACAATTCTGCCCCAGGCCGAGGCCCCATGACCTTGCAACTGCCTGATATGGTGGTTTCAGAAGAACCACTAACTGGCAAACATTCTGAAGTCTCTTCATCGTTACCCACACCAGATGGTGTTGACCTGGGTGAAAATGAGACTTTTAATCAGAAGGAATTTGTTACTAGAGATAGAAGTAAGAAAGAGGGAGTGAGAAGGTCTCGAATATTAGCTCATAAGTCGGATGGCTAACTTTCCCATGGGAAGATTTTGTGAATCCTGTACTCCTTAATTTCACAGGCGCAGGATTTCTTAAAAGTGCCCTTCACTGTATTCTTGTTGCAGTGTCAACTTTGCCTTTCCTCGGAAGAGGTTCCAGTTTCCAGCTCCTTGCCCGTGCTGAGTTTCCAGTTCCAGGCGAGCCGTGCCGAGCCACGACTCCCGAGTAGACTTTGCCTTGCTACCATGTCTTCCTTGTTCCTGAATCGAGTTTGACTCTGTTTACCTTGCTTCCTTGATCCTGCTACGGGACTTTTCAAGTGGATTTGCAACGATTTGTTCCTGCTATTGTTTTATGGACAGACTTTGATTTCTGAAAGGAAGCTATCGAGCATCACTTGTGGATTACAATTTGGACATTGCTGAACTCTTTCTGGGTTGCTATTGACTATATATTAAGGACTATTTCTTACTCTGACTTAAATGCGCATAGATATATATATATTCTGCTTCAATAAATGGCTTGAGTGTTATATTGGCTCCAGTCTGGTTTTCGAGTGCTCACGCTGCCTTGGGGTGCAACAATAATTTTTCCAAGTTCCACCAATTTTCTTCTATCTATATATTGATATAATGTTCCTGATTCCTTTCTTTCCCTCTGGTTGTTCTTTTACTTACCATAGAACGAGTATTTCTTATTATACCAAGTAACAACATTGTAATTTCTTGCTGTCAAAATAATATGTCTTGATAATGAATTTTTAGAATTCAACACAGACAAATTATAAATTATCAATGGTTCTTGAGCAAAATAGTTGGCGAAATTAAGACGGAACAAAGGCAGAACAGAAATGGATGATGCTTTAAATGTTAGGTTTTATACTTTGCTTTCAAGGTGGAGGGGTTCTTAGAGCCACTCACCTGCAGTTAAAGCAGAAAATACCATCTTTCCTCTTAAATTACAGCCCAAGGACAAATGATGGAAGAAATATAAGGGACAGGGAGAAGAATTTTGGAAAATGGAACTCTCCATAACCTTTTGGAGATTTTATGATCTTTGGAAAGGCATGACCTTGTTAGAAGTCACAATCTTTTGAAAAATGATGCCATAACCTTTTGGGAAAATGACATTCATGCAAGGCAATTAGGTTTCTCAACTGTTAAACTAATGTACTTAGATATCTCTTTGAACTGTTAGGGACAAAGATATGCCAATGCACAAAAACACATATATAGCAGAGTTTCAGAAGTGTTCTTTTAGTTGCCCAAAAACATCTACTTTCCCTTAAAATATTTTTGCCTTTAAATCATGATCTCAAGAGACAAAAATAAGGTAGACTTCTTTCAAAGTAACATAGTTGTTTTGCTTACAAACTTCATGTATTCAGCATACAGGTACTTTGCATATCAGTCCAGTTGCAGATAGGATTTGAAGTAGTTTCTCTGTATAGATAACACATGTATCTTTCTTATAATTAAAAGTCCAAAGTCTAAAGCATCTCTCTGGTCTGAGAGTCTAATAGAGTCTCCGTTTCTACATTGAAAGTCTAATGGCTTTTGTACAGCAGTTCCTATTGACTTCTAAAAGCATACATCAGTTTCTACTGAAGTTTCTATGCATACTATTCCTACCGCCTGAAAGCAAACCATTTCTAAAATGGAGTCTGAGTCCTGAACAAGTCCAGATCTGATCACATGGTCTGCAGCCCCTCCTACAACAAAGAGTTAAGGTAAAACTGCAAACCAATACACACATATACAATACAGCAAGCAATATGAATTATATACATAACAAATAACTAGCAGGAGCTTGAAGAAGGTTGCTATTTCCAACAAAGAAAAGAAAATATGAAAAAATCAGACAGAAATTATTACCGTTATGATGGTCACATAAAACACAATGCAGTTAAATGCATCCATTATACATTTAACTGCATAATGCAGCTGGGCTGTTGTTCATCATCTTGGTGTAATTACCTATATTAGAAATAACCCAAAGAGAGGAGATGCCAAAAATGGCTAGTTTATCAGTTTAGTTTATTGGGTGGTCCTGCTTTCATCTTCCCCCTCCTTCTCAGCTAGGAGGAATGGTTGCCAGAGTAAGCTGGGGAAAGACAGAAAATTGGCTTCTTTGAAGATATGAAGGAGTCTTTCTCTCTTTATATCTTTCTTTCTTTCTCTCTTTATTTCATTCTTTCTTTCTTTCCTGCTAATTTGTATTTGAGTTGAGCAAATGCCTTATCTCTACTCACAGGATCTGCAAATGGAACAAAACCACCCCTTGTAGAGCTTTATAACTGAGTCCAACATTTCAGATTCTGAAATGTCTAAATCTGCTAAAATAATATCCAGGTGTGCTGATATTTGCCAACTCAGTCCAACAATAGACAAGAAGACTCTGTAGAGAAAATGAGAGGAGGAGAGGAACAATTATTGATTCTGAGCCTCTTCCAGTCTTAGAGCTTCAGCATAAAACTACTCAGTTAAAGATGAATTCAGCATTTTATTATTATTATTTTGTTCTTAAAAATATTTCCAAGCTCTTCTCAGTAGAACATCTACCCACTATTTCCTTGACTCTGGTTTTATCTACACTTGTAGAATTAATGCAGTTTAACACCAGTTTAACTACGATGTCTCAATATTGTGAAATCATATAAATTGTCATTTTAAAGATCTTTGTTTTGGCCTTTTCTGCCAAATAGTGTTGGTGCCTCACAAACTCCCAGGATTCCATAGAACTGGGCCATGAGTTAAATTTGTTTCAATTTGCATCAATTCTAGATGCACTCGGAGTCAGCCGGAAGGTGAATTCATGCACAACTTAGTAATTTTAGGATGATGATCTGAGAATTGAAAAGGCTCAGAATAAAGAATAAAGAATTGTTTTCTCTCCTCCCATAGTCTCCACTGAGTTGCCTTCTTTTATACTAGTGGCTTTAGTTGACAGGAGCCTCCGGTGGCTCAGTGTGTTAAAGCGCTGAGCTGCTGAACTTGCAGACCGAAAGGTCCCAGGTTCAAACCCGGGGAGCGGAGTGAGTGCCCGCTGTTAGCTCCAGCTTCTGCCAACCTAGCAGTTTGAAAACATGCAAATGTGAGTAGATCAATAGGTACCACTCTGGCGGGAAGGTAACGGCATTCCATGCAGTCATGCCGGCCACATGACCTTGGAGGTGTCTACGGACAACGCCGGCTCTTCAGCTTAGAAATAGAGATGAGCACCAACCCCCAGAGTCGGACATGACTGGACTTAACGTCAGGGGAAACCTTTACCTTTTACCTTAGTTGACAAATATCAGCAAACACTGAGCTTCTGTTTCATTTCTTTCCTTACTTGAAAGCATGTTAAGGAATGGAACCATTTGTTCATTAATCCAGTATTAATTGCATCCATACTTCCCATTGTGTGTCATTTCTTAAGTCCTACTGCCATTGCTGCCATGATTTGGGCTACTTAACAGAGAAAAGGTTTATTTAGGCAAGAAACATAATGAGCAATTCAATAAACAGTTGCATCTGTAGCGCCTGGCAATGGGTATGATATGTCGTTAATATTCTGCCTGTTCTCTGGTTTCATTAGGCTGCTGAGGAGAAACAAAAGGGAGAAAGGTCTCTGTGCCTTTAACTAGTCAGCATGCTGGGATAGGACAGTAAATGTCAGTCAAGCCTGTATTATTGTCGCAAAGAAGAATGCTCCTTGCCTGCCAGATCTAATTTTACTGAGGATCTGATTTTCATATGGCATTCCAGCATTGCGGGCTAAATCCCTTGGGCTGTCAAAGGAGAATAGAGGAGGAAAGGGGTTTCTGCAGTTTACATGCAGAGAGAAGCACAGTTGTTGGCCTCCTGGGACTCTGAAAAGCATTAAGAATGTGTGTAGTATGTGACTGGGTGATGAGTCACAGTGGAGGTCAGGATGGAAGAAACTAAATACTTTTCAATATGCACTTTTTAATTTGTCGCATTTCCCATAGTCACAGCTTTCCAGAATAGCAACGTTCTCAATAAATGAAGGCAAGCACACACATTGTCCCACAGGAAGATGGTGAGATATTTCAAAGAAGACTTAACAGGCTTTCAAACAACACCCATTACTTAAGATTCATTCTCATTAGAGATAGGCGAGAATTTCTTTTTAGTTTCTTTTTGAAACAGGTTTGCCAAAATGTTCAAATGTCTACATATATGGGATGGAAGAAAAATATTTTAGAAGTTCATACACAACAAAGACCAAAATTGATATATTTGTCCTCATTCTCATTCAAAACGCCCCAAAAGCCCTCTAGGGACTTCATCCCATGGTGCCTCTCCAAGTGTTTCTATACACTTAAAACATGGAGCCCCACAGAGCCCATCAGATGACGCAAGATCGTTGAGTGGGTTCCACATATGAGCCCATTTCTTAAGTGTGTAGAGGCACAAGGATTTTTAAGACACTTAGGAATCAACTCTAGATTATTATCTATGCATAGAGATGGGTTAAAATGGCAAAACGTAGGTGTGATGGGAATTGTTTTCTTTTTCCGTGTTCTTTCTGTTTTGTGACATTTTCCTGTGGGCAGTCCTTAAATGCACCTCAAAGATACAGTTATTGCTATTACCCTAAGGATAGCAGACAGAACAGTAAATAATTACATTATTTTTTTCATTAATGAGTGTTCTCAATGCTGAAGTAATGCTACTTTGCTGTATAGGAACTGAGATGTTTTCTTTATAGAAAACATAATGAGAGAGGAAGTGGGAGGAGTTTGTACTTTCCTGTGTGATGGCAAGGCAAACATATGTTTCTGTAGAAACAGGAGAAGGAAGACACATGTAATGAGGGTAAGTTCTCCAGATTCTGTGCAGACAAAGCAACATGACACACCATGCTAAAAAGATGATTTCCTCCTATCCACTCCCCTTGTGGGAATTAAGTTTTAGAAAGTGTGGAGAGCATTTCCACCATGTTTAGAGACTGAAATGCCCTTTAGGTTCTGTGTGAGGCATGTTAATCAGATTTTGGGTCCACCCTGAGCCAATTTAGGCTCAAGAAAATACTTTTTAAAAACAGGAAATGACTTCCTCTTGCTTCTTGTTGTTTAAAAAGAGCATCTCCTGGGTCTAAAAAGGTCTAGAAAAGATGAAAAACATGGTGAAAATGTTCTTCTTATCCCCCAGAATACACTTGTGGTGTGTGTGTGTGTGTGTGTGTGTGTGTGTTTTGTTTTGTTTTTTATTAGAACTGGTGTGGCATGGCAGTGTGTCCTTACAATATCTTCCTGCAGGGTTGTGTGGCACCCTACCTTTTCACAGTTGCCAATCTTTGATTTAGGATCTTTAGTCAGTCATCTTAGCCACTGAGTATGAATTTGGAAAAAGGTATATTTTCAAGTGATGAAAGACATCTGTTTGTCTTAGCATGTGATTCTTCTTCTTCTTCTTCTTCTTCTTGTTATTATTATTGATGTTTATTTATATTCCACTTTTTCTCTCCATACGGAGACTCAAAGAGGCTCACAACTAAAAGCATTTCAATACAACTCAAAATATACAAATATACAAATATTAAAACAAAACAGTATAAAACAACATTAATATTAAATAATCAAGGTTAAAACCATAAGAGCATATAAAATCACATCACAAAATCACAGCAGCCCTTGATGGTCTTTAAAAGATTTTAACCTATTGCTGGAAGGACAGCAGGGAGGGGACCTTTCCGGCATCCCTGGGCAGGGAGTTCCGGAGTTGAGGGGCAGCCACCGAGAAAGAAGGCCCCACCTCTCATTCCCACCAACTGAGCTTGAGATGGAGGTGGGACTGAGACAAGGGACTTTCTTGAAGATCTCAGGACTCGAGCAGATTCACACACAGGGATGCGATCACCCAAATAGCCTGGACCTGGACCGTCTAGGGCTTTAAAGATCATAACCAGCACTTTGAATTGTGCCCGGTAACAGACTGGCAGCCAGTGGTGCTGCTTCAACAGGGGGGTTGTCTGCTCCCAGTAGCCAGTCCCAGTGAGCAACCTGGCTGCAGCTCTTTGGACCAGCTGAAGTTTCCAGGCACTCTTCAGAGGCAGCATCACATGTGAGGGTTTGTAAAAAGACACCATGATGTTGTGAGTTAACTTGAAAGAGCATGTGGTGACAGCTGACTGGCTGAACCAGTCAGGAGCCAGAATTCTGATGCTGAGGTAAACGGTTTTAACTGCCACTTTCATTTAGGAGAGGGAAGAGAGCAGCTGACTGGGAACTGGTCAGGAAGGAAATGGCTGCCATACTCTCTGAAGCCTGTTTATTTATGAGTCAGATGAGACATATTTAAAGGGATTGTTTTTTCCTATATTCTTTGAGTCAATTCAGAAAGACTGATATATATTTTGTTGCCCTGTTTGAACTTTTGAACTAAAGTAAAGATACCGTTACCTGTTGCACAAGCTTGAGTGACATTCTATTATACTGCAGGGTTTTTCTTGATTCAGAAACTGTGGTAAAGCTTCTATTTATGTATTTATTATTTCTACAACCATCTACACCATGTAGAGTGAGTTAGAGTAATCCAGATGGGATGTAGCTAAGGCATATACCACCATGGCCAGATTTGGCTTCTCAAAGAGTGGACACAGTTGGTGCACAAATTTTAATTGTGCAAAGGCCCTTCTGGCTGTCACTGACACCTGGACCTCCAGGTTCAGTGTTGAGTCCAGGAGGCACTGCTGGAAAGCAAAAGACCTTACCCATGGGGCACACTACTCACCAAAAAAATTAAATAAATACAACTATGGCTGATTTTGGTAGCCTTTCCAATCCATAACTTAATAGTGATGCATTGACATATCTCTGATGTTAGATCTAGTTCTATCAGTACTACAAGTTTTCATCTATATATATTTACATCATAACTGGTTCAGTGAAGAAAAATGTCAGCAGTGATAACCAGAAGGAATTTTGGAAGTTGCGGTCCAATTAGTAACTTTTCCAAGATCCAGGAAAAGATAATAGCTCATAATGCTGCCAGTCTTCTTCGTTTTTATGTGCCTATTATCTCTAGTTAGAGAAGAAGGAGTGGATGGAGAAAGTATTCAGTATATAGGATTTTACAATTCGTAACAGCAGTAGGGAGAACACCCTGTTTGTTTTGATCTTAACCAATCACATATTTTATACATATAAAAAAATTGTAAATTACTTTGAGAGGCACAGAAGGCTCCATTATTACAGGTCTCTTTAGAAATTTGCCCCCTGTAGAAAAGGGGGAATGTTATCCCAGGAAAAAATGGAATTTACTCTGTACATCAAATTCTTAGTGACAAGCTGTGATTAATAATCTGCTTGCATGGACTTTTGAGCGTACTGAGCAAGGGGGTAAAACCTGAACAAGAATTCTTGGATTTACTTTAAGAGATTTTGCTTCTGGCAAAAGAGAGACCCATTCCCTCCCCACTGCGTGCCCCCAAAGAAGGAAAAATTTAAAAGCAAACATTAGCCTTCCAATAAACCTTTCTCTCATTTCAAATACAAATGCATGCTTAACCATACCAAAATATTTTTTCATTTCCCTTTGGAGGCTTCAACTAGAATGTTTATCCAAAACAATATTGGAAAGCATGCCTTGACCTTCCAAGGCTTTTCTTTGCTATTGCAACATAATCAGGCTCTGCCTTAGATGCCTCCCTTTTGACCAGCAAAGGCAAGAACAAAGTCAGATCTGATACCATTATCTGGAATTTAAGACGTTCATTATATTAGCTGTTTTATTGCATTTGGATACCAAGTTACTTAGGCCTGCTCAACGCAATTGCAATAGCCAATACAGAAAGATTCTTCATCCACCCTTTCCTAGCTTTCCTTTCCTGTCATTTTAAACCCAACTATTTTACTCCCTTTAGTTAATATCTGGACCAATTCATCATGCCAACAACATGTTTTAACAGCTCTGATGAGCTCATTCCAACCTTTTTCTAGTAGAAAACTATTCTTCCTTCTCCAACTCTGAATATTGGAGCCAATTTAGCTTTTTCCCAAAGACAACTTTTACTTTTGGGGATTATGACCCCCAGAACACCCCCCCCCCAAAAGACAACATGACCATGTGCTAGGATGTACATTTTTGCAAACATTTTCTTGCACACACAAATGAACAACTTTGCCACCTTTCTTCTCACTGTGAGAAAGTCATCAAAGGAGGGCAGTTTTCAAAGACTGCTTTGAGTTTGAGACTTTTTCTGTGCAAAAATGCATTTGAGGTTTTTTTGCACAGAAAACATCATTTACTGCACATTTTTGTGTAGGAAACTTGTTTTTTCTTGCAGAAATATTTTTGTTTGTTTCTCTCTTTGGAGCAGGGAACTTGCTTTCTGCACAAAAATGTGCTCATTCAACCGAATATTTCCTCAACACCAAAGATTCATGCTTTTCCCACCAGCATTTCTACATATGCAGAATATTTTGGAATACTCTTGAATATTCTTTCCATTCCCAAATTAGATAACCTGACCAGAGGTAAAACTTGATACCAACAGTTTCACTTATGCTCAAATAAATACCCCCAACCTGAAGTGTTTGTGATCTTCTAGAGTTATTCTATGGCATGCTTACAGCTCAAGTATAATTAATAAGAACATCAGTCCTGTCCTTGTCTTACTCAACTGCTCAGTTTGCCTGTCCTATCGGGCACAAGTCTGTCTACGTGAAGCAGGTGAACATAGCACTGAACGAAACATGCAGAATAATCATTCTGTTGATAAACTCTACAACAGTGGTTCTCAACTTACGGGTCCCCAGATAATTTGGCCTTCAACTCCCAGAAATCCTAACAGCTGGTAAACTGGCTGGGATTTCTGGGAGTTGTAGGCCAAAATACCTGGGGACCCACAGGTTGATAACCACTGCTTGACAAGCTAGCTGGCATTGTCCCCCCCTCCCCCAGATGTGTGATGGGAAGTTGCTGCTAACTGTGAGAGAAATTAGGTTGAACACCATGAAAACCGTCCACTGCATGGCTATCAGTCTCCTCCCAGTGGACTCAAATCAAGGAAAAGCTTCATGAGAACCACCACTCCTCTTATGTTCCTCTTCCAACAATGAGAGTATTCCTCTGGGCAGCTAAACCAGGCAATCCCAACTGGATGCTCCCCCTCCCCGAGGGTCTGCCTCCAGGGGCAAACCAAGAATGGGCAACTTGGAAGTCCCTGAACAGACTCAGAAATGGAGTGGGCAGATCAAAAGACAGCCTGGAATCCTCTACCTTGTGTGACTGTGGAGCAGAACAAACAACTCTGCATATGTATGCTTGCCCACAATGTCCTGCCTCATGTACAGAGGTCGCTGTTGCCCTTTTTTGGTCTAAAAGTTTTAGAACTCCTTTAGCTTTCCCTGCACAAGAGTGCTTGTGCTTCACCAAACCACAACTCCCAGGATACCAGAGCACTGAGCCATTAAAGTTAAAGTCATGCCAAACTGCATTAATTCTACAGTGTAGATGTGTCGATAGATGCTCACACACATCGGTATGCCACTTCTTATTCATTGAGGTATACATATGAGTAAAAGTAGCTATGTGTTCCTTTGTACTTCTCTGTTCTTTTTCATTATTTCATATATCCTGAAGGCTTTCAAGTTTTGTTTTATTTGAATATTAAAACCTGTTTTGTTTTCATTTAGTCACCACTCTTCTGTCTGTTGCCAAAGGGGGTTTTACCACCTTTCCCCATTTTGCCCAAACTTTTCTTCTTTTTTATGGGTTTCCTTTGTGTTTGATGAATGACTATTAAATTTTGCTTTCATTTATATCATGAATTTGAGTGAGAAAGAAATCATTTATTAAGGGAATTGTTTTGGAAGCATCGTTTTGATCAAAGGATTGGTTTTTAGAGAGGCAATTAGGACAATTGCCCAGAGTAGAGTAGGCTGGGATTGAAGTGCTGGAGGGTGAGAGCCAGGAGATGAAAGTGCCAGCAACAGACCTTTACTTTGGGTCTTGAAAGACTGACAAATGTGCTGGAAGCAAATGCCAGAATCCTGTATAAAGTTTCACTGAATTCAGTACTTAAATAAGTAATGTCTCCTAAGCCGGCTTTCCCAAACATGACAAAAATATCATTCAGCCACTCTCTAAATGGATCTCCTACCCATGTAGCTGATACCTGGTAAAGTAAGTTGAAGGTGAGTTCTGATTATGGCAGTAGTTTCAAAATTGTGACCATATAGTATGTGTGAATACAAAACAGTTACTCTATATACTAATGTATAAGTTTCAAATTTTTAATTAAGAAATCAACCTAAAAATCTGGATCACCTTATTCACGGGTCAATGTAAGTCTCGTATCTTAACTGTTATCAAAATGGCTGCTATCACATTCTCTGAGCAGAGTAGCAAAAGGTTATCACAGGAGAAACTAAAAGAAATATCTCCCCCTCAACTCTCCACTATGGTGAAAACGACAACTGGCTTTCTGAGGTGGCATTGATGCTTTTCCCTCTTTACAGATGCAGAATGATACTCAATTTACCAAATGATAATTTTGGCTCCAAAACTTGCCCTCGACTCGTATGTAAAATCAACATATACATGAATGCGTACACTAATTGTATTCATGAATGCTACTTAGCACACATCTATATCTATCTGTTATCCAAAAGGGGAGCCAGTCACCTCCATGGCAACTAAATGACACATGGAGTTGATTTGGGTTAATGCAACCATGTCAAGAAAAGTCACAAGTTGCTCTGAATTCTCCCTAAGCTGACCACTCCAGGTACAAGCCAAACTACATGTAACACAAAAATACATAAAACAGTAGTCCAATAGCCAAGCCTTGTCTTACCTTTCAACAGCTTTGAGAAGAGTAGGAGAAGGACAGGACAGATTAGGCGTAATCCTATTACCTTCCACCCTCATGAGTCTGTGTACCTGCCTTCTAAAATTAATCTCTCTTATGCACACACACCTTGCTCAGTATAATCAGAAATGTAGCAGAGAAAGCTTTCACTCCCTGCCATACTAGAGAAATTCATATGTCGAAGGTTTGTCGTTTATATAGCTCTTCGAAGCATCTGTTCATATCCTTGACAGAGCTAGGGTGAGCATTCACGCTTTTCCAGAAAAGAGGAAATAAATAATAGAATCATAGAATCATAAAGTTGGAAGAGACCTTGTGGGCCATTCAGTCCAACCCCTTGCCAAGAAGCAGGAAAATCCATTCAAAGTACCCTCAACAAATGGCCATCCAGCCTCTGCTTAAAAGACTTATTCTCCAGACCCTTGATCATTTCATTCACCCTCCTCTGGACACATTCCAGCTTGTCATCATCTCAATTAAATTGTGGTGCCCAGAACTGGACACAGTATTCCTGGTGTGGTCTGACCAAGATGTGGTCTGACTTCAACAAAGTGCAGCATTCAACAAAGGATGAAAAACTGCACACATGTGCATAACATTTACTTGTATTCATTTATACATGTAAACGTAGAATTAATTACTATAAATTACTATAAATTACTGTATGTAGAGCACAAGTCATCCCAAAAAAGAACAAGGCATTCCACTATAGAGGGGAAGGCTGTGACCAAGTGAACCATGTGTTTGCTAAGTCAGGTTTTAATATTCTTCTTTATGGGTTACTAGCATGGATACCTGGCGATGCCTGGGTTATTTGCAAAAGGCCCCAAACCTCTCTCCCTAGTATGTTCAGTTGCTTGATCAATTGCTCTGTTTACTGTGTGCCATAGAAAAGGGCAGGAAAGGGTTAAGGGAGAGGCAGTGGGCAGCATCATGCAAATGGGGAAAGAAAGGAACAGTGGGATGTGCTCGCTGTAACCTGCAGTATCCTGGGAGAGAGTGACTTGGTGGCTCCTCAGCACTGGGAACTATGGCCTGTTTGTGGAGGCCGGAGACTGTCTGTGTGAGTGGACACCCATGCCACATACACACATACAGATTTTCACTTTTATTATGTGTATAGATATGGGACCAACCTGTGTTTGAATATTGCAAACACAATTAAACTTTTAATTTCTCTCTCTGTTTATATACACATCCATATTAACAATATAACAAATTACAGTCACCCTTCCATATCCATGGATTCTGTACTCATGAGTTCAATCATCCACAGCTTGAAAATATTCAGGAAACAATTGAAAAGGCAAGCATCAATTTTGTCATTTTATATAACAGGCGTCATTTTAATATGTCATTATATTTAATGGAACATATTTCAGTATCCATGGGGGAATCTGGAACTAAATCCCAGTGGTTACCAAGAGTCCACTACATATATTTGGTTTGACACACAGGCACAGTCCCAAAATTTCCATTCATCCAATGAGGTGCCATTAATCTTTTACTGTACTGCTATGTAATTTTGGATTATTTGGATGAAAATCTTGAAGCCCTAAATTAAAACACACACATGCAAAATAGCTGCAAATATGTATTTTCCCTAAATATAACATTGGAAACATCCCCATCATGTCCATGATGAAAGGAGCCTTCTCCTTTGCCCTGGTGATTGTAGCTCCTCTCCACATCCAGCTCTTCCTCTCTTTCTGAACTTAACCAGCAAATACAACCCTTTCCTTGGATGTCTTTATCCACTGTGTTAAACCAGTAAGTCATGGGGTTACACCAGGCATGGGCAAACTTCAGCACTCCAGGTGTTTTGGACCAACTCCCAGAAATCCCAGCCAGTTTACTGGTTGTAAGGAATTATGAGAGTTGAAGTCCAAAACACTTGGAGGGCCAAATTTGCCCATGCCTGGATTACACTAATGGGCTAATGGTAGATGAGTAAATTCAAAGTCTCCTATCTCCCTTCCTGTGGTTTTTAAAGCTCTTTAAACCGTATTCAGACTTCTTAGTTCTGTACCCTTGGTTTGCTTCTGACATGATAAATAAATAAATAGTTCTTCAGGTGTATCAGAAGTGGGAAACTTGTGGCCCTTGATGATATGCAACTTCAGTTTCCAACTGATATTAACCAAAGTACGTAGTCCTTGGCAATATAATGGAAGCTGCAGTTCTGCAACTTCTGAATGACCACAGACTTGCTGCCCTGAAAATAGCAGATGCTTTCAAATAAAGGACTGTCCTCTGTAAAAATATTTTGGACTACCAAAACCCATTAGCTAGTCTGGTAAAACAGAAGACATGACACCCAACACAGATTATTTGACTGTAAAAATAGTTAATTCATAGCAGCTGGAGCCCTGATTCTCCCTGCTGCCACAACCATTTCTCATTTCCTTAGTAAAATGGTTTTACTCAGGCTAATTAAAAATGTGTTGAATTACTGTTGGTCAATAAGCACTGCTACTTAAAATGACTGTTTTAATGGGACTAAGAATCTACGGCCTGGAAACACTGTCCCTGGGGATTGTTCTGAGGTTTGTCTGAGATGCAACACTTTTTAAAAGTGGGAGTGGACCTATAAAAGTTTGGTTTGACCTCAGCCACATCTGAGAAAAAGCAAACTCTGGAGAGATCTGGGGGGAAAACTCCACGATGCCAAGGAAACCTCCACAAAACAAATATTAGGTTTATAAGAATATTTTAATCTATCCTTTTCTTCTTGTTGTTTAATAAAGTTGAGAACATAATGCTATTTTATGAGCTTTTCTCCCCACTCCCAATGCTATCATTTATTGCTTTTCCCCATTTCGTTTTTCTTTTAACAAAAAGCACTTTATAGCCATGCCAAGAATGAAGGAATATTATATCCTGGATTCAGTAATATTTCCCCACAGTGAACGTTAGTAAAAAAATATTTTGGGAAGGGAGTATCAAAATAACAATTCACAATAGGGGAACTCAAGTCCAGATAACCCTGCACTTTCTGTCTCCCTCTGTCTCATACAAACATGCACACATACAACTTTCAAAGCGATCTTAGTTGGACAAAGCATTTCCTCTACTGTCTGGTTAGAATTTCTATGCTAGTCCATTTACAGTCCTACCATTTCCTCCTCATACATTCTGCAAACCACAGGGAGGGGACGTTTTGGGATGGGATGTGGGGACGCATAGGAATTGGGAATGATATGCAGTTATGGAAGGCCTCATTGTAAAACTTAAATAGCATCTCCATCTGGCCAGCCAATACAATGGTACTTTGACTTAAGAGTTTAATTTGCCCCATGAGTGAGCTCTTATCTCAAATGTTCTTATCTCAAAGCCATTTTCCTTTGAAATGCTATTAATTCATTACAGTCCCCCGAAAACTCCCCTATTTTTTTTTTTTGCTATGTGATTTTAAATGAGAAAATGTGCTCTATAAATAACAAATAATGTGTAAATACATTTGCATGGAACAATAAAAAAGAAAGATCAACTTTAAAATGATAGAAGCACAAAGTTGTGGCAAGGAAGCACATTTGAGGCAACAAAATGTGTGTTGGCCATTGTAACAGCAAGGCAAAACTTGCACATTCAAATGGAACAATTAAAGAGAAAGATCAACTTTAAAATGGTCGAAGAACAATGTTGTGGCAAGGAAGCACAAAGCCTCCCTCACTCTCTTGCTCTCTCTTCATGAAGCCAAACATACCAGGAATAAAAACCACACAAAATCAATTAACCCAAAGTTCGTCAAAGCAAACAAGAGCAAAGCAGACAGCAGTCTCCCAAAGCAGACAAGTGCATGGGGCACAAGGCACAGAGGCTGCTCGCTTGAAGTCCTAAAGTCTTGTACTCTCACATTAGCGCTCCCTCTGGCGCTAGCTCTTAACTAAAAATGCTGCTCTTATGTTAAAGTAAAACCCCGGGCCAAGCAACAACTCTTAACTCAAAGCACTCTAAAGTTGGGATGCTCTTAAGTAGAGGTTCCACTGTATACAGGGCAGAGTGTTTGGGTCTCAAAGCAGTTGCTTAAAATAGGAGCTGGAGCTTTCAGAAAGACTTTTTACATCCTAAATACCATATATGCTAATTTATAAGTCAACCTCATGTATAAGTTGAGGGCCAGTTTGGGGACCAAAATTATGGATTTTGATAGGAACAGTTAATAAGTGGAGAGTCATTCCATGGGGAGGGGTATGGACCAATGCCACCTCTGGGAGTCAGCCTCCTCTGGCCGCCAACAGCTTTTCCCTACCCAGGTATTCAAGAAAGCCAAAAGTGATGCCACAATGGAGGGAGTGAATCAGGCTGGGGCTTCTTTGAGGTTCTCCCAAGGTGGACTAAGATCTTATCTTTCATCACTGTACTCAGAGAAGGGGAGCATGACATTTCTTTTATAGGAATTAAGGTACCATATTCTCATTGAACCTGTGGATAAGTTGACCCAGGTTTTTGTGCTGATTTTTAAACTAAAATTTCTAGACTTATACATGTGTATATAGAGCTCCCAACAGCGCAGTGGGTTAAACCACTGAGTTGCTGAATTTGCTGACCAAAAGGTTGGTGGTTCAAATCCAAGGAGCTGAGTGAGCTCCCGCTGTTAGCCCCAGCTTCTGCCAATCTAGCAGTTCGAAAACATGCAAATGTGAGTAGATCAATAGGTACCGCTTCGGCAGGAAGGTAACGGCGCTCCATGCAATCATGCTGGAAACATAGGCATCTATGGACAACGCCTGCTCTTCAGCTTAGAAATGATGAGCACCACCACTCAGAGTCAGACACAACTAGACTTAAGGTCAAGGGAAAGTCTTTACCTTTACCTATACATATGTATATAGAATATCCCCGTTTACTTAATTTTTCAAAAATCTATTTCTTATTCTTAGGTTTACTACAGCCAATGTCTGCTTTAAAGCAAGGGCAGGCAAAAATGTGGGCCTCACAATGCCCTTGAAGGCTATTTTGTAGTCTTTCAGCATCTCTAACCACTATATTTCTGGTTTATACCCTGGCTTTTGAGTCCCTGTCTACACTGCCATGTAATCCAGATTATCAAAGTAGATAATTCACATTATCCACTTTGAACTGGATTATATGAGTTTACACTGCCATATAATCCAAAGCAGATAATCTGGATTTTATATGGCAGTGTTGAAAGGGCCTGATAGACTTTTCCTGATCCTAGAACACTCCAAGATTAACTCCTACCCACAGTTAAATATTTAAAGACAGAGGTACGTGGGATGATGCATGGGTGTGTGACTTGTCTGGCCCAAATCCTTAAGAAGTTGCCCACATCTGCTTTCAAGGGGGTGAATTTTGAATAGTAGGGTTGGCCCACCTAATGAGAAAGGGTCCTGAATAGAGTGACTGACTAAGAATGACTTTGAGCATTGTGGGCAGATGGAAATGATTAGGAACTGTATATAATGTCCTACTTTATTGTTGTGTGCCTTCAAGTCATGTCTGATTTATGGTGACCCTATCACCGGATTTTCTTGGTAAGATTTGTTCAGAGGGGTTTTTGCCATTGCCTTCTTCTAAGGTTGAAAATGCGTGACTTGTCCAGGGTCACCCAGTGGATTTCTATGGCCAAGTGGGAATTTGAATCCTGGTCATTGTAGTCTGTTGATGCCCTCTGCACTTCTCATATCATTCACTATCATGCCTGCATTTTAAATCAGGGGTGGGAAACTGCTATTTATACCTCCACACCCCCTTTCATTTTTATAATTTTTTGGGTCACTTTCCTCACCCCTGTTATAAGAGTCTACATAATTTTCACGACTTTTACTGTGGGTTTTGCACTTCTGTTTTTAGCAGGATGTGTCTTTGTTCTCATTGCTATGCTTGACATTTTAATATAATTGACATTTAGACATCTATGGAGAAGGATATTTCAATGTGAGCATAGCTTGTCCATTTGCCACAATCCTGTGGCAATGATTCAGTGAGCAGTATGTGCTGGTACATTCCACTGAAATAAATGCGCCTTACGCATGCTCTCTGCTGGATAGCAGTCTGTATATTTTGGCCAGATCGAATTGAGATATGTTGCATGGCTTGTGGCCAGAATTAACATAGCATTTGGGCACCAGATTGATTGTTCTATAATTGTTTATCTTTCAAAGGGACATTTTTCTCCCTCAGAATTCATTTTGCATGTTAAACTAGAATTTTCTTATAAAAACATATTAAAAATAAATTCCATATATTTTTCCATCTCTCAATTGTTTGATTATAAGCAGAATGGGTAAGGTTAAAGACATCGGACACTTGGAGGCTATTAAGTGCTTTAAAGACCATGCCCAATTGGTTTAAACCGACTCGCATGGATTATTACTCTTAAATAAATGAATACATTCTTGAGCCTCAAAACTGAGTTGCTGCAATTTCTTCTCCGGATCTTCCTGGGGAAAAAACAGGAAAAGACTACTGTTACTGAGGCCTCTTCTACATTGCCCTATAGCCCAGGATCCGATTCCAGATTATCTTCTTTTCCCAGATTATATTGCAATGGAGACTCATATAATCCAGTTCAAAGCAGATAATCTGGGATCAGATCCTGAGCTATAGGGCAATGTAGATCCAGCCTGAATCGTCTGGCTTCTTCAAAGATTTGGGAAACTATCATGTTGGCCACTTGGAAAAGAACAAAAATGTGTTGCAACTTTCTAAGGAATCTTGGGATATGATTGTTCTCAGAATGGAGAATTCTCTGGGATGAGGACTGGGCAGGTAGTAAAATATGTCCAGCACATACAGTAGTTGTTTTCATTACTGAAGGACATCACATCTACTTGTTGCAAAGTATGGAAAAGCAGTTAGGGAAGAAGCATGGAAGAATTACCCAGTACAGACAGCCCCCAAGTTAGGAACAAGATAGGTTTTGTAGGTTTGTTCTTAAGTTGCATTTGTTTGTAAGTCAGAACAGATACATTTTAAAGTGTAACCCCAGCCAAATATATATAAGTAGATGAGAAACGGCAAGTTGCTTCTGGTGTGAGAGAATTGGCTGTCTGCAAGGATGTTGCCCATCCTTGTGGAAGGCTTCTCTCATGTCCCCGCATGGGGAGCTGGGGCTGACAGAGGGAGCTCACTTGTTCTCCCCGGGTCTCCTGACAGCACAAGGGTTTTACCCACTGCACCACAAGGGGCTACATGAATACACTTGCCACAGTTTTATATGACCAGAAATAGAAAGATACTATGTTACCAACACAAAAAGATGGATCGGAGAAACTATATGACTTGGTAGAAAATATACTAACAATGTTGATTAAGAATAAGTCTTTGCCATATCTTAAGAAAGATTAGTACTTTTAAAGGATAGTAGAGATAGCTATTCAGAACCACAGTTAAGATATTAAATATGAATATTATTGAATGTTATTGAGTTAAGGAGCTGGAAGCCATTTGTATTTTTTTTTTTTTGTAATTGCAGCTTGGTTGTGTTGATTTATTTTGTTCTGTTCACTGGAAATGAGCAATGATGTTTCCTGGGTGAGACCCATCTCAGACAAAAATTCACTTCCTCTGCACTGTTCATTCTGACTTTTGTTCTTGTACAGATCCAAGGAAGCATAACTGGGGCTTCGGACAGAGTACTGAGATCTGACAACTCTATACATTAACCTTCAAGATGTCACAAGACAATCTGTTGGGTGTTCGGCAATGGAAATTTCAGATATACCACTCCCCACTCCAGATCATAGCTGAGATCAAGCATAGTGTAGGAGTTCTGTGTGTGGGATTCCACTGTGGCTCCAGTCACCAGTCTAAGGATTCACTATTGTGATATGATATCCTTTTCCTACAAAGGCCATTCCATTGCTGGTGAAGAGGTGTGGTGTGTGTCTGGGTGGGGTGTAGGGGGGTCTGGTCTGGGTCTGGTTATGTATCCATAGCCAGATGCAGACTCTGGATATCTTGAGCAGCTTCTCCTATCTCCTCCTGTGTCCATAAGTTATGGAGAAGGAGACACAGCAGTGAGTCCAGGAGGTAGAGGGAGACCTTGGACATTGCAGAGCTGGAAGAAAAAATGGCCTCTGCAATATCGCTTAAGATACTTATGCAAGCTTAAGATGGATGTACATTTGCATGTGTCACTAACAGATGCCAGCCCATGTCTGTACCAGACAGCAAAGGATAAGGGTCTCTTAACCACCATCATCCCCTCTAACATGTTTGGAACTGGAGCCAGATCTGGCAGGTTGGTGTTAGAGGGCAAATTCAAAAACACATGTGCAATTAAAGTCACTTGTAGCTTTCTCTTAACCACCTGCAAAACTATAGAAACCCCATTAAAAAAAAAAACCATGGTACTCCATTATAAACCTAAGTGACTTTTCTACCACTGGTGGAAGAGGGAAAAGAATATCCAGAATCTGTCTCCTGCCCACCACCAAGTTGCAAATAGAACTAGAAAGAGGTAGGACATGTATGACAGTGTTAAATTACATTCCATCATTAACTGAGTTAAAAATGCTAAGTCTTCATTTGAAAAAAACAAAAAACTGCTTTTGAATGTTGATGTTTCTCTCCTCAAGGGAGAACTGTTTTATCATCCTGAAATCATTCTCTTTGTAGCAAAGGTAACTGCAATGAATGTGGCTAAGGTGCATAAAACTATCAGCTTTCTGGGTGGTTTTATGCACTTTCATTCCATATATTTAAAGAATTCAATTGCCCTTTTAGAAAAAAAAAGGAGTGGGGGAAGCATGGTTAATAGGGGAAATTTAGTAAAGTGCAACTTTAAATAACTAAATTAAGTATGACAGAATAGAATGCATAGTTGTAAGATTAGTCACCTTTCGTAGAAAAGCTGGGAGAGTCGGTATCCTTGAAAGATTTAGTGAGGCCTCTTTCTGTCTGTGCCTTAAAAGCTACCATAAATCATAAGAACTTTCCAAAGTGTGCCAGCGGTGAAGTGGAATAGTTATGCATTTTAACAACAGAAAGAAAGTGACAAGTGATGCCAATATCGGTGGAGGTGGGGATAATAGTGCAGGGGGAATGCACTTCAGGCTGGATCTACACTGCCATATAATCCAGATTATTCAAGCAGATAATCCAGATGAGGCCCCAGTGGACAGTGAACAGAAAATCAGGGCTCATTATCCAATCAAGTTGAGAAATTGTGATGTAGCTAGCTACTTACTGCCGTTATTTGGAAGATCCAAACAACATGTTCCCATGTTTTACCCAGTAATTCCCAGGTGGTTCCGGACAGCAGTAGAGTTTACTTTGACCTGCGTTTAAAAAACCCGGGTTGGGGTGGAGTGTAGTCCATACACTGCCAAAAAAGCTTGTTCTATTTGTGGGAGTTGTCTACATGTCCTCCCAGTACCTACTGGGAGAAGAGGGAGACAGCCTCTACCCCTCTCCAACTCCCCCACCCCCCAAAAAAATCCTTTTAAAAATATAAGAACTAGCATGTAATGACACGCCAGGAGATCTCTGGCACCACGCTAATGGAGGCCAGGTAAATTCTTTTATTTTTAAAATGAGTTTTTTTGGGAGGAGGTTAGCATTTCCTCTCGCATTTCCTGGGTCTGATTCAGCATGGAAAATATGAGACGGCTGTGTGGATGGCCCCTTCAGAAGTCCCAGGACTTCTGATTGGCCAGTCCAGATTGTAGCCATAGTGGGTTTGCCCCACGCCTTTCCAGAGTGCACGGAAGAAACCTACTAACAAATTAATTTGCTACAAAACAGGGTTTTCCTCCTTTGTGATGAAAGCATTCACAATTTTGTGGGCCGTCATATGGATCCCCCCCCCCCCACACACACACACACATGAATATCCGGGAGGGCATTCATTTTGCACCCTATCTGAATGTTCCCCCAGTGGTCAGTTACCACAACTGTTTTTTCCTTAGTCAAATGAAGTATTTTCTTTTTATTCCAGAATGGTTTGAGCATTTGACTATAGCTCTGGAAACGAGTTCAATTTCCCACTAAACCATGGAAACCCACTGGGCAAGTCACACACTTTCAGCTCCAGAAAACTCTGTGAGCCTCCGCCTGGATCAAAGCCCCTCTACACTGCCATATAATCCAATTATCAAAGCAGATAATTCAGATTATCTGCTTTGAACAGGATTATATGAGTCTACATTGCCATATAATCCCATACAGAGCAGATAATCTGGATTTTATATGGCAGTGTAGAAAGGACCTTAGATAACTGTCAGTTTAACACTTAAAATCTGTGTTTATATTTGTTCCATATTCTCAATAGGGCACATCTCACAAAATAATGTTAAAGTCTTAACTTTATCATACCAGAAGTTAATATGTTTTCTAAAAACGTCCATACCATCTGCTGTTATAAGCTCTTGTAATGAAAAAAATTAACATTTTAAAATATTAAAATGCAATGTCCAATTAATTAGAAGTGGTATTTGGAATGGTTTTAGAAGTATTTGATCAAGCAAAATTTGCAGGTCTTCTAATCACTCTGCAGTGCTTCTCCTCTCTCAACTACTATGACAGTATAGATATCTTACTTCCTGGCAGTTAAGATTTGTTCCTGCCAATATGGTGACATAGGCACAATCAATCATGTGCCTATCCTTGATTTAATGTAGGGCACTGTGTTTATTGAACATCTTCACTTGGCTGTCTGTTATTAACATCCATGCATGCAATGCATGATATTTATCTGTAAGTAACCGTTCAGGCTTATGTAAACACACCTTCTTAGTCTGGGTGCTGCAAAAGAGTGGTGTGTGTTATGACAGCTGGTGTTCTACTGTTTAGCAAGTAAACATTATGTCCAGGGGTTAAAGTGGATTGGAATAACTCCATCTTGCGTCTGCTGTCTACACAGCTACTGTGCTAGAAATATCACCATCAGAATGCTGCTTTCTGCTCCCAGTTTAGAGCAGGAGTTTTCCTTTTCATAACAGGGACAATGTGAGTTTCTTATATCCTTTTGTACAGGAAAATATGGGTTTGCAAAGACTGTCTACATATAGAGAAACATGTGCTAACTCAGTGCCTATTTTGTTTTAGTTCTGTTTATGGACAGGATTTCATATTGTTTGTTGATATGCTAAGGGACAGTGGACTTACATTGTCAAAGAAGTGGAATCCAGTGGCACTGGGAGAGTGAGTGTTTCCATTCTGGAGTCTCCCATTAACTCCCCAAACAGCCCTGGAGGAATGGGAAACCTTTTTGAGGTTCAGGGGAAAGGGGAAAAAGGGAGGGGGGAATTCCTTAAATTCCACCAGAGAAATTTGGGATTTATGTTTATATAATTATCATTCTCCAGTGTCTTCTAATAAAATTCACAAAAGATAAGGCCATCACTGGCTGTTTGTCATAATGGTCATACACGAGGCCAATATCAGAGACAGTGCGGCTTTTAATATTGCACAAAAACACGCAGTAAATGAAGCAGGGATACAGTTCATGCTTTTCTTGCAGACTTTCCATCGGCATTTGCTCAATTCATTTCTGAGTTTTAGACTGAGCTTTAAAAGTTGTTTCCAAGGTAATGCACCCTTCTACCAAAATAGGTTTATGATATGGAAAGCTCCTTCATAGTTCAAACTAAAATCCAGAATAGATTCACTCACATGGAAATCAAAAAGCACCATTGAAGTTAAAAAATGATTGGTCAGGTTGGGACTACTGTCCATATGTATGTATGTATGTATGTATGTATGTATGTATGTCATTGTCTACCTAGTGAGACAATGCAATAAAACAACCATGTTGTTGAACAGCCCATGTGAGAAGGGTCATCCTATTTGTCTGTATTTATTTATTTATTTATTTTATTTGCAATATTTATACTCTGCCTTTCTCACCCTGAAGGGGACTCAGAGTTGCTTACAGAACACACATATGGCAAGCATTCAACGCCATTATACAATTAACAAGGATAGACAATACATAAAGAGAGGTAAAGTCATTTCCCATCTTATTCGCAGCATCTTGGAGGCTGTGCTCGACTCTAGCCATGAGGATTGCTGTCATTCTATCTTCCATGCCAAGGAGGGGTTTTTTTTTGGTCATCCTTAGACGTCCTCCCAATCAATGTACTTAATGGTGCCTTTTATTACCTCCCTGCTAAAAGCAGTACCTATTTATCTACTTGCATTTCTGCTTTCGGTATGCTAAGTGCGCAGGTGAGCTGGGGCTGACAGAAGGTAAGCAAGAAGTGAAAAATATTTCCGTATAGATTGTGACAGATCAGCAAATGCAACTGAGCCTTCCTTCAAGGAGCTCAAAGAGGAAGTGGCTCACTTTATTTTTGCCTGTCCAATAATGGAGATCTACTGTAGGGGCCCTCCTCAGTGTATTTTTATTATTTTAAATGGATTTAATTGTATAACGATCTGATACCTTCATATATATGGAAGGATATACATGGAAGAAGGAGGAGAAGGAAAGGATGGAGATGACCTTCTCCTCCTCATCACAACAGGAATTTGAGAAAGGTCAAACTGAAAGAGAATGACTGGACCAAGGTCACTTAAGGCATGTCATGGCTCTACAGGAGTTGAAGCTGAATTTTCAAAGTCCTAGTCCAACACTTTAACTACAGTATTTGTGTCTATATGGGAAGGCAAGACAGCAGCAGGTTTGACAGCTGAAAATCTGACTAAGGCAATCTGAAGGAGCTAAAATAATTCAGAAAAGATAGATAAGCATTGTGGATCTGTAATCTCTTTATATACCATAACAACTAACTACCATTTAGTTCGATATACAAATTTATTGTGCTCAAAGCTAAATCATAATTCCTTTTCACATCTTCCACATAATGACTGTTAATTATATTTTTGTTTAAAAATGTCCAAACAAATGCACAAAGGGAGAGTAAATCCCCCCAGATTACTGGTAATCGGATTTTCTTGCACATTGTTGTCATCATGCTTTTAAAGCTCATTATCTAGAACAGGTTATGGTATAAAAAGATTAGATTACAAGCATCAACCTCTATAATTTTCAGATCAAATGGTACGTATTGCCAGTGAGCGGAAGCGTCATCATGCTGAAGAGTTTATAGTAAATAAAACACAGCCCTACAAATAGGCAGTCAAATTACTGAAGAAATAAGAAGGAGATAGGAGAAAAAGTGAAATATGGTAATGAACAGAAACTAGTAGGCAGAGCTGAAACTGCTAATTCCTGTATCTTTGGCTCATCTACACTGATCTGTTTAGCCCACTGTAAACATGTCTTGGAGCAGCCATAGATCTGGCATGTTTTTGACAAATTCTGGGCCACTGTCAACATTCGTTGACCTGAATCACATCTCTTCTATGTTGCTGCCTGTACTTCTCCTAGCTAACCGTGGAGCTCCATCTGAGCCACTAACCATGGCGGGCATCTCTTTTGACTGCCCACCTCTTTTTGCAGGTTCTAGAATGGAGGCACCCATAATATCCAGAAGTTTAGACAGGCTCTGTGGGTGGCTCGGAGTGGCAGTAATGGTGACATGGGTATAATCAATCCCCTTTGGCTGTGCTGAAAAATGCATTTAAATTAAATGGTGAATAGGGAGCTCTTTTTCAAGCACCCTGTACTTGGGAGTTACCCCGGACCATGCCCTGACTTACAAGAAATACTGCTTGACTATCAAGCAAAAGGTGGGTGCTAGAAATAATATCATGCGAAAGCTGACTGGCACAACCTGAAGATCACAACCAGACATAGTGAAGACATCTGCCCTTGCGGTTTGCTACTCTGCTGCTGAATATGCCCAGTGTGGAATACATCTCACCATGTTAAAACAGTGAATGTGGCTCTTAATGAGACATGCCACATTATCACAGGATATCTATGCCCCACACCACTGGAGAAATTATACTGTTTAGCTGGCATTGCACCACCTGACATCCGCCGGGAAGTAGCCACCAGCAATGGAAGGACCAAGTCAGTGACATCTCCAGCCCATCCCCTGTTTGGGTATCAGCCAGCACACCAATGCCTTAATCAAGAAATAGTTTTCTAAGATCTACAGAGATACTCGTAGGAACACCCCAGTAAGCAAGAGTCAAAAAGTGGCAGGGTAAAACCCAGAACTTCAACCCATGGCTGATAGCGAATGAGAGACTCCCTCCTGGGCACACAGAAGACTGGGCGACTTGGAAGGCACTGAACAGACTGCGCTCTGGCACCACGAGATGCAGAGCCAACCTTAAGAAATGGGGCTACAAAGTGGAGTCCACGACATGCGAGTGTGCAGAAGAGCAAAGCACAGACCACTTACTACAATGCAGACCACTTACTACAATGCAGCACATGCACAACGGAAGACCTTCTAATAGCGACACCAGAAGCACTCCAAGTGGCCAGCTACTGATCAAAGGACATTTAGTATAATGCCAAGTTTTTTTTAAAAAAACTTTGTTTGTGTTTTCAAATAATTATAAGTGTTACCCTCGGTTCGCTTCTGACATGATAAATAAATAAATAAATCTATACTCAGTGAGAACAGGTTTTGTTGCGAGTGTGGACAAGTCCTGTGTCCCTCTGGCTATGAAAAGAAAAGAAAAATGGACAAAGGACAATACAAAATGAAGTAAGGGGAGAAGAGAAGTAGTCAACATTGAAATGTTAAAAGAAGAAAATTGTTCCCCTCAAGCTAAAGTGTAAAGTAGGCCTCTCCTGAATTTTTTCCCCAGTTACTGAGGCTCCGCTTTATTGAAAAAAAATACTAGATCAGAACCAATAAAAGATTTTTGGACTCCCTAATTTGTATCTCCAGAATGTCCCAAGTCATTAAAATTACTGGTTCTGTAAAAAAAAAAAATGGGGGGAGGGGACATGTAAATTCCTCTACTCTGGGCCAGGATAAGGTGGAGTTATCCTGTTCCAAGTACAGAAGGCAACAAGATGGATATAAAAACATTATTGATGTCAAGAGAGTGATTCCCTGTTCTGATCCCCCAAATTACAATGTTGCCCAGAATTCCAGTGTCCTGATGCCAGATTCATCTGCCAGTCCTGTTGTCTTCTGTATAAACTAATGGCTTACTGATACGAAGCTATCTTTTAATGTCATTTTATAGGACCACCTCTCCTCCTTTGTGCTCCACCAGAATGAATAAAGAAAAAGATGAAGAAAAAACAGCTCCTTCAATAGGAGCAGCAAGTTAAATTAGAATAATATATTTTTTTAAAAAATGTGCAAGGGCAAAGCAACATAACAGGCTACCAATGGTCCAGATTTCTATCAGACCTATTAAACTACCTGTCAAGTGTTTGCCGAGAGAAAGCATTTTTCATATACAGCACCTTAGTCCTATTCACTTGTAGAAAAGAAGAATCTGTTGGCCTTCTTTCTGGGGACAATTAGTA
Source organism: Anolis carolinensis (assembly GCF_035594765.1). Classification (NCBI taxonomy): domain Eukaryota; kingdom Metazoa; phylum Chordata; class Lepidosauria; order Squamata; family Anolidae; genus Anolis; species Anolis carolinensis. Next base: position 252,137,691 of record NC_085842.1, on the reverse strand, counting down.
AAGAGGATGAAATTCTGCTCCGATTCTTTGCAGTAAGAATAGTCTTCAGTGTACATCTCTGCCCCTTTACACTGGGTTAACCTAATCAGTGTAGGTATGCGTGTGCCCTTAATTTTTATGGGGAATTTCTTCCTGTAGTTTGAATACATTGCTCCATATTCTAGTCTGCAGAGCAGCAGAAAACAAGCTTGCTCTATCTTCAATATGCCATTCTTTCCAATATTTAAACATGGTGGTGCAGCAGGTTAAACCGCTTAGCTGCCGAACTTGCTGACCGAAATTGCGGGGTGAGTTCCCACTGTTAGCCCCAGCTTCGAAAACATGCAAGTGTGAATAGATCAATAGGTACCGCTTCGGCAGGAAGGTAATAATGCTCCATGGAGTTATGCTGGCCACATGACCTTGGAGGCATCTATGGAGAATGGCGGCTCTTCAGCTTAGAAATGGAGATGAACACCAACCCCCAGAGTTGGACATGACTAGACTTAATGTCAGGGGAAAACCTTTACCTTTACTATCATATCACGTCTTGTTACAACAGCTTGCTTCACTGTTTCTGATTGTTTATTTCCATCTATTCAGTCCTACCTAATCTACTTAGGCTGTTTCGGACCAAGTCTCCCATTGGAGCCTCCCTTGATTTCCCTGGGAGACATTTTTCTTTCTATTTTACCATCATTGTAACATTGTGGTAATTAGTGGGGGAAACAAGAATGGGCCATCCTCATGGCTGCCCCAGGCTCTGGAACTCCTTGTTAACTCTCTCATTTCTTTTTTAACTGAGGTATTTTACTTGATGTGGTTATGTTTCAATTCTCATACCTAAACTTTATTATCATTAGCCACTTTGAACATTAAATTGTAGTGGAAAATTGGAATATTAAAGGATTGTTTACAGAAATAGCAAAAGCATGGTAGGATGAAAGTCTAAGGCTTTAAAAATGGTTTTCCATTTCATTTATTTAAGTCTTGTGTGTCATATAAGTCTGGACTTTCTGCTCAATCTCTGTTAACGCAAAGATATCTCTCGCTCAATTCCCTTGTTTACAATAGCTGAACCTTCAACAACAGCTTTGGTGTATCATCTTTGCCTAACTTGGAAATGAATGTTCAGCTCTCTAGCCCATAAAACAGATGTTTAAAAACATCCTGCAAAGTGATTATTAACACACTTTGCATGACCTGGGTGCACAGTTCTAATTTGCCTTGAAAAACTATCTTTTCCGTCTTTTCATCTTCCTTGCCTTTGTTTTTTTCTTCATCTTGATCTTATATAATATGGAACAGATGGACGAGGCAATATTTTCACATATAAAAAGAATGTGGAACGTTCTTTTCCAGTTCAGAATTGTTTGCATTCTTTGTCCTAATAGTGCCATCTGACTCGTGGTGGAAGGATCACATTTCCCCACATCCATCATAGCAAAGTTATGCATTGTCTTGAAGCCAGCCATGCCCTGAGCTTGCCCATCCATGACTGACATTAGTCCACTTTTCTCAGAGCTGATCATAAAGGTGGACAGAAGGTGAATTTCAGAGCAGGAGATCAGGCTACAAAACCTTTTTGTATGTTGCCTTTCCTCTGCCCCTTTGAGTGCCTTCGTTACAATTTTGGCTGCTTTGAGTACTTTCAAGTGCAAGCATGCAGGGTATCACTTTTCTAAAAACTGTGGCCTCTAACCATACACATTCAGCTCTCAGCAAAAAGATATGCCAGCAGCGGAAGCCAAATACAACAGTCAATGTGTCAAGATTGGTGTTTGTGTGGAGGGTGGGGGACTGTTTTGCAATATGAGATCATATTACCACTGATGTCAAAGGTAACACATTGCTAATCTTGCAAAAATGTACTGAAATTTATCAGCTTGCCTGCTTTGCCTTTTCCACTGTTTCACTGAATCATGTGAAATCTTTGTCTCTGAATTTTCAGTAACATATATTCTAATTAAGCTTAAAGCCACAAGATTTTTGGAGTCTGAATAGGTCCTAGAACAGTCAAAGGCCTAACAATAATTTTTTTCCAAATCATTTAATATCCTTCCTTGACAGACTGTAAAAGGAACTGGAAATCTTATGAACATATACATTTTCTGATATTAAGAACATAAGGAGCTATTCACATTGAATACTGATGTTGGTTCATCTAACGTACAATAATTGGCCCTCTACATAGGATTACAATATTCCATTTTCTTAAATCCAGGTGGCAAACATGACATATTATGCAAATTCATATAACATGAAATGAAATACATTATGCAAGCTTTCACATCATACAGACGAATCACATCAATTGTGCCATGGTTTTTCTACCGCTGCGCTTCATCTTTACCAACATATACAGTAGCATTTAGCTGAGAGAGCTAATGGAGTTTGAAATTTAAAAATGATAGACTTGTAACAGGAAAACCTAAGTTCAAAGTTTGTCTTGTCTCAAAGCTTACAAAAACCACCCAGAGTTTGGGGACTGCACTGACTTCTCAGTCTCTCATTGAACATCCAACACTGTGCTTCCCAAATCTCTGATGTTTAAGACCATCACCACCACCACCACCACCAACAACAACAACAACAACAACAACATCATTGTACTCATGCTCACCACTACACAGAACATTAATTTAATAGATGGCCAGACATTGGGGAAAATCATTGGCTTTGTGCTTTTTGCTTACTGACACGGATGTCCAGGAAATTGAACTTCTGTTAACAGCTCCATGGGGAAAATATTACATTAGACCCAATGGGACGTCAACAGAGCTACTATCCAAAACAGCTCCTAAATTATAACAATGCTGCCCACTGAGATTTCTAACATTTAATTTGTTGTTTGACTTCGGTTTGTTAACCCTGATATCCCATTTTATTTTTTTCATCTATATGCTAACATCCTTGTATTAAATATTAGTAGAAATTCATCCCATTCCTGCCCTCTTCCACCTGCTGTCATTGAAGACTGTGATAGGTGTACTGCACATAGTACACAAGACTGGCTCTGGTTTCTGTATGTTATACATACAAAAACTGTTATCTTGCTGTATAGTTTCAAGTAATTTCTGACTTATGGTGGCTAAAAACAGAATCTATCACAGGGATTTCCTTGCAATTTATGTTTAGCGGTGGATGGGGTGCCTTTGCTTCCCTCTGTGACTGAGAGTGTGTGACTTGCCCATGATTACTCAGAGACTTCTCATAGCAAATCAAGGATTTGCAGTCTGGCCCCCTCTACTCTCTGCCACAATATGAATAACTTTTGGGGTGACCAAGGGTCTGACTTTACAGGTGATAATGTCCTATAGAGTCCAAATCTAAAGAAGAAGAAGAGAAAGTTTCTTGAGGTTGCCTATCAACAAATATTACCAAGAAAGCAGACTGAAGAGGTATACAGAAGGTATGTCTTACCACTATGGCAAGGCACAAATTTAGCATTTCCACATTTGATATTATTCAAACATACAAATTTTAAGTCTGCTCTTTCTTGACGGTGCTATTCCTCATTTTTAGGATGTTTTAAAACAAACTATTTTGGATAGTGTAACTTGATCCCCTAAATCAGGGCTTCTTAAACTTTTTCCACTTGTGACCCCTTTCTGCCTGAGAAATTTGTATGTGACTGTGGGTATATAGGTCTTTAAAATAGGTAAAAAAATCAAACATTTACTGATAACAAATCAGCATTTGCAAGGCATGCTAAACAGGATGCTTTTCCTTTTTATGGAGTACAGCTGTAGCATCTTCTGCAGAGTTCACTGTAAACATTGCACAACAGATTTGTGCAATGTCTAAAATAGCCACTAGGTGGCATTCACTGTTGCCAAATTTTTCACAACCCCAACAATGAGTTAAGGGGACCCCATTTGGGGCTGGAGCCAACAGTTTAAGAAGCAGTGCTTAACAAATCTTAATATATTCATGTCAAACCTGCGAAATGAGATTAACCTATGCAAATATATCTTGTGGCTGTATATATTGGCTTAATTAGATGATGGGCAATTCCTCTGTGTTTGGAACTTGGATGGGAACAAAATCAGGACAATGTTGATTAGCTCACTGACATGAGTGCACAGAACAGATCACATGTTATACAGGCCTGATTGATGTGGATTAAAGGTCAACATATTATTATGCCAATATTTCTGGCAAACATCTTTTGTTTGCTATAGAAACCCAAAAGCAGCTCATCTTGACTCTAGATACAAGAATGAGAAGAGTACAAAAACACAATTTGTACCCCACCCCAATTTATAGATTTGATACCCATCTATGAGCCTCTCTAGGTCCTTCAGCATGTTTCTCTGCCCCTAACCCAAAAGATAGGGTTCACTATTATACACAATTTTAGAAGTCTGCAGGGAGCATTGGAATGTATCCCCCATGGATATGGGGGTTGTACTGTATATCTAACTTTGCATACAGTCATTGTTCTTCCAAGACTTTCTTGTTTTTGTCATTTGCTAGATTTAGCTGTTAATAGCAGCTCACTGAAAGAGCTGCGGTGATGGTTTGGGCAGTAGTCAATTGTCATTTGAGTTTCATTTTTCCCTGTTTTTGTCTTTTAATTTCCTATTTGTTTTCTTTTGAAACAGACTAGCTTAATCCTCTGTTTGCATGTCTTGTTATTATTCTTTTATTAGAGCGGTAATGTGTCTATGAATCTGTATGAATTTTGTAGATGGTGAAATATGTTATTTGTACCCAGCTTATTGTTCTGTATTGTTAGATATGCTTTCTTGGTATGTTTCATTTCTAAAAATCGTCTGTCTAGCTCTTCTCTCTGTCTATACTTGCATGCAATTTTGGTCAGCCAATATGTATGTGTATGTAATCCACAAACCACGTATTATTATATTGACCAACTTAATTCATAGTTTGAAGCAAAGAAAAAAATGTTATTGGTCATTTGGTTCTAAAGGCAAGCCATTCTGTTTAATTTCTGTTAGTCCTCTGCATTAAGTAAACTTGACAACTATTATTTTGCTGTTATATCTGATCACTATTTTAACTTAGTCACAAGACATCTTCACAGCAGTAATGCATACTTACATTATTCCCCTAAGGTAGGGGTGCTAGACTGTAAAATTAATGCATTTTGATACTTTGAGGTAAGCTTAGGACGGAGTTAGAAAAATCCCAGCACCCAAGCAACAGAAGACCCATTAGATAGAGACAAGGGTGCCTCTCCACTGTAGAATTAATGCAGTTTGACAGCACTTTAACTTAGCTGAAGTAGAGGATTCTGGCCATTTGTCAGCACTGAAGGAACAATCATCTGCTCATCCAATACAGTCAGCTTTTGGATATGGAACAGGATGAATGCTCTTTTGGTTTTGTCTCAAGCAGCAGAATTACTTGGTTCAGCCCTAGAGTAGGAAACTAAACTATTTTATTTATTCTTTGTTCTTTCCTACATCCCACTATTTGATAGTGTTGAACTATTAAATAACAGTGAGTTACTGCCTGATAAAAATCATAGGGATTATTATGTAGGCTTTAGGCCTCAGGAGAATAGTCTATTACTTTGATCATATGGTCCATAAAATCTCTGGTATGTAATCCACTCAATGTACATTTTACACCTCTGGACACTTTTTTCTGGCATACATTTGCAATAAGCCCAATTTTCTTTTTGATTTTAGAAAACAATGATCAGGAATTTTACTTGGCTTAAAATCTGGTTTTTATACCACAAACTGATCTACACTTCTAACAGTGTTTCACAAAGAAATTTGGTGAATACTTGAGAATAACATTCTGTTCCTTGAGGTTTCTACCTCCAACAAGAGTAAAACTTTTTTATTGGGACCACATTTGGCATGTTTTTACCTATACAGTGCCGAAAAGATTTTTCCAAATGCAACATTATAAAGATGTTGTTCTCCTCCTAAGAAAGTGGCAGTTAGCCTAATCCTGGACAGAAATAGCCTGGATGTCAAGGGAAGTTACTTTTTCTGTTGCTTAAGGAATCAAAAGTTTATTGCCTGGATTTTACTTCTCTTTGTTGCCTAGTGACTTCTGTCTACACTGACATCCCACCAGACAATCTTAACTGAAAACAACAAAAATCAAACCTTAGCAGTTAGTGTGGAATCATATCATTATAATTGTCTAAAGTGAATGAGGTATTCATTCTGGAATGAGGTACAATTTGGAGAAAGCAACTGGAGGCATTTAGAAAAATAAAATGCCAAAGAGCAACTTGAAGGAAGATAAAGAGGCAAATGCAGTGTACATGCAGAAGAACTGAAAGGACCTACCAGAGCTTTAGATAAGTGGTTCTCAACTGGTGGGTCCCCAGGTGTTTTGGCCTACAACTCCCAGAAATCCCAGCCAGTTTACCAGCTGTTAGGATTTCTTTGAGTTGAAGGCCAAAATATCTGAGGACCCACAGGCTGAGAACCACTGCTTTGGATGAATTGCATTTTAAGCAGTGATGCTATAAGTGGTTACTTTCTATGGGTGACATTTTAGGAAGATGGGAAACTGTCTTATCCAGGGTTAACTCAGTGTTTTCAGAACCAAGTTTGATCAACTTGTTGCCATCTACATTTTATTGGATTGCAACTCTTATTGTCCCACTGCACTGACTATGTTGGCTAGGACTGGGAGCTGCAGTTCAATATCTGGATTTTTACAATGTCCCTACTTCTGAAATGTGCCAACTAGCAGAAGTTCTCCATCTTGCCACATACTAATGTAAATAAGAAAGATCAGGTCACACAAAAACAATATGACTCAACTGCTTCATAAGGAAAGAAATAACAAGGACAAAGTAAAGCATCTATTCTGATCATGGGACAGGGTTTGGATTGGAAGAACAAGACAGAGTGTGAGTGGCTGGAAACTGATATTTAAGCAAGCACACTTTGTGGCAGTGTATGCCTATTTCTGATCAAGGAGAATGTTTTTAAAGAAAAAATCACTGAATACTGTTTGCAAATTCCCCAGTCATAGGTTTCTCATTTACACTTCTGGGGTTACCATCTGATATTACCGTCACTTAGGTTTAATTCACAATCTTCCAAGAGGTGGTCAAATGCCTTCAGACTCTGCCACCACATCTAAGAGGCCAAAGCAGTGGTGTGTTTGTTTTTATATATGCATTTCTCTTTCTTACTGTCTTTGAACTGTGGTTTCCCCTTCCTTTACGGTTTGCTAATGACATTTCACACAGAGGAATACTTTTCAGTATGCCTTATACTGGCTCTGAGCCACCTCTAAAAGTGTTTATGGCTCTTTTCACAGCAGTAGAGAGCTTCACTGGAACAGGAACAAACAAACAAACAGGAGGCTTTTCAACTAGTAAATCCACAGAGAATGTTTATTGAGCAAAATCATCTCTTCAAATATAAATTAATCATTCTGAGCAAAATGATATTGTAGGGTTATTGTTTGATTTGTTAAGGCTGAATATGGAATTATAATGGATAGCTTCCATCATTATAGAAGCATACCATTCCTGGAATTTATAAGAAGTCATGCAGGTTGAATGTCCCTTATCCAAAATGCTTGAGACCAGAAATATTTTGTATTTTGGACTGAGGGGGGTGGATTTTGGAATATCTGTATTTGCATATACATACGCAATGAGATATCTTAGAGATAGGACCCAAGTCTAAACAGGACAATTATTTATGTTTCATATATACCTTATTCACGTAGTCTGAAGGTAATTTGTACATAATAGTTTTGATAATGCTGTGCATGAAACAAAGTTTGTGTACAACTGGAAAGCAAAGGCGTCACTATCTCAGCCACCCATGTGGACAATTATGGATTTTGGAATGTTTCAGACAACCAGATAAGGGATGCTCAGCCTGTACGGGAAAATAAATATGGGCTGGATTAGAAAAGAGTTGTAGTCATGTGGAAAAGCCCAATTCCCCATTGCCAACTGCTGTTTGCAATGTTCATGCATATAGCACAATGATATGAAAGGAATCCATAATGGTTTACAACCCTATGTGAGATGGGAAACATTAGTAAGGCTGATCATAGGATGTTTTGTAAGTATGTTCAGCACAATGCACTTACAGAAGGGCAGTGGGAACCCGGGTTCTCATTTCAGTGGAATGATGAATGTGCTCTGAGTATTCCATATGGTTTCCATGGCATGGACACATCATGAAAGATTAAAAGACCAGAAAGTCCCAGATTTTGTTCCTGTTCTTTCCAGTTTTATTTTGGAGATCCATACGTGTTTTGTTCATCCCAGAATATTTTCTGTTTGCTACTGATATGATCAGAGACTGCTTATAACAGCTCCCAGATTATGGTTCTTTACTTTAACCCAGTATAAAATTGGGGGGCTGCATGATGTAGTAGTTTGGATATAAGACTGAGTCACACACCCTCAATCCCAGAAAACCCCATTGTGGGGTTGCCATAAGTCTAAAATAACTTACAGGCACACAATAACAACATCCGAAAGGGGGAAAAAATCTGACACTTTCTAATAAGTCCAGAAGCACCCATTCTCTTTCCTCCTCTTCCTCCCTACTTCTTTCTCTTTCTTTCTCCTTTCCTTTCTTTCTGAGTGTGCAATTTATGTAATCTGTGATCATTTAGTGGGGGGGGGGCATGAATGTATTAGGAAATGGAATTAAACACCATAAACACTGGATAGATTTAAAAACATAGTATCCCAGCCCATCTGTGTTTCTGTCCTCTCCATTTGAAAGACAGGTTATAAAATGTTATTGCATTCATTAATTTGTTTTCAAGAATCACAAATTATGCTGTTATATTATCTGCCAAGTCTGTAAATTGGAATGTGGAAGCCAAGCCCTAATTTATAACACCAGAAGTCGACAACGCCCAAATTTGTTCACCTAATAGGAACTCTAGCTAAAAAATGAGTTGTCTTTAAAATGGGAAAACTGGCAAAGACAACCACTTCTATACTTAATATATTATCCACTGTAGTAATTGCAAATCTCAAAAAAGTTTTGGGGAGTGCATCTCTCAGACACTTATAGTCAACATGAACAATTGTCATCTGTAGACATTTGTAGGTGAAACTCTGCTTCCTATGTGCCTTAGGATCTTATCACATTGAGGTCTCCAATCTGAGGAATGGCAGAGAGATTCGCCATGGATCATGGTAAATCAAGGGGGGCCCAACATGAGGAACCCATAGCCCCACATCACCCTTCACCTTATTCCACAGGGGAAGTGTCATTGCCTGGCTTCCCCCCGTTGCTTTCTATGCCTCTTGTGTTGATGGCACTGCCTAGAGCAGGGGTCCCCAAACTAAAGCCATACTCTAGGACCCATTTCAAAATGTCTTTTATTTATCTTAAACAAGTTTTAAGCAATTTAAGAATGCATTCTAAGAGCTCAAAAGAAACCTATTTGCAAGCAGGGTCCAGCTTCTTATTTAAATTTAATTTTTCTGCTGTAGTTAAAATGAGATGAACTGTGAGGACTGGCTAAAAAAAATTGTGGAAGAAAATGTCTTCCATGAATGAATGACAAATAAAGCCTAGAATCTTGTTGGGAAACTACATTAGAATAAAAATAACTGCCAAACTTCTTATGGATCTTTGGGATTTGCTACCTGCAGGCCCATAGCCAGGATTTTGATTTTTTTTTTGGGGGGGGGGGGGGGGTGGCTGAGTCTGAATGTTGAATATAAATACTGCAAATAAATAAATAAATAAATCTCCCTATAAAACTGGAAAGACGAAACAAAATAATTTTTCTACCTCCCTCCAGTCATTTTCTTCATTGTGGCATTACAGGCAAAGGGAGAACCAGTTCAATCATTATTATTTTTTTGTCACCTGCGGCAGCCATTCATTCGACATACAGCTGAGAACGGGACAGTTTCCTGAATCATAGCTTTTATATTGGGAAGGGAATAGCATTCTCCACCATACTGGAGGAAGCAGGTTACAAGCCAGTTTCACTGGTGCAAAGAGGAATGGTTGGGTCACTCAGGAAGAATTGAATCGAGATTGGGTCAGGATTAATACAGCCTGAAGTAGGCCAAGACTTGGGTTATTGAGCCAAACATAACTATGCATAGTCATGGTAGTTAGGTATGAGTTCTACCTCCAGCCAGGCCCTTAGCCAGGATTTTGCTTGGGGACGGGGGGGGGGCTGAGCCTGGGCGGGAGAGAATCTACCCCATCAAACCTTTTGTATCGTTATCTCAATATCCCCATATATTGAGCATGGTGATCAAATCATGATATGAATAAACATAACAGTTTAAATAATAAATGTAAGGCCTTCTTGCGGACCACTCTGAGAATTTCGAGGGGGGGGGCTGAAGCCCCTTAAGCCCCCCCCCCCCCCCCCAGCTATGAAATGTTAAATTCAGACAAAAGGGCTGGGCAACAGCATGTGAATTGTTTTGTGCAAAATATAAGAAACAAAATCCTGATTTGGGAAAGGGTTTTTAAAATATATATTTTTGTTATTTATTTATTAAAAAAAAACTGTAGCAGCCTATTTCTCTGAAATGCCCAAGGGCTCTCCAGATGATATCAGTAAATAAATATTCAAGGCTTCCTGAATATTTCTTTCCAAACACGTTCTTTTATTTTTTCAAAAAAAACCCCCCTCCTCCCTCCCTTCAATCTTTCTTTGGTTTCTTTGACCTTTAGAAAACAGTCATTATTTGTAGCCTGATTTTTTCAAGATGTTCTCTGGTACCAAATGATGGCTGGGAATTAAATTTGAAAGTCAACTCATGAAATGCAATATATAGCAGCCCTGAAGACAGTATTGCTTTAGGCGTGATTTTATGAAGCAAACAGCCATTCAAAGAATTTCACCTTGGAGCACATTGAGCATACTTAGTGCACTTTGACTCTGGAGCCAAGGCATTTTACAAGTGATATATTTAACCCATCCACAGACGTATGAACAAAATGTGCACTCACAGCTACATTTAAGACGGCTCTTCTTCCTTGCCCTTATAAAGTATTGTATAAATGGATGCTGTGGCTATGGCAATGCTGTTTGAGTCCTTTCCCATTTTCTTTCTTAAACGGAATAACACTTTCGTCCACCCACCCAAAACACTGCAAAACATTCTTGGCCTGACATTTGGAAAACCTGAGTGTATCTTGTGGATTTGAAAGACAACCTTGAGAAAAAACATCTTGCTAAATTGTTCAAACAAAATGGTGTTGTGGTTTATTACCCTCTTGGACAACCAAAGGAGTTTCAAGAGGATTATTCTGCAGGATGTTCAGGAAAAAAAAACATCTCAGTAAAACAAAGCACAAGCATGTGGAAAACACCTTCACTAGAATTGGAACAGTCACAACTTTCAGAAACACTGGGTCAGTCCTGCTCTGGACAAAGATGGCCAAAGATGTTTTGTTTCCTGCGGCTGAAAAGCAAATAGTAATTACTGTTGCTTCCAGTCAAGGCACTTAGCTCCTTACTGCTCACAAGCTTGTTTTGGCACCTGTGGACCGAGAAAATGTATAGATATGACGTATTTTGTTGGTCGTAGATAAATGAAACCCTGGAAACCAGTCCCATGGATCCAGTATTCCGATATTATGCTTGTTATATTGAAAAAAGATATTGATGTGTTTTTGTGGTGGACTATCAATTTATATGAAATTATAGATATGCTTTTTTAAAGTAATGTGTTGAGTTCGAATCACTATTTTGTTATTGTTGTTATGTGTCCTTGTGTGAACTCCAACTTATGGCAACCCCATCACAAAGTTTTCTTGATATGTTTTATTCAGAGGAAGATTGCTGAGAGAATGAGACTTGCCAAAAATCACTCAATGAATTTCCATGGCTGAATGAAGATTTGAACCCTCTTCTTCCAAACCTTTACTTTCCATCATTCTGGCTCCTTCACAACTATTAGGCGATTCTATTCACACATCAATCTTCAGAGAAGTTTGGCACAATTATTAGTAGGGTGGCATGTGGAGGCACAGCTTTGACGGCTGGAAGAAGTTGGAAGGACACATTTACTGTAAAAGGTAGTACATTCCTGTAATTGTGTGCTAGTGTGTGTGTGTACACGCAACTATGCAAATACACTTACAAGTGTTCAGTTTCTTTCAAAACTAAAAAAAAAAAAAAAGGTGGAGAACAGTCCCCTCAGGGGATTCCTCTGAGTGCCAAAGACTTACCCGATACCTTGCAAAGCAGTCCAACCCCTTGAAACTTTGCATTACCCATCAAGCCGTCTCTTTCTGTGCCAAGCACATGCCTACTTTCTGACAGGAACTGCCAAGCTCCCCCAAGGCTTCCTTCCACCATAGTTTCTTCTCAGACATTTTGGCTCTTTTCTTGCCAGCTATTACTAAACCCCAGCCAAGCCAAGCTCACACCTCACAGCTCATTGCTTTTTACAGATAAACAAACAGAGCTTGAGGAAAACCAGAACTTGCAAGGGGGTGGGGTAAACTAAAACTCCCAGTGTCTTCCAATTAGTATCCTGAGAGCTGTAGTCCAAAAAAAGAAGAAGAAAAACTTTCTCAGGCTCTGAAATGGACTTGTCCAGAAAATCCATCCAAAAATTTCATATTAGTTGTGACCATACACCAATGGAAAACAGTTCCCATAGAATTAGCTCCTGAGAAAGTGGGTGTAGGATTGCAGCCTAAATATATCTAAGCATTTGCAGGACAGGGAATCACACCACAGATTTGTTGTATGTATTGTGTGTCTTCAAATAATTTCCAATTTATGGTGACTCTAAGGCAGGGGGTCTCCAAACTAAGGCCCATGGGCCGGATGCAGCCCTCCAAGGTCATTTACCTGGCCCCTGCCCTCATTTATGATATAATATTTTATATCAGTTTTAATAATATAATATATTGTATATACATATGATATTGATAATAATATTATCATTTTATACATTATAATATTAATAATAATACTATATAATAATATTAATTATATGTTATATATTACATAGAATATTACAGTATAGTGGTATAGTTCAATATAGTAATATATAATGCTAATATTGTGCTATGCTAATATAATATAATATATTGTATGTACATACAGCTGCTCTGAGTCCCCTTTGGGGTGAGAAGGGCGGGATATAAATGTGGTAAATAAATGTAGTAAATGAATAAATAAATAGTTTTAGACTTAGGCTCGTCCAGAGTCTGAAATGACTTAAAGGCACACAACAACAACAATCCTAATTAACCTGACGATCTCATTGGCCAGAAGCAGGCCCACACTTTCTATTGAAATCCTGATAGGTTTATGTTGGTTAAAATGGTTTTGATTTTTAAATATTGTATTGTTCTTTCATTGTTATTGTTGTTGTTTTGCAATACAAATAAGATATGTGCAGGATTTTTTTTTCAAATGATAATTCAGCTCCTTGACAGTCTGAAGGATTGTGGACTGGCCCTCTGCTTTAAAAGTTTGAGGATCCCTGCTCCAAGGTGAAGTTAGGACTGAATTTTCTTAGCAACCTTTGTCTAGAAGCAGATTGCCATTGCCCTCCTTTGTGGTTGATTAAGTATGGCATGCCCAAGAGCACCCAGTTTGTTTCTAAAACTGAGCAGGGATTTGAAATCTGGTCTACTGAAGTTCTAATCCAACAGTCAAACCACTACACCATCTGCCTCTAACTTACTATGTGGGAAATCAAGGTTCTTTTGGGGTTCAAATACAGCCTAAGTTCCTCCAATGATAGTTCACGACCATTATCTTTTTCAGCTTCTTCTCCATCTAAACCACACAGGAGATAAAACAGGACAAAAACTGAAAGGTCCAAATGAGTCAAACTCTTGGCCATCTTAAAAATAGCAGTAGTATTCCAGGAGGACTTGAGGGACAGAGGGCCACACAATGAGCAGAAAAGGCACAGTATGCATCAGAACTGTTCTGGTTCTGTGAAATGGCACCACCAATATAAGAATTAAAGCATTTAGTACTGCTGCACACACATACCGCACACTGACACATGCACATACACTACAGGACATACAGCTCCGTTTTGAAATAAGTGAGGGGATACACATTGCCTTCTAAACAGACACCACCCACACTGAATCCAGAGAATAAACTTACTGAACGACAGCACTTCTCCGAAGGAAACAGAGATGGGAGGTCTGAGAATGGAATGGAATCTCAGTAAAGAAAACAGTAGATTTTCTAACTGGCTACTTTAAGGCATATTCATCTTAGAATGAGCTTTCTGCTATAAATGGCTTTAGGAACTCTCCAGCATCCTTTAGAATAGCTGTGATGCGTAATCTGATTCAGTTACCACTGGCAGGGGTGTAGCTATGGGGAAGGCTAAAATGAGGGCATCTTCCCTCCAAAGTAAGAATTCTCTGTTCCCCAGAAATGACATTTTCCTTTACTCTTCTGATACCTAGCATTGAATAACTTAGAACTGTCAGTTGATCATTCTGAAATATGGTTTAGGCATCCAGAGAAAAAGAGCAAGCACATTTGCCAAGGGAATGCAAACACTGTAAATATATGAATTCAGGATGTGAATTATTTCTATGTCTTACTTCCTGCCGTGCTAGAAATTTGAAACCAAAGAAAAAAATGCCCAGGGAGAAGCTTAATTCTCCTCTAGAAGGGCAATGGCCTTCTCCCTTCTCCTAGCGACACCCTTGGACCTGTGAAAGGCCTCAAAATCTAGTAACAACCAGGTACAGTAAATGAAAATTGGGGTGAGCACAGGTGATTCAGTTGTAAATCATCCATAAATAATATGATGTTTAGTCATAATATGGTTCTCCAACTAATCCCTTTTCAGAGTTACAGTAGGGATTAATAAGATAAAATATCTGGAGCGATTATAAGTAACAGTTTAAGAATGAGAAGACATTCTGGGATTTGGAGGAACTATTGCTTGTTTCAAAGCAGTCGTCAATTGTCATTTTCTTTCTATAATCAGATATTACTTACTGAATAGTTCTCAGAGCATAAAAAGCATGAAGAAAAAGTTGACAAATAGGGAATAACTGCTGAGTCAATGCTTAGCTACATTGCATTGATTCAATACGTCTATCCTAGTTGGGAATATCAACAGAATACAACTGCGCATCCAAGAGCATTGAAGCCTTCAAGACAGGATTTTCTGTGTAAAAGCCACAATTTCAGGCTGCTTGCCAGAAACATTATTTTTTAGTAAAACCAGAACTGCTGTGTAAAACAACATAATTCTTACCCAAAGCCCATGTGCTTGAACCATGTACCTCAGGGCGAAGAAAGATGTAATGTTTTTAGTGTGGTGGATGGGTTTTTTGGTATTTCATGTGCGCATTTACTAGATTCCAAGTCATTTGTCTGTGGGCAATGGATGTGTATTGAAACTGCACTAAAACATTTAGATCTGTCATTGCCCCTAAAAGCCAGGAAATGCTCATCTTCAGCACACCATTTCCAGAACATGGGGATTGTATTTCTTTCTAACCAGCACTTTCTTCTTTGGAGTATATTTCTCAAAATCCTCTGCAGAGTTCTGGAAGCCATAGACCTAAACGAATTTTTCCTGAGCTCTTGGCTGAATTTCTCATTTTGTGGCAAAATAAATTGCAGGCTACATTTGGCTTATAATGTATTGTAGTCTTTATATGTTATATTTCTCACTGGCTTTTGCAGAAGAGGCTATGAGCAATGGAGCTAACCAAAGGAATAAAAACAATAAGTACAATCAAAGTACAACATAAAAACCCAAAGGGACATACGGCAGATCAAACCATTTTTAAAGTAAGGTAGGAAGACAATGGAGCCCCCAGTGGTGCAGTGGCTTAAACCGCTGAGTTGCTGAACTTGCTAACTGAAAGGCCGTGGTTCGAATCCAGGGAGCGGGGTGAGCTCCCACTGTTAGCCCCAGCTTCTGCCAACCTAGCAGTTCGAAAACATGCAAATGTGAGTAGATCAATAGGTACCACTCTGGTGGGAAGGTTTCCATGCAGTCATGCTGGCCACATGGCCTTGGAGGTGTCTATGGACAACGCCGGCTCTTCAGCTTAGAAATGGAGATGAGCACCACCCTGCAGAGTCAGACACGACTGGACTTAATGTCAGGGGAAAACCTTTACCTAGAAAGACAATAGAAAACACTATAAAGTAATCAAGTGAGCAAGTGGGGGGGGGGGGGGGCGTATAACGGTGAGCATGCCAGGAGAGAGGGTGCTGTATGCCCCTTCTGTCACACATGTCATAGGTTTGCCACCACTGCCCTAGCCCATTGAAGAAGAGAGTTGGAGAAACCAGACTTTATGATGTAACTTTTAAAGACAAAATGAAATATTTTCCCCACATGACCTAGAGCACCCAGAAGTAAGTTAGACCTTCGTGCTATGCTCTGAAACCATATTGGGTTGAATACAAATATAAAATTCCTGTGAGTAGAAACACAACCAGATTTGTCGTTAAATATGTCCATTAAAAAGCCTTTTGAGGATCTCATGCTCAAGGTGCACAGGCCTCACTTACTTCCATGTGCCTAGAAGCACATGAACAAGTTTTGTTTGCCACCCCCCGTTCACATCTCCAGCAGAACGTCTGAACAATGCAATCTTATACATTCCTATTTAGAAATATGTCCCACTGAGATCAAGAAGGAGTGCATAGAACTGCAACTTTACACATTGAAAAACCAAAATAAAACAGTATTTGGCTTCTATTCTGTTTGTAGCTTTGTTTTAGCAACATGTGTGGTCTGGTTTGCCGTTTACATTGGGAGATGGTTTATAAAGCAGTGTCCAGTAAAGGATTGAGCCAATATCACTATGTTTACCATACATGGGGTAAATACCCTCTGTAATACTTACATTTCATATAAATAAGAATCTCATTTTAGATTGCAGCCAAGCAAGCAAATAT
The DNA here is from genome assembly GCF_035594765.1 of Anolis carolinensis. Lineage (NCBI taxonomy): Eukaryota > Metazoa > Chordata > Lepidosauria > Squamata > Anolidae > Anolis > Anolis carolinensis. The sequence goes on along the minus strand of NC_085842.1, from coordinate 252,120,885 downwards.
GATATGATAGGCAAAAGAGCCAAACTGGGAAAGGCTTTAAAGGCAATCTCTGTAAGCAGTTACATGCTGCTCTTTGGGATTTGTGTTCTTATGACTGCATTAAGAAATTCAAAGGGTTTTTTTCTATTGGAATAGTGGTTGGAATGCACCAATACAATGTTAGTAGTGTGGAAAAGTTGATAGATAAAAGGATGGGTAGGTAGATAGGCAGATAATAGAGGTATGTGCATGTGTAAACTCACACATTCCTACAATACACATATGCATGTATACATATAATTTGTCCATTATGTGTATGGCTAACTATGTGCCTCTGAAACATGAGTTTTTTCTTATGCCACATTGGCATTCAGATATGTCCCCATTTTAGATTGAGTCATATTCCTCCACTTCTATTATCTCTTGACTATACTTCCAATAAGGAAAATATAATGACATCCAAAATCCACAAAACAGTTGCACCTTTATTAAAGGTATAGGTTTTCCCCTGACATTAAGTCCAGTTGTGTCTGACTCTGGGGGTTGGTGATCATCTCCATTTCTAAGCCGAAGAGTCGCCGTTGTCCATAGGTCATGTGGTCGGCATGACTGCATGGAGCGCCGTTACCTTCCTGCCAGAATGATACTTATTGATCTACTCACTTTTGAATGTTTTCGAACTGCTAGGTTGGCAGAAGCTGGGGCAAATAGCGGGAGCTCACCCCGCTCCCCGGATTCGAACCGGCGACCTTTCGGTCAGCAAGCTCAGCCGTTTAATCTGCTGCACCACCAGGGACACCTTTATTAGGCCTACCAAAATACATAAAGATATTATGCAAGCTTTTAAAGCTTCATTGGTTTCTTCATCAGGAAAAAGTGTTAAAAATCCTACAGGAGAAAGGGGAAAATGACTGGGTTGTTGTGTGTTTTCCAGGCTGTATGGCCATGTTCCAGAAGTATTCTCTCCTGATATTTGCCCACATCTATGGCAGGCATCCTCAGAGGTTGTGAAGTATATGGAAAAAAACTAAGAAAGGAAGGTTATATATCTGTGAAAAGTCCAGGGTGGGAGAAGAACTCTTGTCAGTTGGAGGCCAGTGTGAATGTTGTAATTAATCACCTTAATTAGTATTGAATAGCTTCATCTCCTGGCTTCTTCCTGCCCGGGAGAGTCCTTTGTTCAGAGTCATTAGCTGCCCCTGATTGATCCATGTCTGAAACTCCTCTGTTTTAGAGTGTTGTTTCTTATTTACTGGTAGCTAGATTTTGTTCAATTTCATGGTTTCCTTCTTTCTGTTGAAATTGTCCACATGCTTGTGGATTTCAATGGCTTCTCTGTGTAGTCTGACATGATAGTTGTTGGAGTGGTCCAGCATTTCTGTGTTCTCAAATAATATACTGTGTCCAGGTTGGTTCATCAAGTGCTCTGCTATGGCTGATTTCTCTGGTTGAGTTAATCTGCAGTGCCTTTCATGTTCTTTGACTCATGTTTGGGTGCTGCGTTTTGTGGTCCCTATGTAGACTTGTCCACAGCTACATGGTATATGGCAGACTCCTGCAGAGATGAGATGATCCCGCTTGTCCTTCACTGAACACAGCATTTCTTTGCCAAGTGGAAACCATTTAATTTCTCCTTATTTTTGACAGTAACTTCTTGTCCTGAGCACAGACTTGGGCCACAGAAATCTTGGTTCAAATCCCTACTAAAGGAAGGGACCTCACTGGTTTGCCTTTGGTCCAGCTACTATATTTCACCTTAAGATGCCTCATAGAGTTATTGTGAAGATTAAATAGGGAGGAAATGTTGCAGGCTAAGACTGTTGGAGGAAAAGATGAAATATAATGACCCTTTAAAAACCCATAGACATCTGCATCGTCATTATCACCTGCAATTATCCATGCACTCCATTTGCATGTAAAATTAACAGCCAAAAGACTTGTGGGATCTTAAAGATGAATGTGTTTTATTTGGCAAGAGCTTCTGTGGACTTCAGCCCACATGCATCTGATGAGGTGGGCTGCAGTACATGAAAGCTCATGCCAAATAAAACAAGTTAGTCTTTAAGATACCACAGGACTCTTGGTTGTTTTTACTGCACCAGACTAACATGGTGAACCCTCTCCTCCTTAAAAAAATATTCTGAATATACACTTTGGAATATATACATGGGGGATTGTTATACCTGTTCTGCCTCGGGATTTTACACTACATCTTAAATAAGTATAATTTCTGCAAAGTTGATATATGTGAAGTAGCTTCAGCTTTCCCAAATTTAGGGGTTGATCTTCACCACATAATACATTTCCCCCACTTTAACTGTCATGGCTCAATGTTATAGAATCATGGGAGTTTCAGTTCTACAAGGACTTTAGCCTTTTCTGCCAAAGAATGATGGTGCCCACCAAAATACAAATCCCAGGATTCTGTAGCATTGAACCATGGCAGTTAAAATGGGGTCAAAGTGCATTAATTCTACAGTGTAGATTCACCCCAAGTTTCTAAACCAGCCATACCTTCCAAACCTGGCACCTTTCATTCGTACATATGCAAGGGTTTGCTTGACATGCTTCATATGCAGCCAACATGATGGGAGTTGTAGAACAGCACATTGTCCAGCCACCAAGGATATGCTGCCTTGGAGTGTAAAGGAGTTTCCTTCTCTGGAGGTTTTTAAACAGGGCTAGATGGTATTCTGTTAAGGGATGCTTTTGTTGTTGATCCCTGCATGATGGAATGGAATTGGACTGGATGGCCCTTGGGTCTCTTCCAGCTCTATGGGTGCATCTACAGCACACTGTAGAATTAGTAAACATTGTAGATATATAGTCACCTCTCTGCATTTGTGGGTTAAGCATTCGTGGATTTGATTTTGTGCAGAGTATGGTACAGTAGAGTCCCGCTTATCCAAGCTCCGCTTATCCGACACCCCATATTATCTGAGGGAAATGTCCTTCCACACTCGCTTGCTCTCTGTCACTCACTCACCCTGCCAGGTCCCGGTGCTGCTGGAACCCAGCCAGGTGAGTGAGTGAGGGAATAGGCCGAGCGAGTGAAGGAGCTGCCAGGACCCAGCATGGTGAAGGAGCTGAGGGATGGAGAGTGGGCAAGCGAAGGAGGGCGGCAAAGGAACTCACTCACTCGCTCACTTGCTCGCTTGCTCCTTCACCAGGCCAGACCCTGGTGCTGCCAGGACCCAGCATGGTAAAGAAGCTGAGGGCTGGAAGGTAGGCAAGTGAAGGAGGGCGGCAAAGGCCCTCCCTCACTTGCTCCCTCCTTTGCCAGGCCGGACCACGGTGCTGCCGGGACCTGGCATGGTGAAGGAGCTGAGGGACGGAGAGTGAGCGAAGAAGGGCGGTAAAGGCCCTCCCTTCCTCGCTCTCTCACTTACTCACCCCGCCAGGTCCCGGTGCTGCCGTCACCGCTGCTGGGACCCGGCCTGGTAAGTGAGCGAGGGAGGGAGGGTGGGCGATCGAGCACCCACCCTGTTATCCGTCAGTTTCACTTATCCGTCATTCTGCCCGCCAGTTTATGACGGATAAACGAGACTCTACTGTATTTGGTGCTACCTCCCTGCTGCCCTATATGCAACCTCTGGTGGAAGTTGACTACAGAATTGTGCTGGAGGATCTAGAAATGTCCAGAGAAGCACTCTCTCAAGTTTAAAATTGCCTCTATGTTCTGGGTTTTTTTTGTTTTTTTACTTTACGTGGATTCTTTAGGAAGAACTTCCTCCCTGTGAGAGCTGTTCGGTAGTGGAACTCTCTCCCCTGGACTGTGGTGGAGGCTCCTTCTTTGGAGGCTTTTAAGCAGAGGCTGGATGGCCATCTGTCAGGGGTGCTTTGAATGTTATTTCCTGCTTCTAGGCAGGGGGTTGGACTGGATGGCCCATGAGGTCTCTTCCCATTATTATTCAATATCCCTAACTCCTACAAAAGGGCTATCTCTATTGCATTGCAAATGCCTGTTGTTTTATTCTATTGCTAATGTGAGTCTGTCCGTTTCTCCTTGTCTAAGACGTGGGGCAGGATCTTTCCAGTTGCATCGCCCAGACTGCAGAACTTGTTCATGTAAATTATTGTGCTGTCTTTGTTTTCCCAACCTGAATTCTTCTAAATGTCTTATGTGTTGTGTCTCTACATCTAAGCACTAATCACCTCACCTGTTTGGTGGACACTGATGACTACCAGCCTGAAAACTGGGCTGTGTCCCTCTACCTTTGATGGTTGTGTGGATGGAGACATTTCAGTAGGAGATGCTTGCCACTCAACCAAGCAAGCAACACCTGTTGAAATTCCCTCTTCTACACAATAGTTCGGGAGCCTGTAAATTTCATTCTGGTAGTCATAAGAGATCTACACTAAGGGCCCTTCCCCACAGCCATATAACCCAAAATATCAAGGCAGGAAATTCCAAAGTTTCTGCTTTGAACTGGGTTATCTGAGTTCATGCTGCTATATTCCAGTTCAAAGCAGATTATTGTGGGATTTCCTGCCTTGATATTCTGGTGGAAGAGCCCAGAGTTTCAGACGTACAGCTTGTAATGCAAATGAAATCACACTGAATGCTGTATATCAAGGGATGCATCTACATTGTATAATTTATGCAGTGTGACACCACCTTAACTGTCATGGCTCAATGCTATGGAATAATGGGAGTTGTAGTTTATAAGGTCTTGAGTCTTCTGTGCCGAAGAATGTTGGCAACTCACCAAACTACAACTCCCAAGATTCCATAGCACTGGGTCATGGCAGCTCAAATAGTGCGACTGCATTTATTCTAGAGTATATGCACCTTATGCTGGTTGGGTTGCTGACTTGAAGGTTGCCGGTTCAAATCCACGAGATGAGGTGAGCTCAGTCTGTCAGCTCCAGCTTGCGGGGACATGAGAGAAGCCTCCCAGCAGGATGGTAACACATTGGGCATCCCCTGGGCAACATCTCTGTAGACTGCCAATTTTCTCACACCAGAAGAGACTTGCAATATGTTCTCAAGTCGCTTCTGACACAATTTTAAAAAATTATTCCGGAAGAGGATAAATTGTTTATAATACTGAAAATAAAGTAAAATCTACTCACAGAAGAGCACTGCGGAAAAACTACCCTTCTATGAGTAGTCTGCTAAATGTAAAAACAAAGTGGAATATACCCTTAATGGGAAAACTCCGAAAGTGATTCCACCAACTTGCCTCCTAATTGCAGGGCAGGCCTATATTAACATGAGATTTTAAGACAACATTTATCCCACAAATCCAGGCCTCCTTTGGTTCTGGAAAATAGCTTTAGTGCTGACTTTGATGACAGATGGAGTGGATGGTCTCCTGGTGAAAGAAAAAGTGCCAGTCAGTCTTAGGCAGCCAGCGGACTCGGGTGCCCCTTGTGGCCAGAAAGTTATTATTATTATTATTATGAGAAAATTAAGGCAGCCCTGAAATCAAAACAAAAGTTTCTGTTACTCTGTAGCATACTAGCTGACGCAGTCTTTCCAGCTGCATCTGTAGATGTCAAGTAAGCCTTGTTGCAAGCAAATTTCCCGTGACTAGAGGTGCATTTACAACAGGCATGGGCAAAATTGGGCCCTCCGGGTGTTTTGGACTTCAACTCCCAACATTCCTAACAGCCTCAGGCCCCTTCCTTTTCCTTCTCAGCCGCTTAAGCAGGCCCAAGTTTGCCCATGCCTGATCTACACCATAGAATGAATGTAGATTGACACCTCTTTCACTACCATGACTCACGAGGTCTTTAGCCTTCTCTTGCCTCACCAAACTACATCTCCAAGCTTCCATAGCATTGAGCCACTGCAGATAAAATGGTATCAAACTGCATCAATTCTAAAGGGTTGATGCACTTTCAGAAACATCATGCCTACTGTTGTTTTGCAGGGAGAGCGAAGAAAACTCACAGAATCCCCCTAGGATGCTGGGAGCTATGGTCCAGCCTTTTTTCAAGCTCTGAATATTGGGAGCAGAATCCTGGGTTAATCCCACGTTTAAGGGGGCATCAAGATCAAGAAGATTAAAATGCCACATTTAAGGAGACATCAAGGAGAGGAGAGAGTATCACCACCCTTTGAAGACTCATTTCAGCCTTTAACCAACTTCCCTTCCTCCTCCTTGAGCAAAGAGGACCATGATCCCCCTTGACTGGAAGTGCAAACAAGTCCAAGATCTGGATAAGCACTTTCCCACCTTTGTTTATCTGAAGGTTCCTCCAGTGGGGAGCAGTCCTTCCAATCCCACAGTTATGCCTTAAAAAGGATTAAAGCAATATGTTGTTGAGGACTTTCATGGCTGGAATCACTGGGTTGCTGTGAGTTTTCCGTGCCATGTTCCAGAAGAATTCTTTCCTGACGTTTCACCTGCATTTATGACAGGCATCCTCAGAGGTTATGAGGTCTGTTGGAAACTAGGCAAGTGGGGTTTATATACCTGTGGAAGGTCCAGGGTGGGAGGAAGAACTTTTGTCTATTTGAGGCAGTGTGAATGTTGCAATTGACCACCTTGATTAGCATTGAATAGCCTTTCAGCTTCAAGATCTGGCTGCTTACTGCCTGGGGGAATCCTTTCTTAGGAGATGTTAGCTGGCCCTGATTGTTTCCTATCTGGAATTCCTCTGTTTTCAGAATGTTGTTCTTTATTTACTGTCCTGATTTTAGAGTTTATAAAATACTGGCAGCCAGATTTTGTTTATTTTCATTGTTTCCTCCTGTCTGTTGAAATTGTCCACATGCTTGTGGGTTTCAATGACTTTTCTGTGTAGTCTGACATTGTGGTTGTTAAGAGTGGTCCAGCATTTCTGTGTTCTCAAATACAATATGCTGTGTCCAGGTTAGTTCATCAAGTGCTCTGCTATGGCTGACTTCTCTGGTTGGATGAGTCTGCAGTGTCTTTCATGTTCCTTGATTCGTGTTTGGGCAATGCTGCGTTTGGTGGTACCTATGTAGATTTGTTCACATCTGCATGGTATACGATAGACTCCTGCAGAGATGAGACGATCCCTCTTGTCCTTCGCTGAATGTAGCATTTGCTGGATTTCTTAGTGGGTCTGTAGATAGTTTGTAGGTTGTGTTTCTTCATCAGCTTCCCTATGCGGTCAGTGGTTCCCTTGATAGATGGCAGGAACACTTTTCTTACGTTTCAGAACAGAAAATAAAGAACACCACTCTGAAAATAGGGGAATTCCAGAGATGAAACAATCAGGGCCAGCTTACACCTCCTAATAAAAAAATTCCCCCAGGCAGGAATCAGCCAGGCTTTGAAGCTGCAAGGCTTTTAAATGCCATAGATGGGGCGGAACGTCAGGAGAGAATGCTTCTGGGACATAGCCACAGAGCCCGGAAAACTCACTGCAACCCAATTATTCCGGCCATGAAAGCCTTCTACAACACATTTTCCCACCTTTGTTTGTCTTAAGGTTCCTCCAGAGGGAAGCAGTCCTTCCATTCCCACAGTTGTGCCTTAAAAAGAATTAAAACGTCCTAGAATAAATGGAAGAGGTAGGAAGAGGAGAGAGAAAGAAGAGGAAGCAAAGCCCCCCTCCAAAGTTTCCCTTTTTTTTTTTTTTTTGGCCTTCTTTTTCCAGAGGCATTTCGAGAAGGAGAGGGAGCCTACTTAAGGGGAGGCGGGGCTCCGAGGGGGCTGCTGTCAATCACCTTAAGCCTCTCTTTTCAAGCGCTGAATGCGAGCTGCCCGCGAGGCTCCCCCTCCCTCCTCCCCCTTTTTTACGAGCTGCTGGAGTGAGAGAGAGAAAAGGGGGAGGAGGGAGGGAATTTCAACAGCAGCCTCGGGCCGGTTAACCAATCAGAAGCAAGCAAAGCCAGGGAAAAGGGGCCGGGCAACGGAGGGGGGAGAGGAGAAAAGGAGAGCCAGCGAGTAAAGAGAGAGGGGGCAAGTTAGAGAGAAGCCTCTAATTTTTCTCTTTTTGTTTGTTTGTTTGCTTTGCCATGCATGCATAATGAGGTCTGGTGAGAGCACGCTGCTGCTGGTCGGAGGGCAGTTTTGTATTTAAAGCCCGGCTTGGAGGCAAAGAAGACAGACACGGAGAGAGAAAGGAGACTCTCGGACTGCAGGAGCAGAGGGAAGAAAAGGAAGTCCCTCTCGGAGCTCGGCTGCTTTTCCTTCCTCTCCCGAAAGAGAGGGAGAGAAAGGAGGCTTTGAAGAGGGAGGGAGGGAGGCAAGAAAGAAAGAAAGAAAGAAAGAAAGGGGACTCTCTCGGCCTCTGCCTTTGCCTGGACGCTTGGGAGCTTCAGACGAGAGAGAAGGAGACTCTGCCTTTCCCTGAACTCCAAAGGCTGGAAAGGAGCTTGAGAAAGAAGAAAGGGGACTCTTTGCATTTCCCTGAACTCGGGAATTTCAGGCAAGCGATAAGGGGACTCTGCCTCTCCCAGAATTTTTCAAAGGCAGGAAAGGAGCTTGAGAAAGAAGAAAGAGGACTCTCTCTGCCTTTTCCTGAACTCAGGCGCTTCAGACGAGAGGGAAAGCGACTCTCTGCAATTCCCTGAATTCTCCGAAAGCTGGAAAGGAGCTTCAGAAGGAGGAAAGGGGACTCTGCCATTCCCTGAACTTAAGAGTTTCAAAGGAGAGAGAAGGAAACTCTTTGCCTTTCCCTGAACTCAGGAGATTCAGACGAGACAGAAGAGGACTCTCTGCCATTCCCTGAACTTAAAAGTTTCAAAGGAGAGAGAAGGGGACTCTTTGCCTTTCCCTGAACTTTCCGAAGGCTGGAACTTGAGAAGGAAGAAAGGGGGCTCTGCTTTTCCCTGAACTCTCTCAAAGCGGAAAAAAGCTGCAGGAGCCTTTCTGGCGGGATGCTGCTGCTGCTCCTTTGGGAAGAAGGCGAAGGAAGGCAGCAAGCGGCAGCATGAGCCCAGCGGGGAGCGCTTCTTCTCCGCCTGGCTTCCTCTGAGGGGAGAAAGGAGCCGAGAGAAGGAAGGACCCATGCGGCTTCCTGCTCTTCCTTTCCCGCAGCAGAATGGGGCTGCCCTTGTTCCCGCTCCTGCTGCTCCTGCTGGGCTCTTTGGCCTCCTCCTCGCAGGGCCGGCGCCTGATCTGCTGGCAGGCCATGCTCCAGTGCCAGGAGGAGCCGGACTGCAGCTACGCCTTCAGCCAGTACGCCGAGGCCTGCGCGCCCGTCCTCATGGCCGCAACAGGAGGCGGGATGGGGGAAGCCGCTCCCTCCAATAACAACAACAACAACAATCACCGGCGGCGCTGCCCGAGCCACTGCATCTCGGCGCTGATCCAGCTCAACCACACGCGGCGCGGGCCCGCCTTGGAGGACTGCGACTGCGACCAGGACGAGAACTGTCGCGCCACCAAGCGCGCCATTGAGCCCTGCCTGCCCCGGATGGGCGGGCACGGCAACGGCAACGGCGGCGGGAGCGACAGCGGGGGAGCCATCGGCTGCACGGAGGCCCGCCGGCGCTGCGACTGGGACGGGCGCTGCAGCCTGGCGCTGGGCCGCTACATGGCGCACTGCGGGAAGCTCTTCAACGGGCTGCGCTGCACCGAGGAGTGCCGCGCCGTCATCCAGGACATGCTGGCCGTGCCCAAGGCGCTGCTGCTCAACGACTGCGTCTGCGACGGCCTCGAGAGGCCCATCTGCGAGTCCGTCAAGGAGAACATGGCCCGGCTCTGCTTCGGCGGCGGGCATGGCAGCAGCGGCGCCTCCTCCGACGGCGGGGCCGGCGCCTTCGACGATGACTACTACGACGAGTACGAGGACGACCCCGCCGTCCCACCGCCACCACCCCGGAGCGAGGACGGAGAGGGCGCGCTGCTCCCGCAGCCCGGGAGGCACGACGACAGCGCCACCAGCGGAGGAAGAGGCCTCCCTTCGGGGCTGTCCTGGACGCTGCTCGCCCTCCTGCCCTGCCTGCTACTCTCCTCCTAGTCGCTTCAGGAAGGACCCGGGGTTCCACTATATGCCCTCATGGAGGCCTTCCCACACAACTCCACATCCCTCTCTCCTTGGCATGGGCAAACTTGGCCTATCTTTGTGTTTTGGACTTTAACTCCCACCATTCCTAACAGCCTCAGGCCCCTTCCTTTTCCCCCTCAGCCGCTTAAGCGGCTGAGGGGGAAAAGGAAAGGGCCTGAGGCTGTTAGGAATAGTGGGAGTTGAAATCCAAAACACCCGGAGGGCCTAAGTTGTCCCATGCCTGCTCCCTCTCCCTGCTTAAAAGCCCCACTTTGGGACCCGGATGCTGATGGGCAAACCACACTGACTGACTGGCTTTCTTCTGTGGCCTGCTTTTGTTGTGGGAGCTTCTTGCTCAGCTTGAACTTTTGTCAAGTGTTCAGTGTAGGCTGTTGGGACCTTCCACACAGCCATATAGCCCAGAATATCAAGGCAGAATAACCCACAATATCTGCTTTGAACTGGAATATATGGCAGTGTGGACTCGGATAACCCATTTTGAAGCAGATATTGTGGGATTTTCTGCCTTGATATTCTGGGTTATACGGCTGTGTGGGATTTGGGTTGCTGTGAGTTTTCTGGGCTGTATGGCCATGTTCCAGAAGCATGACGTTTCGCCCACATCTATGGCAGGCATCCTCAGAGGTTGTGAGGTATGTTGGAAACTAAAGTGGGGTTTATATATCTGTGGAAGGTCCAGGGTGGGAGAAAGAATTCTTGTCTGTTTGAGGCAACTGTGAATATTGCAATTAATCACCTTGATTAGCATTGAATAGTCTTGCAGCTTCAAGGTCTGGTTGCTTCCTGTCAGGGGGAATTCTTTGTAGGAAGATGTTATTTACTGTCCACCATTTTCAGTAAATGGCAGACAGTAAATAAAGAACATTCAGAAAACAGACCTGACTCAATCAGGTCCAGCTAACACCTCCCAACAAAGGATTCCCCCAGGCAGGAAGCAGCCAGACTTTGAAGCTGAAAGGGTATTTTATGCTAATCAAGTTGTCCAGTTGAAACATCCACACCTGCCTCAAACAGACAAGAGTTCTTTCACCCTGAACATTCCACAAATATATTAACCCCACTTGCCCAGTTTCTGACAGACCTCACAACCTCTGAGGATGCATGTCATAGATGCAGGTGAAACGTCAGGAAAGAATGCTTCTGGAACTTGGCCATACAGCCTGGAAAACTCACAGCAACCCAGTGTTTCTGGCCATTAAAGCCTTTGACAACACATTCTGAGATTTGAAGTCCAAAACACTTGTAGGGCTGAAGTTTGCCCATGCCTGCTCCAGGTGTTTTGGACTTCAACTCCCACCATTTGAAGTCCAGAACACCTGGAGGGAGGGCCGAAGTTGGCCTCTGCCTGGGGGAAGCCCACCTTTGGCTCTCTGTTACTTACCTCATTCCTTATTGAGATGCCTTCCACATAAAATAGGTGCCATTTCCTCCTGCTCCCAATTCTTACAGCAACGTGCCTTATGTGAATTTGCCACATCCCCTCGTCTTAATTTGGAGTGGGATCTCCTCAGGGGTCCACTTTTGGGGTTCCCTGGACTTGCCCCACTATTTCAGATGAGCTAGGCTGGATCAGCCCCTTTTTTGCTGTGTGGATAAGCCAGGCATGGGCAAACTTTGGCCTTCCAGGTGTTTCAACTCCCACAATTCCTAACAGCATCAGTCCCCTTCCTTTCCCCCTCAGCTGCTTAAGCTTAGGAATTGTGGGAGATGAAGTCCAAAACGCCTGGAGGGCCAAGTAAGTTTGCAATGCCTGAGATAAGCCTTTTCCTGCATAAATGTTTTATTCTTTTCACCATGCCTTATTGAGCATTCCTTTTCATCCCTGACCTAAAATGAATAGGGACGGTGCCCTTGTGTTTTAAGTCGCCACAGCTCAGAAGAAAATGCCTGGAATTGGTTTACTGAGTGCTTCAATTCTTAAACAGGTCTATTTGGGAGTAAGCCCCACAGTTGACCAAGTAAGTGTGTTTGGGATCGGGGCCTTAGGCTTGCCTTACCTGTACTATTTTTATAAGAAACCTGAAAATGTTCACCAAGTGGTGCTTATTTAGCTGTGTATGTGCAACTAGTGGCAGGTACCTGAAGTGTACAAATAGCGACAAGAGTTGTGCGTTGTAATATATGCAGGCATTCTCTTTGAACCTACATGAACCTAATGTATGAAACGTCTCCCTCGGTATGCACTATGCAAAATTGTTGCCACTCTGTTCATTAGCAGTAAGTAAATGAGTTTAAAAGAATACTTTAGGGTTTGTTTTGGACCTTTTTTCCCCACATGGCCAAGCCAGCTTGAAAGAGTAAATGTGGTAATGGTGGGTCTGATGTTTTTGTTCCCATCACATGGTTGGCATGTTGAAGGTAAAGAAAGATAAAGTGCTTCAGAAACTACTGCCTTACAAAGCTGGTCAGCAACTAGAAATTAAAGCTTTTCTGCTCCTCACCAGACCATGTTAAGGCTCACTATTGAAGAGATTTTAGTGTGTTTTCAAGTCCTTTTCTCTGACTTGAAATACTTCTTTATGGCAGAATGAAGAATGAAAACTACATGTAGTTTGTCACCGGTGGTGTCTGCACATGCTTTTGTTTTACTGGCATGGTACAAAGGGGTGAGGAAGTTTTAGTTAAGCTGTAGGTTTCTAGCTTGTACATAAAAGTAGCAAAATATGTGTATATATGTCCTACAAGTGCCTCTGCTGATCTACATCTGGTGGTGAAGAGCCTATGGCCCTCCAGATGTTGACCTCCAGCTCCCATCAGCCCCAATTAGTATGGCCAGCCATTGGAGTGGTGGGAGTTGTAGTCCTTAATATATGAGGGATCTGTAGGTCCCACAGGGCCTGATTCACACAGTTTTCATGTCTTCACCCCACAGAAGGATGGCTCACCCTACCACTATTTAATGTCCAGAGTGGCTCTTGCAGCAGCCAGAATTGCAATACTAAAAAGCTCACCAGCAAATCTCTTTTCCTCAACTTGGGAATGAAAATATAGCTGATTGGTTGACTGTTAAAGTCAAGTAATTCATCCAATATGGGCAACAAACACAAAGTAACCAAAAGGCAGAAAGAGACAGGAAAAATGGAGAAGTTAGTGAGGATGAAGAACTTTGGTTATTGTAACTGTATCCTGCTTTTTCTCTCCCAAAAAAAAAAAGAGAGTCTCCTATCTCTGCCCCATGGGGCCCTCATTTCTGGTTGGCTGGCGCTGTCGTCCCAGTGATTTTCCTGGCAAAGCAGAGGGAGCTGAGGGACTCCCCAAAGAGGAAGATGTTCACACACACATACAAGCATCTGTTTTGAACAATGCAACATTTGTCTTAAAAGAGCTGTGCACTGCCATCTTCAAAATATATTTCAGTATGTAAAAATACCCTGAAAAACTATATTGCCTCTTACTCTTATCAGGGGACTGATCTCTGGTACATCGTATATAAAATGTATTTAAAACTGGGGTTTGTTACCAGTTGTTCTTCCTTGTATATAGGATTTTATAAAATTGTATACTTTGGAAATAATTTATTTTTTAAGAAAGTAAAGATTGAAATGCACCCAATTTGCAAGATAAATGCACCTGCTATTCTTTTGTTACAAAGGTACAGACCTCATTTTGATATTGTAAAGGGATAAAAGCAACGGAAATTCCCATGGGAAAAAAAGACTGTCCTAGATCATATGTACAGTGTATTTTATAGATATGAAGTTAACTTCCACGTTGTTGAGAGACTTTATGAACTTTGTAGAATTGTGCAAAATGTCTCTCCGAGCTGCCTTAAACATTGTATTTTTATAGAAAGTGTGAAAAGATCCTATGGTTTTATGTATCTATTGCTTGTGTATTTTTATGTGTAAATTAGTAAAGAGAGATTTTTAAAGAATTGAGTATGTTTTCTGGACCTTGCATTTTATTTTATTTTTGGAACTCTATAGCTGGAGGAAATAGGGTCAGTGAAACTTAAGTGAAAATAATGAGCTACGATTGCATTCAGAAGTTTTACCCTGAAGTAAACCCATGGAATTCAATGAGGCTGCTCTTGGGTGTAAGCAACTGGAAGATTTGCCAGCTTTGCTGTCTTGAACAGCTGCTGGCAACTGCTTGCTTCACTTTAGAGATTAATTACCTTGCAGAAATAAATGCAGCTTTGAAAACAATCTTGCTCCATGAGTGGCAGGTTTTCAGACTTAAAACTTTGTTGGCATGGCAACAAGGGAGGTTTCAAAACTGGAGAACAATTCCGGGGATGCTTGTTGTTCTTTCTCCAGAGGTTGGAAGCTGTTCCTCTGGAAGTATCTCATTGTTATTGAAATCGTTTTCCTAGAAAGTCTGGTGTCTGTTACCTGCATACTGTTTTTCAAGTATTTGAAGAAATCTCATTTTCTGAGCATTGCAACCTAGCAGCCAGTTAGGAATGCTGTACAAATCTGTTCCTTCCACATGGAAGAAGGCAGAGGTAAACAACCAAACAACAGAGACAAACCCTTGTCTGATCCTGGCCGTAGTGATTGTTTTGCAGCCCACTGAAGGCTGGTTTTCTGCCAGAGCTACTGATCTACACTCAAAACGCCCTTAGATAAATAATTACGCTCTTAAGCTGTCTCGAGTGCTGATACACTTGACCTTGTAAATAGAAATGTTTGCAGTAGGAATAAACTCCAGCATTTGAAAATCTTTTAAACATTAACACAAAAGAGAGAGCTCAGTCCTCCAGGGGATTGAGTTTGAACTGTGCCAAGCTAGGCACTTGCCTTTAAAAAAAAGTTTATTTATCTTGTATCCCTGCTGTTTATTTAAAACTTTTTTTTTCAGGGCTGTGATTGGAAGACAAGTTCAGGAGATTAAAAGCCACAACAAATAAACTTGAGGCTGTGGTGAGGTGGGGGATTGTCATGTTTTCTTAGACCCTTTCCCCCCCCCCCCCTTCTTTTAGTAAACGTAAAATCAGAGCTGCTAGTTGTTGAAAAACACTTGATGTGTTTTAAAACTCAAAGGAGTGTTTGCTAGATTTCCATTCATATTAATTTATTTTATATTTAAAATAAAATCCCAGCCAAATTTAATAAAGCCTAGAAATATACAACTATAATCTGGTTGCCTGATTGACTGATGAATCAGAAAACCAATAGTTAAAACAAAAAAATGAATCTTTTAAAAAGCTTAGGTGTCAAAGAAAGGACACTTGAGATAGACTTATAAAAGAGATGTTTTCTTAACTAAGTCTAGTTTTTTAGGGATGAGTAAATGTTTTCTCAAACTATCAATTCAAGGAAATGGTCAAATACTATATTTTAAGATGTGTCAAACTTCCCATCCCTGATTAGGAAGTCAAGAGTGCTTGGTCCATTGCACTTTTTTGAATCAACAGCACTAGGAGACATCTGATAATTAATTGCTATAATAAAATTAAGACTTGATTTGAGGCACTCTTCTCAAAGGTTGTCTGAAATTTCCACATTGTGGGGTTGGGATGAGTGATATGATGATCCCTGTTATACTCAGCTTCATTGGTTTCAACAAAAAGGATTGTGGAGTACATCAATGCCTTCTTTGTGAATAACTTTGTATTACAAGTAAAATTAGTAAAGTTTAGTAGAGGAGGAGGAGGACATGAGAGAAGCCTCCCAGCAGGATGATAACACATCCAGGCATCCCCTGGGCAATGTCTCTAGACAGTAAATTCTCTCACACCAGAAGTGACTTGCAGTATGTTCTCAAGTCATTTCTGACACAATTTTTAAAAGTGCTCTCTAGTGAAGATCCACGATAGCCCCAACTCAGAAGTCTTTGCTAATTATATATAGAGATTGACCTCTGCTGCAAATTAAACCTCCCTTATACTTATTCTAATTGTGTGGAGAACCTGAGGTTGTCCAGCTGTTGGATTGCCATTCTCATGGTCTCTCAACATTGGTTCTGTAACCATTGGGATTCCAGGAAAACCTGGAAGGCTAGAGTTGCTCATTTCATAGCATTAAAGTGGTGTCAAACTGCATTAATTCTACAGTATGGATACAGAGGGTTAATTACACTGCAAAATTAATGCAGTTTGATACCACTTCCATTGCCATGGTTCCATCCTATGGAATCCTGGGATTTGTAATTTATTGAGACACCAGCACACTTCAGCAGAGAAGGCTAAAGACCTTACAAAATTACATATCCCGGGATTCTATAGGATTGAGCTATGGCACTTAATGTGGTGTAAAACTGCTATAACTATGCAGTGTATATGTCCTGTTTAAATGTCCTAAGTATAATTGGAGGGTTTCTCCCCAGTTCTGTGATGTAGAAGATGCAGTACAAAAGTAAAAGGCATTACCCCAAATTTCCTAAGCATGTCTGAGGGTCCATACTTACTTACTTAGGCAATCCCTCGTAGCTCCAGGATGATGGTCCTCCAAGTGTAGTGACTTGGCGGTGGATGTGTAGGTGGCTGTGGAGACCTATTTTTGACCCACATGTTCTTTTGCAGTGAAGACATTGGTTTCCAGATGGAAGGCATTTTT
This sequence comes from Anolis carolinensis, assembly GCF_035594765.1. Taxonomy (NCBI): domain Eukaryota; kingdom Metazoa; phylum Chordata; class Lepidosauria; order Squamata; family Anolidae; genus Anolis; species Anolis carolinensis. Next base: position 252,104,470 of record NC_085842.1, on the reverse strand, counting down.
GGTCAGGGTTGGCTTGATGTGCCTTTCTCTTGGCACGTTTCTCCCTCAAATTCTGCAGCACTGCTGGTCACAGCTGACCTCCAGTTAGAGCGCTCAAGGGCCAGGGCTTCCCAGTTCTCGGTGTGGAATTAATGTCAAATATAAGGGTCCATATCCACTATATAATTAATGCAATTTGACATCACTTCAACCGCCATGGCTCGATGGTATGGAATCGTGGGATTTATAGTTTCATAAGGTCTTTAGCATTATCTGCCAAAGAGTGCTAGTAGTTCAGCAAACTACAACTCCCAAGATTCCATAGCATTGAGCCATGGCAGTTAATGTGGTGTCAAACTGCATTTGTTCTACAGCGTAGATGCACCCTGAGAGGATGTAGCTTATTTTCTGTCCCTTCCAACCCGCCCCATTCTGTAACCGACGGCATGAGGACCGCTGTTTGTGGCACACATTCCCTGTTGGTTGATATCCTGCAGAGCAGGTGAACGAAGGACCCTTGAAGAACAAATGCAACCCTGATATCCTTGACGTTTACAAGGTTTTTGAATTTTTTACAAGCCTTGGCCCACCTCTTGCCAAACGAGCTGAGGGGAGAAACATTCCACCCCTCTCCTCTTGTCCAGGCTCTCAATCTGTCACAATCCCATTCTCACACCCCCAACCAATTTCATGTAAAATAATCCGCTGGGTCCCCCCTGCACCCCTTTTCTTCCCCGTTACCAGGTTTGAATTCTCGGTGACAGTTTATTTGTCTTTGGAGGCACTTCAGTGACAAATGTTTAAGGGAGTGTGGGACAATGGTGGGGAACAAGAAGGCAGTTCATTGAACTGACAGTGACCATACAGTAAATAGAGGCAGATTCAAGCTTCACTGGTCACCCAAGAGCACTGCGAGGCTTTTGTACACAATCACAATAGACATAACATAAGGTCTCTGTTTATTTTCAACAATATACACCAGTGGATGTCAGCCGGGACATAGCTCACCTGAAAAATAATCGCAAAAATCAAGGAAAACTGGTTTTATCTAATGAGATGAAGCTCTGATGGCTACAAAACCACACACAATATCACATAACAAATGTGCTATACTTCAAAACAACAGCATCACCAAGAAAGTGGTTGGGTAGATAAGGAACTTAAGTTTCAAGTTCAGACCTGCATTGCATCCAACAAAGACATTCCACCTATTCTAGTTATTGCAACCCTTTGACCTAACAATAGCACCTGTTGGCCATGTAAATACAGTAACTTTAGGCTGTCATTGCCTACAGTTTTCACCTGGAAAAAGGTGGCTCTTGGTAAAGTGTGAGTATGTTCTTACTAGTATTTCAACACTAATGTATTTCTCTACAGGTTGTATTTGAAGAGACCCTTCATCTTGTCAAACCAGTGGCACTTCTATGTAAAAATGAGGCTATATATATATATAGCTAGTCCAGCAATGAGATATTTGTAAAGTAGGGACTATCTGGGGAGCCTAAATACTCCTGCCTTGTTAGGAAGCATTAAGGGGGACACTGAATATAGACTCTTTTTCTCAAACAATGCAAGAGAATGAAAGACAGAAATAATTTTTCAGGATTTCTTGTCCCAAACCAGAATATAGAGTAAGGTTCACTAGGAAGACAAATTTTAGTTCTGTATGTACGCACAAATCCAAAACTCTGCACAGGGAGGCCAATGCAGGATAGGAAGTAGGAGTTCAACTAAAGAAATGTGTGAATAAAGAATTCTGTATTTTACTTGAATTATTGGTCTGAGCAGACAATGGAAAAGTCTCACACCGACTGTCTGAAAGACACAAGTGATGCAGTATGAACACAAATACTTTTCTGAGGCACCCCTTTCATCAATTTCGCAAATAATGGCATGATTTACTATCAAACAGTGAACTGTATACACTATATTTTGGCACAAAGATGGTCATTCTCCCACTAGTAACTTAGGACTCTAAATAAAACGATTTCAAAAACTTTTTTATTATTAAAGGAGGACAAGAGCCCTCGAGCTGCATTAATCGGGGAGAAGTCGAGTGGCACTTTTGTCATGGAAATCTTAAGCACATAATAGTTCAGGCAAACAATGTGGAGCCACTTCATTCTTTCAGCCATGCTGACACCTCTTAAAGAGGAACTGCAGGGAAGGATGTGGGAAATATTTGGTTTCTGGAGAGCTTGTTTCAGTTAATATTTCTGGAAGTTTACCTTGTGTAACACCCTTTAGCAAAGGGTGTAAGCGAGGGGCAGAGATTAACCAAGCAGGGGCAGAGTCGGTTTGTGCGAGTGCAAGACAGACCTTGGGAGCAAACATTTTATTCGGGTTCTTTTTTTCCTTCTTTCTGTTTATTTTGAGTCAAAGGCCACACAGAGCTTACAACAAAACTACACAAATTCATATACCAACCCATATACTTTATAGATCCAACAACAATACAAACATTCTGATCTGAAAGTGAATGAAATATCAAGTAATTCCAAATCCACACAATCGCTAAGGCTGCCAAATCAAATTTAGGATAATGCAAAGTTGTAAAAATGCATGGTTCTTTGCATTGTCTAGAATATAGGGATTTGTGGTCTTGTAATGACTACTGTGTGAGTTATGGTATTCTTGAATAAAAGACAATAAACCATATTTTTAAAATATCTTTTAACACTAGGGATATCTTAACATGCCCATAACAAACCTACTATGAAAATAACAGAACAGCAACACACAGGAAAATCAGATAAGAAACAGATGCAGGATTCAGTAGGATTTTGTGCTCATTATTGATAAATTTGACACGGTTCAAAATAAGAATAACTTTAGACCAGTTGGTGTTGTTTAAATAGTACCTGATCGCAAAGCAAGATGATATGAGCAACTACAATTTGGATTAACTTTGTAAAGGAAGCATACTTTTGAGAGTATATGCTGTGAGACTGAAGTAGTCAAACCATGACTACTGCATGAATAAACTACATGAATAAACTGTCATAGAGAAAGACTAATCGGTATTGCAGCACTCACCTAGAAAACTGCATGTATGAATAGTAGGGATGTGCATTGGACTTCGAGTCAAATATGGTGCCTTTAACCTTGTCTTGAGCTTCCCTCAAAAGTAGTGGTTCTCAACATGTTGGGTCCACAGATGTTTTGGCCTACAACTCCCAGGAATCCCAGCCAATTTACCAGCTGTTAGGATTTCTGGGAGTTGAAGGCCAAAATATCTGGGGACCCACAGATTGAGAACCACTGCTCTAAAGTACCCAGAACTAAAGTTCAACCTAAGATTAACTGCAAAAATGCTGGGGGGAGAATAATAATAATAATCTATTTTAGATGCTGCTGTCTTCAAGTTTGAGGAAAGGAGGGGCTAAGGAGGGAGTAGAGCTGTGATTGACAAGTTCACTTTCTTGACCTAGATCACACTGTGATTGATAAAATTGACAATTCTAGATTCCTTCCACTCAGAGCCGGCCCTAGGTATTTTTCAAGTGTAGGCGAACAGAATTCCCCCCCCCCCCCCACAAACCAATCACTGAAAAATAAAAGCGTTGGGTAAGCAAAAATGTTGGATAATAAGGAGGGATTAAGGAAAAGCCTATTAAACATCAAATTACATTAAGATATTACAAATTAAGCACCAAAACATCATGTTTTACAACAAATCAGCAGAAAAAGCAGTCTCGACTGCACCGCCATATGTTTTGCGCCCGAACCGACCGCTTAATTCGCCTCATTGTTGGACCGGCTCTGCTTCCACTACAGCTGTATCTACATTGTAAAATTAACACAGATCGACTCCAATTTAATTTCCATGACTCAGTGCTATGGAATGCTGGGACTTGTAGTTTGGTGAGGCACTAACACTCTTTGGCAGAGAAGGCTAAAGATCATGTACAACCACAACTCTCATCAAGCTATGTAAGTGAAAATGGTGTCAAACTGCTTTAATTTCACAGGGTGGATGTGCCTTAAGTTGAAGAAAGAGAGATGTTAGAAAGACAGGTGGAGAAGCACAGAAAGTTTCTGCATGAGGTTCGATTCTCTCATTTATATCTTGTTTAACTGCTTTAATTCTTAAGATGCAATCAGGACAAGAACGGAACCATGAACAGGGATGCTCGGACCAATGTGCCATTCAATTGTTTCTTAAATTCAGTTGCTAATCCCAGCTAATGTAGGAGTCTACATTAGCTGGAATTAGTAACTGGATTTAAGAAAGAATTGATTTAATGGAATTCCCTTGATTTAGTGTTGACTTTTGTGTGTCTTCAAGACCACTGTTGACTTAAGATAGCTCCATGAATTAGGGTTTTCTTAAGTAAGGAATGCTCAGAGGTGGTTTTGCCTATTAGTCTCTCTGAAATACAGCCTACAGCACCCGTTATTCATGACCACCTTGCTTAGCTTCTAAGGTCATACAGGACTGGTGTCTTAATGTATTTAAGCTGTTAATACATTAATTCAATGAGTCCAGTTGGGAAAACGAGACATTATTTAGTACACTAGAAGGGGTGTTTTTAAGTTATCTTCTTAAGATATTTTCATGCTTGTTGATTTTGTTATTCCTTCACATAAAATCCAATAATTTTTACAACTTTCTGAAGACCTCCAGATTTGATAGATATCAAGGCTTTAGGTGCCTAGACAGGAAATTGTCCCTCTGTACTATGGGATTTCCCCAGAAACAACTGCATTTATCCAATCAACATTTTGTGGGCTAGTTACATAAAGCGAACTCTATTATATTGTTCTCATTTTGAGAATAATGGGCTATGAGGAACTGAGACAGATATGTATATCTTTTACAGATATCTAAAACATTATTTGCTTACTTATTATCTGAAAAAAAACTGTAAATCCAGTCTGTATCTATACAGCTGAGACTTTGCGCCCTTGAAGTTTCTGGAAGAGCCAACTACACCTGCAAATTTCTTCCAGTACTGCCAAGAAATTAAGAAAAAACTTCTTGGCAATTTCCTCTTTTATGAAGTCCAATTTTAAAGGTGTGTAGAACAGAAAATTGCTGTATCCATTCATGTGAGATTTGGCAGAATTACTCCTTTCCTTAGGGATTACAAGTCTGCAAACCTCATCCAGTTCCAACAAAGAAAGAAACAATTGCTTTTATCCAAAAGAGGCATGAAATTTCAGACCCCCAAATCTCAGCTTTGATATTGTGTCAAAGTGGATTGATTCTGAATTAGTCTGGGCACAACTAGGCCATTTTATGAAGTGTTGAATTGATGTCCAAACCAAATCTTGTGACTCGTGAACATCCTGCATGTAGAAACCCCGTGTTTTGGTTTATAGGTCCTTAACACTGCATGCTATTAGCTCTATAATTATTAGGGAAGTACTAATTGTTAGTCCTATTATTCCTTATTATGGGATATTGGGAAATTAACTGGGGGATAATTATAGAACTAATATTGGGTAATGATTAGGAGCCACACATTCGCCACATGAGGGAAGGCTCTAGCCTTGATCAAATCACATAAATGCAGAAAGTGTTATTTTATATCTTATGTTTTTATGTATTTCGAAGGTCTCCTGAGAATGCAGGTTATTCAGAAGGGCTTGAATAGCAAGGACCCTTCTGAGGACTTCATCAGACTACACTGGGAAGTGTTCAGAAGAAGAGAGTTCGGTCTAACTCCATTCCGTAATAAAAAGGAGTTTTCCCCTACCTTGGGACCACACTGTTTAGTGCACTCAATTGTCTTGCGAATTTGTCAATAAAGAGGTTTTTACACTGCAGACATTTGGCCCCGCCCACCATCCCTCAAGGTGCTTTTTGGCACTTCAACTCCCACAATTCCCAACAGCAGAGAGAGAGAGAGGAGGGATGGGAGGGAATCCCATTTGGAACGGCAACAGCAGAGGTTCAACTGGTGTTTTGGACTACAAATCCCACAATTCCCAACAGCAGAGAGGGAGAGGGAGAAAAGGAATGGGAGGGAATCCCATTTGGAATGGCAACAGCAGAGATTCAGCTGGTGTTTTGGACTACAAATCCCACAATTCCCAACAGCAGAGAAGGAGAGGGAGAGAGAAGGGATAGGAGGAAATCCCATTTGAAACGGCAACAACACTGGCCCTCCCAACACAGGACACAGACAAATCATGGAAGAAAGGAAAAAGGTACTATAAAAGGCTATTTTATTTTTTGCAAAGTAGAAGCGTTATGAGGTAGTTTACAACCAAACCTTCCTGCTTGGGGAGCAAAAGGAAATTGCCCAAAAAAGTTTATTTTGACTCCTCCCCCAATTTCTCCTCCCACAAATTGGGTGATCCTAACCTGAGAGCAACGAGTACTACTTCATTAGAAATTTGGCAGAACATTCAGAGTTTTAAGAAAAATCCATTTCCTCACCTCTTCCTGATACGTTGGGAAAACATGCTGCCTTCAGCGTTTAAAAGACTCAAAAACTGCACTTTAACCAAAACAAATGTAGTGGGCCCACAGAGTACCAGATTTTAAGTGTAGAACTCAGCGGAATTTAAGTTATATGATGAAGTCTTCATTCTTTCTTTTAATTGGAAGAATGCAGAGAAGGTTTGTAATTTCTCTGGAGCTGAAAGAGTATGAGTTTTCCAACATCACCTATGGATTTCTGTGGCTGAACAGAAATATAAACCCTGGTCTTTCAGATTCATATTCCAACACTCAAACCGAAACAACACACTGGTTCAACTTTCAGGTGTGAGCAGTTAACTGAATGTGATAGATACTGGAAGGTGGCAAGAGGCAGGGCTCTGGACTCCTCTTTCTAAATACAGTAGAATCTCGGTTAACCGAGCCCTGGTTAACTGAGCCTCTGTATTATCCGAGGCACCACCAGGGGCTCCCCTCCCTCTCCTTCTCTTGAGCGAAGGGAGCTCAAGAGAAGGAGAGGGAGAGAGGGAGAGAGAGGAGGAAGCACCCCGGAAGTGCCCCATGATCCATTGCAGCAGCACTCTTGGAGTACTTCCCTGGGCTAAGCCTTCGCCCCTTGGGTAGCACCCCATGAGCACTGCTAGGCAGCAGCGCTCATGGGGTGCTTCCCAAGCAGCGAGGGCTCATCGAGGGACATCTCCCCAAATTTCCCTCAGCCAGGTCCTTGCTGGAGGAAAAAGTTTCCTCCAGCAAGGGCCTGGCCAAAGGAGATCCAGGGTGCATGGGGCGTTTCTCGGAGGGACAGGCCCTTGCTCCATCAAGAGCCTGTCCCTCCGAGAGATGAGGAGCGTGCCACGGGTTTTCCTTGCCCAGGCCCTTGCTGGAGGAAACTCTTTCCTCCAGCAAGGGCCTGGCTGAGGGAGATCGCCCTTGGGAAGTACCCGTGAGCGTTGTTAGGCATCAGCGCTCATGAGCGATTCCCTTAACCAGATTGCTGGGAGGGATAATAGGGCCTCCCAGCAATCCGAGCAGTTCGGTTATCCGAGATAAGGCCCACCCCTTTATCTTGGATAACCGAGACTCTACTGCAGGGGTCCCCAAACTACGGCCCGTGGGCCATATGTGACCCATTGGAACCATTTATCCGGCCCCCTTGGTGGTAGCTCGCTCCTCCTCTGCCAAGGCAGCAGCGGCAGCAGAAAAGGAGTGAGCGGGGTGATCAAGAAGGTGATGGTGAATAAGTGCCCCTCCAGTCAATAAACTGGGACTCCCATCATCTTTCAATATTGCCAATGCTCAGTCTCAGCAAAAGGGAAAGGTAAGCCTTTTTTGGCTAGAGGTCTCTTTGAACCCTGATTATTACAGGATCATTGTTGTTGTTGGTCAGGGGAGCTTTGATTATGTTTTGGTTCACAAAGGCAGAAGGGGGCTGGACTAGATGGCCCAAGGGATCTCTTCCAACCCTCTTTATTATTTTTATGATGATGATGATGATGATGATGATATTAACATTGAGGCTGTATTTGTTCCCTTTTTTTACTTCATAATAAGATATGTGCAGTGTGCATAGGAATTTGTTCATAATTTTTTAAAATATATATATAGTCCGGCCCTCCAACGGTCTGAGGGACCGTGAACTGGCCCCCTGTTTAAAAAGTTTGGGGACCCCTGCTCTACTGTATAGTGAAGATAAAAGTTTTCACCTGACTAAGTCTAGTCATGTCTGACTCTGGGGATTGGTGCTCATCTCCATTTTTAAGCTGAAGAGCTGGTGTTATCTGTAGATACCTCCAAGGTCATTTAGCTAGCATGACTGCATGGAGCCCTGTTACCTTCCTGCTGGAGTGGTACCTATTGATCTACACACATTTGCATGTTTTCAAACTGCTTGGTTTGCAGAATCTGGGGCTAACAGTAAGAGCTCACCATGGTCCCCAGATTTGAACCACCAACCTTTCGGTCAGCAAGTTCAGCAGCTCATTGGTTTAACCTGCTGCACCTCTGGGGACTCCCTTTCTAAATATAATGCTATCTAATTCTTTATAGGAGGGATAAAGATAAATGCCCCACATGCAGATTCAGTTTGCATCACAACAGAAGTTTACAACATATGATCCTTTGGCATTTTTTAGGTTCCCTGGTATTTATTTATTAAATGGAAGGCTCTAGCATCAGTGAAATTTTAAGGAACAATGTAGTTCACTCAGTTATGTGCTTACTGAAACCCAACAATTAATTCTAATTTTATGTCATAACAAAATTGTGGCAAATTTTTAGATATTAATATTTGACTTATCTGGATTTCCCTTGGGGTAACAGGGAAATACCCTATTTTGGTTTCATACAGAAATATACATTAAAGAAGAAAATCCTGACTGCATAAAGGGAGGAATTTTGGATAGAACTTCATTTTGGTCTGTATCTTGGGCCACTCCTGTTATTGGACAGTGTGAGGCAATTGCCTAGCGCAGCGTTTCTCAAACTCTGCTGCTCCAGGTGTTTTGAACTTCAGCTCCCACAGTTCCTAATAGCTGCTAAACTGGCTGAATTTCTGGAAGTTGAAGTCATATTCCAGCACTCAAACCAAAAGAATGGACATGAGCAAATAGATATAAGCAGATTGGGTTTAAGAGTGAAGAATCAAGTGATAGAGTTGGTCATAAATTATATTGGATGGTGAATATTCATGAATAGGTCGCAGTGCATTGCTTAACCTATTGTTTGTTTCAGCAAAACTTGCTGTCAAAGAAATCACCTTAACTCCACCTCTGTAAGGTACTCCAAAACCTGACAGTCACTTGATTATTCACTGTTGGATTCTTATGTGATGAAATATGGGTGTTTCAAGCTCAAAGGAAGTCTACATGAAGGAGATAAACTGGAGGGAAGTAAACCAATGTGCCCAGCAACCTCGAATTAATAATAAAGGTTTGCAATAGGACTAGGGGACTCCAAATAATCTAAAATAATGTTTCCCAAACTCTGGTCTTCCAAGTGCTTTGGACTTCAGCTCCCAGAATTCCTTATCATTGACTATGGCAGCTAAAGCTTCTAGGAGTTGAAACCCAAAAACTTGGAGGACCAAAGTTTGACAATCACTGTCCTAAAGGCACCAGACCTCATCTGATCTTGGAAGCCAAGCAAGGTTGACTCTTCTTAGTACTTGGAAGGATATTGTCAATGAATACCAGAATCTGTAGATCTTATTTCTGAGAAAGGGATTGGCTAAACCACCTCTGAATATTAATTGCCTCAGAAAACTGTATGAAATTCATGGGGTGATCATAAGTTACCTGAGGACTTGAAGGCACACACACACAAATGATAGAGGGAGGGTGGGGAGGATACAAGAAAGAATAAAATGTCTCTCTTAACTTCTTTATATTTGAATGGTAGGCCCTTCTGTATCTAAAATAGATTTGTGAGAAGAGAAAGGATTTAGCAGGGTGTTGAAGGTGAAAAATGCAATAGAAAGGGGAACCCCACAAAACAGTCCAGAGAGGATTGAATATACTCACCATCAGTATTATGTGGCAGAATGTAGTGAGGAAAGAGAGAATGGAAATGGCATCAGAGAAAAAGGCATGAAAACCTGGACAGGAATCCTTCATGCTGGAACATAAATATTGGGCTATGGCAGTGTAAGAACTTTCATGGACTGTGAGCAAGGAGGTATGTATAACTTCCCAAAATAATGCATTTTTGCCAGTAATGCAATGACAAGCACCTAAACCAATCAATGGCTTGAGCATAAAGCTTCTCTGAACTGCAATCCAGCTACTTTTAGAGGACTGGGAGAATGAAGGCTGCTCCTTCTTCTCCGGCTGTACATGGCAGCCAAATGGCACATCTGTGCATTTCCACATATGCCTTTATCCAGTGAGTGGTGCCCTCTGGCTGTTGCAGACAACAGCAAAGGAAGATGCCCTTGCCTTCACAGATTTCCAGCTGAACTATCATAGAAGAACTTTAGCTTCTTGGCTGTTGCTTCTACATTACTGTTAACGATTTGGGGGCATAACTATTCATAGGACTGTTTCCACTACACAATCGGTTCACCCATGCTCTTGGAGCTTTTTGCAAGCTTTCAAAACCAACTCTGAAGGGCTGTGAGTCACTTAGCGCCCTTCCACACAGCCATATAATCCAGAATCTCAAGGCAGGAAATCCCACAATATCTGCTTTGAACTGGGTTGTCTGAGTCCACACATATATACCATACCAGTTCAAAGTAGATAATGTGGGATTTCATTCAGCTGTGTGGAAGGGGCCTTAGACTATGTCTACACTTATTGGAAACCTCTGCTTTAAAAGGCTCCAGAGCTGCTTCAGTGTAGAATTGGGATCCCACTGAACATCCATATAGCCATCCAGGCCAAGGATGCATTGGTGCCACCATTACCACACCATTACTGAATGTATTTTATGATGTTTTTACTTTTCTGTTTTTAATTGTTTTAATTATACTGTTTTATGTTTTAATTATGTGATTTGAATTGCTTGTTTATGCTGGGCTTGGTCTCCATATAAGCCACCCCAAGTCCCTTCGGGGAGATAGAGGTGGATTATAAGAATAAAGTTATTATTTATTATAACCTCACCAGTAGCAAGCAGATCTTTCCCAGAGGCTTGTTGGTGAGGTTGCATTTTTGGTCACAAGTGATGTTAGCAGCAAGCTTCTGAGAGAGAGAGATGCTTGCTGGCAGCAAAGCAATGCTGCACCCATTGATAGTGTGGACAGTAGATTGGGCTGGGTCCAGCCTGATCCAGCTATCTAACTCTTTCACACTGGGGCTTCCAGGAAGATCTAGAGCAGTGGTTCTCAACCTGTGGGTTCCCAGATGTTTTAGCCTTCAACTCCCAGAAATCCTAACAGCTGGTAAACTGGCTGGAATTTCTGGGAGTTGTAGGCCAACCCAGAGGTTGAGAACCACTGCTCTAGAGTATTCAGGCCCTTTAAGCAGATATATAAACAGAGTATTCTGCTCTGGCAGAGTAATGGCTGGATGTAGCAAATGTGTTGTGCATCATGTGGACTCACCACAACAACTGAATGGTACACATTGTTTTGGCAGTGTAGATACAGTTTTAGAACAAATTTGGATAGCATGAGAGCTGTAGAGAAAGGGGGAAAGATAAATGGTCTTGTTGCTAGCATAATAGTGGATTTTGGCCACTTCTGAAAAATAGTAAGAACGATCATGAATGTGAATTGCATAACATGTTTTGAAATCCCATTCCAATTCTACTTTCGTTTCTCAGTGTTCTCTCTGTTTTCTCCAGAAAATCAACCAGAAAAAACAGTGGATTAACCAGCATCTGGAAATAATGGCCAGTAAAATAATACAAATGTGTGTGTGTTTTCTTTATACAATGAAGAAGATGCAAGTCATGATCATGTTTGTGAAGCCAGTATTGGTCAACATGGTTGGTTCTTCAAATTTGAGTTGGCAAGGTGACATAAAAAAAAGAAGAGTGAAAGTGTTGGGACACAGAGCATGAAGACACAAAATTGGGAAGGTCTGCTGGTAAATTGAAACAGCTTGCTTTGGGTATAAAAGGTAGCTAGTAAAACAGCCAAGAGGACAGTTTTTATGGATGGGTGGAAATATTATTTCAAATAGAGCTTTAAAACACTAACTTCATAAATTCTTTAAAAGTTCTGGTTTTGACTTTAAATGCTGCCAAGAATGATCTTCATAAACGATATTACCATAAGCCATAATTGTGTAATGTTTTATTAACACCTTCGCCATTTACTTTTGTGTCATTTTGGTGTGAGATTTTTCTCAGTGTTCTCACACAGTTGTAACGATTATGCAGCAACAGACAAAAATAATTAATGTCCAACTGATGTTTGGCTTTTTAATGAAAAACAGGGAACCTTATATTTAATTAGCAATGACAGGGTGTCCAGTGTGAAAAACAACTGACCATCTGTATGGCATATCAGTTAGATGTGTGTCTTAAAGAACTTTTTATTCTCCTATTTGTTTCAGACATTTTATGGGGAGAGTTAGGGAAAACATTAAAGTCATGCTCTTGAAAACCCTTTGCCACTTTAAAATGCAACATGCCTAGTAATAATGATATTACTCCTCTATTATTGTTCAGAATAATGAAGGAATGGGAACATTGGCCCCAAAGCTGAATTTCTTCTGAAATGTTTTCAATTAACTCTTGGCACCAGCAGGAAAGCATCAAACCTTTCCCATGCTGAAATATGGAAAATCTGCAGGGTTCTTCTCAGCAGGGGTGGAATTTCATTAAAACAAGCACATCATAATTCAGCGACTTCTGCACCCGCTTTAAGCCTTTCCATTGATAAGGGGGCCGAGGCGATTTTTATGGATTTGCAAAGAGAAATGATTTCATAAGTATCTTTTCAGAAGGTTTGCTTTTGCTGGCCAGGCCTTTTGAATGCTCTCTGATGCAAAAATGGTAAGACATTTAAGCACAACTGTGACTACTAGATAAGAGGCAGAACCGAAGAGACTTTAGGCGAGACTTTATCCAGGAGACAATTCCTTTCTGAGTCTCTATAGGAACTCACTCAGCAGTGATTTTAAAAGCTGAAAATCCCACTGACTGCAAAACACTTTTAAAAAAAATATGGCTTATTGAGAAAGCACATGCAGACTTAGAAATGACAAATGATGCCTTTTAAGATAACAAAACATCTGCCCAATAACAAGATCACCGCATAGACTGATTACTTACTTGTAAAAGAGTGAAGGGATTTTTAAAGAGGGTATTTTAAACACTGGATGTTGCATTTTGCTGTGCATGGAGAGGCTTTGTTGCAACTGCCTCTTCTTTTGCAATTTGTGTATTCACCCTCCTTTCAGGTTTTGAGCTGCTCAGGGTTGGTTCCCCCCTTCCCTTCCCCTCTTCATTATGCAGCAAATGCTAAAGAGAAATGGTATTCTTCCTTAATATTACTCCTGTTTGTGACTTGGTGTGAAAATTACTTGGCGCCATTATCTCATTCATAACACCCCAATGAGATAGATTGCTAATTATGCTCCCATTTTATAGATAGGAGCTGAAGCTGAACGACATTGACTCCAAGACCACCCAGTGAGTTCAAGGATGGGGAAAGGGTGGCAGGAGGAGGGGTGGAGAAGGAGGAATGGGGATTTAAAATGCTGCTGGTCTCCTCCGTCTGAGATGCGTTACTATGTGTTACACTGATTTCATAACATCTATGCTTTCTGCTAGAAGTAAAAGACAGGCACGCAAGTGTTAATGGAAATGAAACAGAGAAATGTTGTATTGACTGGGGACAGATCCTCTTTTAGGCCTGTCACAAATATTAATCGTCAGGCAGTCTTTTTCAGTCTGGCTTATGATTTTCCCATGTGGATAGTAGCCCTTTGTGGCTGAGAACTGCAAGTATCCTCCATGTACACCATTGCCAAAGATTTAAGTGTGTCTATATGTTTTCATGTCACCAGTTTGCCATGCTCAAACTGATAGTAGGGGCACATGTACACTGACCACATAGTGCAAAGGGCTGGTGCATCAGCAATGTGATGGCTAAATGCAACATGGCTGATCTGGGTAGAGTCGGCCAAAGCTGCTTAATACAGGCTTGAATTGCATTAACTAAAGTTGTACATCGTTTCGATTCTACATCACAATCTAGAGCAAATTGTGACTTTGGGCCTATGTAAACAGTTGGGGTGGTTCTGACATGGAACCTAACACAACTGTTTTCTTCTCCATCCTTTGTTCTCTAAGCATGAGTGACTCAAGAACATTGGATAGCACTCAACCCTCATGCCAGTGGCCACCAGGCGCAATATGGATCATGCAGATGTTCGTCACCAGGAGTGATGCAGGCCGGAGAGCCAAGGGTAATTCCACCTCTCCTCCCTTTTACGTCACTCTGGCCAACAGGTGACCAACACTAGCCATGTCGTGCCTGCTGGTTGCAATACGCTGAAAAGAGGGGAGAATGGTCAGGGTGTCTGCTGGGTTGGGTGCTGCTGGATGGTTAGGGCTCTCTGCTGGTGGGGTAAACCATCTCGCGGCCGAGCTGGCATTAGCTTTTCCAGATCAGCCCCCACTTAAGTGGTTAGTGTAAACCTCCCTTGGCTCCTGGTGTGTACATGCTGCTACTGTGCCAAACAGACACATATATAAGGGGTGGGTGTCCAGCAATGTATACACAGGTAATATGCATCACACAAGTGGTGATCATGATGTAACACAATGTAGCCACAAAATTTATGTAGAACTTTATCTTCAATTTTTGAGTACAGAAATGAGTGAAGTCAGGACTGATGGGGTCTTTTGCTACTGATAAATCTCCCTCATGTACATGTCACACGGCCAAATTCAACCTATCAAAAAGTAGCAGCTGACTTGATGGCATGACTAAGGCCACAATCCTAGGGAGTTGAGTGCTTTTGAGTATTGGCGGGACCTTGCTTCACAGTAAACAATGTAAATACAGTTGTCTTCATTTGTCATTATTAGGAAAGACAGGCTGCAGATGAATTGGGATTCACTGGAATATTCTGAACAGAGTCACATCTAATAACAAGTTGAGTCTATTGTGTTATGCTGTAATAGTTTTGAGTCTGTTGATGAGCAATTTCAAGGCCTTCTGGTCTCATTCTTAAGATGCATCTACACCATAGAATTAATGCAGTTTGGCACCACTTTAACTGCCATTGCTTAATGTCCTGGAATCATAGAAGTTGTAGTTTGGTGAGGGCACTCTTTGGCAGAGAAGATTAAAGACATTGTATAAATTAAAAACTATAACTCTAACAATTCAATAGCAAAGTGATGTCAAACTCTATTAATTCTATAATATGATGCAGTCTTGCCAAGAACTGGGCAGTCAATCAAACAGAGAATGCCTTCAGATAGAAATCTATCATTTAAAAATTGGAACATATTTCTAGTCCGACTACATGCCATACAGACATATTTTCTGAATGAGTAGAGCTTACAGGGGAGAGTTTCAAAGAATAAAAATGGGGAAGAAACAAAATGGTCTTCTTGCATGAGTTTCCTTCTCTTTTGATATACAGGGTCCAAGCCAAAATTTGCACTGCCACTGGATGAAAATAATGTATATTGTGTCAGGAAACTTTAAATTTTAGATAAGGATCCTGAAACGTCCAAAATGAGTAAAGCCTATAATCTACTTCCAGTGAAATATGTCTGGCATATGTGAATTTTATGAATAACATCATACAACATATCTGTAGTGACAGATGTATGTTTGTGCCAGGCAGTATCATTTTCAAAGTTAATTAATCAATTTCATAGTTTGTGGCTTTCGGATCGATTGAAAGTTATCCAAGAAGCTGCTTCCAGTTGCATTGCAATTTGCAATGAAATAGGTCAAACCATATAATGGCCATAATGCTTTCCCAAGTACAATCGCTTCCTTATAAATGTGAAAGTTGCTTGCCACACATTCATGCCCACTGCTACCAGGTTCTTCAGACCTGGATTCTCGGGAATTCCAGATCAAATTGTTTTCCAATCCAAGCTGCCACTTTGATTTCATCACCATCAGACCCTTGTTGAGATCAAACCTTTGAAATGAGAAAAGATTTCTAATCCAGTTACACCAGATGGAGTCTAACTCTATAGGTCCTGAGAGCTAGAGGATTAGTATTTCTCAAACCTCCCCCAGCCTCCTCCCATTACCTTTCCCTGCATGTGAGGATGAGTGCTTGCACAAAAATACACACACTCTCCTGTTTCTTTGACACATTGTTTTAAAACAATTTGTAAACATTCATTCTTACCCTTCACCCAGTTTCTCATATACTGTAATACTAAACAAGCATACATTAGAAATCTGTGTTCCCATTTTGTCTCTCATCTGGAAAACACATTTATCTGTTCATCTAATATTAAGATTTAAATAAGTCAGTTTCTTGGAACCTGTCATAGAAACAGTAGATTATCCTATTCTCAAATACAATGTATTACAATATAATTCAGTGGCGATATAAAACTGCATGCCCAAAAACAAAGTTGGAAAATCCATTCTTAATGATCAGCCACCTATTTGCCTTCACTTTCTTGGAATATCCTTGCATTCTGCAAAGTTTGATGACATCATATTCACTCTATATCCACAAAGTAGGTAAGTATGTCTACTAAGTGGTTGGTATGTTGTTCTATGACCCATGAAATGGGATCAAGAAATTAGTCAGGAGCAGAACGGCAAGTATGAAGAATAAAAGCATCAGTGAGAAAACATAAAGCCATGTTTAGTTTGTGGCAATTGCAGCTGGCAGTCCTCCAAGACTTTAAAAATGTGCCTATGATGAGAGGAAAGCTGGTGTGTATAATCTCTTGGGACTGTATTTCTTTATTATTTTATCTTACTGTCTAAAATAGTGCAAAGGCATAATCTTGTCTGCCAACAGTAAGATTCCCAGCCGTTTATGTCCTTAGACTGAATCACACACAAAATAAAATAAATAAAATAATGTACTTGGGGGGCAGGATGTGAGGGAAGATCCAACTGAAGATCCAACTTAAAAGAAAACAAAAATAATGTAGGAACTTAACTATTTTAAAAGGCATTATCTTTGGAATATTCTACCCCAAATATATGTCCATTATAGTGTGCAATAGCTTATTTAAAAAGCCCAGCAATCTCTTAGGACCTAAACTGAGCAAGTCACACAATCTCAGCCTCAGAAGAAATTAATGGCAAACCTATTCTGAACAGAAGTTACCAAAAAAAATCCTAATCTTGGGATCATCTTAGGATCATCATAGATCGGCAATGACTAGAAGGTACACAAGAACTACAACCCTAAAGGCAATAGGTCCTGTCTGATCATAGAAGCTAAGCAGGGCCAACTCTGGTTAGTACTTTGATGGGAGGCTGCCAGTGAATATTAGATACAATAGGCTGCATTTCGGGGGCTCTGGTGATGCAGTGGGTTAAACTGCTGAGCTGCTGAACGTGCTGACCTAAAGGTTGGTGGTTCGAATCCGAGGAGCAGGGTGAGCTCCCACTGTTAGGCCCAGCTTCTGCCAACCTAGCAGTTCAAAAACATGCAATGTGAGTAGATTAATAGGCTCTGACGGGAAGGTAATGGCGCTCCATGCAGTCATGACCACATGACCTAGGAGATGTCTATGGACAATGCTGGCTGTTCGGCTTAGAAATGGAGATGAGCACCAACCCCCAGAGTCGGACATGACTAGGTGATGTCAGGGGAAACCTTTCCCTTTGTTAGGCTATATTTCAGATGAAGGAAGTGGCAAAATCTCTGACTATTCCTTGTCTAAGAAAACCCAATGAAATCAATAAGCTATCAATAGGGACCTCTTCATACAGCCCTTTTTGGCCGTGCCGTTTAGCCCCAACATGCGGTAGGGATGGGACAGGGTGTGTTGGGAGCCTGTCCCAGATGGGAAAAAGGGTGGCAACATGCAGAAACATGTGTTGCCCCACTGTCCTTTCCCCATCATATGGGAAAAGGGGAGGAAAGTGCAGGTAGTTCCATCGGAGCCACCCCAAACACACTTTCCTCCCCATTGTGGTGGAGGAAGCACCTTTCGATGCTTCCCTTCCACTTTGGGAGGAATGTGGGTGGGGAATGTGTGTGATGCATGGCAGGCCCCATCCAAACTGCAAATAAAAGCAGCAAAATGGGGCTAAAATGCTCCATGTTAAGAGGTCCTAGGAGACTTGACATCCTTGTATTTAACCAAGCTTTGAAAAAGAAGCTACAGTAGAGTCTCACTTATCCAACATAAACGGGCCGGCAGAACGTTGGATAAGCAAAAATGTTGGATAATAAGGAGAGATTAAGGAAAAGTCTATTAAACATTAAATTAAGTTATGATTTTACTAATTAAGCACCAAAACATCGTGTTTTACAACAAATCGACAGAAAAAGTAGTTCAATACACGCAGTTCAATACTGTATTTATGAATTTAGCACCAAAACATCACAATGTATTGAAAACATTGACTCCAAAACATTGGCCACTAACAAACTGACTAAAAATAAAGATAGAATTGCATAAAATGATCTTACAGTGACAACATTGTCAGAAATTCAATTCATAAAAAGTTCAGTCCTTGCTGCCTAGAGAAACAGCTGTGGATCCGAGCGGGAGGCAAACTGCATTGGATAATCCAGAACACTGGATAAGTGAATGATGGATAAGTGAGACTCTATTGTATTATATTTTCAAAGTAATATTTCACATTGAAACACAGATGTCTATATGGCAAAATATGAGTGGATAAGAACCAAACTGGTTATGACACTAATAAGCTTTTCTACCTATATGACAACTCTTCACATTCAGGAGCTTGAAACAGGAGTTGGAACATTATTCCATCAAAAGAATTGCCATTGCTACACATCCCACAATTTCCCATCACCCACTCATACCTTTGATAGTACTTCTCACCTTTCCTTGATTTTTAAATAACTGAATGAAAATGAACAGCTGGAGAAACAAAGCCCTGCAAGATGCCTCTCAAAGCATTTTTAGCCTCCAAAGAACATGAGAGAATAGAAGGAATGAAATTCCAAGGCTCCTGGTCTTCCTTGTTAGAGTTTATCTTTCAACTGGCTTATGATCATGCAGCTCTTTTTGAAGTAGTGCACACTTTCAAATGCCTTCTTACAGCTCTTCAGACAGTCAACTGTAACACAGAAGAAATGTGCATATTCTAAGCTCTTATATACCAGCTAAACCGGCTTGCTGTCCTGGAATACTTGGATAAATAATCCCATCAGTAAAACGTCTAGACAGTTTCGTCATTAGACAACAAAATATCTTGATCTAGTCCGGTTTCCAGACTATCTGCAGTGAGCTAGATGCTGCTATACAAGAACTCAATGGAGAGTTTACAATTTTAAAAAAAGAAAGAAAATGAGTCTGTCAATTTGAATGAAGTTTAGCCTAAATATCATAAAGAGAATAGATCCCATTTGATGTCAGAAATGTCACAGGGTCAAGACAGGTTGGAACAGAGACAGAGAGCGAATATCAGAACTTGTAGGCTATATTCCGAGGAAGGCAATGGAAAACCATCTCTGAATATTCCCTGCCTTACACAACCCTGTGAAATTCACGGGGTTGACATATGTCAACAGATGTCTTAAAGGCATATACTTAAAAACAGTGTGATGTAGTGCTTTGAATGTTGGACTAGGTAACAAGGGTTCAAATCCCTACTCAACCATGGAAATTTACTGAGCAACCCTGAGAAAGTCACACTCTCAGCCATGGGAGGCACAATGACTTAAACCCTTGTGCTGGCAGGACTGCTGACCGAAAGGTTGGCAATTCAAATCTGGGGAGTGGGGTGAGCTCCCATCTGCCAGCTCTAGCTACCCTTGCGGGGACATGAGAGAAGCCTCACACAAGATGATAATACATCAAACATCTGGATGTCCCCTGGGCAACGTCCTTGCAGACAGCCAATTCTCTCACACCAGAAGCAACTTGCAGTTTCTCAAGTCACTGCTGACATGAAAAAAAGCCATAGGGGAAGGCAATGGCGCACCTTCTTTGAAATACAGTAGAGTCTCACTTATCCAAGCCTCACTTATCCAAGCTTCTGGATTATCCAAGCCATTTTTGTAGTCAATGTTTTCAATATATTGTGATATTTTGGTGCTAAATTCGTAAATACAGTAATTACTACATAGCATTACTGCATATTGAACTACCTTTTTGGTCAAATTTGTTGTATAACATGATGTTTTGGTGCTTAATTTGTAAAATCATAACCTAATTTGATGTTTAATAGGCTTTTCCTTAATCCCTCCTTATTATCCAAGATATTCGCTTATCCAAGTTTCTGCCGGCCCGTTTAGCTTGGATAAGTGAGACTCTACTGTAATATTGATAAGAAAATCCTAGGAGAGGGGTTCCAGAAGTCAGCATCAATTTAAAGACACACAACAACAATGATAAGGGAAGATGTTTTGTCACAATGGTGGGCGGGAGGGGCATCCTCAGAGATTGTGAGGTATATTGGAAACTAGGAAAGTGAGGTTTATATATCTGTGGAAGGTCCAAGGTGGAAAAAAGAACTCTTGTCTTTGGTTAACTCCTATCTTCACACATTATGAGGGGAAAACCCAAGTTTGCCAATACTTGTGCACTCCATGGGGAGCTGCTTTTAGTACTCCCAGTGTGTGTACCTGCATTTGAACAAGTCTTTTTCATATTTACATATTACATTTTGAGGGGTCTTCGTAGAACACTATGTGTATCCATTTAAATAAGGAATGGAGTGAACACTATTGGTTATTCCTAGCTAAAGTTCCAAACCAGCTTTTTACTGGGGAGTCAACATGTAGGTAAATCCCGCAGATTCAATAGGTCTACTATATTTGGGACTAACAACTGAATCTGTGGATATGGAGGCCATCTGTATAAACTAGAGTTTTCCAAACATTTCATGTTGATAGCACATTTTTTAGGCATGCATCATTTTGTGACACAGTAATTTGGTTTCACCAGCAAAGCAGAGGTTAAAACAACCCTCATAAGAAATATTGAAATGTGCATAAATTGTAATAATGAAATGTATGGGGGGGGTGCAACTTATCTCATGAAAACCTTTCATGTATATATTTAAAATATACAATTTATTGTTTATTTCACACAGACTCATAGGTTTCTCGTTATGTTTACCTGCCACACCAACACACTACAGCTGACACACTAATGTGTCAAGACACAAAGTTTGGAAAACTCTGGTAGAAATATATAACAAAATATCTTGGAGATGGAAACCAAGTCTAAACACAAAATTCATTTATGTTTCATAGCCTAAAGATACTTTGATGCACAATATTTTTATAGCCTGAAGATACTTTGATGCACAGATCCCCCGATGGTGAAGTGAGTTAAACCACTGAGCTGCTGAACTTGCTGATTGAAAGGTTGACGGTTCGAATCCAGGGAGCAGGCTAAGCTCCCGCTATTAGCCCCAGCTTTTGCCAACCTAGCAGTTTGAAAACATGCAAATGTGAGTAGATCAATAGGTATTGCTCCAACGGGAAGGTAACGGCGCTCTATTCAGTCATGCTGGCCACATGACCTTGGAGACATCTACGGACAATGCTATCTCTTTGGCTTAGAAATGGAGATGAGCACCAACTCCCAGAGGCAGACACAACTGGACTTAATGTCAGGAGAAAACTTTTACCTACTTTGATGCACAATATTTTTTCTTGATGTGGTGCTAGAAACAAAGTTTTGTACACTGAACCATCAGAAAGTAAAAGTGTCACTATTTGGTTTTTGGAGCATTTCAGAATTCCAGATAAAGAATGCTTGTCTCATATCACAACTTCTACTTACAGCTGTATTGTCTGCTAATAATTCTGTCATGTAATATTGCGACAGGCTGCAGAAGTGGGTTCATGAGCTTACTTCCAGAAAAATGGGTATAACATTGCTCACTGAAACAATGAGAGATTTCTTTGAATGAGATTGCCTAACTTTATGAGCCTTGGGAGGCAAAAGGCTATAGTAGTGAGTCTAGAAGCAGACATTACTTTAAAACAGATGCAACTCAGTGATTTCTGTTATGAATCCCACAATTTGTATTTTACTTATTTTTGTGGTGAGGACACAGTGCTTGAAGGCAAATTTAGCCAGAGTGGTACTCGAAGTGGTGCTTGGGCAATTTCTTTTGGTTTGTTGGAGAGAGAAAATGAGGAGGGGGAGATCCAGGAGGCAACATAACAGGAGGCAGAGGAGTGATGTTTGTGCACTGGCCTCACCGAGAGAGGAAGAACAAAAGCCTCCATTTTGATGATTGCACACTAAGGCCCCATCAGCTCCATTTACTAATATTCAATAGCTGAGGCCTGACAGCAGCAGCAGTGAGTAACAGCTCCCGCCAGGCTCCCAAACTTCTCCTCGGATGTGCACTTCCCAGTAGAAAAGGGGCATGAAGAAGGGGGAGAAAGAGAAAGAGAAAGAGAGCGAGAAAGAGGGGGAAGGGAGGGAAAGTAAAGGGGGAAAAAACCCTTGCTGACACGGGGCATAACTTAATTTTCACGGTGCCGGGACAGCTGTATCGTGTAATCTGCCATGGCATGCCATTAAAACTTCAATGCCTTTACTGACCCAGAAGGGAAACTCAGACCGTGGAGAGTCTTTTGAAAAGAAGTGGTGATCTTTCACGATTTATGAGCTTGTCTTAAAGAAACAGACTCCACTCACTTTATATTAATCACCCTTTTCAGGGTACATTGAAATCGGGGGTCTCTTGGCTGAAGAATGTGGAGCCCCAATACCTTGGAAATGTTTGCGCTTCCATGATAATTGTTGTTATTGTGGCTTTGATTATGATGACGTTTGATTTTTAATCCAACCTCCTTCTCCAACAAAGATATAGGGTTGCGAGGGGGGAACTGTCCCTTGCAAATCAAAGTGCAAAATCCAATTACACTGAGTCAGTTTGAATGGCTAGGATGGAGGAAGGGGGGGTTGGTAAGGAAACTTGAACATTCTTCTACATTGTATGTTTTAAAAAAGAAAAAGAACTTGGAGAAATATGAGGCGTTAATGTTTCAGACACTCATGAAAGTTGAGCTCTTTTCTGTGATCCAAGTACAAAAACAAAAGAAAAACCTTTCTGTGCTCCTTTTCTATCTATAGGTTACAGAAAAGTCTTGAAGCAACACATAAAATGAAAGCAGTGCAGGAGGGAAAACATTTATAAAAGGCTATGGAAGGCTAGATTGCTTTGTCCGTTCTTTAGGGAGAAAATATGCTTTTTGGTACCCTCAAGTCATGTTTGACTTATGGTACCTCTAAGGTGAACCTATCACAGTGTTGTCTGTGTGAGATTTGTACAAAGGGTGTTGTCATTGCCTTCCTCTGGGGCTGAGAGAGTGGATTCCAAACCCAGGTCTTCCAGTGTCCTTCCAGAGTCTAACACTCAAACCATTACATCAGACTGGTATTATCTTTGTGTGAGTATACACACACACACAAATCCCTTCTTCAACCTGGCAGGTTTAAGATGCTTTGGATCACAATTTCCACCATTCCTAGCAAACTGAGATGATGGAAAAATGTAATTCCATTTATTTGGGAGGTGCTAGGGAATGGCAATGCAGTGAGTGATCCCTTGGTATCTGCTAGGGTTTGGTTCCAGAACCCTGTATGGATATTAAAATCCGTGAATACTCAAATGTCATGGTGGTACTTATATAAAATAGCAAAATCAAAGTTTGTTTTTTGGAATCTTTTGGGGAGAGGGGTATATTTTCAAGCTGTGAATGGTGGAATCTGTGGATTGTAGATAAGGAGGGCTGACTGTACCTCTGTTCATCACCATAAGCAATCACTCATGGCCGAAAATTATTGTTTTCCAAGGTTAGTGTCTTGGTGGTGGGTCCGAAAGTACTGTGGAGGCCTATTCTGGATCCATGTAATTATTTTTATCATGTCAGAAGCGACTTGAAAACATACTGCAAGTCGCTTCTAGTCTGAGAGAATTGGTTGTCTACAGAGACGTTGCCCAGGGGATGCCTGGATGTGTTACTGGGATACTTCTCTCATGATCTGTCACATTGAGGTCATACATTTCCAGATGGAAGTGGGTCACAACAAGGATTTGCTTGCCTTGCCTTCTTATCAGTATGTTTCTTCATTTTTGCCCTCTATTTGTGCCTTTTCAAAATCCATAGTACCATTGGTGACAGCCAACCTCCAGTTACAATGCTTGAATACCAGGCCTTCCCAGTTCCCAGTGTTTATACCACATTTTAAAGGCTACCTTTAAGCCCATCTTTAAATCTCTTTTGTTGACCACTGGTATTCTGTTTCCATTCTTGTGTATACCTCTGTTAGGACCAATTAAATAGCACAAAATACTTAGCCAAGCTCTTAAGTTCTCTAGAAAAACTGAATATTACATAAATGGTTTGTGTGTGTGTACAGGCAGTTATATATTGAATATATTACTCTTTATTTTTATATTTTACCTAGTTGCCATGATTTTCATTTGCAAAGAATTAGAATCTAACCATTAGATTCAGAGGAATTTCTATGTGAAGGAACATCGTCTATCAAAGGAGGCTATTTTGGATGCAATCTTAAGTATTTAACCTCTATTTTTCAATATGCAAGCTGATAAAGTTATGCTTTCTCGCAAGTGCTGGTTTTGTTTTAATCGCTTCCTATCCCTGATAGGTTATACCAAGTAGCATTTTCTCTGTTCAGATTTCAGTGACCCCACGAGCGCAAATTTTGTGTATAAGTGATGCCAACTTAGTAGCATGTGTTGTCAGAAAGGCTCCCATGCAACTTCTAGTCATTAGGGCATAATGACACAATTCCAGATTGCTTTGCAGTGATCCTGGCTTGTGGACTGGACCTTTTGACTTCCCAGGACTGAACATCTAGCCCCTTCTTTTCTGCCCTTGTCACTGATAATACCAAAGTTCATTTGGTTAAGATGATTTCTTAATGAGATTGTTTTTTTTACAAGCAGCAATGATAATTAAAGTTCAATGCCCTGTGCCATTCATTTACATGACCTTGCAATTTCTCAGTCTCTGTGAGCATTGGTGTTAATTTTCCCTGGGAAACATGAAAGGGAGTCTCCCTGTTGTAATTTAAACCAAACAATCAACCGCATTAAGACTGTGTTAATTTCAAAGCTGTCAAGGGAGGCCCTTCACAAACTGATCCCAAACTCACCTCTTAGGAAGGTCTTTACAAAAGTCAATGTACGTGTGCACCAAACACATCTATGAAATTTCTGGGGTAAGGGTCTGAAACTAGAAGTTGTAGATGGATTTGAGGTAGCCCAAGGGTTTTCACTCTCCTGCTGGAATGTGTAATAGTTTCTTTTCTTTGAACAGCAGAGTGGTATGTTGGACCATTTTCTGTTTCCTGGGCACTTTTCTGTGAAGCTCAAGGGTCACTGTTTAAATTAAAAATACTCAAAGGGTCCCGAGAAACTAGTTCCACCTTACTTTAGGTACTTTGCCTAATTTCCAATTTAAATGTAAGTAGTGTTGCCATATTCCATTTCCTGAAATTCCTCATCTAATTGCATATAATGTACATTATGTTTGTATTCTAATTTGCTTAATTGTTCTCATTTAAATAATGATACTTATCTAATTTATTGTAAAATTATGCATTTATTGCTCCTCCCTCCCCCCTCCTATTCTGTTTCAAGTTTTATACTACTGTTTATGTTTATAGTTACAAGTGACCTGAGACAACCTGTACAGTAATGTTGAAAGCACTGGACTATGCCATTGTATATAATGGGACTTGAGCGTCCACAGACTTTGGTATTCATGGACCCATATATCTGTTTAGAATTAACCATCTGACTATGGGCCACCACTACTTTTCAAAAAGCCTAATTTTACTCTGAATTAAACCATACACAGACATGGACATTTATAGTGCAATACAAATAAAAGAATATCAACAACATTAACATATTGCCATGCTTGCAATGCCATTCTCATCATTTTTCTCTCCTCAACCCTTTCCCCCTTTTCTGTCTTCAGGTTTTCCCTGATGGCACAAAGCTACAGATACCTGAAAATACCACAGAGAGTCCTTTCAGCATCCTCACCTTTGTAGCTATGGTATGGGTTTTTGTTTTTTATAGAGTTTACATCAAAGAAGTGAATGGTATTCCTTTCTCACAGGCATGAAATTTAGTAAGACATATGAGTGAACTCTTCAAATGTCTATAACATATTCTCAAGACAAATAAATGTGCAATTAGTCCATCCAAAAGGTCATGTAGTTTCTTCAAAACTGTTTGGATCCATTTCCCCAAAATCTGAATATTCACATTAACCATCTACTGCCCCATAAGTATCTAGCCACCCACTCGTAATGCCTTTTCCTAGCTCCTCCTTTCCTCCAAGTGGCATAATGAGATGGTCACATAGAATCATAGAATCATAGAATAGTAGAGTTGGAAGAGACCTCATGGGCCATCCAGTCCAACCCCCTGCTAAGAAGCAGGAAATCGCATTCAAAGCACCCCCGACAGATGGCCATCCAGCCTCTGCTTAAAGCCTCCAAAGAAGGAGCCTCCACCACGGCCCGGGGGAGAGAGTTCGACTGCCAAACAGCCCTCACAGTGAGGAACAGCCCTCACATGTTCAAGTGGAATCTCCTTTCCTGTAGTTTGAAGCCATTGTTCCTTGTCCTAGTCTGCAGGGCAGCAGAAAACAAGCTTGCTCCCTCCTCCCTATGACTTCCCTTCACATATTTGTACATGGCTATCATGTCTCCTCTCAGCCTTCTCTTCTGCAGGCTAAACATGCCCAGCTCTTTAAGCCGCTCCTCATAGGGCTTGTTCTCCAGACCCTTAATCATTTTAGTCGCTTCGGGGAGTAGACCATTGGAGCAGTGAAATACACAGTTCCTGTACAGTTCCTCCACTGCTTGCAGGAGCAGGAGGAGTAGAGATCTCTAAACGAATTCAAGTCCCCAGGGCCAGATCAGCTACACCCAAGAGTACTGAAGGAACTAGCGGAAGTTATTTCAGAACCACTGGCAATTATCTTCGAGAGTTCTTGGAGAACGGGAGAAGTCCCAGCAGATTGGAGGAGGGCGAATGTGGTCCCTATCTTAAAGAAGGGAAAAAAGAACGACCCAAACAATTACCGTCCGGTCAGCCTCACATCAATACCAGGCAAAATTCTGGAAAAGATCATTAAGGAAGTGGTCTGCGAACACTTAGAAACAAATGTGGTCATTGCTAATAGTCAACACGGATTTACCAAAAACAAGTCATGCCAGACTAATCTGATCTCTTTTTTCGATAGAGTTACGAGTTGGGTTGATACAGGGAATGCTGTGGATGTAGCGTACCTGGATTTCAGTAAGGCCTTCGACAAAGTCCCCCACGACCTTCTGGCAAACAAACTAGTAAAATGTGGGCTAGACAAAACTACGGTTAGGTGGATCTGTAATTGGCTAAGCGAACGAACCCAAAGGGTGCTCACCAATGCGTCGTCTTCATCATGGAAAGAAGTGACAAGTGGAGTGCCGCAGGGCTCCGTCCTGGGCCCGGTTCTGTTCAACATCTTTATTAACGACTTAGACGAAGGGTTAGAAGGCACGATCATCAAGTTTGCAGACGACACAAAACTGGGAGGGATAGCTAACACTCCAGAAGACAGGAGCAGAATTCAAAACGATCTTGACAGACTAGAGAGATGGGCCAAAACTAACAAAATGAAGTTCAACAGGGACAAATGCAAGATACTTCACTTCGGCAGAAAAAATGAAAATCAAAGATACAGAATGGGGGACGCCTGGCTTGACAGCAGTGTGTGCGAAAAAGACCTTGGAGTCCTCGTGGACAACAAGTTAAACATGAGCCAACAATGTGATGCGGCAGCTAAAAAAGCCAATGGGATTCTGGCCTGCATCAATAGGGGAATAGCGTCTAGATCCAGGGAAGTTATTCTCCCCCTCTATTCTGCCTTGGTCAGACCACACCTGGAATACTGTGTCCAATTTTGGGCACCACAGTTGAAGGGAGACGTTGACAAGCTGGAAAGCGTCCAGAGGAGGGCGACTAAAATGATCAAGGGTCTGGAGAACAAGCCCTATGAGGAGCGGCTTAAAGAGCTGGGCATGTTTAGCCTGCAGAAGAGAAGGCTGAGAGGAGACATGATAGCCATGTACAAATACGTGAAGGGAAGTCATAGGGAGGAGGGAGCAAGATTGTTTTCTGCTGCCCTGCAGACTAGGACACGGAACAATGGCTTCAAACTACAGGAAAGGAGATTCCACCTGAACATCAGGAAGAACTTCCTCACTGTGAGAGCTGTTCGACAGTGGAACTCTCTCCCCGGGGCCGTGGTGGAGGCTCCTTCCTTGGAGGCTTTTAAGCAGAGGCTGGATGGCCATCTGTCGGGGGTGCTTTGAATGCGATTTCCTGCTTCTTAGCAGGGGGTTGGAGTAGATGGCCCATGTGGTCTCTTCCAACTCTACTATTCTATGATTCTATGATTCTATGATTCTATGATTCTTTCTAGAGAACCACCACAACTCATGCTCTCTTGCTTGCTTCTTCTGTACAGCTGCTCACACCACTCATTCGCCTATGTCACCAATTCTTCCTTCTCTTTCCTTACCCTATTCCAATGCAATGAACTCCTTGTTCACTTTTTATGCACTGCTGTCTCTTATTTCCTTACATCATCTTACACACTTGTGTTGCACCCCTCTCTTACTTCACATTTAAAATAGGTATATATGTACATGTGCCTTCAAGTAACCCTTCGACTTATGGCAATCCCATGAATTTCACAAGGTTTTCTTAGGCAAACAATAATCAGAGGTAGTTTTGCTAGTTCCTTCCTCTGAAATATAGCTTACAGAACTTATTGTTTATTGGTGGTCTCCCATCCAAGCATTAACTAGAGCTGATACTGCTTATCTTCCAAGATCAGATGGGATCTGCTACCTTTAGGACAGTGGTTCTCAACCTGTGGGTCCTCAGATGTGTTGGGCTTCAACTCCCAGAAATCCTAACAGCTGGTAAACTGGCTGGGATTTCTGAGAGTTGTAGACCAAAATACCTGGGGACCCACAGGCTGAGAACCACTGCTTTAGGGTATTCAGGTCCTTTAGGCAGATAATATAAACATATTCCTCAGCATTTACTAAACACAACTAATTTGCAGAACGTTTTAGTAGAATGTATTGCAACTGGTACCCAAAAACACAAATTGAAGGCACTAAAGAAACAACTATAGGAATATAATTGGTCAAGAAAAGATCATAAAGTTGTTTTCTAGTGGAAGGAAGGGCTTGAAAATATATTACATAAGTGCTATGAAGATAAATGTCCCTGAGTGTATCTTTCCATTTAGTGGTGATAATGATGATGGTAGTGGTGCATACTACAGTCTAACAACACACAAAATAGTAGGTGTGATATATAAGAGGAAGTTAAGAAATAAATGGGTAAATAAAATGGGTAAATAAAAAGTATTTACCCATTGCTTAGAGCAGTGATTCTCCACCTGCGGGTCCCCAGATATTTTGGCCTACAACTCCCAGAAATCTCAGTCAGTTTATCAGCTGTTTGGATTTCTGGGAGTTGAAGGCCAAAACATCTGGGGACCCACAGGTTGAGAACCACTGGCTTAGAGTGAGTAAGTGAGGGTGAAGTCCAAATTCTGGAATGGAGGAAGAATTCCAAGACATGAGTCCTCCTCTTCTGCATGTCCTGCGACATGGAGGTCCCTTTAATGTACTGCAATGACATTTTACACCAAAGTAGATGCATTTAACATGAATGCCTAAGTGAGGTTGTATGGGGTTTTCTATGGAATCGAGCCATCCATTTCTTGGAAGAAGACTCACACAGTCAGGCCCAGTCAGGTAGCTATAGCATTCAACCAGTGGCTTTCCAGTGTGGAAGTCATTCCATACGAAAGCAATTCCCAACTTTCTGAAGTAAATCTGGAGAGGAGATTGTTATTTTCAGATTCAGCTGCAACCACAGCTGGCCCTTACAATCTGAGAACAAAGACGATGGATGGGACGTGACAGCAAAACCAGAGCTTGGTAGCTGTGAGATTCAGGGAGTTGTAGTCCCCCAAAAATAATTTACACAGACCCTGGACATCTGCCCAGGGAGGCCTCATTTCTCTCTTCAGAAATGCAAAGGACCCATTCATGAAGTCTCAAAGTTTTGTTGCTAAATCTGGTGGAGATTTTATGGACAGTAATAAGCCAAGCAACATTCCATCAAAGAATTCATTAGCTATGCCACTTAAGCATTTCATCTGTGAAACAAACACTTATTTCATAAGTTTTCATGGTACAGTGTAGCACTGAACCAAAAATTACTAGCGAAACGGATACCCAGGAAGTGTCGGTCGCCTGAAATCTCTTCACTCGCTTCAGCATTAGGTATTAAATAACCTGAGAGACTCAAACATCTGTTCACATAACTGCTTCTCTTTGGGGCAAGCTGTTCTAGTGTAATGAGGAGTAAATAGTATACCAGGTAGTGTATATGTGCACACACACCATTTCACTTCAAACAGAGTTTTATTCCTCTGGCTGCAAAAGCATGGTTTTGACTACAAGAAACATGCTGAGGAATGTCTGGCTAGTAATAAATATTAAACGAATCTGACTTCACTCCTGTAAGACAGGGATGGGCAACTCTGGCAGGTCTGGGGACCAGTTTTCTGCCCTAAGGCCTCCAGAGGACTGCAGAGGCTGCAATGTTTGTTTGTTTTTTAAAGAAAGACTTCTTTACATAAAGGGCATTTTTGACATTAAACAATGCTGAAGATGTGAAAACCCAAGTTTTTTTTTTGGGGGGGGGGAGAAGAATTCAGAAAATAATATCAATTTTGTCCTGAAGCCTTTTCTTCCAGTAAAATATTAGATTATGGAACTTTTTCTTTTAGGATAATAAATCAAATGTCTTAAAGTATGCAACCACCATGTTATTTCTAAAAACTGTATAGCTAGGAGACTATCTCACATCATTACAATGCCTGGTTTTGCTTTCGTCTGCTTAGTTTATTTTTCAGGAATGAGTGTTTTATGACTGCTTGGAACTATGGAAGACCAGAGAAAGTAATTCCATTTTCTTTCTTTTAATAATGCTTTTATTGTGACAGTCTTGTCAATCATGTAAAATGGCAAAGAGATTCATCATAGTCCAGGTGTTTCTTATAGTCCAGGACTTTGCAGCTTTATTTGTTACAAAAATGGCAGATTCTAGGGTCCCTATTCATGTGGACCCATTTATTCCAGCACCTTCCAGTACCTCCAGTTCATGACAAAATCAGCCTATTGTACCTTCTAAGTAAGGGATACATTAGGGCTTTTACACCTGTTTTCATCCCTTATGTTTATCTGCTCCCTGGAAGAGTGTTCACAATCTCAAATTTCTGAAAGAAGCCCACCCATGCCCTGAAGGACCAGCTGAATTCAAGATCAAGGATGTATTATTGTCCTAGGATCAAGGCTAAGTTACTGGTAGTTGCACTAACTGCAGATGCTATTGAAAGCAATGGGCTTTCCTGGTGTAGTGGTTTAAGGTTTGGATTACAACTCTGGAGACCAGAGTTTGATTCTTAATTTGGCCATGGAAACCCACTGGGTCACCTTGGACAGGTCACACACTCAGCTCCTGAAAAACCCATGATGGGGTCACCTTAAAGTTGCCATAAGTTGCAAACAACTTGAAGACACTCAACAACCAAGGCCCCTTGATTTCAGTGAGAAGAAGTGCAAGTAACTTAGGATTCTTCCAGTGCACAGGGATAAATCAGTTAACAAAAGAGCTCCTTTTTACAATCATTTTTATGTCAAGCCACCTCCTTTCTTCCTTATCCTCTGTCTAGTTCCCTTGACCAGGGACCACTTGACCAGGGACCACTCTCCAACCTTAGTATCAAAAGGGTTACGAATCAGTTTTTGGTCAACCATAGACAGGGCCGGCCGGAGATATTTTTTGAGGTGAAGCGGGGGTGCTGAAAAGCGCCCCCGCCACCGGCCCCGCCTCCCGCGCCCTGGCCCCGCCCAGCGTGCCCTGGCCCCGCCTCCCACGCTGCGTGGGAGGCGGGGCCAGGGGGGCGGGGCCAGAGTTGCCCCCCCCGCCCAGCGTGCCCTGGCCCCGCCTCCCACGCAGCGTGGGAGGCGGGGCCAGGGCACGCTGGGCGGGGGGCGGGGCCAGAGCTGGCCCCGCCTCCCACGCTACTCCCGCTCGCCCGTCTGGCCTTTTCTAGCAGGCCAGACTTCAGCGGAGGTCCCTCCAGGCCGCAATCGCGGCCTGGAGGGACCTCCGCTGAAGTCTGGCCTGCTAGAAAAGGCCAGACGGGCGAGCGGGAGTAGCGTGGGAGGCGGAGCCAGCTCTGACGCCGCTCCCCCCCCGCCCAGCGTGCCCTGGCCCCGCCTCCCACGCTGCGTGGGAGGCAGGGCCAAGGCACGCTGGGCGGGGGGGGGCGGCGTCAGAGCTGGCTCCGCCTCCCACTCTACTCCCGCTCGCCCGTCAGGCCTTTTCTAGCAGGCCAGACTGCAGCGGAGGTCCCTGCAGGCCGCGATTGCGGCCTGCAGGGACCTCCGCTGAAGTCTGGCCTGCTAGAAAAGACCAGACGGGCCAGGGCGCACTGGGCGGGAGGCGGGGCACCGTCAGGGCGGTGCCCCGCCTCCCGCCCAGCCTGACGGCGCCCCCCCGGGCCTGCGCCCGAGGCGGCGGCGTCAGGTGCCTCAATAGTGGGGCCGGCCCTGACCATAGATTCGATTTGGTTATTTTGGGGTGCTGATTCAGAAAATTGCATTGGATAGACTACATCAGCTCTAGTTTCTGATACAGAACATATGTCATCCAGTAGTCACCATCCGCTCACCCTCAGAAAACTATATTTAACAATCTAGAGCTGATGTGGTCTATCCAATGCGATTGTCTGAATCAGCACCCCAAATAACCCCAGGAACAGGCCTAAAAGTGAAGACACAAAGAAAAAAATTTCCACACATGTCTGCATACCTAATTTTAGGTCTTGCGGCCCACCAGTGGGCCATGGGCCACGGGTTGGAAATCACTGGTCTAGTTGTATTATTATTGGTATATACACATGCACACACACACACACACACACACACACACACATATATACATATACACATACACACACACACACATACATACATACATACATACACACACACACATATATTTAATTGCATTGGCACTGGGAGGAATTGGAATGATGGAGGAGAGCTGGAGAAACATGCTTTCAGAGCTGGCAACATGTCAATCAATCAATAATTCCATCACAGACCAGCAACATGTTTGCAGTAAACACTGCAATAAACCTTAAGATGGGAAAGAACGTGCTTCTGAGTTAGAGAGAGTGCATAAGTACATTTCACTAATGGACTAGAGGATTTTACACTAAAACATTTTTTTAAAGAAAAGGGAATATTTTTTCCTGCTATATGCTGGAATTAAAAACAAACCCACTTGAAGTTGGGGAATATAATTTTGCAGCTGGTGCCAGGAATTGGTGGGAAAATAGTCTAGCAACAAACATGACAACCTCCCAAAATATTTGCCATACCTTGAAAAGCTTTTTTAGGCCCCTTCTATACTGCTATATAAAATACAGATTATCTGATTTAAACTGGATTATCAGGCAGTGTAGACTCATATAATCCAGTTCAAAGCAGATAATGTGGAGTATATGCTTTGATAATCTAGATTATATGCCAGTGTAGACGGAGCCTTAGTTTGGATCCAACCCTAGACATCTGTAACAATATTATTACTACATGATTAAACTTATGTGTCTTTGGAGTTGACATACTCCTCCTGGTTGAACTTTCATAATGGTCAAAAAGAAAACATTAATTCAATATATTAATTATTGTACAGAATGGGGATGAGGGATCCGAAAAGCTGGGCAAAATGGATAAAGAGAGCCAGATTTATCGGCTAGTGGAAAGGATGGAGTTAAGTCTGCATTATACCTGAGACAGGTATAATGCAGGAGCCGCGGGGCTCCTGGAGAAGATCCTGCAGCGTCTTTTCTCCTTCCCCAGCAGCGGAAAGGTTCCTAGGCTCCTTCTCCACAGAGGGCCCTGCTGGGAACTCACTTTCCCAGCAGCACTTAGAATCATAGAATCATAGAGTTGGAAGAGACCTCATGGCCATCCAGTCCAACCCCCTGCCAAGAAGCAGGATAATCGCTTTCAAAGTACCCCAACAGATGGCCATCCAGCCTTTGCTTAAAAACCTTGCATGGGGCGGGCACTGAAAAGTCTCTGAGTTCCTCTCCATGCTCTGATTGGCTGAGAATGGGCACAACTGGTGATTACAATTCCAAGTATCCTCTCTTGTGATTTGTCTTATTTTAAAAAAACATTATGGTAAAAACTTTAAATCATTCTAAAAAATCAGTAAATTGGTGAATTGTTCTGACACTTGGCAGGCCTGCAGTTGTAAATGGGGTCTACAACTAAGGTAGGTTTCATGTAGATAGGCCTTAAAATGACTAAGGATTGAGCTTT
The DNA here is from genome assembly GCF_035594765.1 of Anolis carolinensis. Taxonomy (NCBI): domain Eukaryota; kingdom Metazoa; phylum Chordata; class Lepidosauria; order Squamata; family Anolidae; genus Anolis; species Anolis carolinensis. The sequence continues at coordinate 252,070,065 of NC_085842.1, read as the reverse complement.
TAAAGTTTCCAATTGTAGCTAATGGGCCAAATCTTTGCCGAATGAAAACGGCAACAGTCTTCCTGATTCGAGTAACTTCCCAGTAAACAGAATGAGGAGTTAGCTGAAAATGGACCCCAAACAGCATGCCTTTTGGCCGAATCACACAAACCTAGTTGCTATGCTTACTTAGATATAGTTGGTGCATGTGATTGATATAATAGGCCACTCGGGTAGTGGAGTGTCTGTCTACCAGTTTTGAAGTTAATATTATCAGAGCAAACATGGAGATAGTAGATAGATAGATAGATAGATAGATAGATAGATAGATAGATAGATAGATAGATAGATAGATAGATAAATAGATAGATAGATAGATATCTGTCAGCATAATGTAGAGGTTTGAGTATTGGACTACAACTTTGGAGACCAGGGTTTGATTCACTTCTAGGTCATAGAAACTTATTAAGTGAGCTTTGGAGAGTTACACTTAGCCCCAAAAAACCATTCCTTAGGATCACATTAAGTTGGAACCTACTCGAAGACACAGAATAACAACAATCTGCAGCACAGCCAATTAAAAGTTGATGCCCCAGAGCATCATTGTGAGACTTCCTAGGTGGGACCATGTCTTGGAAGACTTCACTCTGCTCTGCTTTTGTAAATACTTATAGCTAGTTCTCGCATCCCCCATCCCCAAATCTGAATGATCACCAATAGTGGGAATTATAGTCCAAAATATCTGGAGACAACATGTTGCTTTAGGGAGCTTCCAAAGGTTGTATCCCCTATTTCAGTTAACTCCCACTATCATCTCCCATTTTCCATATTTATATGGGCACTGAACAGACTGAGGACCTTATCCCTCCTTAATTTTCCCAATTTTTTTCTCTGTTTTTGCATGCTGGCAAAATTGAGCCCCACGGAGCCCATCCCATGATGCACAGCCACTTCCAGCGGCTGATGTGGAAATCTGTCTTGTTGGGTGTTCTCCAACTCCTGATTGAAGAAAACATCAGGAAGTGGAGGACATCCGGAAGAAGATGGGGATGGCTGACCATCCCCGAAGACTGATCTGGCCAAGTTACGTCAGGTCCCCACTCCTATGGACACTTTCCCCCACTTTCCCCCCTCTTTTCCTCCTGTCCATGGGATAGAGTCCTGAGTGTGCATGTAATCACGATAGCAAGACCAGCCTCCTTCCCTACCTTTGCTCATTTGGTTGTGTGATCAATCTCTTGTTCAGCTAGGCCAGAGTCTTTGGGGAAGCTTTCACCAGTTACACCATTTTAAGTCATTTTCAAGATGCTGTAAAAGGAAGTATCCAACTTCCTAAGTGCAGTATACCTTGGGTACACATATGTAGGGTAGAAATGAGCCTTGCCATGACAAATCCTCTTCCCTTTGGTGCACATTCCTATTACCAAGGTTGACCCCCCACCCACCCACCACCCACCCTACCCCCCCCCCACCCCCACACAGGACATTGCCAACAGCTGGTTTGACACACAGTCATCTATCACCCAAGCATTGGACTCCTGGACTGTCTGTGGTCATTAAAGAACATCAGCATCCTGTTGTCAAAGGCCAGAATTGAGTCAAGCTTTACTTCATGCAAATACAGTAGTCTCACTTATCCAACACTCGCTTATCCAACGTTCTGGATTATCCAACGCATTTTTGTAGTCAATGTTTTCAATACATCATGATATTTTGGTGCTAAATTCGTAAATACAGTAATTACTACATAGCATTACTGCGTATTGAACTACTTTTTCTGTCAATTTTGTTGTATAACATGATGTTTTGGTGCTTAATTAGTAAAATCATAATGTAATTTGATGTTTAATAGGCTTTTCCTTAATCCTTCCTTATTATCCAACATATTCACTTATCCAACGTTCTGCCGGCCCGTTTATGTTGGATAAGTGAGACTCTACTGTAGTTATAAACCTATTCCTTGGCACTCTCTCTGTGTTTCTTCCTCCCAGCTGTCCTATGATCAGTCCCAGGTACAACCTGAAACTGTCACATCACCTGCAACTCCTTTCTTCTCTCACATTTTCATCTTAAAATTCTGACCTGGCAGATCTCATTACCTCATTTATTTATTTATCTAAGTGAGCCCACTCAAATACCTCTTCCATTCCTTCCTCAGTTCTGATAACATCTTGCCTAATGAAGGGCTTTGGAATCTCAAAAAAGTTCCTGTTTTCTTTACCCTTTCAAATGGATATTAGGATTTTTCTTACAGCTGCATGTTTACTTTCAGTCTTCCTTTCAATTTATCACAGCGAATTCATGATAACTTATGAACTTATGTAAGTTTAATATTTTTAATCTGATTTATAGTGTATTGTAAAATTTTTATATGTGTGTTTATTGTAAGCCGCCCTGAGTCCCCTCTTGGGTGAGAAGGGTGGGATATAAATGTTGTAATAATAATAAATAAACTCAGTTCTTACTATTTCCTCTCCTGTATCTAGCTGACTTACTAGAAATGTACTAAGCACATTCATCATGGTGGTTGTGCTGTTTTCTAACTTAAAAACAAACCCCTAAGTTTTAGGTAGAAGAAGCAGGTTTGAATATGGCATATACATACAATGCACACTGCAAAACGTAGTGGGGAGGTGGGGTGTTTTAAGTTATTTAATGTCTATACTGAAATCTGGGGGAAATTCAATAGTCCAAAATTGTGGATAGGACTTCTGCTTTATCCTGGGCAAGTCGTAACTGGAGACACTGCACTGTGCTGACAAAATCCCTCTCCCTTTTTTCCAGAAGGAACCCTGATTTGTAGACAGCTTCTGCTGTGAAAGTGAGAGGCTTCCACATTTTATATGATCATGTTTTTCACTTTTTGCCTGTTTGTTCTTTACTATTATAAAGTGCTACTAAGCATTATTAAATTCTAACAGTAATAGCGATCATGCAAAGCAGTAAATATTTAGCTGTTGTGTTGCTCTCCCCCACCCCCCATGCTTTAAAGAGAAGCACACAAATACAGTACTGTTCTGATATATACTTAATTTTACAGATCTCCTGCTGTACTTTCTGACTAACGGTCCGTTATTTGTTCAGAAAGATTTTATGGTGCTCGTAAAATCTCAATTACAGTTTTAAAATAACTCATAGGTTTTTTTGTAATGTGATGCTGCCATCTCAGTTCCCAGAGGATATATTAAATTCAAGTAGCAATAACAAATCATTTAAGCAATAAATAAATAACCTGAGAGACCAAGAGTTGTTAAGAGTTAATAGTCTCCCGTACACTCAATAGAGTCTGAGACACTACTCTATTAAAGTGACCCCTGGGGCCATGGGCCAAATTGCACCCAGTTGCTTTGTGGAAGGTATTCATCCCTCGCACATTCATTTCCTTCTTTATGTTGTCTCTTTTCATCAGGGAAGGCCCTCTGCAGTCCCTGGGTCCAGAGAACAATTACGGTACAGTCTTGGAGAAAAGAAAGAAAACTGGGGTCATAAATATGTTAAATGGGTGCGTGGGTTTAAGTGGCTTTGTAAAATAAACACGAAGGAACCCTCAGACTAATTAATGAATATGAAGCAGCATGATAGGAATGTTTTAAGAGAAAATTCACAGATCCCCCCCCCATATTCTTAAGAAGATGAATTCCTCCTCCTCCTCCTCCTCCTCCTCCTCCTCCTCCTCCTCTTCCTCCTCTTCTCTTTCAAAAAATACGTTGTCACATACATTCATCAAATAACATTTATGTAAAAGCCTGTGGCATGTATTCATAGGGTGGGGCAGTTGCCATCTGAAATGTATTCGCTTTTTTTTCACACAGGTGTACCCATATTATGCAATTATAGCAGTTTGAGCCTCTCTTTAATAGTTCTGGAATTCTAGAATTTGTAGTTTTGTGAGACATCATTAATTTCCCTAGTAGGTATGGCATTGGAAACATTCCAAGTGCCTCCACAAAACTACAAATCCCAAGATTCTATAAAATGGGAGTTGGGGCCATAGAAATAAGATCTGACTACTGCAATTGTGCAGAGTGGATCCCCTCTTCCAGTCAACTATGTAGCTGTGTGAGAGAAAGAGAGCACATATGTATGCATGAGTAGAATTGGAATGAAAATATAAAGTAGGAAAGCAATGTCTGAAAGTCAGTGAAGGAATAGCATTTGCCCTGAATATCAAAGCAATTTAGTGACTATTCTCAAGGCACCTAATTGGAAGCAAACAGCACTGAGCTCTGTGGGATTTGCTCATGGGGAAACACATTTAGATTTGTACTTCCTAAGCACCATATTTCTGCAATACTTGCAGTGTTCTGACTTGCAATGTTCACATGATGGTCCTCATGAGAGTTTCTTATTGAAAATGTATTATGATATGTTGTGTCTCTTCAAGTCATTTTTGCTTATGGTGACCCAAAGGTGAACCTATCACAAAGGGTTTTTTGACAGAATTTATTCAGAGCAGGGTTGTTTTTGTTTCCCTCTGAGGCTGAGAGAGGGTGATGTGACGTCCCAAGGTTACCCAGTGGGTTTCCATGTCTTAGCAGAGATTTGAGCCCTGGTCTCCTAGTCCAATGTTCTACCCACTGCACCATGTTGGTTTTCACATTATGGAAGTTATTGTTGTCTTTTCCAACATCATAACACTCAGGTAAACTCATCACAGGTGTTTCTGGGTTTCAAAGTATGTGACTTGCCCAGGGTCACCTGGTGAATTTTCATAGCTGTGTAGAGATTCAAACCCAGCACCCAGAGTCGGAGTCCAACACTCAAACCACTACACCATGCTGAAAGCAGGCTCATGTGTGTTCACATAGAGCATTATCAAAATAGTTGCATTTGCCACCAGAATAGATAACAATGGCTGCAACTTGGATAGCTTTAAAGGGGAGTAGACAAATATATGGAAGATAAAGCTGCCCTGCTTGTAGGCATTCCACAGATATATGGTTGGTCATACTGGAAACAGAATGCTAGAATAAAACAGTTTTTGGTTTAAACTTGTCCACTTTTCTTAGGGCCTTTCCAGATAGACCCTATATCCCAGGATCTGATCCCATTAAACTGGATTATATGAGTCCCCACTGCCAGATAATCTGGGATAAACAGAAAACCTGGGATATAGGACCTGTCGGAAGGGCCATAAGAGACTTATGTAAATGTCACCATAGTCATGTTAATTTTTTGTTTAGTCCAGCATTTAGATAACTTGTTCTCCTGATAATGTATCCTAGCATGGCCACCTGTGGATCATCAAATAAAGAGGACAAGACAGAACATAGGGAATTTTTAGAAATAACTGTTATACTTTGAAACGAAATACAATAGGTCTCAGCATAATGGGGAAGGCTGTGGCCAGGGGTACCGTTTGTCTAGAATCCTAGAGTTAGAAGAGACCGCAAGAGTCATTCAGGCCAGCCCCATTCTGCCATGCAATAACACACAATCAAAGCACTCCAGAAAGAAGGTCATCCAGCTGCTGCTTTAAAACATTCAGAGATTCCACCAGTCTCCAAGGAAACAAATTCCACTGTTGAACAGCTTTTACCACCAGGAAGTTTTCCTAATGTTTTGGTGGAATCTCTTTTCCTGCAGTTGAAATTTGTGACTGCATTATGTCCTAGTCTAGAAAACAAGCTTACCCCTCTTCAATACGACACCCTTCTAAATATTTAAACAAAGCTACCATGTCTTCTGTTAGCCTTCTTTTCTCCAAACTAAACATAACCAGCTCCCTAAGCCACTCCTCATAGGGCTTGGCTTTCAGACCTTTGACCATTTTGGTTGCCCTTCTCTGGACACATTCCAGCTTGTCAATATTATTTCTTGAATTACGGTGCCCAGAGCTGAACACAGTATTTCAGATGAGATCTGACCAAAGCAGAATCGAGTGGGAATAGTACTTCCCTAGGCACGATGCCCCTATTGATGCAGCCTAGAGTCACATTGGGTTTTTTTAGCTGCCCTAAACAGTTTGCTGCTCAGATTTTAACTGTTGCAGGATGTTTGTTTGTTGTAATGTTTTGAGTGTTGGACTTCACATCATTTCAGACATATGGTGACCCTAAGGGGACATCAGGGGATTTGATGGATGGCTTTAAAACAACCTGAAGCTTCTGCTTATTGCTCTTCATCATTATACTTGATGAGTACTCTTTTTTGTTATGGTTCATATAGCCCCATATCATTCATCTGGACATGGACTAGAAAGCTCTTGAGACAGAAGACACTGTCAAAACGAAAGCTTTCCGCTGTACAGTACGACATCTGTTCAACTGACATAACATTCCTCTGTCATTCACAGTTCCTTCCACACTCTGAACTCTGACAGAAAGTTAGAAGAAGGGAAACAACCACATGATCCCTAGAGCTAGATGTCAGTAGACAGGGTCAAAAGCCAGCACAAAATGGCAGCTAAGGCACAGATAAAATAATATAGACCCCGGGGATGTAGTGATGTGAGGCAGGCAGCTAGCAAAGTGAGCACACACTGAAAGGCATTCTTATGCATTGGCAATTTTGCATTTCGCAAGATTCTACTATATTTTACTATCAGAAGCCTAAATTCTAGTTCTAAATGACCATTCTAGAAATCAGAGGACTGAACAAAATTTCATTTGGGAGGACATTGTTCCAAATAAAAACTCTAGCCTCTTATATGACATTTTTGTTCAGTCCCCAAAACTCTAGTATTGCTGTTGAACATTCAACAACTATAGTTTAGGCATCAAGAATATACTGCAAATGACTATAGTAGAATACTGCAAAATCAACTTACTAAAAATTGCTAATGCACAAGGATATCTTTCTGTGCATGCACACTTTGCTATCTTCAGGACTCACCTGTGACGCATTCTCAATTGTGGCACGTTTACTCCCATCATGTGCTTCATCAGAGAAAAGCAAATCTTAGCTTTTGAAAGTACATTTTTAAAAGATGTTCATGTGGGAAAGTTAATCTGCAATATGACTTATGGCCTCATGAAATGGGTAGGGGGAAAGCAGGAGAAAGTGGGGGACAGTGGAACGAAACATCTTACTCTTCTGTCTTTCAACCAGGTTCATCTGCTGCCATCCCACATCTTTTCCCCTATCAGGTGTGTCTTTCCCCCATGTTTGTCTACTTTGTGACATTACTGACTCCTCCAAAGGCATTCTGGGCTTCATTTCTCCATTCTGTCAAAATGGAGCCCCATAGACTTCTGCTGAAAGTTGCCCTGGGTCATGTGATGGGTTCCATTTCAGCAGTGTGGAGAAATGGGGAGAAGACGCAGAGAAGACTGCATTTTAAAAAGTCCTTACACAATATGCATTGGCTTCCTAATCACAGTTGTGTAGCTAACATATCTATTTTGCATGTGGAACTTTGTTAAATTGATTTGTGTTTTTGGAAGCTTCAGCATGTGCTTTCTAATTAAAATGCATTAATGATGGGCTGTTTTTTTGTTATTACTCTTGGAGACTTTTACCAAAGAAACCTCCTTTAATAGTGGCCTCTGCCTACCGGATCTTTGGCCCTGTTTCTGAGAAATTTGTTTCACAACACCTTGGCGGACCCTGGTCTTCAAGCATTTGCTGCATTTTAATCTTTCCAGTATAGATATCTTTTAAAATTTAGGGAAGCTGTTGCCAAGTGTTTGATTGCCAAGGATTCCTTTTTAATGAATAGGTGTTCTGCTTTATCAGGACCGGCCCGAGGAAATTTTTTTGCGCCCCCTCCCCTGCGCCGCAGGAGGCATGGCCAGGACTGGCCCCGCCCCCCACGCCCTAACCCCGCCTCCAACGCCGGGCGGCCACACCTCCCGCAGCGCGGGCGGCATGGGAGGCGGGGCCAGGGTGCGCGGCGTGGGAGGCGGGGCCAAACGTGGCCCCGCCTCCTGCGGGGCGCGCCCTGGCGCAGCCAAGCTACGGCAGGAGTTCTTCCAGGCCGCAGCCTGAAAGGACTCCTGCTGCAGTGGGCGCGCGCCGTGGGAGGCGTGGCTGGTCCTGCCTCCCGCGGGGTGCGCCCTGGCGCAGCCAAGCTGCAGCAGGATTTCTTCCAGGCCGCAGCTCCCAGAGCTGGCCATGCCTCCACGTCACATGGCCCCGCCTCCGCCAGGTGTGGCCCCGCCTCCCAGGGGTTCAATAGCGCCCCTGGGAAGGTGGCGCCCAACGCGGGGGCGTGGCCAGCATGCCGTGTTGGGCCGGGCCTGTGCTTTATTAATCTCTAAACTCTTTTGTGTATTTTCATTTAGTTGTGTTTTAACATCATAATTTATGTGGTTTGTTGTGCTTTCCCCCCTATATTTTTCAAGTGGTAATAGATGACACATGAAAGCCTTTAGGGCCCCAAAGTGTAGTCCTTGAAGATCTGCTAAATCCCTTTAAAGGTTCCAGACATCCCAAAATACTTCGTATTTTCAGGAGGGTTGGTCAACACCCCCCTGCAAAGTTGTTTGTAACCCTACATTCACTATATGTACGTCAAGAGCATGTGAGTGTTGTGGGAGAGCCAAATATAAACTGGATATAAACCCAAAAAAGCATAGTTCACAATAGCAAGAAATGCAGCTGCCTCGAATCTTAGTTTTGGAAAAATAAAAATCAGAAGAAGAGCAGTAGCTACTGAAATCAATCCTAAGGTGAGCTTGATGAAAAAGTCAAGTCTGCCAATGATAATTAAATGTCAGCTGGTGTTGAGAACTATGCAGCTTAGAATCTGTGACTATAAGGGTCCAGTTCTACGTCCCATTTAGACAGGCCTGTGACAGATACAGAGGAAGGCTTGGATGAAGAATGTCCTGCCAACACAAGCTAGGATAGCTTTTAAAGTCTCAAGTCTTTTACGACAGAGGAAGGGAAAATTAGGTCCTCCTGATATTGTGCTGGCAAGTACTGATGAAATAGCAGTCCAAAAATATTTGAAAGGCCACATGTTTTCCTTCCTCAATTTAGACAAAGGATGGGATTTCTAACAAAATATGTCTGAGTTATTAACAATAAGTACATAGTGCCAAAAGCCTTTGTTATTTAATTCTTCCTTCATGTGGGGAGCCATCATGGTCTGGTGATTTGAGCACTGAATGACAATTATGGAGATCAGAGTTCGAATCCCCACTTGGCCATGGAAACCTGCTGGATAACTTTGGCCAAATCACACTCCTTCAGCCTCAGAGGACAGCAAAAACAACCCCCTCTGAACAAATATTACCAAGAAAACCCCATGATAGACTTGCCTTAGGGCTGGTGTAAGTTAAAAATTACATGAAGGCACCACCATCATCAGATATGGCCCAGAAGACATGGCTTAGGGTAGTGTGTTGAGTGAAAAATAGTCTGCTCAGGCTCAAAAGCATCTAAGAAATTTCCAGGTGAGGAAAAATCAGATTTTACCTATGAGGAGTGGAGAGTCATACAAAACCACTTGTTCTGTTGAAACTGCAAATTTTTCCCAGGAACATAGAGGAACACACCAATTCATGCTTTTTCAAAATGGACTGGGTTCCAGTACAAACATACAAAAAAAACCCAGATCTTTTGGCCTACAACTCCCAGAAATCCCAGCCAGTTTACCAGCTGTTAGGATTTCTGAGAGTTGAAGGCCAAAAACAACTGGGGACCCCAGGTTGAGAACCACTGCTCTAGTATGAACTGGAAAGTTCCTATCCAAGGTACTGAACCATACCTCCAAAATAGATACCTTGGCTTTTTGTTCTGAAATTGAAAATTGAAAATTGAATGGATCTACCACCCCAATGACATGGAATCATTAGACACCCCTGCCAAAAATATCTGGCACAGGTACTTATTTATCTTGCTCAGTACTCAAAATGTTCAGCAATTGTCAGGCTCTGCAGGGAGATATATTATGACATTCGGAGGAAATATGAACCTATGGTTGAAAGCAAACCTAATAGCCACTTCCCCTTCCCTGATGAGATATAATTTTTAAAATATTTCTGAAAGCTGATAAAAGTTCTGGATACCAAGTAAAATAATAAACAAGCAATAACAGATGGTTCTGCTCAAACAATGCAGTGCTAACTCAAAGACAGGGTAGCAAAATGGGATTCGAGTTATGTACCCTTATGCCTAAATACCATAAAGGTACCAGATCACATCTGATCTTGGAAGCCAAGCAGATTCATTCCTGGTTAGTCATTGGCCTCAACTGAATATCAGGTCCTGTAAGTTATATTGCAGAGGAAGGAAGTGAGCAAAGCACCTTTGCCTAATCATTGATTAAGATATTCCAATGAAATTCATGAGATCTCCATAAATCAACAGTTGTCTTAAGGGCATATACAGTGTTCCCCAGGACCACCCGCAATAAGTGAAAATCTGCAAAGTAGGGACACTATATTTATTTTAATATGTATACATTATTTTAGTAATTCTACACTATTTTAAGTCTGTATCAACCAATCGTGTGTTGATAAATTGCCTCCTTCTCCTCCTGTTGCCGCTTGGGCTCCTTTTCTCTTCCTTTGGCTTCTCCTTCCTCCCTTACCTAGGCTGTAAACTGTAAATTTTTATGATTTATAATCGTCTTTTAGAGTTTATTGAAAAACCACAAAACAGCAAATCTGCAAAAAGTGAATCGTGAAGTAGTGAGGGAACACTGTACACACATAGGCATAGGCCTCTCTTGCCAATCCCAGAGACATACATAATAGAGCAATCTGCCAGCAAGACTGTTCTACTGGCTAAAACCAACTGCCAGAACAAACAAAAACAGGCTAGAAAAGACGTGGGAAGACAGGAAGGAACAGAATCACAACACATTTAAACAACCTCCAAAATTTGGAGCAGAATGAGGTTAGTTATAACTGACTTCCAACATCCAGGAATTTGGATTTGGCAAAGGAATGGGCTTTAGCATGGCTTCATCTTGCCTAGTTTTGGCACAGTTGGCCCTGGTTTATCTATGTTATATAGTGAGTGTTTGAGTCTTTTTTCACACCTAGAAACAATGAAGCAGCATTCGCCCCTGTATCAATGTAGCAAGTATTTTTTTAAAAAGCTCTGATCTACCTATACTGCACAAGGACTTTTTTTTGTGCCTTCTTGCTGTACTTGGTTTCTTCCTTTTCACCTTACTCTATCTGTAGAAGAGAAGAGGGGATAAACATTCAGCCAAACTATGAATGTAGATAGTATATATTACATGGTGTGTGCGCTACATAAATAGCAGCCAAATGTTAGATGAGGTGCTGAGCAATCTTGAACTGTGTAGATTGAGGAGAAAAAAATTCAAGCGTCCTTTTAAACAACACACTGATAAAACTATGGTCTAAACACAACTGTTAATCCTGATTGGAGTAGAACCACTGACTCATTTGGGTTTATCTATGTACCTACTCCCCATTCAAGAATAGCTTTAGAATAGATGGAAATAACCGACAGGATTATGGTTTATGATTCTGCTGACCACATCCTAACTTGCTAAAAGAATGGGCACATTGAATAGTTACTTTCAAATTCTGACTAAAATCTAGAGTGGATTTACTATCCCTTTGACAAGGAAACCACCAGCTATCACTGTCCGTGGTTGGTATTTGCAGGGGGAAATGTGCACATTTTTGATTGAGATACAAAGCTATCCTTTGCCAAAGTGGTATGGGGCCCTTATCTTCCATTTTTCATATAAAAAAGGAATCTTTCCAAAATATTGATGCTTTTTCAGTGCAAAATGGAGCAAAATTGTTTCCGTAATTGAAAACAGTGGTGCCATTACATCTTACTACAACAAGCAAAGAATAATAATTACCTCCTTTTGTGACAGGGAAGAACAGAAGAAATATCTCCAGATGTTTGGAGACTGATAGTCAGAGATTATAGGAAATGAGCTCAAATCATTTCCGTCCACCCTCCCCAGCTATGGTGTATGTTGTACACCAATTCATTTGTCTTCAGCAGCATCCTGTCCTTAATCACAATCAAAGCCCACAACTCAGTTGTTACTGGTAATTCTGATTAGATACCTAAAATCAATGAGTAGCTAATATGGTGCCGGCCAAAGTACATTAAAAAGTGTTTTGGTTTTTTTTCAGTTATTTATGGCATGTTGACAGGAGAAGTAGGTACTGAAAGTCAATAGTTCTCAACATTTGTCCCTTCAGATGTCATGCTGTTTGGGACTTGAACCACTATGCCAAGATGACAAATGTGGAAGGATGCATTATTGAATCTTAGTTTATGAGGAAACCTGGCAGGACAAACATGTTTTCAGTGTGCTGCCAGACAAATGATTACAAAAAGGGTTGTGGAAATATGTGAGCATCCAGGTATTATATGTCTGCAAGCCCTATCGCTGTAGACAGCAGCCCACTATGACTGAAGTTTCAGTCAGACAATATCTGAATGATTGTATATTCATCATCTCTGGTTTGTACATTCCAGTTTATTATTTTGCATCCCATTTATCTTTAGTGTCTTCATGTAGGAAACTATAAATGTTATGCTTACTGCATTACATTATTCTTACACACTAAAATGCATTTAACTTAGTTATGTCCTATCACATTTCATTTCAATGAGTTTATTGTACTAGCCCAAAACCATGGCAACTACATTTAAAATGGACGAAGCATATTACAAGAATATACAAAATGCAACAACATGATACTAAAAGAGAGTCAACAGTGTCAGTTATTCTCACATGTTACAATGTATATAACTTTATAGTATCTTCTATGTTCCTGAGTCAAGAACCTGGAAGGCATAATTGCAAATCTCATGTATATCTCTACATTAGAATTAATGCAGATTGCTACTGCTTTAACTGCCATGGTTCATCTTACTACAACAAGCAAAGAATAATAATTATCTCCTTTTGTGACAGGGAAGAACAGAAGAAATATCTCCAGATGTTTGGAGATTATAGGAAATGAGCTCAAATTATTTCCTTCCACCCTCCCCAGCTACGGTGTATGTTTTATACAGATTCATTTGTTTTCAGCATTATCCTGTCGTTAGTCACAATCAAATTCCGCAATTCAGTTGTTAATTCTGATTAGATACCTAGAGTCAATGAGTTGCTAATACGGTGCAAGCCAAAGTGCATTAAAAAGTGGCTTCATGGGAGCTGTAGTTTTAAAAGGCCTTTACTGCCAAATAGTGGCGGTGCTTCACCAAATTACAAATCCCATGATTTCATAGCATTGAGCCATAGCAGCAGTGGTGTCAAAGTGTATTAATTCTACAATGTAGAGCCACCCCTTTTCACAACAAGCGTCTATAGCAGAGCTTTCCAAACATTTCATGTTGGTGAAACACTTTTTTAAAACACGCATCATTTATCAATACAGTAATTCAGTTTTACTAGCAAATCGGAGGTTAGACCAACCCCTTATAAGAGATATAGACATGTACATAAATTGTAATAATAACATGTATGGGGACACCTTATTTCACAAAGGTTCGGGTTTTTTGTTACGTTTGCCTGACACACCTACACACTGCAGCTAACACACTAATGTGGCATGACACATAGTTTGGAAAGGTCTGCTCTGTAGTTTAGAAAGAAATTGACATGAGGTCTATGTGAAAGTGGATATGTTGGAAACCAGTTATATATGAGAAACAAAACTTGAGAAGTTTTTTTTAAGGGTAGGGTATATGACAATAACGAAGAATCCTGTAGAAAAATTTAAAAACATTTAATGAGATACTAACCCTTGCACAAGCTATCTAATGGTGTTAGTGAGGCAGAAAGTTCATATAAAGCATTTTAAGTTCATCACATCTAGATGTGAAGCAGAAAAATATCTAGTTCATCTATCCAGTGAAGGTCAGGCTGTTCACTCCGTTCTGGGGCCCTCTCACATTACACAATGATAGCAACTTGATTCTACTTTAACTGTCATGGATGCATCCCATTGAATCCTGGAGTTGGTGGTTTGGTTAAGAAAACTTTTGAAAACCAACTAGAACAATACAGAACAGAATTCTTCTGGTGCACCACACTGATGCAGTTTTGCTAGGATAGGCAATGATAGCAGGAGGAAAAGTCCATGGGTGGAGCAACCATGAAGGAAGTCAGGAATCAGTCTCTGCCCACTACTGGTAGATTTTGCCTACAATATTGCATGATGCTGGAAAAGTACGAACTCTTGAGTAGAAAATGAACAAGATTCGAGCCATAGTAATATCCACCAGCAAAGTCTGATCTTCCAATTGGATTTTCCATTATTACAACTCTCTGATTTTCTGATAAATACTTCCTGACGTTTACCTTTAAAGTAGATGTTTTAAATCTTTAAGTGTGTACTTCAAAATGATAACACATAATAAGACCTATTCACTTATTTGGTTATGTTGAAGCAAAATTTCATTGCATTCTTCAAGTTGGAGAAACGAGTTTGCACAAGAAAACTTCCATGATGCAAGGAGATTCACCAAAGGATTGAAAACCCCAATCTCTCAATCATATGGAAACCGTCCACGTAGAGCAAAAACTCTTCTATGCAGATGTGTCATTGGTCTCAAAGACTACAGGTATAGCATGTTCTCCTTGCTGTTTGTTCATTCCGTACTTCTGACATAAATTAATAGAGCAAATACAACCATTGCATGGAACCCACGGTGTCTGACATGAATAGAGTGAATACAACCATTGTATGGAGCCCCCGGTGGTGCAATGGGTTAAATCCTTGTGCTGGCAGGACTGCTGGCTTGAAGCTTGGGATGCTGACCTAAAGGTTGCCGGTTTGAATCCGGGGAGAGTGCAGATGAGCTCCCTCTGTCAGCTCTGGCTCCCCATGTGGGGACATGAGAGAAGCCTCCCATAAGGATGACAAAAACGTCAAACATCTGGGCATCCCCTGGGCAACATCCTTGCAGACAGCCAATTCTCTCACATCAGAAGCAACTTGCAGTTTCTCAAGTAGCTCCTGACATGAAAAAAACCTATTGTATTTCAGACAAGTTATTATTATTTTTTTGCAGAAAATTTCCAGAATTCCCCATACCAGAATGGCCACAGCCACGTTCTGACCTAACCTACCAAGCACAGGAAACGGGGTTGATTTTAATTCAGATTCTCAAGTGGATTCTTAAGAGTGAGCATAAAGTGAGACACAGCCTACTAGACAACCCTATTCACACAGCATTACCCCCTTTGATCCCCTCTCAAAGATCCCACAAGCATTTTCAATGAAGGAGTTTCAACTGTCTCTTTTCATGAAAGAGAATGCAGAAGAGGAAAAATCTGTAAATGCATTTTAAAAGGACCAAAGTCAAGTTTCCACAACGGCATTTTTATTGTTTCTGTGGAAGTTGCTATAATACAAAACTTTTGGCACGATTTGCACCATCACAGTTTCAAGGAATGTTAGAAACGAAGGCTGTCTCCACTTTTCCCTGTTAAGACTGTCAGAATAGTAAATCAAGCATTTGGTGAGAGAGGGTGGATGTTTTTAAGAAACCTTGAATGTGTCTCATATGGCATTTGTAAAAATATCATCTGGTATTATTTAACTCAGACGCAGATGCCTGTATCAGGGTTTAAGCAAAATGGAAAAGTGGGCAATTCATTTCAGAGCAGAGAATCTTGCTACATTTTCTCTTCATTCCAGCTGGCTTTATTGTTTGCTCAGAATTGCTGCCTTTATTTTTAAAAACAATTCTCGTCTATTTTTTTCTGTATCTGCAAACCTATCTCTCTTTTTGCACTCAGACTTCGAGTACTTTCCTTACTTAATTAAGTTAATTTGTCATATGTTTGTGGCAATGGAGAATGTCAAAGTCACAAAAGGTTAGAATTTAGTTTAAAACCAAGAGCCCTGTGTGGCCATCTTGACTTGAGGCAAAAGAGAAAGGAGAAAAGAAAGAAAGAAAGATAGAAAGATAAGGGACAAGACTGAATGCATGTTTATGCCTGATAGACCATCTTGTTTTTTTTCTGAAAAAGATCTATCTGTCAAACTCAAAGAAAAATAGACTCCCTGTCTAATACTTCTCCAGGCTTTTGAATTATCTTTAGCAGTTGCCTTTTCACTGAACTGTGAGACAACTTAATTCGATATTTCTCTTTCTGGATATCCTAAGCCCTTGACACATTTCATTACTCTGTGAAATGATTATAGGTATCTGTTAATTTGCTGGAGGACTTAGTAAACATTTCCTGCAAAGCGTTTTTAAAAGAGCCGGTAGTTCGCAAAGAAGAGGAAGCTGGCTGTATCCCTTTGTTTATTTACCTAGCACTTAGAGAGGGCCACTTCTGTATCTTGCCTAAAAAGAAATATTTTAAGCAAACCATAAAACCGAGCCTGACCTTTTCACGAGCATGCCATAAATCATTGTTAAAGTGAGGGCGAAAACTCTGCAAGAGGTCAGAGGTGGGAGAGAGGTCATCCCAAAGAAGGGGACAGTGTGAAAAACTACAGTGGGAGGAGCTTTGCCAAGGATAAAAGAAGGAGGGGAATGCCAGCTGTGGAGAAGCAAAAGCCGCAAGACGTCTGCAGCTCTCAAGGAGGAAACAATGCAGCAACTCCAAGATCAGGATATGTTAGGCATCCCTGAGCCATCTGAACAGTAACAGATACGATGATGGTGGTGATGGTGATGATGATAATTATTATTATTTAGCCACCTCTCTTCAAGGCTCCAGGCAAAGTCCAACACAGTTAAAATACTCAATTAAAAACAAGACTATTAAAACACATATATTAAAAGGCAGACATAAGATTAAAACAGATTTCAATAATTTGTACCTATAAAATGCAAGTTCAAATTCATAGATTAGCATTAACTGGATAGACCTGAGAGAAGAGATGGATCTTTGAGTCTTGAATGATGACAGGTCATATGCAGTTGGATTTCTTCTGCCAGTCTAGGAGCAGCTGATTAAAAGGTCCTTGGGGTGATGGTTACCAGTGGGTTCTGGTTGTCCTGGACCTAAGTGTACAGGGAGGATGGTATGGGAGAAGGTAATCCTGAAGGTAACCAAAACCCAAACCATGCAGGGCTTAAAAGGGAATAACAAAAACTTTGTATTCCCACTCCATGTAGACATCTGTATTTTCTTTGCTCCATTTGAAAAAGCAGACACCGAAGATGCCTGTTGAAAACATTAAATTCAGTATGACCCCCTTATGCATGTACTCAATATCCATGGTTTCACTTATCTGTGCTCCAAAAATTATTTCCCCCTGGAAGTGTTTCTTGATTTTTCAAGGTGCTGCACTGTGATTCTGTGATACGCTTCTAGCCCAAGAATAGACAAAACATGGTGTTCACTGTTATCCATGGGTTTGGGTCTCCAGGAGAAATGTATTCCCTGTGAATACAATAATCATACTGTGTTACATTAGAGGAAGCTTAATTGTTGTGAAATTGCTCACTTTATTAGTCATGAGGACATGTTTACATAACCTTAGGAAAAAAGCATTTATGTCTTAATTATGAAGATAAATTATTGCAATCTTTACAAAATAGTTTCCTCATTTTCAGTGGGTCAGCATCTGCATAACTTCCTTCAGTGTGTCTTCCTTGGGGCATTCCATAGGGCCAACTATAATGGAAAGTTGTTAATATAGCTACAGTTTTTATATACAGATTTGTATACACACATACACATATACAATACCACAAATTGCATAATATGATACTTGTGCAGTGCCAAAAGTTTATCGATCTATCTGGGATTTGATTGCATGAGTCTTCTGCCTAAGCTGCTCAGTAGTGTAGCTGCATTTAGTTGAAATCTTAGAACTCTATTTTAAAATGAAAAGGTCCTAATCTGTATCTCTGGTAATGGCAGTTTATCTCTCTATAAAGCGTTTACTCTCTGAACTCGCCTAAGAACAGCCCTTTCTTTAGGGTTTCTCAATCCACTACATCAAACCAATAATACACTGGGGTTACATGGACAGAAAAAACATTTTCTTCAAAAAACGTTCCCAGTGTATTGAACATAAGATGCAATATGGAAAGTCAACAGCCAATAACAACCTCATCAGACGGGTGGTTTTCCGCATCTCTGCATACCGTCAGCACACTGATGGATCAGAGTCTGTCAAAGCCCAACAAATAATGCTGGGCTACTTCCAGCGGGGCTCTGTTGGGCTTCATGCCGGCAGCATGCAGAGATGGAGTGACTACCCAACTCCTCATAGCACGAAACGAAGCTACTTTCAGAAGCTGTCTTCAAAATATACACTCGGCACATATCAAATGCTATCTCTGACAACCACAGTCACAATGGGACATAGGCTTTCTGAGCAAATGGAAATATTGCATGACGACTGTAATATCCTGTCGGTTTCCCATAAGGCACGAGAGTGGGCATGGAGATTATGGGATAAATCACTCTTTCTGTTGAGCCTCAACGTTTCATAATACAATAAGTTTACAGGGGAATTTGTCATCCAACGAGAGGGATGGGAAATTATCTGTTTGACATTTGCTATTTTGAACCAAGCAAGTCCAATGCCATTGGGAGCAGCACAGGATCCATTTTGCTAACTCCAGCATTTTAGAGTGAGAGAATGCTCATTCTCAAATCTAGGAAGTTCTGGGTGTTTCTCCAATAGAGGATATAGACTTTGTAGAAGAGGTATGCTTTTCAGAGCCAAAACATTGCAGGGAGTGCGTGTGCACGTGTGCATTACGTTGAAGCTTTAGAGTGAATAAATCAAGTTCATTTAGACTTCACATGATATATGTATTTATGTATAGACATGTACAGGAGTTGTCTTTCATAAAACACTTCTGTAAATCAACATTTTTATCACGCACATTCCTATGTCAATATTAACCTTCCAGCTAATCCTTACTCAAATATGCACATGATAAATTGGTTTGTGGAGGGATAATGAAAGGTGTATGAAAAATGTAATTCTGCTCTGCTTTCTTTGTTTCTTTAAGTAGAGAATTGTTGCAATCCCCACCACCACCAAAGAGATAGTCTCTTACTTAAAACTAACAAGGTATTTTTAATTGTGTGTGTACGTATGGTTTTGTGGAGTCAGACCATCAGATGCAGTGAATGTACCCTTCAATTTTGATATCTGCCATGAAGTCCATGAAATGTATGATGGATGAAACTTGTTATCCTTAAATTGTTATTACTTGTTAAATTGTTATTACTTGTTATACGACTCCAATATCTTTTTCACATGTACTGCTGTTGAGTCAGGCATCTCGCATTCTGTATCTGGAAATGTATTTGGAAATGATTTAGCCATCAAAAGGCAGATGGTCACAGAAATGACTCAGTTCTAGAGTTCTGCAGTTCTTTTGATAAAAAAGAAGAATAGGGACAATGAGGAGGTTTGGAGGAGTTTAGGTCAAGCTGGCGTGCTAAGCTAAAAGCACAAGCAGCTTTTAGAAAGTGCTTTAAACCAGAACATGCAATAGGAAGAGTGGCTATCCAGGTATGTCCTGAGAATGGATTTGCAATACCAGAACCTGATAGCACCTTGTGAGGCAATGATCTTTGTTGTCATTGGAGCTAAGCAAGACGTTTAATCCCAAAATGACTTTTTCAGACTTGCAAGAGGCTTGCAGTCCTTTTGCTGAAAGGCAGTTAGGAGAAAATCTGATGGTAGAGTTAAATGTTATAGGAGGCCCTAGTTTATTACTGAAGCAGCAACTCAATGCCTGGCATCCTATTCATGAATTATAATAGGATAAGGTAGACATTTGGCACTGCAACTCACTTTTCTGGTCATTGTGGAGTTCAAAATTTGTTCTGACTATTTAATTGCCAACCCCCCTCCTCCCTCCAAAATCTACTTTTAAAGCAGCATACCCATTTCTATGGGTAGACACTAGTGAAATCTGCAGGTACATGCACAGATATTTTCTTGACTGCAGTCTCCATTCTGACTAATGACTGAGCCAAGGTATGGAATATCTTTAACCATTTCAGTGTCTTCATCATGTGCTTTAAAGTCACATAAATCAACTCTGGTCATTATTTTTGTTTTGTTAATGCTTATATGTAAACTTGCCTTTGTACTTTCTTCCTTAACATACTTGTAAGTAAGTCCCTTTTATGTCAATGGGAACTTTTCACAAAACCGCATTTAAAGGTCTGTATTGCTTGACCAAGCTGTATAGTAAAATGCTTCTGAATGTGACATGCTGGCTGTGGAGAATGGAAATTGATTTAATAAACATTATTTATACTTTAATGTGCAAGATCAGAACCTTCTCATTTTTCATCCTGGACTTCACAAGGAAAGAACCGAAGAAAGAAAGATTGATTGAGTATAAACTATTAAAATATTTCTCATGCCAACAAGAGTAAATGCTTGTGAGGGTCTATTATATGAAGTTTAAGAGTTCATGTCAACATATTCAAGACTAAGAAGCTCAGTTAAGGAGGAGAATGGCAAAGGTTTTGAGTCCTTTGGCAACAAACAGAACACATTCATTGCCAGAGAAGTTATGCTAGGACACCAGGGTGCTGCAAGACACTTAATTTTTTTAAGTTGCACAAAACACAGTCAAAATAGAATGAAATTTAATCAACTCTATCCACATATTTACTGTAGTATGCGAATGTTAAAAAAGTAGCCCAAGACTATGCGGGTAGTAAATCTGCTCTGAGCTTTTGTCAGACCGTTGCAGGAACCATCCAAGGTACCGAATCCTATTTGTAAACCTGTTAAATGATTAGACTAAAACCCAGATTCAATGACTCACTGACAGAGAAGCTATCTTTTGATTAGTTTATCAAAGGGATTGATTGATTTTTTCCAGCTCTATGGCTGTTTTCTATGGTGTGCATGTATGCGTGCATGACCTAAAGGCATAATCTAAAGGCCTACACACACTCTTCAAAAGTTGCTTGGTGATAATACATATACATAGCAAAAAAAAAACAAAAAAAAACTTGGAAATCAGCTCTTCACATTCCTCTGCAACAGCTCATACAAAATGAGCTAAGTGCTATTTGAAATACTAAAGCGTTAGAAAGTGGCGCAAAAAACAAATCCTGAGGTAATAACATCTTTCTTCAAAAGTCAGCCAAAAGTTTCCTGCACTCTGTAATGACAACCATTTGTCCCAGGATATCATGCGCCAGAGGAAATAGATTTCTTCCCAGAAGGGACAATAAAGGGGTCCAAATTTAGCAAGAGTTGAAACACCTGGCTAGACAAGAATGAAACCAAGTACAGGATGTGAAGGAGGGCTCGTGAATATTCTTTCCACAACCTGCACCCTGAAATTAATATTCCCATTCTCCATCAGGTGTGTTGATAGAAACTGCTCCTACACAAGGAGAGAAATTGCTGCAGTTTCCAGCGCTAACAGTAATCTGGGCTTCTAATGATGTTTCTGCTCACCAGAATGGCCCTGATCCTGGCCTCAAGATTGGAAGGCCTCTGAGGCTGAAAGCTGACACTGGCTAGCTGAGAAAAGGGGATGTGCGTGAAGGCCGTATCCAAGACAACAAAGTATTTTCCTTGTCATGCATTTGAGCAGCAAGGTTAAAGTTCTGTGAAAGCAACAGCTGTTGTAAAAACATTGTATTAAATATGCTTAGAACTAGAAAATGCATCTTACTCACCTTACATTTCACTGGCAAGTAATTCAGGATATGTAAAATATCGGTACACAAACTTTCTGTCCCAACAATAAATAAATAAAAACATCATACACTGAATCAAGAAATCAGAAGAAGACATAGGTCTAGGAAGGGCAGCTATAAAGCAATTAGACATGAACCAGTGTAAGGATACATCATTTAAATCCAAAATTAGGATTGTCCATGCATTGTATTTCCAACATACAGTTGTGAAAGCTGGACAGTGATGAAAGCTGAGAGCAAGAAAATCCATTAATCCGAAATGTGGTGCTGGAGAAGAGTTCTAGAGACACATAAAGGGGTTCTAGAGCCAAGATTACTTAACTGAGACTGTTGTACTTGGTCATATCATGAAAAGACATGCCTCACTAGAAAAGGCAAGTATGCTTAGTAAGGTACAAGGTGGTAGGAAAGGTTGAAAATTGGATTTAAGATAGATAGCCTTAATAAAGGAAACCACAGCCCTGGTTCTGCAAGATCTAAGCAGGGCTGTTGACAATAGGGTGACGTTTTGCAATAAGGACCATCACCAAAGTTCTATGCCAGTTTGCCATCTCTGTGCAATAAAATTTCAATGCAACCTTACCTGAGAATCTATTCCATTCAATCCATTGGAATATTCTTCTTAGATATTGATTTATATCAACCCATGGGTGAACTTATCACAGCATTTTCTTGGCAAGACTTGTTCAGCAGGCATTTGCTGCTGCCTTCCTCTGAGACTGAGAGATTGTGGCTTGCTCAAGGTCTCCCATTGGGTTTCCATGGCCAAGTGGGGATTCAAATCCTGGCCTACAGAGTCATAGTCCAATGCTCCATCCACTATCCCACTTTGGTGTAGAATACAAAACTCGTGGCAGGGCTGAAGCCATAGAAAAAGCTCATGGGGGGGAAATTGAAATATATGAATAACTTACTGGCACATCAAAAACTTTCCCCTATAGCATTTTATGTGTAATCTCACACTTAGTTTTCTGTATCTTTCTGAAGGTACTCTTCTCAGGCTTCTTATTTAGTTCTGAAATGTCTAACCAGCTGCTGTCTGACACATGGATGGGCTAGTTACTCATGTATCTGAATCAGGCCCCAAACCAGTCCATAGCTAATTCTGATGACTGTCATAATTTGTCTTTTAGATAATATGTAGAACCATGGGCTGGATTGTTTCACTTCTTTTTCCCTTTGAATAGATAAGTTAATCCTTCCTTCTTGGCCAAATTCCAAAAAAGAGAATTATGTACTAGACTTATATTCTTCCTGCCACTGAAATTGAACATGATATTCTTCTCTTCCTGCTTTATAAAGCCTTGGAGCACTGTGTTACATTTTTGTCTTGGAGATAAGAGCTTTTAAAAATCAAATATTTCTTGTTAAGTAATTCTGAATTCATGGTGTTTGTGTGTATGTGCGCGCGTGCGTGTGTGTATGTATAATTTTTGTTTTTGGTCACAAAAAAGTGATAAAGTAATTAATCTTGGATACTATTTACCTAGTAGAAGTATATATTACTACATTCCATTGGTTTAGTAGGTTCTCAAATGTCTCCTCTCTAAAGAGAACCAGATATGCATACTAAGAAAATAATTTATTTTAAATGAAAGAATCTGATGGTCTTCAGGGTCTCTTAGACTTATCTTTTGGATTCTTCAATATAAGGCCACAAGAAAATTCTAAGTATTTGTAAAATGGAAGTTGTGGGTAATCATTTTAGCAAATTAATGCTTAGAATCAGCTCTAAACAATGATACAGTCAGCTTTAGCATTTGTCAAGTTAGGCAAGTATCTTGGGCAGCTGTTGCAGAGGTATGGGAAATGAGCTGTTGGATACTAGAGATGCAGGTACTATATGGCCAGTCTCTCTAACCTATTTGCTGTCTTCGGGTATGTTGAAGGATGCTGAACCATCTCCAGTGCTGAAATAAGTTCCAGTTTTACTTGGGTCAGCTTCTGTAACTGCCTAAATATCTCGAAACCACTAGATCACACTTGAACTTGGAAGCTAAGCATGGGGTAATTATAGAATGGGGACTACCAAGAAATATAACATGAGACAGATACTATATTTTAGAAGAAATAAATAAAACCATCTCTATGTGTAGTTTAATTTATTAATGTTAGGTTTAATTTACTGATGTTAAGTTTAATTTGATGTTAGGTTTTAATGTTATATTCATATGTGGGGTTTCTCTGGGATTGTATGTCAGTATTTGTTTGTTTACGGAGGCATTGAATGTTTGCCATTGTATGTTGGAATCTGCCTGGAGTCCCGTTGGGGAGATAGGGTGGAATACAAATAAAGTATCATCATCATCATCATCATCATCATCATCATCATCATCATCTCTAAGAGTCTTCTACCTAAGAAAACCCTATGAAATTTATGAGGTTGCCATAAATCAGCAGATGACTTGAACATGCATAAGCAGACACAGCTTCCACATGTTTATTGAGGGAGGGGTACTATTTTATCCTTTGCCTCAAGCAGAATAATGTCATGGGTACCTATGATATATTTTGTGTATCTTTCACTGAAGCAATATTTTACAGCTTCAAAACAAAACAAGGCTTTAAAACAAGTGGCAACATTCTCACCAAATTGGGAGGGGTAGCCAATACTCCAGAAGACAGGAGCAGAATTCAAAACGATTTTAACAGATTAGAGATGCACTGAAACTAACAAAATGAAGTTCAACAGGGACAAATGCAAGATACTCCACTTAGGCAGAAAAAATGAAATTCAAAGATACAGAATGGGGGACGTCTGGCTCAACAGCAGTACATGTGAAAAAGAACTTGGAGTCCTTGTGGACAAGTTAAACATGAGCCAACTATGTCATGTGGCAGCTATAAAAGCCAATGGAATGTTGGCCTTCATAAATATGAGTATAGATCCAGGGAAGTCATGCTACTCCTCTGTTCTGCTTTGGTCAGACCACACCTGGAATACTGTGTCCAATTCTGGGCACCGCAATTGAAGGGAGATATTGACAAGTTGGAAAGGGTCCAGAGGAGGGTGACTAAAATGATCAGGGGTCTGGAGAACAAGCCCTATGAGGAGTGGCTAAAAGAGCTGGGCATGTTTAGCCTGCAGAAGAGAAGGCTGAGAGGAGACATGATAGCCATGTATAAATATGTGAGGGGAAGTCATAGGGAAGAGGGAGCAAGATTGTTTTCTGCTGCCCTGGAGACTAGGACGCAGAACAATGGCTTCAAACTACAGGAAAGGAGATTCCACCTGAACATCAGGAAGAACTTCCTCACTGTGAGAGCAGTTCGACACTGGAACTCTTTGCCCTGAAGTGTGGTGGAGGCTTCTTTTTTGAAGGCTTTTAAGCAGAGGCTGGATGGCCATCTGTTGGGGGTGCTTTGAATGTGATTTTCCTGCTTCTTGGCAGGGGGTTGGACTGGATGGCCAGTGAGTTCTCTTCCAACACTATGATTCTATGATTCAGTGATTCTAGGTATCAAGAATTATATTTCAAACTTAAATTATTATGAGCATTTAAAATCAATAGGGTGTAGACCCGCAACTGGGAGAAGTAAAGTTTTCCAAGCTCTGGTTACCTTAGATTTATAGGTTTTCCAACCCATTTAGCTGTCATAGTTTCTTCTCTATTAATATCATAAAACACATGAGCTATTGCATCCTATCTTGCCATCTTTTACAAATGAAGGGATTGGAAACCAAGACAACTGTAGCCCAGGTCTATACATTTACCTTAATATGCTGCAGGGCAACAATTGCTGGTGGCTTTCATGTCTAAGGGATGATTGATCTGTTTTGTGTTTTGTTCTAAACTAGGGATCTATCCAACTGTTTTGCTGATAGGTCATTATTTGTGGATTGGTTCTTTAATATCAGCTACCTTTGTTGCAGCTCTGATTTATGGCAATCTCATTAAATTATACTAGCCCTTCCCATTCCAAAAGCATTCAAGATATGACCTTAGTGTTGTTATACCAATAAAAGGGTATGATATATCATGTCTGCTGGAAGTAACTCATTTTTACTTGTATAGACAGTGATGTGAAGATGCACTTATAGGGTTTTCTGCCTCATATACCACAAGAAAATAGCTAGCTCTGGAAATTCTGTATTTTGGTTTGTATGAAGGGCCTGGTCCATCTAGCAGCAAATATTTTGGACTGGTCATGAATGGACCTGAGAGTTCCTCATTTATTAACTATTCAGCTGAATCATATGCATAAATACCTGCAAGTATGTCCACTATATCAAAAGACATAACTATGTTAGTTTGGAACTATAGCAGTGGTTCTCAACCTGTGGGTCCCCAGGTGTTTTGGCCTACAACTCCCAGAAATCCCAGCCAGTTTACCAGCTGTTAGGATTTCTGGGAGTTGAAAGCCAAAACATCTGGGGAACCACAGGTTGAGAACCACTGGTATACAGCATACAAGGAACCTTATAGAACTGAAGTAAATGTATAGAAGACTAAGGAAATGTATAAATAGTCATGCTGTTGCTACTGACCCTCTTGCCCTTGAAACCATGCTTGTTCTCTGCAAGGTTTCAGAGATTCCAAGAAGAAAATTACTGTAGTATAATACCCCTTGTGGCACATCAGGTTAAACTGCTGAGCTGCTGAACTTGCTACTTGCTACCTGAAAGGTCGGCGTTCGAATCTGGGGAGCAGCAGGGTGAGCTCTTGCTGTTAGCTCCAGCTTCTGTCAACCTAGTAGTTCAAAAACATGCAAATCTGAGAAGATCAACAGATACCACTCCAGTGGGAAGGTAACAGTGCTCGATGCAGTCATACCAGCCACATTACTTTGAAGATGTTGACGGACAACACTGGCTCTTCGGTTTAGAAATGGAGATGAGCATCAATCCCCAGAGTCGGTCACAACTAGATTTAATGTCAAGGGAAAACCTTTACCTTTACCTATAATACATAAATTATCTTGCTACTTGAATGTGAATTAAAATTAGAAAATTAAAAACCTATTCCTTTTTTTCTTTTCTCCTTCAGACTATTATGTCTCACATACCTTTCAGCTGTAATCATGCTGTAATTAATTCAGATAAAACCTTTTAAATAATTGATTAACTTGCTTTTTGTCTTGAGAACCCAGGTGGTGTTAATTCTTTTCAGACTAGGTTTTGTTAATATGGTAAACAACACCCTAAGAATAGATAGAGAGATAAAGAGTCATCAATCAGAGAAAGTACTCAGAAATCGTATATCCAGAAGAAGGCCAGAGTACTTTGGCAGGTAAACTGTTTCATTTCTTTTCCTGAGTCTAATTGTTTTTTCTTGTTTTTGACAACCAAGTTTTGTCCAAAGGCCTTTTGGATAAGATACTACTTTTAAAAGGGCGCTTTTGAATTCTAAATGAAGGAATTGTTCTGGCTGAGGTTATTTCCTGTATTAGTTTTGGAAATTTGGAGCTGTGTATTTAGGATTTGTGAAAACAACTAATGTCAGACTTTCTGCTTAATGTTGTGTGAAAGAGTCAAGCCATACCCAAGAACATATTGCAACAAATGCTGGAGTATGTCAAGGCCAAATGCAGCTTGTTGCTGAATTAACTGTTCAATATCTAGAGCCCTAATCGCCTACCCAAGAGCCATGAGAAAAAGAGTTATGAGGTTGGGGGTACTGTTTGTTGTTGTTTGCCTTCATGCCAACTCTAATGTATGGCAATTCTATTGTAGGGTTTGCTTAACAATATTTATTGACGGGATATTTGCCTTTTTCTAAGGCTGAGAGAATGTGACTTGCCCGAGGTCGCCCTGAGGTTTTCAGGGCACAATGGTGATTTGAACCTAGTTCCCACTTGTACAACATTCAAAACAGTACATTTCGTTGACTGTATGTCAAATGCAAAATTGTGCGAATGAAAAACAGAAAAATACTTATATTCAAGGTATCGACTTTTTTTTTTCAATCTTCCCCAATGTTAATCTTAATCACATTTCAAATCAGTGCTAAACATCTGAAATTTTCTGTATTCACTGACAGAAACATTGACAAGAAAGGATGCTTTATATCTTCCTAATTTGCCAGCATCTTTTTCATTTTCCACTTTGTCTTTCTACAAGACTTCATCGCACTGAACAAGTGTTTGGGAGAGTAGGTTGACCATTCATTTTAGGTATACTCCATTTTGAAATTAAATGTATGATTTTCCTACCTTCATTACACACTTTTCAATCTATCCTTTTTGCTCAGGAGTTCTCCTTTGATTTGCCATCATACAGTTGAGATTTGTTCCCACCTGCTGTCCTTCCCCCATCCCCATTCTCTTTTTGTGGGGAAAAAATCCTGAAGAAAATTGCTAATAAAACAATAGCTGCTATTATGGAAAGTTATGTACCATTACAAATATTTAAAACCCATCAGTCCATAGCATTGATCCAATGCAGCTGAAGTGGTGTCAAACAGCTGTAAGTTGACAGTGTAGATGCATTCATATAATTACCTGCCCTGGTTCCCCTAAATTAATTAACTAAATTAACAGCCAAGAGCTATGCCTAGCAACAGAAATTATTTTTGTTTTTAGTCAGACAATCATTTGTAAGAAAGAACTAGAAATGATATGAATCAGAACCAGAATCAGCAGCAGAACAGATCTCTTTCACCCAATGCAGCTTCCTGGATGTGAAGAAGGAAAATATGGGCCTAAAGCTTTGAAACATTTTCAAGAGTTTAATTAAAGTTCAATATACTCCCTAGAGTACCCTTCTTGGGAAAGGGGGGTCAGCCTAGGAAAGTAACCCGCCCCCAACTCTCAATCATTTCCAGTCTATTGAAAGCTGTTTCAAGGAACTCTGTCCTCACTCAGTGAGGTGGGACCCTCCCGTGGCCACCGAGAAGCCTCCGTTCGACCCCTCTTTCCTCCCCTCCTTAGACCCACATTGGCTCCATCCCTGTTCTGAATTGAGCTCCTAAAGATCCTTTCAAACCTCAGTTCTTTCTCTGTATAGAAACCAAAGTTCACAGATGCAACACAATGACAATGGAAAAACTCGAGTGAAGCAATGTGTATA
This sequence comes from Anolis carolinensis, assembly GCF_035594765.1. NCBI lineage: Eukaryota > Metazoa > Chordata > Lepidosauria > Squamata > Anolidae > Anolis > Anolis carolinensis. The sequence goes on along the minus strand of NC_085842.1, from coordinate 252,041,563 downwards.
TTTTTAAAAGAAAGCATAAGAGAATACCTGGAATGGCACAGTAGAGTTTTTTGTTTTGTTTTTTTGCTGTGGACTTTTTAAATGACAGGATGACAATGGAAGAATGAAGTAAGTTGTTGGTTTGTAAAATCCGAAATAGAGCTGAACCTTAACTATATATCCTGTCTTGTTGCTGAACTTGAGCCAAACCAAAGGTGATCCAAATTTGTTTTTAAGTGGTTTTTGAATGGCTTTCTATGGATTAAATACATTTATAGTCCAATCCTAAACACTTTCCCTCAGAAGCGAGTTCCACTGAGTTCAGTTGTGGCATTTACACTTCTTAGGATTCTAGGCATAAACATTCGGATACTGTTTTTTCTAGCTTGAAAGGTTTGACCGACTCATTTAGTTCACATGTGGAGATGGGGAAAAGAGGAGAAGGGGGGAAAACACACAGGATTTAAGTGGGCCTGGTTTGAATTAGTTCACCACGTGCTAAGTTGTGGCTTAGAAGAGTGTGTCATTATTATGAGCTGTTTGCTTTGTCTTGAAAAACTGAGGAAATTACGTAAAGAAAAGGTGGATTATATTAACACATGCCAACAACACTTGAAAAGAATGGCTTCAGGTGTTTGGCCCATAGTAAATCAATCAATCCCACTGGATTATTAATTTTCCTTCCTAAGATACACCTGTAACTCTGGCATTTCAATGATTCACTGATTTTTTAAAAAAATATATGAGGATTGGAGACCGGGATATAGGGCACACTACAAATGTTAATACTCATCATCTTTATGCTTATTGTGTGAGAGTAAAACAAGAAACCACAAACTCCAAGGAAGGAAATATTTTCATACACTTTGAAACACAATATGAATCATATAATTGAATTACCATTTAACAGCCCGCCATATCGAGTTTCTAGTCACAATCCATTGTTATACAAGAAGTCATGATAGAGACAGAAGGAGGAATTTAGAGTTCTCTGGCAAAGTTGGTGCACTTACACAACATGTTGGCAGGAACAGAGCAGCAACATGGGGATTGTGGCCTTTCATGAAAAGGCTGAGGCCTCTGTTTGTAAATTTGCCCACAGGATGAATATGAAGTCTCTGATCTGGAGACCGTTCATCAGGAAATTGCCAAATAACTAACTCGTATTATTCTTATAAGCCAGCTGGCTAGATATCTGAGAACCAAAAGGAGGGGAAAAAACATTTGATCCTTTATGGGTATAAAAAAAAGGAGTGCCATTAAGAGAGACCAAGATATTTGGTTTCTGCTTTGCTAAATCCACCTTAAAAATCACTTAGGGCCAATAAGGACTAACCACAAGAGACGTGGCTCACCATAACCAGCCACATATCACTTATATTGAACCGCTTCTGCGGGGGCGATAAAATGTATTTTTCAATCCATCATTGGCTTAGGTTTTGAGCTGGCACAGTAGTTCCCAAGCTGAATCAATGCAGTAGAACCCGTCGTGGATCAAACACAGCAGGAAGGAGCCACAGCGTCTCTTCAGACGAATCCACATGGCTGTCTAGACTGTGTCAAGTCACCCTGTGTGAAGGCTGGATGATATACATGCTCTTCTTTTTGGGTCCTTGCCTTTTCAGCCTGTACAGCAATAAGAATAGGAAACAAAAATCAGCAACTCCTACACATTCCAGTAATTTAGAGCATGAAAGAAATGTTAGATGTCTGTGTTAATTTCACTGATTTAAATTCTACTTTCCCCCCAGAAGTCAGGACTCAAGTCAGCTTACGAAGAGTTTTTTGGATGACAACATCCAGATAATGGCAATTACAGTCCAAAGAAGTATGTTCCAAATTCTGCAGTGACCCTCCCTCTTTTTGTGGTAATATAAGATTCACTAATTTGCCTTATTTTTAAAAAATGTACAGATTTGGTAAGCATGTCAGAAATAGCTCTAGCATTAGGCAGAGTGAGACAAATGTTTCAGGTGACAGAGGCACCCTCCTATCTTTCTACAAGCAGGTAAAACAGTTTTTATTCTGGCAGGCCTTTGAGAATGGATTTTTTCAGCAGAAACAGCTTATAAAACATGTTGAGCTTTTATTAGTTGTTACTGTTGGGTTTTGTTTTGTTTTTGTTTTTTTGTTTTTTTACTTTAACTGGTGTCAGATTTTATGATAGTTTAATTTCTCTTTAATTTTTGTATGCTGTTAACATTTAACTCTGTTAACACTGTTCTAACTGTTAGAAGCCACCTTGATTCCCAAACAAGAAAAAGGTGAAACATAAAGGAGGACGAGGAGGTTATTGCTGTTCTAGACTTTCTCAATTAGCCTACTACCTTAAATGAGGTAGGTAGAGGTAAAAGTTTCTCCATTTCTAAGCCAAAGAGCCAGCATTGTCCATAGACACCTCCAAGGTCAGGTGGCTGCATGACTGCAAGGAGTGCCATTGCCTTCCCATTGGAACTGTACCTTTTGATCTACCCACGTTTGCATGTTTTCGAACCGAGGTTGGCAGAAGCTGGAACTAATAATGGGAGCTCACCCCACTCCTCAGATTCGAACCTGCGACCTTTCGGTCAGCAAGTTCAGCAAATCAGTGGTTTAACCTGTTGTGCCATCAGGGGCTCCTTTTAAATGAGGTAGGGAACACTATAATGACCTTATCAGAAAGGACACACAGAAGACTAGGTGACTTGGAAGGCACTGAACAGACTACGCTCTAGCCCCACAAGATGCAGAGCCAACCTTAAGAAATGGGGCCATAAAGTGGATTCCACGACATACAAGTGTAGAGAAGAGCAAACCACAGACCACTTACTACAATGCAGTTTGAGCCCTGCCATATGCACAATAGAGGACCTCCTTACAGTGACACCAGAGGCACTCCAAGTGGCCAGCTTCTGGTCAAAGGAAATTTAGTATAATGCCAAGTTTTTAATTTTAATTTCTATACATTATAACTGTGTTCTCGATTTGCTTCTGACATGATAATAATATCAGAAAGGACAGTCAAAACATCCCACTTCGCCTGGCTTCAAGTGAGGAAAGAGGGACATGGGGAAAATGATGCCCTCACAGGGAAGCGCTGTTCTGGCTCCGTTGGAGCCAGCACAACACAGGAAACTTCCCATACTGGAGTGAAATCCTCCAGCGACACTTTCACTCCAGTTGGTGGTGGGGCCTGTGCAGAAAGTCACATGACGTTGCGGGATGTCTGGTGTTGGCCTTCCTCCCCCAGATGGGGTGAGGGCACCCTAGGACACTGTTTTCACCCTGACTGATGAGGTAATAATTTACCACCTTTGGCTTCATCTCTGTATCTTATCCGTTTCTGTGTATGTCATGGGGAACATCTAGTCTTCATTGGACAGCAAAAAATCTTCGGGTTTTTTTCTATAAACTTCAGGTCATTTTTGAATTATCGTGACTATTTATATGGTATTCATTATTTTGAAGACTATTCATTGGAGGAATGTTTACTTTATAATCAGGAATGTCTTTTAGCTTTTGTAACAGGGCAACTTTAGTTCTGCCACTTAAACATTAATAGAACCATAGAGTTGGAAGAGACCACAAGGGCCATCTAGTCCAATCCCCTACCAGGTAGGAAAATACAAATCAAAGCACTTCCTTATGAATGTTTAGAAACAAAAGGACAACCAGACTACTTTTGTCTGGGAGAACCTAGACACAAAAGCATGGATGGTGTCAATTGTGTACTGCTTACTAGAATTATGCGGAGGGAGTGTTCAAGTTGTAGATTTCTCCCTACTACTTCATGTAGACCATTGAGGAGCCATGCTATTTGGGTGTCAGACACTGGTGATGTCGGACAAAATTTAGGAGGCACGGATCCAAAGTGCCAGTCAGCAGAATGTGCAGGACAGCTTTTAAACATAACAGGCCTTGCAAATCATCTTGGGGTGAGATAACACATAACACCATTTATTGCAGGATCTAAATTGTCTAATTCTAGGACTGAGGCCAAATTGCTGACTCCATGGAGCTTTGTGAGATCATAATGATCCAACCTGAATATGAGAATATACACATTACAAACATCCCAAATTTTCCAAGTGGACATCTTACATAGACATCCTCTTTTTTCTGATCATTAAACAAATATATTAAATTTAGTCATTTTTCTGGGTACTTCCTAACCAAAGTTTTTTTTAATGTTTGGAGGTTTCCTTGTGTCAACTGACTCTTCTATCAAATTTTTGTTACTTTGTTTCAATATATTTATTAGTTGACTTTTATCACTAACAATCTGATGTACTTTCATATATATATATATATATATATATATATATATATATACACAAACATAAATAAAAGGGAAGGAAAAGAGAGAGAGAGAAACATATTACTTCTAAAACACAATAGGAATTTAACCCGTTTCCATTCTGACTGTAGAGAAAAAGAAATGTATTACTACATCACTAGATTGCTTAGTGCTTTAAAAAAAAGGTCTTCATTTGATTTATCTTTAGGACCCACATTAATTTGACTTTTTGGGCCAAACCAGCAACATTAACAATCCATTCTTCCGTTATGGGTACTTGGGCTCATTTTCAAGGTTGAGCAAATAATGTTCTTGCTGTATCAAAGAGCTAAATCATGGAGCTCCTGAACTTGTTGACCAGAAGGTTGGTGGTTTGTATTCGCAGAACGGAGTGAGCTCCCGCTATTAGCTCCAGCTTCTGCCAACCTAGCAGTTCAAAAACATGCAAGTGTGAGTAGATCAATAGGTACCACCTCGGTGAGAAGGTAAACAGTGCTCCATGCAATCATTCTGGCCACACAACCTTGGAGGTGTCTATGGACAATGCAGGCTGATACTACAATGTAGGTGCACCCAAATAAACAGTGCTGGAGGTCCTGTATGGGGTATGTGGCTAGGATGTTACAGTAGACTCCCAGTTAACTGGCACCATGGAGATAGGTAGATGTTGGATAAATGTAGTCTCTGATTGCTTCAGAGTTACTATTAAAATAGGCTTAATTAATACTATATCTCATATTATACCATAGATATAAAGTCTATATTGACTTGATATTACTATTATGGCCCAGGATCCAGTGACATTAAAAAAAAATCATGGTCTAATCTTGACGCAAATCTCCTTTGCCAGATTCTCCTATGCTTAAATGTCTGCCCTGCTTGCTCCACTATTCACCTACCTACTGCTCCAAAACATTGAAGCATGAGTCAGAGCCAGATTAGTTCATTCCTCTCCAAACTAGACCTATCTTACTGGAAACGTTTAGCAGCAGCCTTTTGGATCTAGGAGCATTTGGGTGTTTCCTCCAGTATATAGGGCCAGGCTGCCTTCTGCAAAATATAGTGCCAGTGCAGGTTGCCATGTTTTGAGAATGGAAAAATCAAATTCATAGTAATTTACATAGGTCAGCAAGAACCATTAAGCAGGCCCGGTCCAACATGGAGGCCAGTGAGGCCCCCGCTTGGAGCGCAGGGTCCCCTGGGGCGCCGTTGAGGTGTCTCCCCCCTCCTCCCCCTCCCCACGGGGATCACCGGCTCAGTTGAAGCCTTCCACCTTCTTCAGCAGTGGGCATGGCTCTCTCTTCCTCCCTGCGTCTCTCTCTCTCTCTCTCTCTCTGAGAGGTCGCAGAGAGAGAGAGAGAGAGAGAGAGAGAGAGAGAGAGAGAGGTCGGAGAGGTGGAGAGAGAGCGAGGGAGAGGGAGAAAGCAGGGAGGGAGGGAAGAAAGAAGGGACCCAGCACCAGCCTCTTTCTCTTTCTCCCTCTTAGGAAAAAAGTCTCTTCCCCGGTTTGGTTTTGCTCTTTCCAGACTTACCCAAGAGCCAGTTAGCCTTAAAGGGGAACACCTGAGGCAGGCAAGCCTTTCTAATGGGAATCCTTAAGAGCCAGAGGATATCCCTTTAAGAGATCTCTCCAGGAGGATTATGGCACCAGCTCATTTGCAACAGATTCAGTGCCATGTAATCATGTGAGTTGTAGTTTTACAAACTCCCTACCTAGCCTTCCCTGCAGAAGAGAGCCAGTAGCATGCCAAACTACAACTCCCAGTTTTCTGTCAGATTGTTTTGGATTTCAACTCCCACAATTCCTAACACCAGACATGGGCAAAGTTTGCCCTTGCCTGGTATAGAAGCATTCTATTCTTTTTCCCCAGACATGCCAACAGTTTGTATATTAAGTGAGAAAATCCTGGGCATTTTTTCCTTTGATGCTAAAAGTGCATAGGTTGTTCAGCAACAGCCTACTGGCTGGGTTGCTATGAGTTTTCCGGGCTCTATAGCCATGTTCCTGAAGCATTCTCTCCGGACATTTTACCCACATCTGTGGCAGACATCCTCAGAGGTTATGAGGTATATTGGAAACTAGGCAAGTGAGGTTTATATATCTGTGGAAGGTCCAGGGTGGGAGAAAGAACTCGTCTGTGGGAGGCAAGTGTGAATGTTGCAATTGGCCACCTTGATTAGCATTGAATAGCCTTGCAGCTTCAAAGCCTGGCTGCTTCCTGCCTGGGGGAATCCTTTGTTGGGAGGTGTTAACTGGCCCTGATTGTTTTCTGTCTGGAATTCCCATTTTCTAGGTGTTGTTATTTATTTACTGTCCTGATTTTAGCTTTTCTTTAATACTGGTAGCCAGATTTTGTTTATTTTCATGGTTTCCTCTTTTCTGTTGAAATTGTCCATGTGCTTCTTGTGGATTTCAATGGCTTCTCTGTGTAGTCTGACATGGTGGCTCTTACAGTGGTCCAGCATTTCTGTGTTCTCAAATACTGGCTGTTAGGAATTGTGGGAGTTGAAGTCCAAAACATCTGGAGGGCCAAAGTTTGCCCATGCCTGATTTAGATCCATCTCAAAAAAGGGTATATTTGGCAATCCCTTTGGGTACGACCTTGGAAATATCTGGCTATAGTGCAAAATGTTCTCAAGTGTTGAGTTTTTGAAACTGCACAAGATGGCTTTAAGGCAATTTCTGCCCCCTCAGCCAAAACATATACAGCCAACTTCAGTAAGCTGGAAATAGTCTTAATCATGTATCCAGCTCAATAGCAGATTGTGATGGGAAAGTTCTGGAAAGTGCAGTATAGAGCAGGCATGGGCAAACTTTAGTCCTCCAGATATTTAATAATAATAATAATAATAATAATAATAATAATAATAATAATAATAATAATTGTTATTGTTCTATTTTATTTCTAACCTGCCCTCTCTCCCCAAAAGGACTCAGGGCAGCTTCCAAATGCAAAGGCAAATATTCAATGCCATATACAATAATAAAAACACAACACAATAAAATCACAAATAAATCATAGCTAAAAGTGCATATAAAATTGATTCTATAGGGAGGATAAATGATTGGATTTCAACTCCTACAGCTTAGCTTTCTCTGCCAATAATGGTACCATACCAAACTACAGCTCCCAAGATTCTGTAGCAGTGAGCCATCTTGGATATTGCTAGGGATGATTTTTATATTATTATTATTATTATTATTATTGACACAACGACGTTGTATGACACAGCAAACAAGATAGATATGCTGGATTTCGTTTCACAAAATCACAAGTCGAACACTTCCCAAGTGTCTAGGACTGTGTGATGTATTTTCGGATTATTATTATTATTATTATTATTATTATTATTATTATTATTATTATTATTAGGCCTTGCTCCTGGGAAGGTTCCTCTGCTGTGGCTCCCTACTTATCTATCTACCTTTCCACATATTCTCCACATTGTGTGTATGTGTATGTATACATACACACACACACATATACACACATACACAAACACATATGCAGGGACTATAACACACACACACATATATATTCTATTCACCTCTACATTCTACCTTTTATTTTTCAGTGATTGGTTTCAGGAGGGGGGGCACCAAAATGCTGCTTGCTTACACTTGAAAATTGCCTAGGGCCGGCTCTGATTCCACCTAAACATAAGGGAAGCTTCCTGAAAGTAAGAGCAGTTTGATAGTGAAATACTTTCACTCAGAATGTATTCCAAATCTCCTTCTCTGGAGGTTTTTAAACTGAGGCTGGATGGCTATAAGTCAGGAGTGCTTCAGTTCTGTGTTCCTGTATGGCAGTGGGTTGGAGTGTCGCCTTTTCCAACTTTAGAAGCCTATTCTATACATCTAATCCATGTCCTTCCAGCCAGAATACAGATGCAGAGCAGACTGGAAGATGTCCTGGTGCAACAATTACTGAGAAGGAAGTTGGAAATTAACTGGGTAAATATATAAATCCCATGGAGAATAGAGGCAAACTGAAATAACAAATGAATAAAACATTGCAAATTCAGGCAAACAGCTGCTCTCCTAGCTAAGGTGGAAATGTGAAAACAGCCCTTTCTTTCCTGCCCAGAGGTGAGCCCATTGAAGAATTTAATTTCGCTCCTCATCTTGAAGCCTTGACTTCATGTAGCCTTCACGCCTTGGATGCTTTTCTTGACTTTCTTTGGATATTCTGATTGTTGTTTTTCCCTCTAGTTCTGAATTAAAAAGTAACATCCAAATCAAACAAGAACTTGCTTACCCCATCCAAAACTTACACATGCAAAAAGGAAGTTGGATTGTCTTCAGAAGTGGGTAATGGATGGAGCCAAATCTCACAATATCAAAGTGATTCTTTTCTCAAAAAATAACACCATATCTGAAAGAGAAGAAAATATTTTGCTTTAAGAAATCTAATTTGCTTGCAAATATCTTTTCATGTCCTCCAATATTTTATGTTTTTAACAGATGAAGATTAATCTTAAGTGTTATAATGAGCCCAACTGCCACATTTCATAGCAAATGTAGACTTTTCTGTTCCACCACAAAAAAGAGGCATGTTGTCATTAGCCTTATAAAAGGAATATTTAACTCACACTAAAGCTGATATTTCTTTACTTAAAGTTTGCATATTCTGGGTGGTTCTTTGAATGTCAGCAAGTAGCATTAGAAGTGACCAAGTGATAGTAGAGTAGATAATACTTTGCATCCCCTACCCCAAACAGTTTTCAAGGTCCATTTAAGATTAGGGAAATCACTGAGTAAGAAAAACCTATGGAGTGCAACGATCGGAGAGTTGGAGAAAATATATCCGTACCAGGGGAAGATTTCAATTTACTGGCTATGATGGCATGTCATAGAATGAACAAGGCAGATGGAGCACATCACTCTTGCCTAATTTAAGCAACGTCCATTAAAGTATGGATTGCATTAAACTGCCCATTCTAGGGGCCCCCTCCTCCCATTGCTCAAAGTGCAAAGATAAGAGTACCGCCTGGCATATAGCATTCAGCAAAGATATTTTGACTATCAGATGGATAGGATTAAAATAAATCAGTTAAAATAAACCAGCACCTTCTCCCAGATGGAAGTTGCCCAACTTTTAAGATAGTGAGATTGTGTCCCCATGCCCTCTCAGATGATCCATCGGTTCATTTCCAACTCTGTAACCTACAAACTGGAGGGTCAGAATTGTTTTGACCTTCTCCTCCAAGTACAGCTGGAGTCTGAAAGATTTTTAAGGGAAACAAAGGCAATAGCAGTAGACGTCTAAAACAGCCTTAGCATTAGCCTGAATGGGATCATTACTTCAGATGGCTGATGCTAAAGGACAGTGGTGCAAACCAATCCAAAGTGCAAAAGTAATTTGCGTTCAGTTTGAAACAGCAGAGGGAAGAGAAGAGAAGAGGTGGGGGCAAATTCTTGCCACTCTTCAGCAGGCTCAGGCAAAAGGAATCTGCTGTAGCCTTTCCTACGTTCTGTGTTATTCCTCATTAATAACTTTTGCCATCTTGGCTACATTACTCTGCTGTTGTTTGGCCACACATGTCCAGATCTCTGAAATGTTGCAGTGGGGTAGGGGAGGATATGGCTGCCTTTGCTTAAATATCTGGAAAGAAACAACACAACCTAATGCCTAAATTGAATAGCAGCTAGCTGTTAACCAATTGGACCAAGCTATACTTCACAAATTCTTTCCCTCTTTGCAGGTAAAATAAAGAGGTGCAGGGTTGTTATGAAAATCTCTGTACTGGTATTGTATTGTATAAAGCAAAGCAGCACTTACCAAGAGGGACAGTGAGCTGAATGCCTCAGGCAACTGATGTTGGAAGGACAGCAGTGGCAATCTCCCAGTAGTTCAGCCAAACTCTCTGGTTCTTTCCTTCTGTATATACCATACAACCTGCCCTGAGCCACTAAATTATGAAGGCCACTATCCTATCACTGGCATTGACATTCAACTGCAAGTTCACTCAGCTTTTGTGTAATTCATCTTAGGAAGTGAAATATTATAGACCAGTGACGAAGCAGTCTTAAAGATTGGTATTTATTTTTAAGCAATATGAATGTTTTGACTCCAGCTGAGCATCTTCTCCACAAATGATTTGTTCCAGAAGTCTTTATTCTATTTTGGAAGCACAAGTTTTGTGGTGACTCAAAAATCAGTGCTCAGAGTGTGAGTTCTGAGTCTGTCACACTATTTCCTGTGGAACTTAATGTTGGTTAGCAAGCCTTTCATCCAAAGACTGTCTTCTGCAATCAAATGGTGGCTGAGTGCCATAGTACAATCAGAGAGAAATTTACCATGTGGCTACCATTAAACCAAATGGGAGTAACTCCCATAATTACCCATGCACATTGAAATATTGGAAATGTGTCACTCGCTCTTAACTCTCCAAGGGCACATTGTTCAAAATACAGAACTGTTTCTTATCATCCACAATTCCAGAGGATGGAAATGACAACACATCTCATTAACTGACACACCAGATTCTGCATATTGTCAGAATTCATCATTCATTGAACAGTGTTTATTTGGGTGCATAGGATTTAACTCAGTAGTAACCAAACTTTGAGCAGAAAAGCATAGCAATTAATTGAGACTGAAGAATGAGTTAGCATAGCACTATTGGGCTCTGTAATACATATTAGGCAACCCTGTTGCTGTGCCCTGGAGATATTTTTCTTTTAATGTAACAGGTTTTAGGGAGTCTTTCATTAAATCTGAAGTTGAACTACATGCATGTGGCCCTTTCCAACTCTGATTCCAAGGTAAGAGGAAAATATGAATGTGTAAGGTAAGGTAAAGGTTTCCCCTGACATTAAGTCCAGTCATGTCTGACTCTGGGGGTTGGTGCTCATCTCCATTTCTAAGCCGAAGAGCCGGCGTTGTCCGTAGACACCTCCAAGGTCATGTGGCCGGCATGACTGCATGGAGCGCCATTACCTTCCCGCCGGAGCGGTACCTATTGGTCTACTCACATTGGCATGTTTTCGAACTGCTAGGTTGGCAGGAGCTGGAGCTAATAGTGGCCGCTCCCATCACTCCCGGGGTTTGAACCTGGGACCTTTCGGTCTGCAAGTTCAGCAGCTCAGCGCTTTAACACACTTCGCCACTGGGGATATATGTCAAGGCCACAGAACCAAGGGTCCAGTCATTGTCAAGCTAGACCAGGTCCTTTCTTAGGACCTCATCAAAAAGGCACATGGATTCACCCCACATTGGGGCAAATTCATAGCCTTCCAGCAGGAGGTGTGGAGAAGGGACATCTGTAGGGATACCAAGGTGTTTGTTTATAAAGTTATTGTCCTCCCAACCCTGCTATATGCCTGCGAAACATGGACTGTCTACAGACATTACACTCAACTCCTGAAACGATTCCATCAGTATTGCCTCTGAAAAATTCTACAAAACTCTTGGGAAGACAGATGGACAAGTGTCAGCATGCTGGAAAAAGCAAAGACCACCAGTATTGAAATGATGCTCCTATGCCGTCAACTCCGCTGAACTGATGACGTTGTCTGAATGCCCAATCACCATCTCCCAAAGCAGTTGCTCAAGAACAGAAAACAGAATGTTGGTGGATAGGAAAAGAGATTTAAAGAGGGGCTTAAAGCCAATCTTAAAAACTGTGGCATAGACACCGAGAACTGGGAAGCCCTGGCCCTTGAGCGCTCTAACTGGAGGTCAGCTGTGACCAGCAGTGCTGCGGAATTCAAAGAGGCATGAATGGAGAAATGTGCCAAGAGGAAGGCGAGTCAAGCCAACTCTGACCGGCACTGCCTTCCACCTGGAAACTGATGTCCTCACTGTGGAAGAACATGAGGGTCAAGAATAGGGCTCTACTGTCGCCTACGCATCTACCACCAAGACACTACACTTGGAGGGCCATCATCCTCAGGCTACGAGGGATTGTCTAAGTAAGGAGAAGCAACTGCTCCACACCCTGCATCGCCTACCTTTTCTTGCCCCTCCCATGGGGGGAAGCGTCACTGCCTGGCTCCCCTCCCCCCATTGTAGGGAAGGCAACATGGGAAGGCTCCTGTGTTGTCATGACAGCGGCGTGTGCTGCTTCCTCTCCCTATTTGACTTGGAGCCCAACCTGAAGTGCCTGCATGTTGTATGAAGGGCTCTGTGATGAAAATGGAGGGGAAGCTGCATACAATGGGCAAACTGGCCTGTTTGATGAGATGGCAAGACAGAGTGAGAGAAGAGCCTCATGTGGCAGACACTGAATGATATTTCATCAGCAATCCTTCTGTTGACCTGGTTCCAGAGTAGCCTGAAAGAATGTGATCCAACAAACCTGGAAAGCACCAAGTTGGGTAGTCCAATAGACTGGATATCCAAATCTGACACCCTCCAGGTTTGTTGGGCCAAAATTTCCCTCATCCCAAACCATCATGACAGTATGGAGATAGTGATGCTTATAGCTGGGGAATAGTAGAGATTGGGGAAGGTTGGCTGGCTTAGTTCCACCCTTTGTTATCTAACTAAACCAACCACTTAAGATTATCATAGAAAATGAGACTGTAAGCCGGCACCATTATGGACTACACAGGGGAGTTCATATGAGACCAGAGCCGGCCCTAGGTATTTTACAAGTGTAGGCGAACAGAACTTTGGCACCCCCCCCCCCCAACCAATCACTGAAAAATAAAAGCGTTGGATAAGCGAAAATGTTGGATAATAAGGAGGGATTAAGGAAAAGCCTATTAAACATCAAATTACATTAAGATTTTTCAAATTAAGCACCAAAACATCATGTTTTACAACAAATCAACAGAAAAAGCAGTCTCGACTGCGCCCCCATATGTTTTGCGCCCGAAGCGACCGCTCAATTCACCTCATTGTTGGACCGGCTCTGTATGAGACACTTCTTTGGATAAAAGCATCTGTATATGGACAATCAGCATGTTAGGAAGTACGCTATAACACAACTGTTCTCCCTGGTATCTTCTCAGAATATGCAGGGCTTTCTTTCCAAAGAGGTTTATTCAGCAATGAAACATACAACATGAGGTAATACACTCATTTGCTAAACCATTTGTTGGTTGTAACACACACACACACACACACACACCAGTATTGAATTAGTGGTTGTTCTTCCAAGATGCTTTAGGTAATGCCATATATAATTTTGGGGCTGAGATAAATATTGCTAGTACAAGATTGCAGGCTAGTCTCTTATCAAAAGGCAGATGTCTGAATTGCTACCAGCCTTGTGTTTCCAGATGTAAGGGACCCACTATTTTTTCCTCATCCCAGCAGCCTTTACTAGATGCTACATGATACCTGCCAATGGCTCCTCAAACTGTCCTTTTTCATCTCAGGACCGAGTTTTACAGGAAATCTTTGTTGTTGTTGTTGTTGTTGTTGTTGTTGTTGTTGTTGTTGTTCACCTTATGGATCAATTTGGCTATCTTCATTTTGTACTTCACATTGGAAGACATGCTAAAGAACCTTTAATAAAACAACTCAAGCAATAGAAGTGAACTCCTTGTGGGAAGCAAGGATGTCACACACAAACAGGCATTCAATAAGAGGTTCCATGATCCCCAGTCTAAAAGCTCATGATGATTCCCATCAGATTCTAGAAAATTATACTGCTAACAAAGGATTTAGTTAAGATAAACCATGTCTTTTGCTTTCCTATGACATAAATGATGACTGGCAGAACAAGGCTTAACTTTCCTTCCACTTCTGCCTAATCCTTTGTTTAGGAAGCCCATGGTTTTGTGAGAGAGGTTTATTTAGCTTCATCAAAGAAGGTGAAAAAAACCCTCTTCAGCATGACCTCACCTGTTTGATACAGGAAATGTGTGAGAATGAGAGCTGTCTAGTGACAGATTGTGGGAAATGAGAGGATTTAAGATTGTCAACAGATACTTCTGCTTGTAGTGCCAAAAGATTCCACCCCAATTTCAAGTGAGACTATTGAACATCTTTCTTAGGACAGGCTGGGCAATCAATTTGCCTGTTTATGTTGATTACTGAGGGTTTTTTTCTTTGACTGGATAGAAAAAGTAGCGAATTTTCTTCCAAGTCCTTCCACAACAAGCAACATGTCAGCCAATATAGCATCCTATGAAGTTCAAATGTTCTTCCATCATTTGCCTTTTTCCTCCTTTGCCCCATGAGAGTTCACAATCTCTATGTCAGTGGGGCGCTCTATGTAATCTGGCATTTAGCATAGTCTTTATAGGAGCATTTCATGGTGCTGAACTCTATTACTCTTAATAATTTCAACAGTTTGGGTAGCTTCTTTAAAATTTTGATGAAAAACTCTAAAATAAAAAGAAAATTTGTTTCAGTGTTTTAGGCCTATGCATGTCGGCTAGCTTTAAATTGTCACTTCCTCCTCCTACTTCAGTTTCTCAGTTTTAATAGAAAAGCTGGGAAAAATAATTGAAGAATGTAACTAGAGACACATTCCTAAGATTGCACTGAAAAAGAACCAATAGTCAAAAAAGTGGAATTATCCGCAAGTAACAAATGCCACGCTATAACTAACAGTGATAGGTAGGTCAATTTTCACTAAAATTAAGACAACAAGGTGTTTTTGGTGTTTGGTGAACTTGGCAGACATTACAATATTCATGGAATACAAACTGAGGTTTGAAAAAAAGATGAGTTCATGAATGTCTCAAAGGTTCAACACTTGCTTCAGTACGGAGTGGAATTTTCAGTCACTTGTCTCTTGCAGATTTTGTAATTCCCTTCACAACAGGCTAGAGGCTAGATAATAGCCTCTTTGGCCTTGTGCGAAAAAGGGCATGTATGCATGTAATGTGTAAAATGTCTCTCATGGGATTCCAGCCTGTATGTGCTTCCACAGAGCTTGAAGGCATGAATGGAAGACATGTGGTACAAGAATGCTAATTATGCTCATATGAATCTCTGGCTGTCTGTTTACCCTTTGTATCCTACAAGATAGTAACTAAACTATTGGATGGGGTTGTCTGAATGGACCAATCACTCAGGTGACTTTGCAATTCTCAAGATTGGCCCTTAGCTGATTTTTTTTTATCATGTCAGAAGCGACTTGAGAACATACTGCAAGTTGCTTCTAGTATGAGGGAATGGGCTGTCTACAGAGACGTTGCCCAGGGGATGCCAGGATTTGTTACCATCCTGCTGGGAGGCTTCTCTCATGTCCCCTCATGCTAGAGCTGACAGATGGGAGCTCACCCCATCTCTCAGATTCAAACTGGCAACCTTCAGGTCAGCAACCCAACCTTCAGGTCAGCAACCCAACCTTCAGGTCAGCAACCCAACCTTCAGGTCAGCAGTCCAGTTGGCACAAGAGTTTAACCCATTGCATCACTGCGGCTCCTCCTTAGCTGATAAGAAGGTACCACTCATGTCCATGACCTGGATGTAAGAGAGGAAACATATGGGACCCTGGTTCAGTATAATTATTCGACTTTATCAAAGACTTATCAGAAAAAGAAGTATCACGAAGGAAGAAAAAAGAAAAAAGAAAGGAGATCAAAGGAAAGTGAAGGTGTAATGAAAAAAGCTCATGGAAGGTAGCCTGATGGTTGGCTCCTAGGTGTGTAAAGTACAATCCTGTACATGTCTCCTTGAAAAAAAAAATCCCATTATCTTGAATTGAATTAAAACCCAAGTAAGGATTGCACCCTTAAGCGTATGACATCTCAAAAGTCAAAATGACTGGCATTCAATAAGGAAGCTACAGAACAAAATCTAATCAATACTTTGTTTTTATCTTTTTTGATTTGAAACAATATTCCAGGGCCATTCTAACAAAACCCCCAACTCCATTAAACGAACAGACAACTCCAGTATATGATATGTCACCATATCATGAGACAAAAATGTGTTTAGGGTAATTTTGAAATCATTGCATAGCATTACAAAATTTAATATATCTGGTGTCATATCTCTGTGAAAATTAGAAAAATATATAGGGTTCTATGGTTGCTAAATGTTGAAGAAGCAGTCAAAGGTGGTTACTTTTCAAATATACGTATTTGGTGTAGATGAATTTTATTCATTTACTAATAAAAATATTTATAGACTGTCCTCCATCCATAAGTCCCCGAAGTCATTGGATTAACAAATATTAAACTACTTTAAAATGCACAAAAGATTTAAAATGGCATTTACATTTTTTTTGAATTTTGATAACAATCCAGTGTGGTTCCTGTTAAAATCTGTTGGTCTATATTAGGAAAGAAACCTTTTCATAACCTCTAGAATTCTAACACCAAATCACTGGAAAACAACGGAGAAACTCGTGGTAGAGTATTAAAATAGATAAGCTTACCTAGTATAAAAGACCATGGAGAAACTGGAAAATAAATACAGTAAATGTTTGTGTGTTCTGGCTCAGCTGTTCTGATGCACTATCTGATTTTGTCATCTATTGGAAGAAGCTCAAACCACAAGAAAAAACAAAGCAACAGATACTGGTGTTTCTTTAAGGAAGTATAAGTATTGAAAAACAAACAAAACCTCTGGATTTATTGCAGTTCCCATTAAAAATGCTGGTGTTCTTTATCATTCTCCTACATATTTGGGGCAAGTACTGCTCCACTGAAACAACTCTCCACACTAAAGATATGATTAGAAAACACAGAATACAACTTTAATTGGTTACAGCCAATTAAATACAGGTGGGTTGGCTCTGCATGGATGCAGATTTTGGCTTCGACAGACCAATTGTTGATTCATGAGCCCAACCCTCTGGACTGCTGCTGGAAATAATGGGATTGGGGAAGCCTTCCCATGAACAGATGCCCCATTCATGGTCTTCTTACCACCAGGAGGTTCAGGAAAGGTATCAGTTTCTAAATCGGGCCAGACCAAGAATTGCAATGCCCTTGAATTTTATGAGGGGACCCATACCTGGCATTAGGCGTCCCAGATCTAGGACCCATTCCATTTGCTTAAAGGTTGTAATACATGGAAAGGAACTCAGCATAGCAGACAATATACTTGTATAAACAAGTATGCAGAGCCCAAGTTGGCCATAGCATGTGTAGGATTCAACTCCAGAAAGGACTGTTGACTGCACAAGAGAACAGGGCCTAAATACACTTGCCTTGCCCCAGCCAATGTATAGGGAATCTTTGACTCTTTCAATATCCATTACCCACCAGATATACAGGCAGTCCCTGACTAACAAACATCTGACTTACAAATGGCTCATAATTAAGAACAGGGATGAGACAAGAAGAAGTGAGAGAAATCTACCCCTAGGAGGGGAAATTCACTTCTGAAAGAGTTATCATGGGGAAAAAGTATCTCAACTGAAGCTTTCTTGCCAATCCTTGTTTCCACAACAAGCCCATACTTTCAAAATCTTATTATCACAGGGACAGAAAGTGAGGTGAAATCTTCTGAACAGGGGCACAGAGAGCACAAGGGTGTTAACCTTTATGCTATCAAAAGGTAATATATATTTGTCTGGAGTTACACTTAAAAAATATACCTGTACCGACTAACATAAAAGTTCAGCTGGAGAACAGACCTACAGCACCTATCTTGTTCATAATTTGGGGATTTCTCATGATGCCATAGAGCAAGAAAGTGGCAGGCATGCTGACAATGAGCCAATAGCTGCACAGAGGGTGATATATGCTCCTTTATCATTTCTTCCTTTTCTATTTTTTTATGCCTCCAAATACCTAAAACCAAAATGGGGTTTAATTCCCGAAGACCTGTGCCAGGAAATAGAAAATGAGTGGCTGCACTTTTAAAACATTCACATTGAACAGGAAGATAAGATAAGGTAGTTTGGTCTTGACTTACTTTTATAATTCATTAATTTAGAGACTTTTTACCCTGCTCTTCAGAGTCTAAATAACTTGAAGGCACACAACAACAACCATCTTAATTTTGGACTATTTCATCATAGTCCGCCCCCCTAACAGTCTGAAGGACTGTGAATCGGCCCTCCACTTAAAAAGTTTGAGGACCCCTGCTTTAAAACATTGATATTGAGCAGGAGGACAAGATACATAACTCTTTGCGGTAAGTGAGGTAGGAGATCCAATATATGAACTGGTGATAATCCCAGCTAACACCGTTGATAATCTCAACCTTGATGGAGCAATTTATCAGATCCTTGAAATCTCATTCAATTTGGTCCTGGCTTACTTGTGATTGCTTGATGATTTCATCTAGGTGTTCTCAACCTGTGGGTCTCCAGGTGTTTTGACCTACAACTCCCAAAAATCCCAGCCAGTTTACCAGCTGTTAGGATTTATGGGAGTTGGAAGGCCAAAACATCTAGAGATCCCACATGTTGAGAACCACTGATCCAGAGGTTTATATGCTGTGGAAGGAAGCAGCAGTTCAGAATTTTGGCAGTTCAGAACAGACTATTAATTACACAATTAAATACTTTTCTGAGGGAATCTTCTTTGGATTTTGAAATGGAAAATGTCTGGCTGGGCTCTTTAACACGTATTTTGAGCAGGAGGACAAGACAGTTGATTGCAGAACTGAAGTAGGAGGAGGAAATGACCAGTGAACAACTTCAGCTGAAAAATTAGGTATTTGCAACCTTCCTTATACTGTTGAAAACTGTTTCTCCCTCACTCTAGTTTGGAACTCTGCTGGTTGTGTGGCTTTGCAGGAGCTGGTTTCCTATTAATTTGCATTTTGCTGTAATTTAATGAATAAAATGTGAATGTTATGAGTTTTAAATTGTCACCATTTACCATGAAGCATTTGGCATTACCCTGATGTTACTCTGCCCCCTTGCCCTGAACAAAATCTGCATATTAAGAAACGACATTACTTTGTTCCGGATATCACAACTGAAAAAACAAAAACAAAAAAAGCCTGAAAGTTTTCTTGGACACTCCATCTTTGTATTCTGCTGGATAAATGGTCCCTTTCAGCTCTTCTCATGAAGTACAGACTCTTGTCTAATCACAAACATGCTCCCCACATGACTTAGCCAAAAGGCTGTGTAGAATAAGCCTTTAGTTCAATGCATTTAACTTAAAATTCAAGTGTGGAAGATCACACTCTCCTAATGCTTGTTACCTCTCACTTTCTCAGTGTCTGCCCTTCTTTGGGATTAAGTGGGTTGAAGTTGAATTTTGGATAGCCAAAAGAGGTACACTCAATATTGACTGAAACAATTGCACCTATGGCCAACTGAATAACCACATTCCTCTTGAGAACGAACCAGTCAAAACACTTGAGGAAATACAATATTCTAAAGAGATACACACTTGAACTAGAACTGATTAATCTGTGCCTCTAGAGAAAGCTTCACACTGTGGGAATAGATTTCCTTTCACACAGCAGCATATAGTACTCTCAAAGTTTCCCTGTGTAAACCTGTCTACCGCAGGAGAAAAGACAGAATTAAGAGAATTTGCAGTTATCTATGAAGGGAAGCAGCAGCTTGTTTTTAATAACTTGCTTGTGAGTGATTCATTTAGGATGCAGTTTTACCTGGGAATAAGCAGCACAATTGAACACTATAGTTTTGTTTTTACAAACTTCAAAAAAACATTAAAGAGTCATATTTGTAGTGTTGCTTTGTCAATTGGCAAGGATATTGTTGGGGCTTTGTTGATTATTTTCTGATACCCTTTCCTCCCCACCCAAGAAATAAAAATATATTTTTTCCTTTATAGTGCGGTTATCTATCTTTTCATATGAAGAATTCAAGAAATATTCACATAGAGAAAATTAAGTCCATCTAGCTTCCTGAATAGTCTCTTCCTTCAAACTACAGCTAATTGCTTGATTCATAGGAACATATATACAGTAGGGTTCTGGTTATTTGACATAAATGGGTGGGCCGAATGTCAGATAACCAGAACTGATGGATAATAGGGAGGCTCTGTGCGTGTTGCTGCTTAGCAACATGCAGGGGGCGCCTCCAAAGACCCAAGTACTTGCCAGAGGGACGAGGCTTGTCCCTCCGGTGAGCATTCGGTTTAGGTAAGCGCCCCATGCGCATTGCTGCTTAGCAACATTCAGGGGGCGCCTCCAAAGGGCCAAGTGCTCTCTGGAGGGACGAGGCGTGTCCCTTCAGCGAGCACTCAGTTTAGGGAAGTGCCCCATGTGTGCCTCCAAAGGGTCAAGTACTCTCTGGAGGGACGAGACTCAGTTTAGGGAACCCGTGCGCGTTGCTGCCTAGCAACGCGCAGGGGGCGCCTCCAAAGGGCCGGCCTGGCACTTTGGATAATACGGTAGGTCGGATAACCGGAAGTCAGTTAATCGGAACTCTACTGTATAACATATTTAAGGTCTCGATAGCACTTAGAACATTATCCCACATGAGTGGAATGTGTGTGGAAGATCCGTGAATTCAACTCATATTTTTAATACCTATTTTGTATGCTGACCTTTTATGACTGTTTTTATCAATTTTGTTGTTTTTATTGTTGATTGATTTGTTTTATTGCATTGTTCGCTTTTATATTGTTATGTCTGGGCATGGCCCCATGTAAGCCGCCCCGAGTCCCTTCGGGGAGATGGGGCGGGGTATAAGAATAAAGTTGTTGTTGTTGTTGTTGTTGTTGTTGTTGGAAGAGCATCATATTACTGTGCCCTTTACAAAGGACATTGTTCCATTTCTCGTTCTTTATCACATGCTAATTTTATGCCTCTGGTTTTACCGGTATTATCTGTTTTCATTCTTATCCCACAAGAGAGTGTAGTTCCTGCCCACTCCATTTAAAAAGTTGGATTTGGGGGGGGGGGGGGGGTGGACACTGGGCTTTCCCATCCAATCTTACTATTCTGGAGTAGACCTCAGGCACAGATGTTCACCAGAGACCATTTTGGGGATACTGGACTTTCCTCCCAATCTCAGTACTCTCCACTGCAGAAGTCCAAAACTTAAAAAGCTAACAGTACCACAACTTCAAAAACAAGAATACTATGAAGGAGAAATGACAGAAAAACCAAAGATATTACTAAATTTTAGCATTTTAAATGATTAAATTAATTTTTAAAAATTACCATGGCAGGCTCATTAAGCAGGGTTTTGGGAGAGAAATGTCAATGCTTGGCAGGGGACCCCCCTAACTCCTCTTCACTGAAGCAATTCAATATGGGAAAATTTGACAGATCCCACCCCACATGTTTTTTGCTGTTTTTTCTCCAATTATATATTGATTCCTGACCTCAGAAGACAATCCTTTTAGCTTTTGATCCTGGGGTCTAGGATGATACAATTGTGTTTTTCTTCCTTTGGGCGCAAACTCCATAGTAGCTCCTTCTTAAACATGAACACAAGATATTTTGGAGTTCTCTTCATTGAAAAGTTTTTGACTGGTCACAACTGTGTGTTATTCAGTGAACCAAAGGCTATGGTGTTGATTTCCAGTTAAATCTTTTTTGGATCTTGGGGCTTTGCAAACAAAAGCAGCTGGCACCAGGGTTTGGGAACCTGAAAGTGAAAGAAAGGTAATAATTGCATTTAAGCAATCAACAAAAGCCTGGCTCACCTCTGAGCTTGTAAACTTGTAGTGAAGCAATAATTACAAGGCACTTCTGCGGCGGCATTGTGTTTGTTTGAGAAAGAGAATGCCCATTCCTTCTCAGGAACCCCTCCCAACGTTTTGACTGCCCCCCTTCCTTGGAAACATAATTGGATCCTCGCAGGTTCCCTTAAATCAAAGTAGGGACGCAGTCAACGTTTATTTATCCAGTGCTTGTTAAATGAAAAACTGAATCGACTAAGAAAACCCCCACTCTTTAGATGGGATTAGATGCTCATAGACCTGTGGTATTTACTTCACAGCCTGCCATGGTCATAGAGGAGTCCTCTCCCCACCCCATGCTTATTCAAGGGGTTTTTGTTTCTAAATCTGCTCAGAAAGAAAGAAAAATAAATTGCTAGAAGTGAGATTAGAGGAGGCTATTGTGCAAAGGACAATGGGTCTCTATGGCTTGACTGGCATGAGATTCAGGCTTTCAAACCCCGCCAAGACCCGGAGGTGTGTGAGTTCTTAATTGCCTACCTCTCATAAACTGGCAGCCAAAGGAAAAGAAAACACCGCCTCTTTCAACCCTGAATTGGCCTGGATCAAGTCCACTTGCTAATCAGAGTTTAATTAGAGCACCACTAACCCGAGCATATTCAAATTGTGCAAAATGGCTCTGGCCTCTGTTTGTGTGGTTAGTATTCTCTCTCTTGCCCTGCAGTCTCGGCCCATATGTGCATCTACAGAGCAAAGCACCCAAGCTTAGGAAAATGCATTATGCTTGGGCTATGAATTTTTATAAATCAGAAACCTTTCCATGACATCGAGACTGTGCATACTCAGCCATTGCTAAAAGAACATCAGGCGCCAGCAGAAATCCGTGAAATAGCTGTGTTTATCCTGTTACATTATAGCAAGCCACAAATTATCACTTTCAAGTATCCAAGATTAATGAATTTTAGTTTGAAAAGCATAAATAAAAATGACAAGTATGCTCTGCTCTCTCTTCCCTCTCCTTTTCACTGTATGACTGGCTATATCTAGTTACCAAGAAGCTTGGTGCGATGTGGCTGCAAAAGAAAAAAGCCTATGTTCAGGTTCTGATTCAGCTATGGGTCTTAGGGCTCATCCAGACAGGCCCATATTCTGGGACCTGTCTCCGTTTTTACTGGAGGCGTCCAAACAACGCCTCTGGTAAAAATGAATTAACCTGGAATAAACCAAGTCCTAAAAGGCCAGGTCTAATGGGATATTGAGCCTGGGGGACTCACTTCTGGGTAGTCCTGAGACTACCCAGGGGTGAGTCCCCATTGTCATCCCAAACCCTTTAGGCTCCTGGAGCCCAAGGGTCCAGGATGGCACTCACCCCCCTCCCCCAAATCCCAAATTTACCCCTAAAAATTAAGTAAAACATACCTGGCTGCCATAACTTTCTTCCTCGTGCCAGGAGGGCATGAGGAAATGACACACCAGGAGATTGGGGGGGGGGGGGGCAGGGGGTGAGGAGGGATTTTTCTCCTTGCCCCCTCCCATCTTCTGGTGTGTCATTTCCTTGCACTTTCCTGGCGTGAGGAGGAAAGTTATGGTAGCCAGTTATGTTTTACTTAATTTTTAGGGGTAAATTGGGGGGGGGCAATTTTAATCGGGATGGCATGTAGCCATTCCACCCTGGGAAAGCCTGGGTTTTTGTGGGGAGTGGGGATGGAAATCCCCGCCAAAATGGGTTTTTTAAAAATCGGTGCCAAACCAGGTTTTTAAAATCCACTTTGGCGTAGATTTTGGCTCTGTCTGGAAGTGCCCTCAGATCCTAAATGTAGCCTGATTCTCAGAGATGCTGTGAAAATTAAATGATACAGTCCTGGGCTCCTTGCAAGGTGTCTTAATTTAGCAGGATTGGGGGAAATTAGAAGGTATAGTTGTTTCTTCTGAGAGTGTATCTCTTCTGAAGTTTCATATGAATAAGTGCAGGGGCTTTTGGTGAAACTGCGGCTTCTCCTGTTGGAGGCGGTTTGGACGAAATACATCTCTTTTTAAAAAATTCTTGATATAAAATATTTTTAGAATAGGAATGTTTTACCCTGTTGAGCCCATTTCAAATGAAATGAGAAGCTGGGGCAAACCTATGTCTGTACAAAAGAGAGATTGAGAAATGGCCAGGTGCAGAGGTGTGAGGATGGGTGAAAGCTGCAATGCAAAAGTGATCTCTTCAAGGAAACCATCTCTTGACTGTCAGAGCTGTTAGTTTCCTTATCTTTTAGAAATAATGTTTATTCCTGCCCTTCTTATTCCTTCTAGGAATATGTCGAAAGTAAACAATTACTTTCCCATTGTGAATGTAGTATTAGCCAGCACAACTTTCCAGGGGCAAGCCATGGTGGGCCAGCTGGAGCGAAGTAGAAACAGGGCCACCCCGTGAGGCATATTGATGTTCCTTCTTCCCAACAAGTTCCATATTGCTTGTCAGGGAGGAATGAGAAATGGCAACCAATGAGACTAAATCACAGGAATTGATCTCATTGGTTGATAAGAGGACCTGAGTGAGGGTTAAGGTTTTCACTCAAGATAGTAACTGGGTATATGTTTCTTCTCTGGGAACTCCAGACAGTTGCCTTCAGAGCGCCCATCCATTCTTCCACCCTATTTGCTTCTGTATCCCTTGAGGAAGGTCTCTGTGTTGCCATGTTTTCTTCAATTTTGTCTCAACTTTGGGGTATGGTTAGCATGGATCCTGGATCTGGGTATTTTTTATCTGTGGCCAAGGTGCTTTGGGGATATGGTGGACGCAGGTCTGAAAAAGCTCCAGGGACAGTCCTCTTTCCAACACCCACTGGCAGCAGGGGAAGCTGTTCAATGGGGATGCGTTATCCATGTCATTACTTCCCTTGGCATTCCATATGTTCTGGCAGCAGGGCAGATATGTGATCTCATTGGATCAACAGGCGGGTTAGCTGATAGCTGTTAATGGCATAGTTTCAGATCCAGGCATCAGTGAAATTACCTGTTGATCCATGGGCTTGGGCCAATGATATTTATAGCTATGACCAATGAAGTTGAGACCTTTTTGTTCCAACAATAATTGGTGTTGTGTGTTCTTGTGCACAGCAGACTCATCCTGTCCACACAATAAAGACAGATACTGCTTCAGAGCTGCTGTTTGCTGTCGAATCTGCAACCTATGAATAAGTACCTCCAAGACCCCGTCTACACTGAGCATTTCATGCATTAGAAGCTAGCTTCAAACTTTGTTAGCTAGACAACAAATGCCCACAAAAGTGCACAAAAGAAAGTCTTTAGTGCATCAGTGCTCTGTGATTTCTGTAATTACCACCCAGGCCTCAAATTGGTTCCAGTATTCCCTGTGTAATAATCTGCACAGTGAAAACACATTCTTCAATACCAGTTTGAAACTGACTTCACTTTCAATATGTGCCAAGACTCTCTTTCATTAACAGCCTTGTTCAGATCCTACCAACTCAGACTGTGGCTCAAAAGGAAATCAGTCCGATAATGTGGGCTTCCTATTTTCCCACTGCCTTCAATATTTCCTAAACAGACCACAATTACTATAGGTATTTGGCATATGGGATGGGGGTTTTCATAGTAAATACACCTACAGATAAGGTTATTATGTTGTTTTTCTAGAGAAATAGATGTAAACTTTATGTGAAGGGGTGGGGGGAGCAATCAGTCACTAGGTGAAGATTTGGGTCAAGTTTCAGGATGGTTTCTTGACCTTCTAATTACGATTATTAATGCTTTTAACAGAAGTCTTTAGAAAATCCTTCTGCTAAGAAGGCCCGAAGTGAGCTAATGAGCATGAGAAGGAGGAGAAGGTCCTTGCTGGCATTGTAAAAACTTCAGCTTCCTAATTGGGGAGCCAAGATGAGATTCTTGTCTTTAGGATGGTAGAGAGAATGCAGCCCTGAAAGGTTAAGGAAGGAAGCAAGGACAACACTGTGGTATTTTAAACATCTGCCTTGTCATTTTAAACTACACCCACTGCTGCTTTGACATAGCACGGGATGTATTTTAAAGTAACAGTAAGTAACTCTATCCTCCCATCAGGCTCTTACAGGATTTATTTGTTTTTGTTTTTTAAAACAAGCTGGCCAGGTTTTTCCAAGGGCTCACAGCTTTAATGAAGAATAATAATCTTTAGTTGAACCTGGCAACAGGCATCCCTCTTTTTCCTTCCCAAATAAAACCCGAGAGTCAGGACAGCTTGCATCCACAGTTTTGTTACTGTCATGTAACCTTCCAGTACTGTAAAAACAAATAGACTCCCCAGAGACTGTGTTGAGAGGAAAGCTGTCTCCACTTAGATTGTACTCTGAAGGTTAGCAGTGCTTTGAGGAGGGCTTTTTTAAAGACTTGAAGGGAAAGTGTGAGTGTGGGAGGGGAATAGGACTCTTTGGCTGAACTATACATTACTCATCTATCTCAGCAACAAAAGCAATCACATATTGTAGGAAAAGGCAGTTTGAGGAGAGACTAGAATAGAACAAAAACACAACGGGTGTGTAGGCATACTGTTCCCACATATCACTTTTGTATTGAAATAACTTTCTGGGATTTCAGATGCAGGATAATAAACTTGGCATGCACACTTTGTGGAATCCTGCACTGGGAAAAACACTGGGGATTGCCATTCATAATTTTAAAATTAAATAGCTCCCTACATAGGGAGCTTTAAGTGCTATATTAAAATTGTGTCCCTCTGCAGGAAGCAATTGTATTTCTCATATGCATCCATCCATAATGTATCCTTTCCAGAATTTGGGAAAGTAACTAACTGTATTTCTACAGTTCTAAGAACCTCTTTATAAAGCCCTTTTGGGCCGTGCCGTTGCACCACGACAGGGAAGACGTGTGTGTTTGTGAGGGGGCTTGTGGTGCCCCGTGCACCCTCCCTCCACCACACAATGGGGACAAGACAGGATGCGTTGGAACCTTGTCCCTGTCTCCATTGGATGGCAGAAAGGGCATTGCCTCGCCACCCTTTCTGCCATCATACGGCAAAAAGGAAGGAAAATGCGGATATCTCCATTGGAGCTACCTAAACTAGACTTTCCTCCCCATAGTGGTGGAGAATGAGCCTTTCGGCACTTCCTCTCCACTTCGTGTGATGGTGCATGGCAGGCCCCATCCTAGCTGCAAATAAAAGTGGCAAAACAAGTAAAAAATGCCCAGTGTGAAGAGGTCCTAAGATGCACTTTTCTTACATATAAACATCTCTAAAAATACGGTGCATGTTAGAATTGCAGGTGCTTTTCTAGTATATAAATACAGTTTGTGTCTTTACAATCAATGGTGTCTTCGGACCTTATCACACACACACACACCTCAGAAAACACATTTAAAATAGGCAACCAATTTTTAAAGAAAGTTAGATGATTTCGTTTCTGATACGATAAATAAATAAATAAATATAGAATGCTAGATGATGACTGGATACCTACTCTTCCCATCACACCTGCTTTTCTCCTTTCTATATCTAATAAAATAATGCACATCAAACTAATCACACAACCAAGGGATTACTTCTCCCAATCCATCCCATTTTCTCCTACATCACTGTCTTCCTTTTAAAAAATATTTGGCAGATCTTGCACAACCATGCAGGTTTGTGGGCTCTATCCTTATGGAGCTGTGCAGTTCAAACATTTTAAAAAAAGGAAACAGTAATGGGAAAGGGCAAAACATTTATGGCTTTTCTCAGGCCATTCTTTTTCTGATGACCACTGGAAGTGTACTGCTGGCTCTTTAAGCAAAAAATTGAGTAGTAGGAAAAGACCACCCTGAAAACACACCCCGAAATACATGTCACTTACCAGTTGCAGATGACCTGTATCACATACAAAAATATGTTTCTGATACATACGAAAAAATTAGAGACAAGTGAAGTAGGTTGTTAAGACCCCGTGCTTGGATACAGTCAGTTCAATGTAATGGGTACTTTGTAATCAGGGAGAAAAACACACAAAGCACAGGGTCTTCCAAGAGAATGGAAGAGCTCAATTATAGAAGACATGGCTTGGACAAGTAGGTCCTAAGTGTCCCATTTAATCCCAATTTCTGTTTGTAGCATCTAATCTTAAATGGGTCTTGTAGGCGATACAATATGCCTGATATCCTGGTAAACTGCTGCCAGTCGGTGTGGTAGATGTGTTGGACTAGACCTAGGAGTCACTGCAGTTGTCATCTAACACATCTGAAGATCATCATGTTAGGAAAAGCAATATTGTTTTAAAAATGAGTGCGTGCCAGTTTGCATGTTTCTGTTACAAAAATGGGGCTTAGCTTGAAGGAAAATATCCTCCCTTCCAAATATGGAATCATTAATAGATTGTAATTTTACAAAACTTGAGGTTAGGGCTCTGTGGCGATTAACTTCCAGCTCCTTTATTTTTATGAGTAGACCTGACTCTTTTTCTCACCCAGAGACAAACAGCTGTTTCTAATATGCTTTTCCAAAAGGCCAGTTCACCTGAACGAACTGAAAAGTGCCATCCATACACGTTAGCTATAGATTTATGAAAAGAGCGGAAGAAGGAAGGAAAAGGAGGAATTGGCAGCCTCCTTCTTCACATGAGCTCTGCAGCTAGCCACTTGGAATGAATTCCGACAGCTTTTGAACGGTCATCTCAATATACGCTTTGAAATCAGCTTTAAGCAAAAGCAGATTGTTGGTTCTTCCCCCCTTTTCTTTTTTCCCTCTCCCGTTTCCTTGACATCACATCATGATGCTGCTTGTCCAAAAAGCCAGACACAAAATGAGGTGTATGTGTGGAACATATGGAACTAGTTTCCTTCTCAATGATAAACACATGCATTTCTTTTTTATCTCTGTCCCTGTTTTAGCAACTCTGAAATAACTTGAACACTGGAAGTTGGACTGGGAACTAACCAAATGATTGTTCCCAAGACACAGGCCTAAAGTCTCTTAGTTTGCAGAAGTTTGTTCATAACAAGACGTTGTTTTTCTCCTGCATGATCTAAGCATTTCAAACTAACATAGTAGGCCTGTGTGAAATTCTTCTTACTTCAGAGCCAGCTCTACTATGTGGCAGATGATGTGGTTGCCTCATGTGATAAGTGTTCAGTATTGGAGGGAAGAACTACCTATGTTAAATGGCCTGTCTTGTGCCTCCTATCCCAACCTAGCCTCTTAATGTGGTAACAAACCTGTCTTATCACCAATGTGGAAGAAAGAAAGATTCAATTGCTAGTGTAATTGACTGCCATCTTTGTCTATGAACCTCTTGTGAGCAAGTTGATGTTTCAACTGTAAGCTAAGGAGCCACAATGGTGCAATGGGTTAAACCTTTGTGCCGGCTGGACTGCTGACCTGAAGGTTGCCGGTTTGAATCAAGATGGTGTGATCTCCTATCTGTCAGCTCTAGCTTGGGGTACATGAGGGAAGTCTCCCAGCAGGATGGTAATACATCCAGGCGTCCCATGGGCAACGTCTCTGTGGACGGACAGTTCTCTCACACCAGAAGCGACTTGCAGTATGTTCTCAAGTTGCTTTTGACACAATTTTTTAAAGCACACTGTGAAAACTGAGATAAAATATAGAAATACCCAAGAACATTTGGAATCAGCTGCCCATGTTGGTTCTCTCTTGCACAAAGAATGGTGTTTCCTGAATATTGAGGATGAACATTAGTAAGATTATCTCACAAAATACATGAAAATTAATGTAGTGTAGTGGATCAAATATCATAGTGGAACTCAGGAGAACCAGCTTCTAGTTTGCATGGAGATATGTACTCCAAGTTTCATAATATACTTCTGCAAATTGTTCCAGGTGCTGAATGTATCTTAATAGGTTAGTCCATATGCCAGAGTGATATCAATATCAATATAATTCTTCATATAGTTATGTGAGGAATATTGCAAGAACAGTGCAGCATTCAAACCATTATATCACATCGACTCTTGGGTGAGTGAGCGAGATCAAATAGCGTCTTTAAAATTACAAAAGTCTAATTCTATTGATAAAGTTGGAAAAAGGAAACAAATTAAAAAAGTTCAAATAAGAAAACAGGATGAGAGGAAGTTCCAGTCTTTCCACATGTGATGTTTTATATTGCCATTCACATCTCTAGAAATTTTCATTTGACATAGATGAGATGAGATGTTAGGGAGAATAAAAACTACCATTAATGAAAACCAGTGGCTAAGAAAAGACCAAAAAGAACATAGTTAATGCCAAGACTTTGAAGTCATACTAGTCTCACCTGATGGATAAGTGGATGAAACCCAATAAGAGACTTAAAAAGATAAATATGAAGATAGAAAGGTGTTATTGATAGTAGTCTGTTTCTGTTTATGAGGAAAAGTCAAATCAATCTATTACCAATAATGATTTTTAAATCTAAAGAATGCTGCTGGATACGGATCTTTCTTCCTGAACCCATTTAAGTGACTTATGGAATTCAGATGGTTGACCCAATACCTAATGTGACCTTTGTTCTTGAAATTTGCTATACTGGTCTTGCCTGTGAATGAAATAAAGTGACATCTCTCTGGGGAAAGAGATTTTGTAAAGCTGGTGCTCTAGTTTATTTAAATTTTAACCACTTCCATATGATGCCTTAAGGGTGAAGACAGATGTAATATAAAAGGGATTCGTGGCATGGCGCTCTCTGAGTCTGTTTTCCTAATGGAAAGGACAGGTTTACGTACTAGCATTGCATCTCACCCTTCCTCACTTGACTGCGGCTTACTTGGGAAGGCCAAGAACTCAAACACTGCTTCCATCCTAAATATCTTGGTGTCACCTTAGATTGAACACTAACATATAGGAAACACTGCATGAACACCAAGCACAAAGTAGCTACACGCAACAACATCCTGCGGAAACTTACTGGCAGCACATGGGGTACAGACCCACAAGTAATAAGAACATCAGCCCTGGCCTTGTCTTTCTCAACTGCTGAGTACGCCTGTCCTGTTTGGCACAAGTCTGCCCTTGTGAAGCAGGTGGACATAGCACTGAACGAAACATG
Organism: Anolis carolinensis; assembly: GCF_035594765.1. Taxonomy (NCBI): domain Eukaryota; kingdom Metazoa; phylum Chordata; class Lepidosauria; order Squamata; family Anolidae; genus Anolis; species Anolis carolinensis. The sequence goes on along the minus strand of NC_085842.1, from coordinate 252,010,866 downwards.
CAGAATCATCACAGGATGCCTTAAACCTACACCTGTTGATAAACTCTACAAGTTAGCTGGCATTGCCCCTCCTGACGTGCAATGGGAAGTTGCTGCTAATGGTGAGAGAAATAAGGCCAAACATTGTGAAAGCCACCCATTGCATGACTATCAGCCTCCTCCCACCAGACTCAAATCAAGGAAGGTCTTCATAAGAACCACCACTGCTCTTGATGTTCCTCCAGAGGAGGGACCTCTGGGCAGCTAAACCTGGCAATTCTTACTGGATGCCCCCCATGAGGGTCTTCATCCAGTGGCAAACCAAGAATGGGCAACTTGGAAGTCCCTAAACAGACTGAGAATCGGAGTGGGCAGATCTAAAGACAACTTGGCAAGGTGGCACTACCTGGAGGAATCCTCCACTTTGTGTGACTGTGGAGCAGAACAAACAACTTCACATATGTATGCTTGCCCACCATACCCTGCCTTATGCACGGAGAAGGAGTTATTCAAAGCCACTGACAATGCGGTCGCTGTTGCCCACTTTTGGTCTAAAACTATTTAGCTGCTTGTGATTTCCTTTATTTTATCACTTTTAAACTTATCTATTATGCAGTGCTTTTGACACGAAATAAATAACCTTTTCCTCTTGATGGGGAAAGTCAAGGGACCTATGGCTGCATGTCGGAGCTGAGAAAACTGAAACTTCTGTTTGAAATAAGAATACCTACTAACTCTGACAATAAGCCAGAGGAGAGGTGATAGATTTGACATCAAATGGCAGCAGCCCATAGGAGGGCTCACCAAAAATGTATCCCTACCATATATATGTGTATATATGGCATTCAGAATGTGAAATAATTCTATGCTGCAATGTTGAACAACTTGTGGGGAAATAGAAACCATTCAGCACCAATGACAACAGGACAAAAAAAAACCCCACTGTTATTGCAGAACACTGATGTTGTTCTAGTTTCAGTGCTCTCTTTTAAGCAGATTATGGCACCTAGAGTTTAAGAAGCTGATGGCAAATTGCAACCTTCCTTCTCTTGAATTTTTGTCCGATTGAACCAATTCTTTTTGGTGACCCTAGGGTCTAAATTTCAAAGCACCCTGAAGACAGGCTTAGACCTGCAGCTCGGGCAAATTCCAAAATACCCAATTACTGACCTCAGAAGGAGCCAGCATTCCAGAGATTACAGTCACTGGGAGTTTGCTTCAGAAATTCACTCCAAACAATATACCCTGATGTAGACACCATTAGCCTGCCTTTTTCAGTTAGCAAATGAGATATGTCTCAAGGCAAAATAGTTATTAACAGTCAAGGGTAGGAGTTACAGCTTTAATTGGAAACAGCACCATCTGCAAGGGAAAGTAATAAAAACGTATAACAAGTAGGTGCACAGAGTGAATTATAGTACATTTAGGTCACCATTCCATGAGGCTGATTTTCACAAAAACAAAGAGAATTTCCATGCTTGAGAATTCAGACTCACTTGGGATGTAGAAAAATATCCCAAGGATTAACTCTGCTCTTATGTGCCAATGTTATTACCATAACTTGGGCACACTTCCCAGGTTTCTGTGGCATTTGCATTGCTTTTGTTTGAAAGATTGTCCCAGTTGAAAGAAGAAAAGGAGGGGGAGAAAAATAATCCTTCCTCCTGCTTTCATCTCAAAAGAACTTTTTCACTAACAGAACTTGGACATAACATATCTGCTTAGGTAAAGTTGCCAGGGCTGGATTAAATATAACACTTAGGCAGTATGTAAATAATTCCAGGTCACAGGATAACATAAGCTCAGGTGTCAAAATAGTAAATTAAGTGGATTCATGGTCAGCCTCATGTTTTTAGAAGCCCCAACCCATTGCTCATAGAACTTATTTACTGAATTACAACTAGAATCTGCAAGTCAATATAGCCAAGAGCTATGGGTTTTGGGGAGCTGTAGGGAGCCAGTGTGGTCTAGTGCAGTGGTTCTCAACCTGTGGGTCCCCAGGTGTTTTGGCCTACAACTCCCAGAAATCCCAGCCAGTTTACCAGCTGTTAGGATTTCTGGGAGTTGAAGGTCAAAACATCTGGGGACCTACACGTTGAGAACCAGTGGTCTAGTGGCTTGAATGTTGGACCATGAGCCTGGAGACCAGGATTTGAATCCCCACTTTAATGCTATGGGGTCAGAGGAGTTGTAGTTTGGTGAGGTACCAGCACACTTTGACAGAGAAGGCTTTTTTATCATGTCAGAAGCAAACTGAGGGTACAGTGGTATTTTAAAACACAAAGTTAAAAACTTGATATTACACTAAATGTCCTCTGACCAGTAGCTGGCCACTTGGTGTTGCTATAAGAAGGTCCTCCATTGTGCATGTGGCATGACTCAGACTGCATTGTAATAGGTGGTGTGTGGTTTGCTCTTCTCCACACTCACATATCATGGACTCCACTTTGTAGCCCCATTTCTTAAGATTGGCTCTGCATCTCATGGTGCTAGAGCACAGTCTGTTTAGCGCCTTCCAAGTTGCCCAGCCTTCTGTGTGCCCAGGAGGGAGTCTCTCATTCGCTATCAGCCATGGGTTGAGGTTCTGGGTTTTAGCCTGCCACTTTTTGACTCTCGCTTGCTGGGGTGTTCCTGTGAGTATCTCTGTAGATCTTAGAAAACTATTTCTTGATTTAAAGCATTGGCTTGCTGGCTGATATCTGAAAAGAGGATGAGCCAGAGATGTCACTGCCTTGGTACTTTCATTGCTGGCTGCTACTTCTCAGTGGATTTCAGGTGGTACAATGCCAGCTCCAGTGGCGTGGGGCGTAGATATCCTATGATAATATGGCATGTCTCATTAAGAGCCACATCCACTGTTTTAACGTGGTGAGATCAGGGCCGGCGCTAGGTAATTTTCAAGTGTAAGCAAACAGTATTTTGGTGCCCCCCCCCCCCAAAACCAATAACTGAAAACTAAAAGGTAAAAGGTATAGGTGAATAGAAAAGATAAAAGAGATATCTTACAAAACAGAAGTTTATTTACATCATTATGTTCATATAGTTACATTATATAGAATTTACACAAATGAACTTTTTTTAGAATGCAAATACACTATCTTTGAGTAGAACTTGAAAAAAAGTTACTGCAAGACAGAGCTGCACATTTAAGACCAAGTTTAGGGAGTGGTTTCCACAAGGTACATAAAAATACTCTAGGATTTAAATCAAGGATCCTCCTCTGGACTCCAACATGCTTTGCCTTAATTGCAGAACCATTGTCATAGCCCTGGCCTCTCATGGATTTTAAAGGAATGCCTCATGCTTCTAACTCTTTAAGTAATATTTCTGTGAGGTCTTCACCTGAAGAATGGGTAACAGGAACAAAGCCTAAAAAATGTTCCTTAATTGAGACATCTTTATTTGCTTCAATTTTTATGAATCTTACCATCAACGTCATTTGTTCGGTGTGGCTAACATCGGAATTGCAGTCTAATATAATAGAATAATATGTTATCTGGTGTAATTGTTGTAAAATATTATCCTGGATCTTGGCTGACAAACTAACAAACTCGTTCTGGACATTTTTGCTCAAATAGTGAACACGTGTTTCTTTGGAACTGATTCTTCTCACATGTTCGGCCATAAAACCATCCAACTTTGCTATATGTTCTACTTGAACGGCGCCCCTAGCAGATTTTGCACCATCCACAGTTGCTTACCTGGCTTATAGCTTCAGCTGCCCCTGGGTGAGATGCATTCCCTACTGGACATGCATATTCAGTAGCAGAGTAGCAAAGCACAGCTTACAGAGAAGGCTAAAGAACTTGTAAATCCATAGCTCCCATGATTCTATAGCATGACAGTTAAAATTCTGTCAGAGTGCAGATGCAGTGTCAGAGGAAGGCAATGGCAGTGGTATTTTTTGTTTAGCTATATCAAATATATAATTGCAATAGAGTATTGAGAAATAGTGGTAGATGGATGTAGACAGAATACAATCTGTTTCACTACAACTGTAATGTGAAAAGGTCTGGGATATTATGAGGAATGGAGAATCTAATACAATAAGAGTGGCAAGGTTTAATGATAGCTCTTACAGGAAAAATGAGGGGGTTTTTGGTTCTAAGATCAAAAGGCCTAGAATTCAATTTAATTCCAAGGAAGTACTGGATTTAATATCCAAAGGGTGTGTGCACATGTGTGTCTTCTAAAACTGTCATTTTATATTGCTTCTATTGGCTTATGGTTCATTTATGCATTCTGTATTGTGTATATTAAAGAATACTTTTTTAAAAAGGGTGGCAGTCTGTTCAGTTCAATATCAATGCACAGTAATGACATATAATCAAAAACATAAAAAACAGAGAACTCAACCATTCTGATCTAATTGCCCTTAGGGATGAAAACATGTTTCCGAAAGTCTCAGGTTTTGTTACAGTAGAAACCAGTTTTATTTTGGAGATCCACATGCATTTTTTTCCTGGGGACTCTAGGTGTTACCAAGAATTTTCACTTCCACTCCCCAGGTTGATATAAATTAATCCAGTACTTTCCAAATTAGATGTATCTGTACTTGGCTCTGTGTTTATATGATCTTGGAACCAGTTAAGATAGCTGCTTCCAGTAAACACAGTATTGTTTCCAGGACACAAATTCAACAAGAGGTCAAGTGAGGGGAAAGAGAAAAAGTGGCCACTAAAACCAAAAAGATCCTAATGGTAACTGGTATGATATTGGAAAAGCACTTTAGCACTTTGACTGTAAATCTTGGATAATCAAAAAAAAGTCTCATTGATAAAAGTCTATTTGTGAAACATTACATAAGAAACGTTACATGTGACACATAAGAGGGAAGAGGATAGGAAGGAGAAGAGAAAGAATCCCCAGGATATTTCAAGAGAATTTGAATGCAAATCTATGAACATGTGGGTAAAACTGGACCAAAAAGAATCTGAAACTCTCAAGATTTGCAGTGTCCCTACTCCACATGTCCCTAATCTAGAGGCACCCAATGACACAATAATAAGGAAGAATTTGACATAGTTTGCTCTTTTGGATTCAACAAAAATTAGGAATAATATAGTTGCCAACTTAATCAGAAACAATCTGTTATTCTTCTGTTTCACTTTTTCACTTTATCAATCCTCGAAAACGACTCATCAAAACAATGGTTCTATTATCACCCTTTCAGTGGCAAATCATGAGTGATAACCCATAATCTGCACTTAAGGTCAGTTACCAAAGTGAAAACTGGAGAAGGTTCCTATATCTTCAATAGTTGTATAGAACAGGGAATTTCAATATGAATTACTACTCATCTATTTGTGTAACAAGTGACACCTGCTGAATTCACTTCTTCTACGTAACAATTAAAGTTATAAGATTCATATCCCATTTTCATCCTGGCAATCCATCTTGGGGCCAGGCCCAAGAAGTACTCAGGCAAAAAGTCCCTGATGAATGCTAATGCTCTGGGAAGGTTGATGAAGACTCTATGGCAGTGACTCCCAATCTGTAGTCCTCTGGGTATTTTGGATTTCAACTCCCAAAAGTCTCAGCTGCCTTGGCCAATTATTAGGGATTCTGGAGCCAAAGTGCAAAACATCTGAAAGACCAGAATTTGGAAAACACTGGTCTGTGGCCCACTGTTGTTCTTGAGCTGAATAATGCTACAATAGTTTTGAAGGTATTAGAATAAGGATTCCGCCAACACCACCTACCTATCTACCCATTCATCATATATGTGTGTGTGTTTGTATGTTTGTTTGTATGTATTTTTCAAGATGGTTCCCACTTCCAGAGAGTCCAAACCAAACTTGGCACACATATCCCCCATGACCAACGAAAAATACTAGAGGGGCTTGGTGGGGGGGTTGACTATGGATTATAGAAGTTATAGTTCACCTTACATCCAGAGAGCCCTGTGAACCCCACCAATGATGAATCTGGACCAAACTTGGCACATAGACCCCCCCCCCCCCGAATGATCAACTTCAAGTACTGGTTGGGTTTGTGGGGAATGGCCTGCAATGTTGGGAGTTATATATCTATCAATATATCAACTTTATTATACAAAGTAAAATTACATAATAAACTTTCAGTTGCATACTGTAGGTTTATAACATTACAGAAATAAGGAGGGAGGGGATAAAAGAGAGAAATCAAATCATTACAAAATGGTGTTTTCCCGTTTTTGTTTTAACATTTTTTAAAAAAAAATTAGAATCATAGAGTTGGAAGAGACCACAAAGAGTATTCAATCCAATCCCCTGCCATGCAGGAATACTCAATCAAATATTTAAAGATGGCTATCACATCACTTCTTAGCCTTCTTTTCTCCAGGCTAAACATAAAACTGCTCCTTTTACCATTTTTACTTTTACCATACTCATTTTTCTCAGGACACGTTCCAGCCTGACAGTAACCTTCTCAATGAAAGATAATCACTGTATCTTCTTACATCAGGCCATCATAGTTATCTCATTTAAATCTTTCCAAAATTAAGCAATCACTTTCCTTCAGCAACTAATAAATAACCAATTAAGTTTTACAAGATACCTTTCTATTATCTCAATGGGGATTAAAAGCAAAACCAAAAAGAAGGACCTATTCTGGATTCTTTATATACTTTTATAGTACATAAGGTGTTTTATTGTTTATTTCAGAGAGGAAACTCATGCTAGATGATGTTTGTTATTTGCTATGGGGCTTTGGCAGGAAGATAAACACCTGGGTGAATAATCAAGTCATCTATCAAAGCGACAAAGGCTTGGGGGGGGGGGGGGCATAGCTGTCTAGTTTCAACACTACCCAGCTATTGCTGTTATCTATACATTGTCCTCCCTATTTCTTATAGAACATCTTTTACCAAAGGAATTCAGTCTCAGCATCAGAGTCAATGATAGACCAAGGAAAGCAGAGCCTTTAGAAGTCAAGTAACACCCAATTTCAAAAACATTTCTTACAATTGGCAGAGTCTCTCCCACATTTATTCCACCAGACGCTCAACTTCAAAGGAAGAATAAAATATTGCCAGGCTATAAATAATGCCTTTAAAAATAGAACTTTCCATTCAAAACAAGAGAATGGGAAACAGATGATTTTGCTCCAGAAATTATTTTAATTTTGCACAGGTAGTATTTGCTGATGGCGTTTGCTCTGTATCTGATTCCCAAAGCACTGAAAAGAGCATACTATAAAAGGATTAGTGCAGCAGGAATGTGTTAACAGGCCCAGTTCACAGGTTTCTGTGAAGCTATATACTTTTCTGGCCCCGTATATATGCTTCATATAATTACTTATTTTGATTAGATACAGACATACATTTATACAGACTTCTTAGAGTTTAGGAAAGTTTTGCAAGCTACTACTAGAATCCCACTGTCATTAGAGCCAGTAGGCTGGAGGATTCTGGGAGTTGTAATTAAAAAGTAAATTTCTCAAGTTCAGAGAAAGTAATTATGGCAAAGTACATTTAATGATCACCACTTTGTGCCTATGAATGTGCTTTTGATTTCTATAAAAAAATGTATGTTTTTTGCCCACAGATTATGGATACCAGTTGCTCATCCTAATTGTAAAAGGAACTTCAGAAAAAACTTCGAAAGTAAGGGGTTTAAGACAGTAAGGGGCAACTTAACACTTGGCAACTTGTCTCCATGGACTACTATGTCAGAACATTTTTTGGAGCATCTGTTTGTAATGCAATATGACTTGGGTATCTATGGGGGATATATTCCGGGGCTTTATGTGGATATGTGAAACCACAGAAAATAGTGGACCTTATTGAAATGAAGGCCTTCCAGCCCAAGAATATCATAGACATATGCTGGAGGACCTTGAAAATGCCTAGAGGAGACATTTTTGTAGGACATAGATAAATGAAACCCTGAATACTGGTCCCACACATACAGGAGTCACAATATACATTCTTTTAGATAGTAGAAATTTCATTATATACATGATATTTTTTGCTTTCAAGTATACTAGTGCAAATTCATTAAATAGCATAATCTCATATCCAAAATGTCTGAACCAAAATTAATTCAGTGGATCTCCATCTATTCTGAAAAGTAATGAAAAAGGATCAATTGTTCCCTTAAAGAGTTTGAACTGAACTTATCAATCTGTCCCATAATAACTTATAGCAAATAATAATGATGATAATAATAATAGAGTTCAAGCATAATCCCATAGAGCTCCACTTCTTCAGTGCTCCAGAGAATGAGAGCCTGTAAGCAGAGATATTCTGAATTGTGGCTAATTCCATATGGAAACAAAACTACAGACAAATCAAACTTTTACAACAAGACTTCATGTCATCTTCATGTCAATTATAACTGGCCAATATGAGTAGGACAATGAATCTGCTTTGGGTTTTAGTCTTAACTTTAAATAAATTATACAAGATCCTGGACTAAATTTGGGGGATGGAATCTTGTAATTCTGGATAGCTTTGTCAAATTCAAATTAAAATCCTGAGCAACTTGAGAGGAAAAATCTTTACTTACTGCAACTGTTAACATTATGGAACTTCTGTTCATCACAAAGGTGACAATCATGTGAGCCCAGATGCCTTCTTTCCTGTAAGTTCAACACTATTGTCTGTCCAGCTTCTCAGCTTGGAAAGTTTATGTTTGGAGGGGCCAGGAAGAATCTGTTCTGTGGAATAAATTGGAAGCAACAAAACCAAACACCAAAAGATGGCAGAAAACTGCATCTGTCATGCCCTTAAGTTATTTCCAACTTCTACTGACCCTAAGGCAAACCTCTCATGGGGTTTCCTTGGCAAGATTTGTTCAGAAGGGGTTTGTCATTGCCTTCCTCTGAGGCTGCGAGAGTGTGACTTGCCCAAGCTCATTCTGAGGGGGTCCATTGGCTGAATGACAATTCAAAGCCTGGTCTTCTAGTCCAACCCCAGGCAGGTTGCACACTGCTATACAATCCAGTTTTAAAATGCAGATTAATTGTGTTGAGCTGGATTATATGAGTCTGCACTACCGTATCATATCACTCATGGCCAAATATGAGTGCCTTTCAAATGTAAAGTCTTGGCGATGGTCCATAGGTGACTGTAGAGACCTATTCCAGGTCTGCATGTTCTTTCGCTGTGAGGACATCGATTTCCAGATTGAATGTGATCCCGACAAGGGTTGGCCTTCCTCTTGACATGTTTCTCCCTTCTGCCCATCATTTGTACCTCTTTGAATTCCACAGCACAGTTGGAGGATGGTCCAGAGAGCATTGAGATTCACTGTGTCGAATATCTTTGCAAGGTAAATGAATGCCATGTACAGAGGTTGATTTTGTTCCCTGCATTTTTCTTGGAGCTGTCAAGCAGTGAAGATCATATCCAGTGTTTCTTTGGAGGTGCGGAAGCCATTCTGGGATTCAGGGAGGATGAGATAGATAGAAGGAGGTTTGCAAGGATTATTGTGAGGATTTTCCTAGTAGAGGTTAAAAGGGAAATAGCTCGATAGTTTCCACAGTATGTTCTTTCCCCCTTTTTGAAAAGGGTGTTGATGATGGAATCCTTGAAGTCTGCTGGGATTTTCTCAGTTGCCCACACTTTTTCAATGAGCTGTTGAAGTTATTGTGTCAGCTCAGGTCCAACCTCTTTAAAGATTTCACCAGGGTCCACTGGCTTTGTTATTTTTTAATTGGCTGATGGGTTTGGCGACTTCCTCCAAACTAGGCAGTGCTACAAGCTCATCCCTGGTTTGTTGTTACGGGATTTGCGAGAAGACCTCTTCAACCACGTTGGAGCAACAGTTAAGGAGGTTATGGTAGTGCTCTTTCCAATGCAGTGCAATTGATTTTTTGTCCTTTAGAAGTTTAGAAGAAGGGGGTGTATGCCATTATTTGCTGGGCCATAGATAATCTTTGTGGCATTAAAGAATTGCCGTGCATCACAGACATCTGTGAGGTGTTGGATTTCTTCAGCCTTTTTTGTCCATCAGATGTTCTTGAGTTCTCTGATCCTTCTTTGGACCTCAGCTTTTGCACTAGTATAGATCTTTTTCTTATCAGTACAGTTTGCCATATTTGGAAGTTAATTTGCATTCAGAAATTGGATTATATGGCAGTGTAGATGGGGCCACACTCGCTCTGTCATGGAGATACCTATGGGGAAAAATACATTTGCTAAAAGCTCCAAATAATTAAAAGGAAATTAAACAAAGGAAGACTGTAAGGGTTAAAGATCAAGCTGTTTAAAAACTATTTCAGCACCCTAGCTGTGCCACGTGGATCCAATCAGAAAGAAATTTTTAATAACATTTTGATTGCAATGTTTTTAGTTTTGTAAAAACAGAATATAAAAATGTGTTATCCTTAGGAATCATGCCCCCACACCGGTGTCTTAAGGACAAAGTACAAAGTTTTAGTAATTAGATTACTTTAAATTACAGGTATGGAAAATTTTAGAGTTTTCTCTTTTTTTCAGTCAAAGTTTATTGGCCTCTAATTCAAAAATAGTTAAACCAAATTCTCTTGTATCTGGCAAAACAATTATTCTGAGAAGCAAGCAAGTTAGCCAATTGCTAGATCAAGATGGAAAGCTCTTGCCAAGCTTAAAGGACTTAAAACACAATTTTGATTGGGATCATTCGTAAAACGACAATTTGGCAAGATGTTAAGGATTCAGTCTTCTTTAACCACATAGTCAAACCAAAATAAGGGTTATTTGCCTTGGCAAAAAAAACAATTTAAGCATATTAATTTAAACCTGGCCATATGCACGTTCTGCAGCTGCATAAGTGTTGGCCCTTACTTGATATATAAACATATATAGATATATATTGCATTGGCACTTATGTGATTCAATAATATTCCTCCAAACTTGGCTGCATGTGGTGTGCAGCTGACTGGAAATGTACTCTGACTTAAAAAATGCATTTGTATGATGTAATCAAATCAGTCATGGAGCTTCATAAAGACAAGAACAAAATAACGTATCTCTGGAGAAAATGGGAAGAAAGTCTACATTCAGTCTAAAACTACAGCTTGGGAAAGTCACTTTTTTAGGCATGCCATTTGGAATTTCTGGGAATTGTAGTTCAACAAAATAATTTTTACAACCTCTTTTGAAAACAGTTGAGCAACTTTTGACTCTGGAAAGACATGTACCCTCAAATTAATTTCAAAAGCTTTATGCCAAAGGATTAGAAGAGGCCTCTGGAAAGCCGATCCTAGTAAGTGCTGAGGAAAAGGGAGGGAAAGAGAGAAAAGGGTGGGAATGGAAGAATGGGCTTATCTACATTTGGTTTGCCCCTTCTGGTTTAGCCTTTGCCCACTGTTAATAAGGACCCATAAACAGAGGGAATAAAATTGATGTCTATTTCTGGTCTAAAATGTAGGTACAGAAAATAGATTTCTGCAGTTCCAAACAGGCCTAAAGACTTCATCCAATGGTCCCTCTCCAAGCTTAAAATACACTTAAAACACGGAGTCCATCAGGTGATGCAAGGTCCTCCCATGGGTTCTCTGTTTGAGCCTGTTTCTTCAGTGTGTAGAAATGCAAGGATTTTAAAGATGCTTAGGAACCGACTTCCGATAGTTCCCTGTGCATAGAGATGGGTTAAAAAGGTAAGATGTAGGTGTGATGGCAAATTTTCTTTTTCCGTGTTCTTTTTGTTTTGTGGCATTTTCCTGTGGGCAGTCCTTAAATGCGCCTCAAAGATACAGTTACCTTAATCACTCTAAGGACAGCAGAAAGAGTGATAAAAATGATAATGATTTTTTATTAACAAACATCCATAATACCTAATAATGGTACTTTGCTGTACTGTATAGGAATTTAGAAGTTTTTTTTAAGCGAGGGGAGGAGCTTGCACTCTCCCATGTGATGGCAAAGCAAATGGATAATTTCTGTAGAAATGGGAGAAAGGAAACACATTTGATGAGGGTAAGTAAATTCTCTGGATCCTTTGGAGATAAAACAACATGCTAAGAAAGTTTTCCCCAACTCCCCCTCCCCTTGCCCATGGGATGAAATCCCATTAAACCAAGAGACTCCACTTGGAGTCTTAAGTTCTTTTTCCAGGATTTCCAAAGGCCATCATTTGCTTTGTTCTCACACCTCTCAAGAAGTTAAGATGTACATCAACTTACCACCACTTTAAGAGACATCCTCTTTGGGTCAGTATAGTTTCTCCCTGATCCAGTTAGAACTGATAAAAGCAAGCTATTGTTCATGAACAAATAAAGTTCTTGAAGTTGCCTCCTCCTCCTCCTCCTCCTCCTCCTCCTCCTCCTCCTCCTCCTCCTCCTTGGTTTTATCACAAGCAAGTTAGAAAGCGACCTCAAACAGTGAATATTCTCTGCCAAACCAACAGCAATAAGAGCTCATGCCAGGAGTGAGGTGTAGTTACCCTCAAGCTATTATCACCTACAGTTCCAGTGAACTCTACCCAGCTTTGCCAATAGAAGAGAATTGTGGGATTCACTGGCATCATTACGAGGTGCAGGGGATGCAAAGCACAACCCGTGATGTCATCAAAGGAGGGTGAGAGCCAAAGACTTGATAAAAGATTGTGTAGTATTTCAGCAGAACTTGGTTAGTTTTTATTAAAATATCTCTATATGGCAGTTAGTTATAACCACATTTTTTTTTCATTTCTATGGCTCATAATAATAAAGCCTAAGAAGGGAGGCTGGGATAGGGATGGTGCTGACATTATCTATCTGCAATTACGATTTAGATAACAGATTGGAAGGACATAGGTCAATAACTTCCTACTGTGGTGAGATTTATTGTATTTGTATTAAATCCCATTAATTAGTTTCAAATGAGCAGCTATACCTATAAGGTATTACAGTAGAGTCTGGCTTATCCAACATAAACGGGCTGGCAGAATGTTGGATTACAACAAATCAATAGTAAAGGCAGTTCAATACATGGTAACATTATGTAGTAATTACTGTAAAAATAAACTTGCCATACTCTGTGCCCTGAGGCAATGCACATTGGGCCTCTCCATGCGCCAGGTGCTTGCCAGGAGGGGCAAGATGCGGCCGGTGCAGGGTGGATGCTCCAATGGGAGAGGCCTGCTGTGCTGAGCCACCTGCGCAGGTTAATTCAGAACGTTGGATAAACGGAGGTCGGATAAACGGGGCTCTACTGTATGTGCAAATTCTGTAGAGGTGCCCACTGTTCTAAAACATGCCTGCATCTGGTTCTTCTCCAAGTCACACTGGGCTTCAGAGAGTCTTCTCTTCTCCCTTTATTCCTGAAGATAGATGCTTTTGAACTGTGGTGTTGGAGGAAGAATTTCAGAGTGCCTTGGACCAGCCCATACTCCAGGAAATAATGCCTGACTGCTCACTGAAGGGAAGGATATTAGAGGCAAAGATGAAGTACTTTGGCCACATAATGAGAAGATAGGAAAGCTTGGAGAAGATAATGATGCTGGGGAAAATGGAAGAAAAAAGGAAGAGGGGCCGACCAAGGGCAAGATGGATGAATTGAAGTGATTGGCTTGACCTTGAAGGAGATGGGGGTGGTGATGGCTGACAAGGACCTCTGACATGGGCTGGTCCATGAGGTCATGAAGAGTCTGAAGCGACTAAATTATAAACAACAACCCAGACTTCAACTTTCTCCCTATAATCTTGTCTCTGTCTCCTGATCTGGACCATCTTTCTTGTCCAGCCTTCCTATTCCCAAAAATGAGCGGGAGTCATGCTGCTCTGACAGACTTGCTAGACTGAGAGGGCTTCTGTGCCTTTCTTTTGCCATTTTGTAGAAGAAGGAATTTCAGCTGTTGTTGCTTGGCATGCAAGCAGGTAATATGCAACACCTACTGGAATGCCCCCATTTGCACAATCACTAAAGCCACAAGAGCCTCTCCAGTTCTTACCCTGGCAATCTTAACCAGAGGTTTTTTGGACTATAACATATTACACCACATTAATAGTCACACTTTTTATCCCTTTTTTGACAAAGGGGGGGGGGTTGCAACATTACACCGTGAATATTTTCCCCCAGCAACAGGGTTTTATTTGGCCAGCATTAAATGAATTCCCATAGCTGGAAAGGTGAAGCTTCCCTCACCCATGTGCCTGTCCCTTTGGAAAGGCTGCCAGCAGAGTGAAGACCCGTAGTTGGAATACCGTTTCGGTAGCCCCCTAAAAGGGGGGTCAACTATTACACAGTGGCTACTATTACATGGTGAAATATGGTCATTCCTAGAATTCTGCACCATTGGCTATATTGACGAGGTCTAGTGGGACTTGCAGCAATATTTAGAGGACTACATAATGCCTTCTCATGCTGCAGATATATCATTACCTTTTTTTCGGGGGGGGGGGGAAGGTATCCACAAAGCAGATAGATTTTCAGGTTCTTTGAGGTTTGACTTGATTACATTGTGGGTTTAAAGCTAATTGTATGAAGCTCTCTTAGCCTAGATCTCCTCCCTTCCCCTCCCCTCCCCTCCCCTTTTTATTTTTTTGCACTTCAGAAAAACAAACCTCCATCAGTTGTTGTGTGCCTTCAAATAATTGCATTTGTTGTTGTGTGCCTTCAAATCATTTCTGATTGATGGAGACCCTATCAGCAAGATTTTCTGGGCAAGATTTGTTTAGAAGCATTGTTTCTTTGCTATTCCTCTGAGTGTGTGAGAGAGTGACTTGCCCAGTGACACCCAGTGGGTAGTCTTGACTGAATGGGGATTCAAAGCCTGGTCTTCAGACTCATAGTCTAACATTTAAAACAACTGTCCCATCCATACGTCAGCCATTTCTTCCTATTTTTGTGAGAAAAACACAATCAGAAGTAACTTGAGTAACTTGCATTAAAAGACATGTCGTGTAATCTTAATGTCAAGTTTTGGCTTGAAGTGGAAAGAAGGAAAGTTGCAAAATCCTTTTACAGATGAAGTTTTATTATGGAAATGCTGACAGACCCTTAACTATACAGCATTGCTGGGCGCCACCGTAATAAAAGGTGGCAAAGATCCAGGAGTCTTTGCAGCTGCTTGTCTCGAATTTATTAAGTATCTGATTATAGTTTGCAGGTCTTCGCCAGATCGTAACTCATTTAATACTGACACATTCCACTTCGTAATTAGTGTTGTACTAATATGTTCCTAACTGGTACTATGATATTTTTCCTGTTTTAAAAAACAGTGATGCACTCATTTGAGAAATGAAGCAAGCTTTGGATTTGGGATCTTAAAACAAAATTCAACTGAAATGCCACATTAGTGTCTGTTAAAAATTTTAAAAATTGGAAAAAGAACAGGTATAAAGAACCTCAAGGAGTCACACAAACTAGAATATCTGTCTACAATTTAGTGATTTATAGCTGGAAAACGATCTTGCCAAAGCTTAGGTAAAACAGCCCAACATTCAGTTTAATAGAATACTATCTCCCATGTCTGCTGGGCGTGAATCCATTCCGGGATCTATGCAAAGGTCTGAATCTATTTTGTCAATTGTATTTAGCACTTTGGCTAGTTCCTTTATAGTTCAGACCAAACACAGGAATGGATCCACTGATCAGTGACATTGAAGCCACCAGTCACCACTGGTAAATTGCCTAAGTAGCAATACAAATATTACTATATTTCACAGGGGATATTTCTACATGAATTATGGAGTGTTCATGGCTATTTGTCCACACCAGAAACAGGATGTTTGCTCTGAGTATTGTGGCTGGCTTTAAAGCAGCCAACTTTGATGTATTTCTGTTGTAAAGACCATTGTCATGATTAATGCTGCCATATTTTGACACGGGAAAGTAAAGTTAAATGTGAATTCTTTTACTGTTCAGTCATCTCCTTCTCAATGTGTTGATAAACAGCATTCAGTAAGCAGCTCCTGTTCAGAACATTTCATATTTCTTAAAAACTAAGATCTTTGCAGTGAATGAAGCTTGGCAAATATTAATACAGTACAATCCCTATGTATTTGAACTGTTTTTGTTTATCCATATCTGACAAAAAATGTCATCCTTATACATTTTCTAGATCTTCCAGTGCAACTTGATGGTATTCTTGAGCCGGAAGACCTTCACTGGGTTTACTATTATCTGCAGTTGCTCATATTCACGTAGAGCAGTGGTTTTCAACTAGAATCCACAAGTCAATATAGCCAGGGTCTATGGGTTTTGGGGAGTTGTAGGAAGTCAGTGTGGTCTAGTGCAGTGGTTGTCAACCTGTGGGTCCCCAGGTGTTTTGGCCTACAACTCCCAGAAATCCCAGCCAGTTTACCAGCTCTTAGGAATTCTGGGAGTTAAATGCCAAAACATTTGGGGACCCATAGGTTGAGAACCACTGACATAAAGCCCAGCGATATATCCTGTGCAGGTCAGAGAATCATATTGTATAATTATTTTTCAAAGAAGTATTTGGTCTTATGAGGAGTTTTGTTTTGTCCAGCTCTTCAAAGCTCACCAATGTGCAGCTCAGCTGGAATGTCTAGTTTTTGTTTTTTTTCAGACCGAAACCCAGAGCAGATTTAGCACAACACTGACACCTAAACCACCAATTCCCATTGCTGGAAAGGCAGATGAGACAGATAAAAGTTTAAGGCAATGGAGATCACCATCTTCAGAATCTAATATCTGCTTCTCATGAAGCCTTTTCCCTCTATGCTATTAAATCTTCATAAAATGAAAAAAAATGGGGTGAGAGGGTGGCAATAGCATTTGAGCAGGCAGATCTGCCACTCATCCCTGTGTGTGCAGTCTCCCTAGGCATTTAGAACTGTAAGGTTACGGAAACACATCATTCTAAATTTGGCTGGAAAAATCTCTTAAGTCGTTTTTTCCTTGCATTTCTCAGATTCCCACTGCTTTTTCCACCACACTTTTACTTCACATGAGGTTGTTAGACATCCTCCCCACCCCACCTTCTGACATGGAATTGTGAACATATTTTATGTATTTTTGTATGAATTCTTGTACACATATATGTGTACACATTGTTGAATACATTATGTTTGTGAACATTTTCCCATTGTATCCATGGTTAGAAGTGCATTTCTTCCCAGACTAAACATAGCATGGGTCTCAGAAATGTACAGACTCTTAAATTAAGATATGCTCTGTTTCATTACCAGGCTTGCAGGAGATACAAAACAGATATTTCCTCATGAAAATGCAGACCCTTTATATTTCTTTCTTTTTCCTAATCACAAGCTTTATGTAAGCTGACAAGAATAAGGTTTGAAATTCGCTGTCACAGTTATGGATGTGAAACCTAGAATTACCAATTCATAATTGTGGTCCCTAGGTATTCACAACCATGGCAGTATTACCATGATCTTAGAAGATTGCCCATCTTGAGTTACTGGGTAGCAGCTGCTGTAAGTGACAAACATCTGTTCTCCTTTAAATGGGGGAGAGTATAGTGACATTTCCACCCCTTTCCTGCCAGCTATCTCTGGTGTGATGAGAAATTGTGACAGGGATACTGGTACAATTGGAACAGTGGAGATCGCTGGAGGAAGAGGATGCAAATATCAGTATATTCCTCCTTGATTGACAGGAGAACAGAGCTTTGTTGTTTGCAGTGTCTGCAATCCAGTAAATCAAAATTGGGAAATTGAATTATGAGATCTTATTTATTTCAATATATTTAACTAAGTAGCTGATCTAGGATCTTAACCATAGCTATTTTGCTTTCTGCCAACAACACATCGGACCAGAGCTAAAATATAGATACTATTGGGTTGCAGCAGAAGTGTCTAGTAGGGAAATTGAGAGGAATTGCTGTCCTAGTACTGTTTCTTATTTCTCACATGACATCTCTTACTTTTCTTCCTGCACCTCTCTTAGTGGAAACTTGTATTTATTGCGTATGGATCTGACTCTGGAAAGCTAGGGATATAAAGTTTCCATATGTAAGCCCTTGGGCCTTATTTCAAGAAATGCTTCCATTAGTGCCAAATGGTACACTGGACAAAGCCTTTGTAATGTCGAAGGATCTGTTTCATGGTTCTAGAAATAGGTACTCCTTTCATCCCACCCTTTTTGCAGGTTGGATCATTATATTTTATTTCTGTTTTAAGCCTTCTTCCCTCCTCACTTTGGCTTTCTTTCTGTCAATGCTTGTCCGCCTGCCTCCTTGTGTTTTTACCTTTTATTTCTTTATTAAGCCTTAAGCTATGAAGTAATGAGAAGCAATCCCAGAAAGGTGCTCCAATTTTCCAGTAAAATGACTGATGAATCATTACAACACAGACAGGCTAGGCAATGAAGACTGAAATGTGGTTTCAAGTAACGATGGGTTCAGACTCTCCAGACCTAGCAAGCTTTTCTTGCACAATGTGGATAGCATACCAAGAACCCACCATTTTATATTTCCAGTCAGGAACATAAGTGGGATTTCAGAACCATATCTTCTTGTAGATATGGAGAGATCTCAGAAAAGTTTTTTTTTGTAGTTTCTAGGAACTTTCATTTCCAAGCAATATAGGTGTTTGTCTATACTGCAGAATTAATGCAATTTGACACCACTTTAACTACCATGGCTCATTGCTATGGAATCATAGGAGTTATAGTTTTAAAAGGCCTTTAATTTCTCTGCCAAAGTATGGTGGTGCCTCACCCAACTACAAATCCCAAAATTCCATAGCATTGAGCCATTGCAGTTGAAGTGGTATCAAACTGCATTAATTTTATAGTGTACATGCAACACAAATATGAATTCTGTACCCCCTAAATGAAGTTTTTCTTCAGTCCCCAAATTTCTAACTTGTTGGAGAGTGAGAAATTTAATATATTTTCCCCTAGATTGTTACATTTGCTATGTTCACATTCCTTTGGTAACTTGGTTTCCCTCTCCTTTCCTTTGGATACCTACATTCTGATTCTAAATATTTAACTGAAGCTTCAAGTTCCTGCAATGCTATAAATCGGGGGAAATGGAAGAAAATATTATCTGATGGGGCAGCATTCATATTTGGATGGCAATGTCCTCATTCCACATCTTCCTTTTTAGCTCCTTTGGTCCCCCCCCCTCCTGTTCCTCCTTCATCCTTCTCTGCCCCATTGAGTTTTAGCCAAGCTTCCTACACAACAAAATTTGAAAAGGCTGCACTACACGCATTCGCATTTCTCATCATGCCAATTGGAGCCATTTGGATATAGCAAGCATTTATATCTATCCACATTTTTTACCTTAAAGAAGCAAAAGTCTTGTCATTCATGGTGTCACAAATTCTAAATATATGCACCAAAGAATCATTCATTGCAAACCCAAAGGGAACATGCCATTAATTTATGCATTTTAAAATATCATAATATTTATATATTCCATGAGTATCTATGAATATACCACACATCTGGAATTAGCATTGTTTGCAACATTTGGCAATTTGAAAATGTCAGCTGAGAATGCTTACTGCCAAAACCAGATTTCAGTGGTTGATGTAGAAGTTCTCTCCCTAGATAGTTGTTTTCTTTATTAGAACATATTGCAGTAACTATTATTTTGCATCTCCAAATAAATAACTCATTTAGGATTAGCAAGAATTCTGCAGTGGCTTTTAGGTGCCAATGTCATTTTAACATGTCACATATGAAAACTGGAACATGCTTTCTAGACAGAGAGAGAGAATCAGAGGAAAAAAACAAACAGGAAAGGCTGGTGTGTGTGGGACAAAGTGACTAACAATCTGAAACTTATGTCACTGCAAATAACTCCTATCTCTAATGTTTTCCAGCAAGACCATCTTTCCCAATAGTTATGTTATTGCCATACATAGATGGATAGAGGATTATTGATTCTGAAAAAAGTAGGTGAATAGATAGTTTCATTGTATTAGCCAATACATAGAACCAGACTTAGGTCACATCTAAACAGGGCGTGTTACTCAGATATTTCTGCCCTGGAGCTGTCACAGATCTAACACATATCTGCTGTGTCAGTGTCCAGATGATCAAACAAGGAGTAGGTACAGCGGTCCATTCCATTGGGCTGGTCATGTGTACACCCCAGTAGAATTCAACATTCCATAAATTAATTGTATTTTTTATTTTAATTGTTGAGTTTCAGTTGCAAAGATATGGGGAGATTGACAGTGTAAGCAAAAGGTGGGCAATGTGTGAATCTCAGGATACTGGACTGCAACTGCCGCCAGTCCTAGTAATCCAAGGATGAGGAATCATTGTAGCTACAGTCCATCTATTTCTGCAGCATTTCCTATTCCTAGTGTAAGCCACATTTATCTACACTGGTTTATGAATGGATACATTAAGAAAATCCAATCACCTATGTAGCTTTAAACTGACTCCTACCTTCCAACTGTCATTATTTAGCAAGACAGTCCCAATTAACCCTCTGTCACTTTTCAGCTGCTTTAAAGTGTCCCAATTTCTATCTCCACCTTCCGTTTTCCCTCTTTGTCCTTGGCTTACTTCGGTTGCTGCAAACTGAGTTCAAAGTGTAAAACTAATTTTTACTCAGTTAACTCAGTCATAAAATATAGGCAGAAGAGAGAAGAAAAAATCTTGCCTTTTTTGGTAAATTCAATATAAAAACAGTTAAGTTACTCCTAATTTCTAGGAAGGATTTTTGCTACCTTGACCACAATCTGATGTTGCTTGGCCACTTGTTCCAGATTTTATTTGTGAAACCTTGGGAGGGTATGTTGACCTTTCCCTGAAGGTGCAAAACATGTAATTTTTAAAAGGTTCAAGACTTGTCAGTTATACAAATGCATTGATAAAATGCATCTAGAAGTGGCCATTGTACAGTTTTACTACTTTCACTCTATGAACCTAAAACAGTATGGAAATATACCACAGTGGTTAATTGTCAAGGCAGGTGATTATTTTTCCTCCTTTCCATCTTAACAAAGTGAATCTTGTGAATGCCTACAGCAGGAAAGCATGCTGGTAGCTTACTTTAACCATTCTGGGAAACATTATTCCTGGAATTCTGGTGCTTTGTGTTTCTTGAGATTTCCCTTTGGATACCACAGCTTTGCAATAGAGGCTGCTGCCCTTCTTTAGCCTGTAACCGATTGGCCTAGTCTGGCCCAAAGTGCACATAAACACTTCCAGCGCTTTACATTTACTGCCATTTAAAGGAGAAAAAAATAACTCTGAAAATTGCATTGTATTTCCTTAATCGTATATTTTATTACAGGACATGATTATATCTTTTTCATGCAAGGTTGAGTCACACATGGCTTTAGGTTTTTCAATTTAATGCTCTCGGTAACAAAAGCCAGTTTTTCGATCCAAAGCACATAGCCCTGTAGTTAAGGAGAGAGCAAATGTTACCGTTGAACTTATTCTTGTAAAGTATTATTATCATATAGCTTGCTTAAATCAGAGCCGTAGTAATTCATTTTTGGAACAAAAGTCCTTTAAGCTCCTTTATTCACATTTGGTTCTCATACTACAGCCCTTGGCAAATCTGTGAAAGTACAGATGTTGTCCAAATGGGAGCAATTTAGTTGGGCTGTTTTTTAAACAAAAACAAAAAAGGAAATACAAATATGAAGGGTTTCTTAAAAGTAAAAACAAAAACAAACCTAATCCCTGAGGAAGAATGTTTTCACACAATTTATATTAAAAGAACGAGCTAGCCCTTGAATATTCAAGTCTAGCCTTTCCACACTTGCTGTCAATTTTTCATTATTTTTCCCAGCATTAACACTTGTAGGTGTTATTTGGGGGAAAATGTGGGACTGGTGCAAAATTTGAATTAAAGGAAGTTTGCTTGGATCAACCTCTTGTCATTTGAGCCTGGATGTGGGCTGTAGGAGCTGAGTTGTGAGGCGTTTTGGTCATTGCGGAGAGGGAGGAAATACCAACCACCACAATACCCCCCCCCCCAAATGCACACACAAATGCCAGCTGAACAGAGCTCCTTCATCTGATCTAGTGATTGGCTTGTAAGGTGGACTGGGGTGACATTTACATAGGTTAACAGTAAGACTAAGTAGTCTTACTGAATACAGATCACTTAAGAATCTATAACTTTAGATTACAAATCTATAATTGTGATATTGAATGCCAACCACTGTCTTTTCCACTGAGTGATCTCTTCTTATGACAGGTTCAGAACTGCCTTTTTGGCAGTCCACAATATCTGCAGAAGTTTCTTCCAGCACCATGTGTCAAATGTGTTGATCTTCTCTTCTGTCAGCTTTAGGTAATTAAAGTATTGTGGAAAATTTTAGTGGTGGTGAAATGTGCCAAAACACTGTAAGGAAGCTGTTAAGCGTTATAAAGCGCGCACACAGGGTTGTTAGGAAACTGAATTATTTCAGACCATCTAACCTAGTATGGCTAACTGAGGAAGTAAGTAGTGGCCAGGCACTCGGACAGAAATCCATGAGGACCAGGGTATGTGTGCTTACAAGGAGGATTAATCATCCCCTTCCACTGCACAGGGAAAAGGTGAAGGCAGTGGTATCCAAAATGGACCCAATCCAGGTGTCCAGATTGCTGGAAAGTCCCAGGATTCTCTGGAATTTCCAGTGGGAAAAAGTCAGATTCCTCCCCCTCAAAAAATGTCAATAGAATTTGCTTTATACCATAAAGATGTGGGCTTCTGGTACATCCAGAAGTTTTGCTTTTGGTTGCAAAATCAGGTAAGACATGCTGTGTTCAGAACAGTACAATGACAGATTGCACTGTTATTTGCTTCCATGTTGCTTCAATTAACACAGAAGGATTGTATGACAGGCAGATGGAGATAGTTGTGAAAACACAGGATGGAAAGAACATTCAGGAAAACATCATTGCTCTGTAATTGCAAGAGAGGTTTAAATGGAGGTAAACCTAAATATAAATGTTTAAATATTCCCTTCCAGTTTAACACCTTAGGGTTTTAACGTGTGTAAGCAGATGGATTTGATATTTTCATGAACTGGAGATCCACCATTGTTTGCTTATTTCTTTATCCTAGCAATTCTAGGAGAAGGAGTGGGCGCAACCTGAAACCACTCAATTGCGTGGGTGAGTCTAATTTGAATGCCTGCAAAACCCTCTTGCATTTCCTCTTAAGTCTCTAACCAAATGCAGGCATCATAGGTTTCAGGATGGTTTTCAAAAATATTTACAAAAATAATTTACTGACTAATTCATCAGTGATTTATTATTCTTATTATTCTTTCATCCCCATCAGGGGACACACTGTCAACCGCTAAAGCCTCTGGGCTTGGTTGTTCTTTCTCACTGGAAAAAAATACCCAACTGTACGAGAGGCACTGTTAGGCTTTGGCTAATGAAAATCTCAACAAATCAATCTTCATTCCATGTTGTAATTATGAGGCCTGCCAATATTGCTGAATATAATTAAGTGCTGCCCCGGGTTGTAAGGGTGGGAGTGATGGGTCTGGGCAAGATGCTCTGAGCGAGGCCCGTTTGTTGAGTGGATCTACCACCTCCTTGCTGGTATGCACATGTTTATGAACCTCTTCACACCAACTTCCATTTTGCTCCATTTCTCCAGAGCATTGCCGTGTTGCCCTTTCCCCATTCGATAGGGAAAAGGGGAGAAACATGCATCATTGGAGAGGAAGCGTCTTGCAACACTTTCACACCACTTTGGGGATCAATGGGACGTGGCCAAGCCAACTTCGTCTGATGGTGCTCAGCAGGCCCCATCCCCAAAGAGGAGAAAGGGGCCAAAAGCCCCAGGCGTGATAAGGTCTTAACCCTCCTCTGGACACAATCAGCTCTGAACAACTGATGATGGAGAAAAGAGGTTGAGATAGGTAGACATTATTGCTCCCTCCTCCTGTTTTTCTTATTACTTATTGACATACAGAAGGCAAACAGGAGTTAAAGTGTATCCTCCAGTTGTTTGTGATGTGACATGGCCTGTCCCAATTTATTATCAGCCATCTCAGTTTTTCAGGTGCATGTAAAATGTTCCAGTTTCCTTCTCCTCTTTCCCCCTTTGTCCTCAGCTTACTTCAATTGCTACAAACTGCTGAAACTGCAAAAAATATTTACCCGTAATTACCTGCACAGGGAGAAGAGGACAGTGGAAAAAATACTGTCCTTCCTAGTAGACTCAAGCAAAAGCAAACAGCTGTGTCCTCTCTTAGTTTGTGTATTTTTCCTCAGTAATAACTTTTGCCAGTGTGACCACACTCTGATCTAGTATGGCGTCATGTGTCCTTGTTTTCATTTGTAACATTTCGGAAGGTATGAAATATAGAGAATAGAGAAACCAGCATGGAAAGGATCTCACAACCCTTTAAACTGAGGACTGAATGTGAATGTAGGATATGCTGAATAGGAAGCAACTGAATGGAAATGAGTTCAGTACCAAAAAGTGTCTGGTTAACATGATCTCCTCTAGCACTTAAGAATTTATTTGGTTCCCTGTAATAGAATTCAGCAGATTTCATTACCAAGCTGATTGTTAATCTCCAAGTTAATGAAGATATATATGTCAATTTGGAATGGTTGTTTTTTTAAAGTAGCCCCCTCCTCACTAATACTCCTGCCTTTTCCCCACTAGGAAACCAGTACTTCTGAACACAGTGTTTTTCTATGGTTTTGAGATTTATTTATTTTATAGATGTTTTGAAAAGTGGTTCCGCTACAGCCGTTTCCAAAGAGGTAAAACATGTGGCTTGTTAATGGGGCTGTTTCTAATCAGGGTGGATTAGTTCTTGTAATGATATAATTATAAGGATAACTGCAATTTTATGTGATTTTTTTTCATCTGCCTCAAAGCCAGGGAGATTTTATGTAGATGCACTGAAAAGGTTTCCCACTTTCCCATCCTTGGGTTGGCATGGGTTTGGTATGCTGTGGTGAGCGAGGTTGGTTTTGCAGGCCAACAGCCGCAGCCTTTGGGGCTGACTCCGCTGCTGTTGTCAGGTCGATCAGGGAGCGGCACCCATTCAGATTGTTGTGGTGTCTGGAATGCAAAATAAGCGGTGCACAAAGTACCCTCTGGCTTTCACTCCTCAGCAGACTGGAACACCTCCAACGTTAAAGAGCAAAAATCAAAACAAAAAAACTTTATATCAGTATCTGTGAATACATTACTCCGTTGGCAGAGCAGAGGTAAGTTCAAGCAACCTCATGTTTGCCCATTCCCAGATCTTGAGAAGCATCTTTTTATTACATTGATTAGTGATATTTTGTTTTAAAGAAAGAAAATGTTTATATGCATTAAGCCTGTTTATATTTGGAAGGAAACAACTCAACCACATTTATTCAGGTTTTCCTAATCAACACACTAGTGAAGCACTACATTCCCTCTATGTGGCAAACACTCTTTTGGCTTTCATTTCCTCCCCTCTTCAAACCACTGCAAAGGTTCTTCCCTGACCACATAAAATACCACACTTGGATGCCCTCTACATTAAGTAAACAGGGGGAAAAAATTCAGTGCAGAGCAAATTTTTAGATACAGAAGAGTGGTACAGTATTCAAAAGGGCCTCGCGGTTCAGCTCTGACAGCTCTCCTTACCACAGTGGATTTTAATCCTGTCAGTTCAGCTATCAATCATATTTTACAGCCGCTGTATAATGGTCATTTTACTGTAGGGCATAAATGCTGAACCACTGCAACACCAAAGGAAGGAAGGCTGGACTTAAACAGTACCTTTTGATGGGAAGGATAAAGCAAGAAGTACCTAAAAAGGTATATAAGGAGACAACACAAGCAAAGAGAATTGGGCTGGCTACTAAAAGGTGTTCATAATTAAGATGGGAACAGCAAATGTTGCTGACTGCTCTATCCATTTGCAAAAGAATTTCCTTTAAAAGACAAATGATGTCTGGCAGAGTAAGGTAAAAGCTTCGTATGTAGCCAAGAAAGGCCTCAAGCTTTTCAGACTTTGGCATGTGCTCAGCTTGTCTATACTGATGACATATCCTTGCCTGTGGCAGCCCCTTAATTACCTGCTCTCTTTTCCAAAGTTGGCCTTCCAGCACAAAGAAGACTGTGTGTGTGCATGTGTGCTCACAAAATTGAAAAAATGCAGGACACAAGTATATTCATGTTATTTTGAAAAAATAGTCAGAACCTGCCATCTCCACAGGTGGCCTTCTCAGTTTTAGGTTCTGTCTTTTTTATTTAAAAAATTAGCAAATAATACAGATAACAAAAACATAGAATTGTCAGCTGACACAGCCAAACAATTTATTTCTTGGTGTTGTGGTTGTTAGGCCTATCCCTGGGGTTATTTGGGCCGCTGATTCCAAAAATTGCATTGGATAGACTGCATTAATTCTAGCTTCTTAGATATTATCATGATTATTTATGGGCAAGCAGATGGCAACTAGTATATGGCATATTTCTGTATCTCAAAAACTAGAGCTGATATGGGGGAAACTGGTGCTGTTTTGGCACCAGCAGGTCAAATATAACCAGAAACAGGTCTAACATTTGAGGCACTAATATGTATGTTAGCCAATATAATAATAATAAAAAACGCCATTCCAAACTATAAAAGAAAAGGTGGGAAACTTTGGTAAAACTCATGTGTTTTTTCCTATCCTGCCAAGAGAAGTTTAAATATAAAAGGTATTTGTTAATGCAACAGATTTTTCCATAAGCTTACATAAAAAGCTTATATATTTAATTCATGCATATTGCTAGTAATAGTAAAAAAATGGTTGCCAAATCATCTAAAATTGTTAATGGTGTCCACCATAATTTCTTAAAGAATATACATACTATGTGAATTTTTTAATAAGTGCAAAGATCATAATTTGCCCTTTTTGTCATTGTGTCCCTTCAAGTTGTTTCAATTTATACTGATCCTTAGGCCAATCTATCACAGGATTTTCCAGGCAAGATTTGTTCAGCTCTGGGTACCAGGATTCAAGTCCCCAGTCAGCTATGGAAATGCACCAGATGACTTTGGATGAGACAAGTAAAATCTTGCTAAGAAAACCTTGTGACAGGTTCACATTAAGACTGGGATAAGTTGGAAATGGCTTGAAGGTACACAATAACAGAATAATATAAGAGATATGCCTTATATCTCCAGAAACAAAATAACTGCAGTGCTATACATACCTTCCTTAAAGTATGCCCCATTACCCACAGTGGGGCTTCTGTGGTGGGGAAGACACATGCCTGTGATTTCTCTGCCTAACTGTAAGTCAATGTGGCCTCATAGCTGGCTGGTTGCTACTTTTCTCCCCATGGCGGATAGAAGAACTGTGCCAAACTATGCAGCGAGGTTCTGGCACTATGACCTACTTCCCACAGAAAAATGAGTGAAGAATTATGCTTCGTGTTGTGGAGTGAAAACTTGGCATGAAGGACTATGCCATGGTACATAACAAACAACACTAGAACCAACAGTGCCAATGGCCTTTTAACAGATGAAGCCATTCAGCCTTGCCATAACACAGAAATCCATAGCAAGGTGCCATCAGGATATTATTTTATACCAGTATACGGCTGAACCACTCTAGTAATTAATTTGCCTTCTTGCTATATGTTTGGAATAGCTTCCTTCCGTGGAACTCTTTTCTTATTTCTAGAGGCCAGTCACTTAATGGAAGCTAGTAAGTTTTACCATGGGCTTCTATTCCTGCAACTACTAAAAGTTCAACAGGAGCTTTGCTTGTTCTGGAACCTTTTCTTTTAGAGAACTGGCACTAGCAGAATCCTCCTTCAAGTTGAAGCAGCTGTGGAAGGTCGGGTGATAAAATCTCTAGTGACAGACAACTCTTTATGTTATTATGTGCCTTCAAGTTGAGTCTGACTTATGGCAATGTTATTTGAGGATTTTCTTGGTAAGATTTAGTCAAAGGAGGTTGCCGCTGCCTTTCTCTGACAATGTCCTAGCCTCTACCTAAAATGTTTTAATGAGCTTATTTCTTCCACTCCCTTTTCTCTTCCCAATTCTTATCCCCCAGAATCCTAGTCCAATGCTGAAACCATTACATTGCTTTGCTGTCACTTTTACTGCTATTATCTCTTGTTTTACAAATAGAAGACTAGGGATGTAATCCCAGGTATAATTACCTAAATCTTTTTAAAGTCAATGTATACTGGAATCTTAGTTCTTTGAAATTAAATTCATTAGCACTTAATTTTCAATTGAGCATGGTGACGATTGGGTTGTATACCTTAGAAACTGTGATGTTCATATGCATGCACTCTGAGCTTCTAGCTCAGTGAGGAAGGTATATCTGTCCTAGGTTTTAAGGCTGTCCTAGGTTACAGGCATAATAATCCTGAATCTGTTTTAGATCGGTTCATTATCCACATAGGCACGGCCATCACCCTCTCTTCCCTGCTCATATCAGCCCATGTATTCACATGGCCTCAGAACTTTTGTGAGTCTTTTGCTGTGGCTAGTTTCCCATGTTAAAATTAGCAAAGGTGCCTGCAGGACCAGGGAAATTAATAGAATCGACCCCTCTATAGCCATCTGGGAGCAGCGATGGTAACATGGATGGTAAAATGACTTTAGTGGGGCTGATGTAGTCTCAGCTTGACCAAACCATGGGACTCTGGCCCACTGCTGTGGATTCAGGGGACTGTATGCAGCAGCTTCTGGGGTCAGTTTGCTGCATGACTCTACACTGACCACATACTTACTCGCCAGTGTAGATTCATCTCTAGCTAAAGTGTTGAACTCATCAAAGTAAGTTCAGAACCATTGCTAGCTTTTTCAAAGTTTGGATTAAAACTGGAGGAGATTCACTACCAGCCCCAACTACCAGTTATAGGGTAGTGGATATCACAGTCATGTGATGGAAGCACAGATTTGTTACACAAGTGGGATATAATGTTGTGGTGAGGACAGGATAGCTATTGGGGTTGGTTCTATATTTTTATGGTTCCAAGCAGGATTACCACCTGTGAGTCTCAGAAAAAAATGAGACTGTAACAGACTTTGGGGCCAATGTCTTTTACCTTGGGATATAATCCAGCATCCTCATTGTAGCCTAAATATATGCACAAAGAGATATGCTGCATCAGCACTACACATCCCACATGCAGAATAGCAACATTGTATAACACACAGGGCCGGTTGTTACTAGGCGGCCGCGGACGCGGCCGCCTCGGGCGCTGGCTGCTAGGGGCGCCATTCGGGCCTGACTTCCTGGTCGCGGCCGGCGATCGCCCGGGCGGTCGCCGGCCGCGACCAGGAAGTCAGGCCCGAATGGCCTAGCTGTGCTGTGCGCGTGCGCACAGCACAGCTAGGCCATTTTGCCCTTAGTAACAAACTAAGGGCAAAAATGGCTTCTCTGGCTGTGCGCATGCGCACAGCCAGAGAAGCCATTTTTGCCCTTAGTTTGTTACTAAGGGCAAAATGGCCTAGCTGTGCTGTGCGCACGCGCACAGCACAGCTAGGCCATTCGGGCCTGACTTCCTGGTCGCGGCCGGCGACCGCCCGGGCGATCGCCGGCCGCGACCAGGAACTTCCTGGTCGCGGCCGGCGATCGCCCGGGCGGTCGCCGGCCGCGACCAGGAAGTCAGGCCCGAATGGCCTAGGTGTGCTGTGCGCGTGCGCACAGCACACCTAGGCCATTTTGCCCTTAGTAACAAACTAAGGGCAAAAATGGCTTCTCTGGCTGTGCGCATGCGCACAGCCAGAGAAGCCATTTTTGCCCTTAGTTTGTTACTAAGGGCAAAATGGCCTAGCTGTGCTGTGCGCACGCGCACAGCACAGCTAGGCCATTCGGGCCTGACTTCCTGGTCGCGGCCGGCGACCGCCCGGGCGATCGCCGGCCGCGACCAGGAAGTTCCTGGTCGCGGCCGGCGATCGCCCGGGCGGTCGCCGGCCGCGACCAGGAAGTCAGGCCCGAATGGCCTAGGTGTGCTGTGCGCGTGCGCACAGCACACCTAGGCCATTTTGCCCTTAGTAACAAACTAAGGGCAAAAATGGCTTATCTGGCTGTGCGCATGCGCACAGCCAGATAAGCCATTTTTGCCCTTAGTTTGTTACTAAGGGCAAAATGGCCACGCTGGGCGGGGGCGGGGCCAACTGTGGCCCCGCCCCCCTCACTAATCGCCCTGGCCCCGCCTCCCACGCAGCGTGGGAGGCGGGGCCAGGGCACGCTGGGCGGGGCCAGGGCGCGGGTGGCGGGGGCGCTTTTCAGCACCCCCGCTTCCCATTAAAAAATATCTCCGGCCGGCCCTGATAACACATGCCAATAATCGGATATTGCTGTGCAAAAAATGCTTAACCACAATGTGCAATGGGCAGTATACATCCCAATGTACACCTTTAGTACATATGCAACTCCAACTCTACCACTGTCAGCAGAATATGGCACAGTGTGATTTATGCATGCATATGTCAGTAAGCCCCCTTCCACACAGCTGAATAAAATCCCACATTATCTGTTTTGAACTGGATTATATGACAGTGTGGACTCCGATAACCGAGTTCAAAGCAGATATTGTGGTATTTTCTGCCTTGATATTCTGGGTTATACGGCTGTGTGGAAGGGCCCTTAGAGACTGCCAGCCATATCTAGTATTTTGTGCTTCCAAATCCTCATAGTTTTGTTGCTAAGTGACACTGTAAACAGTTTTGCTATGAAATGTTAACAGGCATATATAAAACCAAACCAAGTTTCTCAGCCAGTGTTCCAGATGAAATAAAATAACTAGTTACTCCTTGGAAATATGAATAAACACAAGGAAAAGAGAAACCGTTTCCAAACATGCTATGGATAAATACTCCCGGGTCCCCTGAGAAGATCTTATTGCTAATATACTTCATAAGCTTAGCAGGATGTCAGAAGTGATTTCCACAGTGAGTATCCAAAAGGACAACTCTGCTCATAACATATTGCAACCGCCCCCTTTCCACAGGTCTCCACATGTCTGGAACCAGGAAAAAGTAGGGCAAAGTTCATCAACATAAAGAACACTAGGAAGTATTTCCAGCAGAAGGGAAAGATGGGCTCAGGTCTCAAAACATCTGGTCAAGGAGCATTTCTAACAGATAGAGAAGGGAGAAGGCAAAAACCAACAGCAAGAAGAAAATCCCTGAAGAAAATCATACCTTCAGGAAGCATGTGGGAGTTCCCTGGTCTACTCATCACAATATTTCACTTTTTCTCAGATTCCCCCTGACACAAAGGAAGTCACACATATGACATGTTTACTCTGTTATAGCACAGCTTTTGAAACCTATAATGCACCCTCTTTCAGTCCAACATCCTTCAGGTGTGTTAGACCACTGCTTCTTAAACTGTGGGTCCCCTTAGCTCGATGTTGGGGTCTTGAAAATATTTTCTGAATATCACCTAGTGGCCGTTTCAGACATTTACACAAATCTGTTGTGCAGTGTTTATGGTGGATCCTGCGGAAGATGCTTCTGCTGTACTTCATGTATGGTATTTGGTTTTCTCATCCGGTTTTATTTAGCAAGATGTCAGGATAATTTGTGGTGATGATACTTTTTCATATTTTAAAATAGTTCAGTCTTCTGTGATGACACATCTCTCTGACACATCTATCTGAATTTCTATCTTTTAAGGGTTATAAACTTCATTCTCTATTCAGGATTAAATAAAAAACAGATTTGATACGCAGGATGAGAAGAAAGTATATTTTACCAGAATAAAAGGATACAAAGCTTTTCTAAATGAAAATTTGATACAGGAAGAAGACAAACAAATGTCCTGGGAGTGAAAAGATCAAGATCAAGAGTGGCATGGTTAATAAAATGCACATTTCTCTGCATTCTGCAAACAGATAATAACTAGGAAAATGAAAATAAAGGATCATCACATATGAAATATTCAAATACAGGATGAATATTCCTTATTCAAAATGCTTGAGACAGAAGGGTATGTTAAATTTTATTTTGGAATACCTACATTTGCATATACATACATGAGATATCTTGGAGATGAGAATTAATTCTTAATCAAATTCATTGATGTTTCATATACAGTAGAGTCTCGCTTATCCAATGTAAACGGGCCGGCAGAACGTTGGATAAGCGAATATGTTGGATAATAAGGAGAGATTAAGGAAAAGCCTATTAAACATCAAATTAGGTTATGATTTTACAAATTAAGCACCAAAACATCATGTTATACAACAAATTTGACAGAAAAAGTAGCTCAATACACAGTAATGCTATGTAGTAATTACTGTATTTATGAATTTAGCATCAAAATATCACGATGTATCGAAAACATTGACTACAAAAATGCGTTGGATAATCCAGAACATTGGATAAGCGAGTGTTGGATAAGTGAGACTCCACTGTATCCCAAAGCTAATTTTATACGTGATATTTTTTATTATTGTGCACATAAAACACAGTATGTACACATTGAACCACCAGAAACCAAAAGTGTCACTCTTTCAGCCACCTATGTTGATAATTTTGGATTTTGATGCATTTTGGAATTCTGGATGCTCAGCCACTACTGTATAATACCATATATAGGAATCAAGATCCATAATCTTCATTTTATTAATCATACAGTATTTGTAACAGCTAAGTAGGTATTGCACATACCATACTGCTGCAGGATTTTGGGAGTTTGAGACCAAAGGAGTAATTTGGCATGTGCTTCTCTTATAATCTGCCCCAATGAATAAATTATTCTACTTTTATCTCCTTTCCTCCACTGCTGTGCTTTCCTTGTCTTATCTCATCCCCTCTTGCCCTAAGTTCACAGTAATTATGACATATTAAGGCTATGTATGGTTTAGATTATCTGAAAGCTCATATCCTCCCTACAAGACAATCCAAGTCTTAATTTCTTTGGGACAGAGCTTTCTCTCCATCCCAGAAACCTCCCAGTTTCCTCTGAGGTGAAGAAAAGAAAGAGGCTTTTTGGTGACTACACTCAAACCATAAAACTTCTTCCTTGAGGAAACTTGTGGCCTGTTTCCGTCAGCAAGAAATAACTTTCCTATTTTAAAAGGTCTTCAGCCTTTAATTTGGTTGGGTTAGATTACAGTGGTTCTCAACCTGTGGGTCCCCAGGTGTTTTGGCCTACAACTCCCAGAAATTCCAGCCAGTTTACCAGCTGTTAGGATTTCTGGGAGTTGAAGGCTAAACCATCTGGGGACCCACAGGTTGAAAACCACTGAATTGGAAGGATCTGCAATGGATATGCTGCTTTGTATTTTTAATCCTTTTAAAGGTAATGTCATCATCGGATTGTTTAATGTGCTTTTATTTTTCAACCCACATTTTGTTTTAACAAATTTGTTTGTCAATATTGTAAGCAACTTTGGGTCTCACTAGTAAAGGTAAAGGTTTCCCCTGATGTTAAGTCCAGTCATGTCTGACTCTGGGGGTTGGTGCTCATCTCCATTTCTAAGCCGAAGGGCCAGCGTTGTCTGTAGACACCTCCAAGGTCATGTGGCCGGCATGACTGCATGGAGTGCCGTTACCTTCCCGCCAGAGCGGTACCTATTGATCTACTCACATTGGCATGTTTTCGAACTGCTAGGTTGGCAGAAGCTGGAGCTAACAGCGGGCGCTCCCGCCGCTCCTGGGGTTTGAACCTGGGATCTTTCGATCTGCAAGTTCAGCAGCTCAGTGCTTTAACACACTTCGCCACCGGGGATTCTTATGGGATCTAAAATTAATTACCGTAATTATCTTTGGAGGCCAGGGAAGTCTGTGTATACACTTCACCATTCCCTTCACCTCTTCCTTCATTGTATCAGAAGCTGGGATCAGAGTGAGAAAAGCTTGCATCCCTTTGTGTCCTGAAAATGCCCCCTTTCTTTAGAGGTGGAAGAGATTTCGATATCAATAGTTGATTTCAACGTCACCCCCATGATAATTATTTCCTAACCACATTCCTTAAAGTAGTGTAGTGGTTCTCAACCTATGGGTCCCCAGGTGTTTTGGCTTACAACTCCCAGAAATCCCAACCAGTTTATCAGCTGTTAGGATTTCTGGGAGATGAAGGCCAAAACATCTGGGGACCCACAGGTTGAGAACCACTGAACTAGTGAGTATGTAGGCATCATGAATATGAACCAGCTATTACTGTATTATTCTCTAACTTATGCCTTAAGGAATTTGACCTAAATAAATAAACCTAGCCATCTTGGAAATTAGGACATAGACAAAGGCTTCCTTTCATATTAGGTAGTAAATGTCTGTATGTGCCTTCAAGTTACCTATTAACTTATCCTATGAATTTCATATGATTTTCTTGGACAGGAATTTCCTGTGTTGATTTGCCAGTTCTTTCCTCTGAAATCTAGTCTAGAGGTACTAGTTTTTACTGGCAATCTCCCATCCAAGTACTCACCAGAGCTAGCCCTTCTTAGCTTCCAAGGTCAGATGTAATCTGATGCCTTTAGTGTTTTTAAAGCCCATTTTATGTATTAAATAGGGTCTATAAAATGTAGTTGCTTCAAGACTGAGAATGATGGGTTATACAGCACTATTGCACTGCATGCCCAAACCTGTTTCTGAGAAATTATTTCTTCGTCTGTTTTGTACCTGAGAAGTCTCAGCTATAAAGAATTGGCTGACAATTTTCTTGATGATGCTTGAGGCAGAACACAATCCGCTATGTTCTCTTAAGGCATTTTTGGCTGGGCAAACAGCAGCGTTGTTCTAACATGCTTTCATCGATAAATCAAGCTAAAAGGAGAAAGTAGGGAGAAGAAGTCATCCCACTCAATTCCCTCTCTAGTAATCTCTGCTTGGAAACAAATAACTCCCAAAATGTACCAGTTAATTCGACTTGGCAACACCGAGTCCCATTTGGAAGGAATCTAAATTCCAATTCTGTGCCTTTTTATTATTGTCCAACCAAAGACAACAATTGCTCTTTTGATAATGGTGAAGAGAGGCTCTCCAATTTTTTGCCCAAAAAACACATCATTATTCCAACAGAAGGGCCCTGTTCTCAGGCGTACATTGTAATACTATGCTAACAACACCATAGTATTAACCTCTGATAGGTTCAGAGATTATTATATAAATAGCTCTTTAACTTTTCTTTAAAAAATAGGGTTCATAATTGTGCATGAATCTGCATGTTGAGTGGAAGGAAGAAAGGCATCTTAAATCCTGTGCGCTCTGCAGATTCAAGGAAGCATTTCTCAGTGTGTGAACTGGGCCATAAGATTGCAATTCTAAGCAGTCTCACAATTAATTCTTCAGCTGTGCTGCCCAATTAGGACAAATGATTCTTTTCTAGTTCAATTAGAGATG
The DNA here is from genome assembly GCF_035594765.1 of Anolis carolinensis. Lineage (NCBI taxonomy): Eukaryota > Metazoa > Chordata > Lepidosauria > Squamata > Anolidae > Anolis > Anolis carolinensis. Next base: position 251,975,838 of record NC_085842.1, on the reverse strand, counting down.
TGTACGCTTATTTGTATAAAATATGTGCTCATTAAACATGGCCTGGAATTTGTTCAGCTTGTTATCAGTGTCATACAGTGCTGTGGGGTGAGGTGGGGTGCACATGAATTTTCTCACACTACCTCAGCTTTTCTTTAACCTCTTAACTGTTACCAAACTGATAAGTGATTAGGTCACGATAATATAAAATTTAATAACTTTTTTGAAAAAAGCAAGTCAATTGGTTAACAGTTTCTTTCCAAACGTTTGGTTTCATGCATATTATCCACCTTAAATGACATTACAAAATTTTGTTGTGTGTGTGTGTGTGTGTCAGGAGCAACTTAAGAAACTGCAAATCGCTTCTGATGTGAGAGAATTGGCCATCAGCAAGGATGTTGCCCAGGAGACGCCTGGATGTTTGATTTTTTTACCATCCTGTGGGAGGCTTTTCTCAGATCCCCGCATGAGGAGCTAGAGCTGACAGACGGGAGCTCACCCTGCTACCCAGATTCAAACCGCCGACCTTTCAGCCAGCAGTTCTGCTGGCACAAGAGTTTAACCTATTGCGCCACTGGGGGCTCCACAAAATTTGACTAATATACCAGTACTGTAATTATAGAAATAATAGAAATGTCATGTTTAAGACTCTGCAAAAAAGTGTGTACCATATATCTTCGATTCTATGATGCCATTGATTGTGAGACGCCCACTAATTTCAATGCCAACAACAGGAAAAGGCATTATTTCTACATATAAAAATACCTGTAATTCTAAAACACACCTCATTTTAGAGGGTGGAAAGAACATTTTAGAATCAAAGAAATAGGGTGCATCAGAGAAAGGATAGCAAACAATTGCTGCTAAAATTTAAGTAGCCAATATAAATTTATACATTATTCTTTATTAAAATTAAATTCTTTCTTTCTTTCTGTTAGGACTGTGTCAGTAGTCCAGGAGAAGGACACCTGCCTGAATGGGCATTCAAAACCTACTGTAAATAAAGCCCATTCAAAGTTTGGGCTTAAAATACAATTTCTGTGCTCTTTCAAGTCTCCCACTACCCTGGCAAAGACAAGTGAGGAACCACTTGGAAAGCCCCAGTTTCTTGATATGTATTACGGTACTTGGTCAAGAGGAAGCAACCTAGAAGGTTACATTTCCCATACCAATACAATGCCAGGAACCAGAACAGTAGCAAACTGAGCATCCTCCCATCCCTCCCCAGTACTTCTAAGCTTCATTCATTTGTTTATTAAACACCTTCTTTCAAGAATTTTGCAGTATTGTTTCTAGAGAGTAATCAAATCAATGCACACAGTAATAGTGGCAAAAAGTGGCTGAATATCTGTTTTCCTGCATCCATTTACATCTGCATGGTTATTTATTCCCCATGAATGTGACTCGAGATGCGGAATTCCAAATTCTTAGCCTTAACTTAGGAAGATGAAAAAGTTCCTCTATGACATTTTGACAACACAAACCATGCCATTACTTCAACTAATAGCTTAGCTGTTCCTGCCATTCATATAAAAACAGGAGCGAGATGTCCCTTCAGCATACCTACAAATAGCTTGTGGTAGCCATCTGCAGTTTTTTTTTTATAAGCCTTCAGCATCATCAGCTTTAACATGTTTTTTTGGGATAAAAGAGTAGCACTTCTTTCTTGTAAGAGCGATTCAAATTAACTGAATAATGATACCACTACGAAAAAACAAAGCTAGCTCAGAATTGTGTGTGTGTCAGGAGTGGCTTGGGAAACTGCAAGTCGCTTCTGGTGTGAGAGAATTGGCTGTCTGCAAGAATGTTGCCCAGGGGACGCCCGGATATTTTACCATCCTGTGGAAGGCTTCTCTCATGTCACCACATGGGAAGCTGGAGCTGACAGACTGGAGCTCACCCTGCTCCCTGGATTCAAACTGCCGACCTTTCAGGCAGCAGTCCTGACGGCATAAGAGTTTAACCCATTGCGCCACCACCACCGAGGGTGTAATGATAAAGTGTTTTACTTTTTTAAAGGTGATGAAACTTCTGTTGATTGAGTCCCCAACCAGCAGTGAACTGGCTTGAAAATAAAATAAACTAAGAAGTGTTTTTCAATGGAGTTCAAAGAGAACAGACCTGTCATGTATGCCCTAAATGACATCACTGCAGCTCTGAAAATTGTATGCAAACTACGTAATTATTGCTACTGTGCTCTTTCCTGGTAGAAGCATCCCATTGAATACAGTGGTACCTTGTTTTGCTGTGTGCCTTCAAGTTGTTTCTGACTTATGTCAGAGCTATTGCAAGGTGTGTTTTTTTCAGATGATGTTTACTGTTGCCTCTCTCTGAGGTTTCATGGTTGGGTGGAGATTTGAACCCTGATCTCCAGAGTTTTAATCCAACCCTCAAAACACTACAGCATGCTGGCTCCCACAAAGGCAGTTTCGGATAAATATGTTTTGGATTGTGCTATAAATTGATAATTTACACATCATGTGTTTTAAGACTTCAGTTCTGTCTTCTTTGCAAATTATGTAATAACTTATATTGGCCTGAATGTCTAGTCTTTGTTTTTGTTTTTTTAGTGTTTTGAATGGAAAATAAACTCCCACAAACAATATACTTAGAAAATCCTCAGTGGGATCACATTTGGCTAGCTTAATAGTTACTGGATAATATGAGCTATTTTATTTAAGTAAGAAAAAAGCAAAAATGTAGACTAGAGCCAGGAAAACATGTCACCAGGTGCTTACCACATGAACAGGTGAAAGCCATAAAATGGGTTTGAGAAAGCCTCATAATCTTTGGTATTTATGTCCATAATGCATTTGACTTGGGAACAGCATTAGAATATTATGAGAGGTATAGGGATATAAAATTGGGGATCAGTCATTGCCAAATGTGGTTCATTTAAGAAGCCCGTATGTCAAAGAACATTTAGAAGTAGTGAGTTGCAGTCATCATATTTTTAAAAAATATATATTTATATTTCCTGTCTGAAGCTGGAAATGGCTTATGTGATTTAATTTAAAAAAAACAAAACAAAGAATAGACAGCTCTTCAGTTTGAAAAAGGCAATATGTATTGAACGACAGCTCTCAGAACACTACAGGCACCAAGGTAGATTGTTGGAGTGGCAATCCACAAAGAAACTTGTATGCCATCTTTCTCCCAATTTGTATGCCATCCTTCTCCCAACATTTCTACCCAAGGCTTTCTCTGCAACTATACTACTCTTGTTTGTTGACCTATTCCCAGCTTCCCCTGCACCAAGCCTACAGTTTTATTATTTCATATGTTACCTGGAGAGAAAACTTTTCTGGTTAAAAGGAGATGAATAAATAATTATATCAGCTATCTAAATCAAAATATAATAGTTACTTCAGTGCTATGTGGCAGGGTATACATGGCTGTTCTATGCAGGACAGGGAATTTAAAATCAAGACATGTATTATTCTATCGTCATTGGGTGAAATTATGAATCAAAGGTATGGCACATAACTTTAAGATGACATGCTACACAATATGATGATGAATATTGGGTTGGCTTGCACAGTGTTTGATTGAACAACAGGACCCATAACATAGTGGGTCTCATTATTCAATGGGCACATGGCTGACTTTGCTTGTGCAAAGATTTAATTATTGACTTTATCACCCAAAGATGCAAAACGGCATAGAAGCAGGACTGTAACCAATCACATGACACCATGCACTACCTGTTGCTAGTTTACCACTTCCCAGTGACAAACTTGACAAACTGTGAAGTTATTCAACTAATTCTTTTTACAAAAAAATTGTGAGAGAGAGGACTTCCCTGCCCAACAGGAACTTTGGTTATGGGACCACAGAATGGCAAAACACCACTCTTGCACAATCACTAAGGTCATGTGATAACAGGGCTGATTGTCCTGGTACGTTCCTGGGATCATGTGAATGCCTTGAGAGCACAGTTTCATGTGATAGAGTCCTATGGCTAGTCTGCCTACCTGGGAATATGGATGTTGCATGCCATCGCTATCAACATATCCATGCCCATTCATCAGTTTATCATGATGTAAATACTGAACAGAATGCCAGTGATTTGTTATCATCATCATCGTCGTCGTCATTGCCATCATTTATACTCTGTCTTTTCCCTAAAACAGGGACTTATGGTCGCTTACACAACACCTGCAACATACTTTAAAAAATAGGTTAATATTAGAATAGATTAACTTACTAAAACATGAAAAACAATTTGACACTCACTATTAAAATGATAAAAATTGTTTTAAAAACATTAAAAGCTGTTTTAAAAAACTATTTAAAAGCAGTTAAACAAAACAATTAAAACTGTACAACCTCTACTTAATGCTCTTTCCTTTAAAATTTTCAGTTCTCAAACCTCCATCCAAATAAAAGAAGTCTTTACTTACCAATGAAAGAACAACAAGAAGAATATTTTTTTTAAACGAAAACAGTTACGGTAGTTAGAAAATTATTCTAACTAAACTGAATTCATCCAAGTATTTCCTTTTTTTTAAAAAAAAGTTGTCATCTTGCTCAATGGCGAGGAGTCAAAAATCAGATGAGAGGGAAAGACAATCAAAACTGTTTTCATATGGATTACATATGCAATGCCATTTTTGCCTATGATTGGCAGTGTTTCCTTTAAATGCAGTGAAAGGAATCTTAAGCGGATGCAATGGTGGGAAAGAAAATAAACAAATAGACCTAGTTAGGTCAAACTGAATTGGTGATGTGTGAGAACACGGGAGAGATTACATGAACAGAGGAAATGCTCAGGGCCATGGACTTATCCAAAACTATGTCACAGAGACAGTATTGAACAAAAACGAGAATAGACTTCTTGAACCATCTAATGAGTTTTTCCTTTCCCTTGATATTAAGATTTCAATGCCTTATTCTATGTAATTCAATATTCATATATAAAATACAGTATGGTCACTGAGAAAGTGGGATAAATGAGGAATCAAACCTTTAATGTTAAGGATTTATTATTGGACTATGACTCTGGGTGACCAGGGTGTAAATCCTCACTCAGCCATGGAAACCCTGTGATTCACTTTGGGTAAGTCACACTCATTAAAGACATTATCCCATGGGTGGGAGGGAAGGAAAAGAAAAGCTGAAGAAAGCAGGGGAAAGCATCCTGAAGAGTGAGGGCCCATCTCACCTTGGTAAGGTCCGTTTTCAGGGATGGCGAGCCATCCTATGACGTTTCCCCATCTTCTTCCGGCTTTCCTCCACTTCTTGCTGCTTTCCTCAGTCAGGATTCAGGAAATGTAATGTATCATGTTCCGCAGTTGTTGGTGGTGTTCATGTCAGGCATAGTAGTTGGTGATGGAAGGGGTTAATGTAAGTCTTAGTTCTAAAAGGCTGAGTAATCTGTAAGAGTTACAGGTGAAAACAATTAATTCCCCAGTTATGTATTTGCAATTGACGCCTCATATTACTACAAATTCCTTCAGTAACAAGGTTATGTCAGAACCAGCTCTAGGGTTTGAAAAACCAAGGGGGACAATGAATGCTAATAATTTCAGAGATGCTCTGGTTTGCTTTTTAAGATGAATAATAATACAGAAATGTGGCAATGGGGAAAGGATGCTTCATTGACAGCACACCATATGATCCTTATCTACAGTATCCATCTTCTTTCTCTTTCGCCTCTCGCATACCAATAATTAACTGCTTTGGAAGTCTTTTGTTTTAAAGACACAACCATTCTCCGGATCCTCTACAAAAATGGAAAGAAAGAAAGAAAGAAGTAACCATTTTGAGAAGACTGGTTCTATAGCGTTTTGTGAAATCCATCTTAGGCGATTATATGTTGAATAAGTGTGCGTAAAATCTCTGACTTCTCATCACCACAGCAATTTTTTGAGAAATTAAAAATGGCATCCTGGTGGATGTTTCAGCCATGCACAGGGCTTTCAAAAACTTTACATCTTCCCTCATCAGATAATGGCAAAAGGGGTGTGCTCCTCAAGTTCGTAATTAAGCATTATATGCATGATCTCATTGCTGACTCTGAGCTGGAAATTGCTTTCAAACACAGAACAGACTGAACATAAAATCCTACTTTCAAATGCTAGTTGATAGGCAGATCATGAGGCGGTGTTTTGGCTTGGACTGGGAAAGAGGAAATTAAACACTGAAAAGGGCAAATAAAGCATTTTATAAAACAGAACACTTGACTGTTTTGAACAAAAATGTGGACATAAATGAGAAAGACATCGAATTGAATTCAGTGAGGTTCCTGCAAGTATTCAACTCCTGTTCCCCTAGAAAGTTAAAAGTAATTCGAAAGTGTCCTTCCACAAGAACTTGTGCAAATAGGGACTGGTCTCTTCAGTTTTGCATGGGTTCTTGTGGAAGAGTTTGTGAATTGTATTAATGGCTATTTTCCTTCAAACTTTGGTTCCTTGTATGTGAGGAAACCGTGGTTCTCTGTGGCTCTCCAAAGCCGCCACAGGGGAGGAACCTGTCCTAAATTGGTAAATTGCTACTGTTTGACATAGCAATTAAAAAGACCTCTAACCTTCCCAAACTACTGGGGAAACAAATAAATGAAAACCAGATATTATTTTGGTGTCATTTTCACAAGCGAGGATATTAGATTAATGGCGGATAGATACAGGCAGTCGGCAAGTTACGAAGAAGGACAGGTACATTTTTAAAGTGTAATACCAGCCAAAAATTTATATAATACCTCACTTTCTGTCCCTGCGATAATTGGGTTTTGAAAATTTTAGCTTGTTGTGGAAACAAGGATTGGTGGAGACACATTTTCCCCACGATAATAACTCTTTCAGGAATGAATTTCCCTTCTGAGGCGTAGATTTCTCTCACTTCCTGTTGTCTCACCCCCATTCTTAACTATGAGTAATTTGTAAATAAGATATTTGTAGCTAAGAGACTGCATCTAGATAGATAGGGAATATAGCTATAGACCATTGCTTTCCTCTTGGACTAAGGGAGTGTGACTTGCTCAAGAGTATCCAGTGGGTTTCCATGGCTAAATGAGGACCTGAAGCCATGTTTCCCTGATGTCTAGTTTGATACTCATCTACTATACCACACTGACTCTACTCTAAGAATTCCTATAACTATGATGGCATAGATTATAACAAAATGCAAACTAGATTCCATTAGCAGTATAAACAAAAGGTAGTGAGTCAAAGGAACTTTTAGATTTTCTTGATTCAGAGTCAAATCTTTCTGACATGTCCATGGAATGTGAGCATGGAAGAGATATTGTTTAGTATTTTGTCTGTCTTTATTCCCAAAGGGATAGATATTTGGAGGGGAACAAAAAGCCCCACAAAAAATGTAATGATGTCCCCATTCACTCTGTAGAGCTTTTGATACAACTATTCCCATCTAGATTTTTACTTGTACATTTCCGCAATTGTGTCCCAGCAGGTTATGGCCACATCAGGGAAAAAAAGTGTAAATCCAACTTGTTAAAAAATAAAAAAAATCTTTTAAAATTGGCTCTTTTAAAATTGTCAAACAGTTCTAGCAGTTCTAACATACTCTGATTATTCCATTAGGTTCCATTGTCATCTACAAAGTTCACTCTCAAGAACTGTGCAATCGGATTACAAAAAAAAAATATCCATAAAATTTGCTGTCCTGGGCTACATGCATCCCATGGGTCATAGGTTGGACACGTCTGGTGTAGATGTATGGATGCACCATTTAAAAATATATATATTGTAGTTAGTTACATGCTTTGAACTGAATTAAATTAGGACTATGTGCCTAAGGGGAGGCTTGAACCCTTTCCATTGGGCTGATCTCTTAGTGGAGCCTACATTTCTGATAATGACTAACTGTGTGTATATCATTAAGTTGTTTTATTTATTTATTCTTAGACTGGCTCCTTCGCTGTCCACCTTTTGTAAGGACCTTAAAACGTGGCTGTTCCGATGTGCTTTTGAATGAATAGCTCAACCAGATACCCAACTTGTTTACAATCATTGCACTTTATCTTTGTCCTTCATCCTTGTTAATATTTTTAATGAGACTTTTCCTTGATTGCCCCTATTTTATCCTTGAGTCTCACTCAGAGTCCTGCACAAGCTCACCCCTGCACATACTGTACTTATGCTCAGGTTTTTGAAGTATCTGATATGTTTTATGTTGTTTTATATTGTATTGTTACATTGTTTTTAATTCATGGATTGTGTTTTCTTATGTCGATGTTGGGTTCATCCCCATGCGAGCTGCCCGAAGTCCCTTTGGGGAGATGGAGGCGGGATACAAAAATGAAGTTGTTGTTGTTGTTGTTGTTGTTCTTCTTCTTCTTCTTCTTCTTCTTCATCCCGCCTTCCCCCTGATATAGGGATTCAAGATAGCTATGAACTGGAGCCCCTAGTGGCGCAGTCGGTTAAACAGCTGAGCTGCTGAACTTGCTAACCGAAAGATCGGCAGTTTGAATCCAGGGAGTGGGGTGATGTCCCGCTGTTAGCCCCAGCTTCTTCCAACCTAGCAGTTTGAAAACATGCAAATGTGAGTAGATCAATAGGTACTACTTTGGCATGAAGGTAACAGTACTCCATGCAGTCATGCCAGCCTTGGAGGTGTCTATGGACAATGCCAGCTCTTCAGTTTAGAAATGGAGATGAGTACCAACCCACAGAGTTGGACATGACTAGACTTAATGTCAGGGGGAAACCTTTACCTTTACTTAATCTATGAACTATGGTGAGCTGAGCTCATACATTTCATAAGGTTTTTTCAGGCAAGGAATACTCAGAGATGGTTTTGCCAGTTCCTTCCTCTGAAATATAACTTACAGCACCTGGTGTTCATTGGCAGTCTCATCCAAGTACTAATCAGAGCTGACCCTGCTTAGCAATCATCCTTATTTATCATACTCTCCAATAATAGATAAAACAGTGCCTTGGGGGGAAATGGTTGTTTCCAAGCAAATCACTTTCAAAATTTACATTTTGCCATCTGGGGATACTATTTGTGTGTTTAACTTCTATTGCCCTTGACACACCATGCAACAACATAACAAGGCTTGGGAAAATACACTGCACAATGAGTTCATATATGTGTTAAGAATACACAGTATATAGCTGAAAATAAAACAAAGTCAGCCATCATGAAATTAATAGAGGAACCTATCTGTGGTTGTGTATTCCCATATGAACGCAAGAAAGAGAGAAAATGGTAACAAACACATTCATCAACACCCATTTGAAATATCTGAGCTGATCAACAGTTCCACTGATGTGCAGCCAGACTTTGAAGTCTATCTGAGCTCCCTGGAATTCAACCAGCCACTTTCCAGACCATGTAATGCATTGCAGATCTTTCTGCATTATGCATTCCAGATGGCTGCATTAATTCCTCTTCCATTTTTGCCCTTTTTTGATTTAGGCTGCTGGGTAATGTGGAAACAAAAGGTATGTGCTACAGATTGACATTTTTGATGTATCCTTCCATTCCTTTGCTGCTTGGACAATGAGTATGAATTTGAATCAGCAGAGATTTGAACTGTCTTCTTACATCTCCATATCAAACATATTTTTCAATTTGAGTGTAATTTTCAAATTCCTGGAGTCTTTCCCCAAAACGTGAGTTTTATGGACTCTTCGACCAATGCTAATATAAAACCAGAAATATGGAGAGTTACGGAGGTAGAGAAAGATATCCTGATTTGTGCAGTTTGGTTTATCCTTTTTAAAAGTGGGACACAAGGAATCTACCCTGGATTTGAGTCTCAACTTTAAAAATGCTATCCAAGGAATGAATCCTATCCTTAAAACAGACTCAGCATCTTGGATAACTCCTTTCAACTTCAGAATCAAACTTGCTTTCATTACCCAATTGGGATCAAAATCATAAGTTAGCACTATATAAACTACAAAACTGGACTAAGACAATGAGTTCATATATGTATTAGGAGTTAGGAGGTTAGGAGTATTTGTGGTCTTAAAATGGGGACTTTGATATGAAAAATCAGATTTGCTGCATCTGCAGAATTTTTTTTGCAGTGGCGCAATGGGTAAACCCTTTGTCCAGCTGGACTGCTGACCTGTAGGTTGGGTTGCTGACTGGAAAGTTACTGGTTCGAATCCGCGAGATGGGGTGAGCTCTCATCTGTCAGCTCTAGCTTGTGGGGACATTAGAGAAGCCTCCCGGCAGGATGGTAACACATTCGGGTGTCCCTGGGCAATGTCTCTGTAGACGGCCAATTCTCTCACACTAGAAGCGACTTGCAGTATGTTCTCAAGTCGCTTTTGACACAAAAAAAAAATCTGCAGATTAGACCCACTTCTGAAGCCCCAGCAGGAGTAGGCTCATCCTACCTATACTGACTATGAGTCCTATTTCACCATGATCATTTAAACATTTTGGAGTTGAAATCCTAAAGACCTGGGGAATTATGGAAAATATAGTCCAACAACATTTAGTGCACACAACTGCTTGCCTGTGCCATAAACACAGCATAGTGTCATGCTTTGGAACACTGAGCTGAACTAGCCATTGACGCAACTTCACTCTAAGATCTAATCTTACTTGGGTATGGAAGAAGTGTGTCAGGGTCTGTGGGTGGTTTACATACCGTTGGCAGGAGTAGTAATGCCATACTGAGAAAACAGTTAAGTAATTTGTTTTTGTGTATTTTTAAACTACACTGTTTGCAAGTAAAGCCCATGTCATCTCCGGAGCACTGCTTGCATGACACCTTATACGTAAAGAACATTTCACATCAGAGCAAAAACAGTGTTCTCTAAACATGACATCAACATAGCAAAGAACTCCCCAGTTTGTTTCTATGGCACTGTAGTTTCTTTTATTAGCACCTGTGACTTAGCAGCTGTTCTTATGGGAAAGCCAATAAGCTCATTCCAACAATCGTTATGACAGATGTTGATATAAAGAAAAACAACAGAAATGAAATCTGTAGAGAACAGTTTTCTTCCCCCTTCTCTTCTCCCCTGTGCTGCCCCCAGCTAAGCAGGAAATTAGGTTTTCTTCATAACCACTGCACAGCCATCCACCAATAACAAAAACTGAAAAAGTCCAATTCTTTCTGTTCTGGGTTGCAATGCAAAGTGAAAAACTAAGACTAAAAAGCTAATTCCATAATCACCACAAAAGGATAAGCCAGGATGGAGAAACATGCTTTTCCAGATTTTTTTACTATGGTTCCCATAATCCAGACAACTAGTTGTGAACATTGCATTTTCAAGGAGTTTCAGTCCAATGTATCAGGAGTGTAACAGGTTTTCTACCCTTTGCATACACCAACTGGACACACACAGGGCCGGCCGGAGATAATTTTTAATGGGAAGCGGGGGTGCTGAAAAGCGCCCCCGCCACCGGCCCCGCCTCCCGCGCCCTGGCCCCGCCTCCCACGCTGCGTGGGAGGCGGGGCCATGGCGATTAGTGAGGGGGCGGGGCCACAGTTGGCCCCGCCCCCGCCCAGCGTGCCCTGGCCCCGCCTCCCACGCTGCGTGGGAGGCGGGGCCAGGGCACGCTGGGCGGGGGGGCGGGGCCAGAGTTGGCCCCGCCTCCCACGCTACTCCCACTCGCCCGTCTGGCCTTCCTAGCAGGCCAGAAAGCAGCGGAGGTCCCTCCAGGCCGCGATTGCGGCCTGGAGGGACCTCCGCTGCTTTCTGGCCTGGTAGGAAAGGCCAGACGGGCGAGCGGGAGTAGCGGAGGCGGAGCCAGCTCTGACGCCGCTCCCCCCCCGCCCAGCGTGCCTTGGCCCCGCCTCCCACGCTACTCCCGCTCGCCCGTCTGGCCTTTTCAAGCAGGCCAGACGGGCCAGGGCGCACTGGGCGGGAGGCGGGGCACCGTCAGGGCGGTGCCCCGCCTCCCGCCCAGCCTGACGGCGCCCCCCCGGGCCTGCGCCCGAGGCGGCGGCGTCAGCTGCCGCATGAGTGGGGCCGGCCCTGGGTGGAATCTTTTTCCATGTCATTTGAATACATTGCTCCATGTCCTAGTCTCTGGAGCAGGGGTCCCCAAACTTTTTAAGCAGAGGGCCGGTCCACAATCCTTCAGACTGTTGAGGGGCCGAATTATCATTTGAAAAAAAATACAAACAAATTCCTATGCATACTGCACATGTCTTATTTGTAGTGCAACAACAACAACAATGAAAGAATACAATATTTAAAAATGAAAACAATTTTAACCAACATAAACCTATTAGCATTTCAATGGAAAATGTGGGCCTGCTACTGTGATGAGTCATGGGCCATGTAGTCCCGTTCATGGCACTGTAGTTCCAGATGAAGAGGAGAACTTGGGTTTTTCACCGTCTCAGTCAGAATTGGAACCTTCCCAGCCAGATTTGGGAACCTTGCACCTGCAAGAGATTTGTCTTCCAGAAATCTGTCAAACAAGCCCTGAGTCTAAATCTCCTGTGTTTTCTCGCCACGAGTTTTGTAAACAACAGAGAGGAGTTCAAGCGGCCTCTCGTAGGAGTGCTAGGATAGCTGCTAAGAATTCAGCTGATTAAGCCTGCTTTCCATGGGAAACCTTAAGGAGTCATGCATCTGGACTCAGAGATTAGCTTTCGTTTCTGGTTCCCCAGAGAACTGCTCTTTGGTGGGAAAACTAGACCCTATTTAGGTGTTTTACCCACAAAGGGATTTTGCGGAGTCAATTCGTCAGCTACTGGAGTAAGTTGTGTGTGGACAGCCTCGTTCCTGTTTCAAGCCTTGTTCCTGATTCCAAGCCTTCGCTCCGTTTCCAAGCCTTCGTTCCCGTTTCCAGCCTTGTTTACCTCCACGGACCTTGCCTTGTTTTCCGGATTTTGCCAAGTAATTCCACGGATCTTGTTCTCGCTCCTCGTTCCTTGTTGCCTTGTATTAAGCCTTGTTTCAAGTTATTTCCTAGCCTTGCTCAAGTTCATGGACTAAAGGACCTTGTCATCTCCCCTCACTTTGCCTGGCAAAGTGAGTGTTTCGGTTATTGGATTACAACTTTGGACCTTAATATTTTATATTGGACATTGTTTCTTTGGACTAATTTTGACCTTTCCTGAAAGGTCTACTTCTGAACTATTTCATACACTTGCTTTTATTAACTTTATATATTTCCTTAATAAAGATATTAGATAGATTCTGGCCTCTGTGTATGGTTATTGGTGCTCTGCAGCCTGGGTCGTGACAGCTACTGGCCAATGAGATAGTCAAGTTAATTAGGATTGTTGTTGTTGTTGTTGTGTGCCTTCAAGTCATTTCAGACTTTGGCCAAGCCCAAGTCTAAAATTAATTATTTATTTACTGCATTTATTTACTACATTTATATCCCACCCTTCTCACCTCGAAGGGGACTCTGAGCAGCTGTATGTACATACAATATATTATATTATTAGCATAACACAATATTAGCATTATATATTACTATATTGAACTATACCACTATACTATTATATAATATCTAATATATAACATTTGATTAATATTATTATATGGTATTACTATTAGTATTATATTGTATAACATAAGATTATTATCAATATTATATGTATATACAATATATTATATTATAAAACTGAGGGTGGGGGCCAGGTAAATGACCTTGGAGGGCCGCATCCGGCCCCCGGGCCTTAGTTTGGGGACCCCTGCTCTGGAGCAACAGAAAACAAGCTCGCTCCTTTCGCGGTTTTACATCCTTTCAAACATGGCCCTTAACCTTCTCTTCTCCAGATCAAACATGTCTAGCTCCCTAAGCTGCTACTCATAGGACATGATTTCCAGACCTTTTACCATTTTGGTCACCCTCTGCTGAACACTTCCAGTTTATTAATATTCTTCTTGAATAGTGATCCCTAGAACTAGTGCACACAGTTATCCAGGTGAGCTCTGATCAAAGCAGAAATGAGTGGTATTGTTTTAGTCCATATTCTTAAGTAAGTGAGTAGGAATGCAGGCAGTTTCCAAGTCACAAATATCCAACTTACAAATGACTCATAGTTACAAACGGGTAAGACAACAGAAAGTGAGAGAAATAATAATAATAATACCGGTAACTTAATTTTTTATCTTGCCTCCATCTCTCTGAATGGACTTGGGGTGGCTCAAAACACAAGTTAAAACACAGAAGAATCAATGAAAAGCATTATAACTACATAAAACAATAAAAACACATTAATAGAATTAAAACCAGGACAATAATAATAACTAAACATTCAGAAGGTAAAATTGTGTAGAACTCTGAAATCTGCCCGTCAGAAGGGAAATTCACTTATCATGTTTATCATGGGGAATAGGTGTCTCACTGAAGCTTTATCACAATCCTTGTTTCCACAAGCCAAATTTTTCAAAATCCAATTCTCACAGAGATATTAACCTTTCCCTATGCTATCCATAGCATATATGGCTGGAGTTACACTTTAAAACTTGAGAACTAACCTACAGAACCTATCTTGCTCGTAACTTGGGATCTGCCTGTAATACATTCATTTCACCTTGATATAGATTTCTGTGTCTGTTTCCAAACAAGAAAATATGTTTTCTCTGCATGTGTTTGAATGACAAGCTGTGAGCAACTGTAATTGATAGTTAATCCATCACACTTAATGACATCATGGGGGGGGGGGGGATTCATAAGCCTCAAGCTTTGACTCAGGATCTCAGTGCCTAGAACACTATTGAATAGGTGAAACCTGGGCCCAGCATTTTACAGAAAAGCAAGCAACTGTTGCAGGTGTGGCATGTTGTTTCCTGCACTAGGACATGGTTTTGACAAACCTTTTTCAGTACCCAGCACAGTTAAGCAGTGCAGCCTTAGGCAGTGTGGTGGTGGGGATATAAGCTGTTAATAAGGAGAACTGCCATCCCTGAAGAAGTAATCCAGCCTCTTGTGCCAGAAAAGGGGGAATCTGGGCTTGTTTGGAGCCACAAAAAGTCTTGGGGCACCATTTGACCCCAAGGTCTTACTGTACCCACTCCAATTCTGTCCACTAAGCTGCATTCAGGTTGACAAATGTTGTCTAACCATGTTAGAAATATTATATGTGAAAAAGAGTTGATTATACGTTGCCTCTGGGATATTTGTTATTGCCTGGGGCACATCATTAGGTGGAACTAGTCCCACCGAGTCCCACCACAATTGAAGGGAGATGTTGACAAGCTGGAATGTGTCCAAAGGAGGGCGACTAAAATGATTAAGTGTCTGGAGAAAACGCCCTATGAGGAGTGGCTTAAAGAACTGGGCATGTTTAGTCTGCAGAAGAGAAGGCTGAGAGTAGTCATGATAAGGGCCATGTATAAATATGTGAGGGGAAGTCATAGGGAGGAGGGAACAAGCTTGTTTTCTGCTGCTGTGGAGGCTAGGATGCGGAAAAATGGCTTCAGAAAAAGAGATTCCACCTGAACATTAGGAAGAACTTCCTCACTGTGAGAGCTATTCAGCAGTGGAACTCTCTGCCCCAAAGTGTAGTGGAGGCTTTTAAGCCATCTGTCAAGGGTGCTTTGAATGCGATTTTCCTGCTTCTTGGCAGGAAGTTGGACTGGATGGTCCATGTGGTCTCTTCCAACTCTATGATTCTGTGTGTGCCGCATATGTCCAGAAGGTGACACCTAAAGAGAAATTACCATAAATTCAACGCCAGTTACCTAAAGAGGAATTGCCACCTAAGGAGGAATTACCACAAATTTGACTAGAGCAATTTTTGTTTGGCATTGATTTAAATCTGAAACTTGATCTAGTCAGTGAAGCCTTAAGAATTACAGTTTTTCCAAGTTCATGGTAACTAATTTGTCATTATTTAAAGCTAGAGGAAGAATCAGAAAGAGAAAAAGGTTTTCCCTGCTTAAAACAAATCTCTTCAAAGTTCAAAACATCCAGGAGGATCAACAGAGAAAGTTTGTGTTAGTCATGATCCTTCTTTGGATAACTTATCCTTAAGACAGTGGAAGTTTTGATGTCTTACATGCTCTCAGCAGGAATTGGCACCATGATGCAAGAGATTAGTGGAGCTTCAATGACAAAGAAACATAAACCAAAGGGAATTGAAAGAAAACAACTATTCTTATCCGGATCATCTCACTGTTAATTGTCTCGGCTCTTTATATCTTATTGTCAACAAACATATTTCAAAGTATGCATTAAAGAGGCTGTTAAATGTATGCAGTTCATTCAACAACAATTGCCACTTTACATTTAGCTTCTTAAGGTGATTAACTAACACCTGGTTTCTCAACAATAAAGATTTTACAGAGCTAATCACTCCCCTATTTCCCCCCCCCCCATTTTTCTTTTCTATTTTATCATCCTACACATCCAACATAATGCTGAATATAATCATAAATATTCTAACACAGTAAACAAAGCAAGGCGGCAATTGAGCCTTCCTCAGATAGTATTTATTAATGGCATTGTGCAGATCTATGCAAAGTGGGAAGACCCACAGAAGGCACTTCAAAGTTCTTTTTACCAGAGCTTGGAAAATATTCTTTTTTGGACTACAGCTGGTAGAATTTACCAACTGGATGAAGGATTTAAGAAGCGGCAGTTCCCCCACTCCCAAAAGAGGGCCAATAGACCTGCTCTTTGTTATTTTATCTAACCTTCCTTTGAAGTCTCATATTTTCATATTTTAACACAACATTTCACAAACCATGTTAGGTATCATATGAAAGATGCTTGTTTTGCATTGTTTGGAATCCACGACCTATCCATTTCATTGGGTAGCCATGAATTCTGTTGTTGATTTTTAAAAGGAGAAATATCAACATTCCTGTCTACCATTTGCACAATACAGTACTCCTAATTATAGCGATATGAAAAATTGATTTAAAAATTCACTACTGCATTGAGCTTAAGCCAGAATAAAATCATTTTTTAATTTCTAGTAATGTTAGGTAAGGAGCCCTTGGTGGTGCAGTGAGTTAAACCACTGAGCTGCTGAACTTGCTGACCAAAAGATTGGCATTTCAAAACGGGGGAGCAGAGTGAGCTCCTGGTGTTAGCCCCAGCTACTGCCCACCTAATAGTTCAAAAACATGCAACATGTGAGTAGATCAATACTCTGGAAGGAAGGTAATGGAGCTCCATGCAGCCATGCTGGCCACATGACCTTAGAGGTGTCTACGGACAATGCGGGCTCTTTGGCTTAGAAATGGAGATGCGTACAAACCCCCAGAGTCAGACACAATTAGACTTAATGTCGGGGAAAATCTTTACCTTTGTCAAATGATAGGCAAGATGGTGAAAAGCAAAACATCATTTTGTAACCAGTGAAAATGTAGAATTCATTGCATGAAGATAACCATAACAATGATGACACTAACAATAACAATGAATATAGTGTTTCCTTACTTATTGCTGGGGTTAGGTTCCAGGACCACCAGCAATAAGTGAAAATCTGAGAAGTAGGGACACTATATGTATACATTATTTTAGCAGTTATACACTATTTTAAGTCTTTATCAACCAATCGTGTGTTGATAAATCGCCTCCTTCTCTTCCCGTTGCCGCTTGGGCTCCTTTTCTCTCCCTTTGGATTCTCCTTCCTCCCTTCCTTAGGGTGTAAATTGTAAATTTTTATGATTTATAATAGTCTTTTAGAGTTTATTGGAAAACCACGAAACAGCGAATCAATGAAAAATGAACCGCAAAGTAGTGAGGGAACACTGTATAACATAACAACATAGCTCTGGAGATCAGAGTTTGATTCCTTACACAGTCATGGAAACTCATTGAGTGATCTTGGACAAGTCATACACTCTCAGCTCTGGAAAAACCAATGTTAGATTCACTTGAGGGTTGCCATAAGGCAAAAACATCTTGAAGACATACAAGAACATCTAGCTGTCTATCTCAAGTAAAATAAACAACTGCTAGTTCCTTTTATAAAGATTATGAAAGATTTTCAAATTTGGATCAAAATGATGCCACAAGAGAGAAAAAAGTACATCTCATCTTTTCCATGATAATAAATTAATGGTTTGGCATTAACCTGTTTCTACAAGATAAAAGGCACCACATGTTACCATGTGGGTTGCTCGTTTAGCTAAACAAAATACATTTTAAAAAGTAAAACCTAATTCATGTTGATGTTTTAAAATGTGTCCATATTAACACTCAAATCACAGCCACTCCTTCCCATTGCCTATCTCCAAAACATTTTGCTGTCATTCTACTTGGATGCTTTGGTAATGGTATTATGCTTAAAAAAAAACAACAAAAAAACAAAAAAAAACTCTAGAGTAAATTTCTCACCATTTGTTTGCAGGCCTCTATATATCATTTCTATCCAAATCATTGAATCTGTGGCATTGCACTAACATATCTCTCACTCTTTCTTTCCTCTATATTCCGTTGTGCCCAGATCGGGTTGTTTTACTAAGACTGTATCTACACTGCACAGTAACAGTAATTAAATACCTCTTTAATTACCTTTACAAGATCTTGATGTGTAGGTAGCTGTTTTATTTGGAATTCTCCACCAGAGAGCAGCGTTGCACTTCCCTGAGATACAGCATTAGAGCAGAGACCTCTACTGGGTGAAAATCCTGATTTCATGAGCTGGAGACATAACAATTCAAGTGTACAGTCTAGCTATTTAAAACTGCAAAACTGTGGCTGTCTCAAATTCCTGTATTGTCATAAAGGGCATTTTTCTTTTCTCAAAAAACAATGTATAGTTATCCTGAACTGAAGCAGAACTACACCAACAACTCACATTTGGACTTTTGCTTGGCCTCGTTATTCTTTACATGTTGTTGCAATGCATTTATTTTTAAGAATCCCCAAATCAGCAGAAAGTGCACAGATACTGTATGTACTGAGGTGTCCTCATTTGCCTTAACAAAGGACTGGTATCATTTTATGTCTGGGATCAGTGTGCTTTCTGGAGTCCGAAATCTCACAATACAAGAATTCAATGCATCAGATCCTGGCACTGGGTCAGATCCTATTGAAGGCCCAGCCTCAACCAGAAAGAAGAAAATACTTTTTAAAAATCCAGTCAAGAATTGTAGGGAGATCTTATTGCAATGTATGGTTTTAAATGCATCTGCTATTTTAAATATTGCTTAACACCTGTTATTATTGTAATGACTTCAATTTTCTTTATATTACTGTTTTTACCAACTGCCCACCTTGGGAGCATGAAATCCATTAGATAAAATGAGGAGAGGGTCTTGTCTGAATATGTTCAAATGTGTGCAGAAATGCATTCAGCTTTCTTAAAAGAAAGGCTAGCATGCATCACATCTGCTTATTTATAGAGAATAAATGCATTGGTTTATTTATTTATTATTTATTGTATCAGAACCCACTGTTGGGTTATCTAGCAATCATGCATGCATTTTCAATGTGGGATGGTTTATGTAGTTAGTTTTGTTTGTTGCTTAATAACCTGAAGCCAAAGCTGCATTCCAGAGTTGATGGCACCATTTTAGGGGGTTTGCATGTGATGTGGGAAATGGGAGTATACTTCCTGGAGACATACAGAAAGTTATATATGCCTTTAGAATTTGGGGCATAAAGGGGAAGACTTCCTTTTGTTCTCTCTCTTCCTGCCTCTTCATGCTCTTCCTGTCTCTTCCTCCTCCTTGATCCTGCCATGCTGATGTTACTTCTTGTTAAGAGATATGTAGTATCCTGAACTGTATTCTTTTGGAACTAAGATGTTTTTACCTTATGACTATCATCATACAAGTTTGTGAGTAAACATATTTTTACTATTTTATTTTTGATGTCTCTGATGCTTATTTATGCACATGATTCTTTAAAGGGAAAGGGAGGCTAGCTATTTTGCTTTTTTCTTACCACTGCTCACATAAACCCCTAGACTTCTGTATTTTTGTTACTCTGCACCAATATCTAACCATATTGGTATCATAATCCTAACAGGTTATGAATATATTCCTAATACTAACCGAGGGTACAAGTTGTAATGTACTGGAAAACACAAAGTTTTTTTTAAACTTGGCATTATACTAAATGCCCTTTGACCAGTAGCTTGGAGTGCCTCTGGTCTCGCTGTAAGAAGGTCCTCCATTGTGCATGTGGCAGGGCTGAGACTGCATTCACCCTTCTCCACACTTGCATGTCATGGACTCCACTTTGTGGCCCCATTTCTTAAGGTTGACTCTGCATCTCGTGGTGCCAGAGTGCAGTCTGTTCAGCACCTTCCAAGTTGCCCAGTCTTCTGTGTGCCCAGGATGGGGTCTCTCATCCAGTGTCAGCCACTGATTGAGATTCTGGGTTTTAGCCTGCCATTTTTGGACTCTCACTTGCTGAGTTGTTCCTGCGAGTATTTCTGTAGATCTTAGAAAGCTATTTCTTGATTTAATGTGTTGGCGTGCTGGCTGATATCCGAACAGGAGATAAGCCAGAGATGTCAATGCCTTGGTCCTTTCATTGCTGGCTGCTACTTCCTGGTGGATATCAGGTGGTGCAATGCCAGCTAAACAGTATAATTTCTCCAGTGGTGTGGGGCGTAGACATCCTATGATAATGTGGCATGTCTCCTTAAGAGCCACATCCACTGTTTTAACGTGGTGAGATGTATTTCACACTGGGCATGTGTATTCAGCAGCAGAGTAGCAAAGAGCAAGGGCAGATGTCTTCACTGTGTCTGGCTGTGATCCCCAGGTGGTGCCAGTCAGCTTTCATACAATGTTATTTCTAGCACCCACTTTTTGCTTGATAGTCAGGCAATGGGATTGTTGTGTGTCTTCTGGGCTGTATGGCCATGTTCCAAAAATATTCTCTCTTGACGTTTCACCCACATCTATGGAAGGCATCCTCACAACCTCTGAGGATGCCTGCCATAGATGAGGGCGAAACATCAAGAGAGAATACTCCTGGAACACGGCCATACAGCTTGGAAAACACACAACAACCCTGTGATTCCGGCCATGAAACCCTTCAACAACACATAGTCAGGCAATGCTTCTTGAAGGTCAGAGCATGGTCCAGGGTAACTCTCAAGAATTTTGATGTGCTGTAATGCTCCAGTAGTTAGAGATCCTGATTAAGAAGTACAACAAGCAATGCCTTAGAAAAACAAGTTAAAGTCTTTATTATGAGAATTTTGTAGTAAAACAGTACAGTTGGTTAGTGTCTTTGTAGGGAAGAATTAAGAGAGGTCTGACAGGAAGAGATGGGGTGGAAAAAATATCCCTAAGAGTATCAGTGTACAGAGGTCAGGATATACATAGGCAAGAAGGGAGGACCCGTTATGTCACTCAAGATATCTAACCCTATTGCTGCTGTCCTCTTTCCAGGCCCAGTGTTACATTTCGAATACTTATCACTGCTTCCAACTCTTGATTTGATCAAGAAAGAACAACTCCCAAGTGATGCATATGAATTTTTCATCTCAGAATATGCAACAGCCCTTCGTCTCTTCAGTCACTGCTGGGTAAGCTTAGCTGCCATTGCCTTGTGGGAATTAATAGCCAATAAATTCAAATTTCAATTTCAATCCACGAGATGATTTGTTTGGCCACTTTAGTGGAGTGACCTGGATGGGGGTTTTCACTCAGGTATGGTGGTCAAATATTCAATATAGGTCAGACTTATCTGCCCAGAGCTTCTTGGAAGCAATGACCAAGGAGGAAGAAGGAAGAGTGATTCAGAAATGACAAAACTTCATGAAGATAGCCAGAAGCAGCTGTACAGTGAGTGAAGATGAGCCCGTAAACAATGGTTCTCAACCAGTGGGTCCCCAGGTGTTTTGGCCTACAACTCCCAGAAATCCCAGCCATTTTGCCAGCTGTTAAGATTTCTGGGAGTCGAAAGCCAAAACATCTGGGGACCCACAGGTTGAGGACCACTGTGAAGCAAAGCCATCTTGAGTATTCCTTGACTAAGAAAAATCTAAGAAATTCATGTTTTTGCCACAGTCTACAGGTGACTTGAAGGCACATACACACAAACATACACAGAAAGAGTATTTGGAACTTAATGACAATAACACTTTAACAGTGAAATAATAGTGAAATTAAAGAGAGATGTTTTATTTTCTTCCATAAATAGCAGCATAGACTTGTCCTTTCCTGAACTGAATATCCTTGAATCCAGCTGCACCAAGGAGTGTATTGTATTCGGATTTGGTCCGCTCTTTTCCTTCTAAGACAAGTAACATGAGTATGGAGTAGATGTGGGCTGGTAAAGGCCCACTTCTGTCTTCATTGAGAATTGTCTCCACTATTAATACACCACAACCTGTCAATGGAATTAGGAAAAGGAGGAAGTCATTATAAACTATTAATGTCCATTGCTGAAAATTTCTCTCATGAGAAATACTCGGGAATATCTGTCTCTGCACAATATATATATATATATATATATCTCCCCACTGGAGGAATGAACATTTTTTTGCTTCACACTGACTACACATGCATATTTCAGAACACAGGATCAATACTTAGGCGGATGAGATGGGAATGACATGGAACTATACTGAAACTGCATTTCTCATGGTGTCTAGTAGGAAATGGCTCTCCCTCTGCAGCCCAGGCCAGTGGATTCCCTCCAATTTGAGGGGCCCCTACAAGGAAAAGGCAAAATTGTATGCCCCTTTTCTATAGTAAGATCTTATATGCAGTGTTCTCATTATTGTGATGATAGACAATTGGACCTCATCACACTATAGCAGGGGTCCCCAAGATCCATGTGCCGGATGTAGCCCCCCAAGGTAATTTACCTCCTCCCCTGAACATTAGACCAAGGGTCGCCCTAAGTCTGAAACAACTTGAAGGCACACAACAACAACAACACTAATTAACTTGACTATTGCGTAAGCCAAAAGCAGACCCACACTTCCCAATGAAATATTGGAAAGTTTATGTTGGTTGAAATTGTTCTTCATGTTAAATATTATATTGTTCTTTCATGTTTTATGCACTACAAATAAGATATGTGTGATGTGCATAGGAAATTGTTCATGTTTTTTTCAAACTATAGTTCCCACCCCAATCCCCAATAGTCTGAGGGACCGTGAACTTGCCCTTGGCTTAAAATGTTTGAGGAACCTGGCACTAGAGTATCTATCCACTTTAAATCCCATGACTGCCTCCTGCAGAATTTTGTGATTTGTAGTTTAGTGAGGCCCAGGACCTCTCTGGCTAAGCTGTTTAAAGGCCCCTCCCTAAACTACAAACCTCAGAACTCTTCAGCGCACTAGATGTTCTAGTTTGATGAGGTCCAATACTGTCTTTAGACCTCATCACATGTAAAAAATTTCCCTGTTTCTACACTTTGTAAAAATTATAGTGCCATTGAAACCATTGCATGATGTAAGGGCACTTCTGCTGGGACTCCATGGGATTCTGTTTCCACAACACATGGAAATGGAGCCCAGACGGGGAGAAGACGGTGAAAGGACATGGGATGTCTAGCCATCCCAGAAGATGGACTTCAGTGGTAGGGAACAAAGTAAGATAGTTTATTTCGCTTTCCCCTGCTTTCCCCCCACTCATGGGATGAGGTACTCTATATGGCATAGAAACAAAATACTTTTCCAGTAATCAAACAGCCCCAGGATATGCAGGGCCTAACTGTCTATAGGAGCCAAATAATAGGCACTCATGACTCCGCTGCTGCAGGGGCTCCACAAAACACAAGGCTGCATTTGTAGGAGAAGCGCATCAACAACATATGGAATAATTCACTTTGTCCACCGCCTCTTTTAATGGATTCTCATAATTTAATAACGTGATCTCACTCACACTGGATTATGATGACAACTTTCTTACAAATATGACTCATTAACTGCAGAGCAGCCCATGGATTAATGGCCCTATATAGATAATGGAATTGATAACACACTATATGCTTAATATCTGAAGACAGTGGAAGACTGAAGGATGCCTCCAGAGGACAAAAGAAGAAGCAGAAAATTTGGAGAAGGCATAGTAGAGAAGCCCAATTGTAGAGCACAGGTTTAATCCCTAGGCACTCCTTATAAAACTGGAAAATAATCTGTCTTGAAATCCACAATTATTGCTGTTAGTTTCTGTAGATCTCAGTCTGGATGGAAACTGGGACCCCTGCAACTCAGTTAAAGGCATTGTGAGTCCAGGAATTCTCTCTTGTTCACCATAGGCTGTACAGAGCACACTTGTCTCCATCCCATTCTAAGTATACGTACCAGGCTTACAGGCCTTGTATAGCTTAGTCAGCAGAGCCAAACACTTCTCATCACCCCAGCTATGGAGAACTCTAGCCAAAACATACAGATCAGCTTCAGGAATTGGATCATTTAAAAAATCCCCTGTAATATTGGATAGAGACATCTGTTTATTTCAGCATTATGTTTAAAACAGAGAACAATTATTTCTGTCATTTGGAAAACTATATTGTAATATTATATTATATCAATTATATTGCCAGTAGCAATGGGTAAGAGCCTTCATGCAATGCCATGTACAAAAGCATGCTAGTCTGACAGTGGGATTTTACTTTTCCAATTTTGGAAGGACAGTATCTTCCTCAGCAAGGTTATTTTAGAGCAGGTGGGTCCCCAAACTATGGCCCGCAGGCCACATGTGGCCCACCAAAGCCATTTATCTGGCCCCTGTGGCAGCAGCTCCCCCTTCCTCCGCCAAGGAAGGCGTGTGCAGTGTGAAGGAGAAGGAGGGAAAGGCGTGCACCTTCCCCTCCTCCCTCGCTCCACGCGCATCTTTCCCGCTGCCGCCACCGAGGAAGATGCATGCAGCATGAAGAAGGAGGAGGGAAAGGCATGCGTGTTTCCTCCTCTCTAACCCAACATGCACCTTTCCTGCCACTGTCGCTGAGGAAGTCCGGCCCTGCAACAGTCTGGCAGACAGTGAACTGGACCCCTGTTGAAAAAGTTTGAGGACCCCTGTTTTAGAGCAATGCAAGGGTTGAAATAGATAAAGGTGCACATAGATCTGCCCTCTGGTAGAATGCATTCCTGAAGGATCAGCAGGATTACTCAGGCCCCTTCCACACAGCTGTATAAAATCCACATTGAACTGGATTATATGGCAGTGTGGATTCAGATAATCCAATTCAAAGCAGATATTGTGGATTATCTGCCTTGATATTCTGTGTTATATGGCTGTGTGGAAGGGCCCTCAAAAAACTACCAATGTTTTCTCTGCAACTGCTGCCAGGGGTAATTGTCTCACTCTGAGTGTATCTAAACTCCAAAATTAATGCAGTTTGACACCACTTTATCTGCCATGGCTCTATGCTATGTAGATGCACCATCTAACTCATAGTAAGCCTTGTGCTGGTGACAATTGTAGGAACATGTAGTTTTTAGTATTTTGCAGAATGTAGTCGGTTTAATGCAATACAATACCCTAAACACTCAGGATTAAATGAACATAATATTGGCCCCTTCTACATTGCCATATAAAATCCAGATTATCTTCTTTGAACTGGATTATATGGCTGCGTAGACTAATATAATCCAGTTCAAATCAGATAATGTGGATTTTCTGCTTTGATATTCTAGATTATCTGGCAGTGTAGAAGTGGCCTCAGACAAAGGAAACAAATAATTCAGTCAACTACCTTAAGAAGAAGGAAGTAACGTCAAGGGGTAGGAAAGAGGCAACTGGCCTCAGGACAGAAAGACAGGGGAAATGGAAGGGCTTCTATCTAGGGCCCAATTGTCTCCTCTTCCACAGATCACTCTGTGGGTCCTTCCAGACAGGCTCTATATCCGAGGATCTGATACCAGGTCTTCTGTTTATCCCAGATTATCTGGCAGTGTGGGCTCATATAATCCAGTTTAATGCAGATCCTGGGATATAGGACCTGTCTAGAAGAGTCCTGAGTGAGTGTTGACGCTTCTTTCCTTCCAAAAAAGGAATGTATACACTGTTGGTTTCTGGTGCTTTTATATATGTCTTTTAGAGGGAAGCATTCCCTAAAGTTTGAAACTAAGTATAATCACTGAAACCATATCTCACCACTCTGGAAATTTATTCGGTATTTCTCTGAGGGCACAGAATGCTTCTTTGCTTTGTCCACCACTTCAGGCAAGTCAAAAATAGTCACAGTTGAATTTGGGTATAATGAAACATACTGTTTGGCAAAGGCATCACTACCTCCTTTTTTAAAAAAAAGAGAAAGAATGGAAAGCAAAATATTCCGTAAGTTCAATTTTCTTAATGGCTAGGGTCACAACTATTAGGAGCAAAATAACAAATCATGAAAAGACAGAGCTTAGTATTTTTATTTATTTACTTACTTTATTTTTATCCCACCGTTTCCCTAATATAAGGACTGAAGCAGTCTAACAACAGGCAACAGGCAATACAATTAAAACAGAAGAAATGCATTAAAATATGAATATAAAAATTAAATTGCAGTTAAATATTTCATGTCATGAAGTATAAAAATATTAAAATACATTCAAAACTATACTCAAAAACATACATAAATGCCAACATACACGCAATCCCACTCACACTATCCCCAGGAGCATGTCATTCATCATTCCATTAATGCCTGATGGCAGAGGTACATTTTGCCTGTTTGTGAAAGGAATGGGGCCATCTTGGCATCTTTTGGGAAAGAATTCCAGAGTCTGGGAGCAGCCACCAAAAAGGCCCTCCCCTTGTTCCTATAAAATGGAATCGAGGGGGTGGTAGGATAGATAGAATGCCCTCTCCAGAACATCTTGGCATTTTTAACAGGCTCATAGAGACACCGTCCTTCAAATACCTTAACCCAAGAAGTAGTGCTCTATATGTCAAAACCAGCATCTTGAATTGTGCCTGGAAACAAGATATCAATCAACTGAGCTATTGCTACAGGGGAGTTATGCTTGGTAAGTAGAAGGCAGTAGGAAAAAAGGCTGCATTAACAGATGGCAAGACTCAATCAAGGAAGCCTCAGCCCTGTGAGTGCAAGACCTGAGCAGGACCGTTAATGACAGGAGGACTTGGGGGTCTCTCATTCAAAGGGTCATGGTAAGTTGAAATTGACCTGATGGCAATTAACAACAACAGAATATGGGTATGCTGGAGAAATCTATTGAAGAGTCCTGATTTCGGAGATCCCTCACCACTGAATTTCATCTAATATTACTTGGCATAATACTTATGTTGAGATTATCTGTTGGTAGAAAATTGCCAAATTTAGGAATGGAAATAAGATTACAAGAACATTTGAAAATGGTTAAAATTATGCTGAATTGTTGGGAAACCCTAATAGTGTTAATCCTAAATTGACAAGAATCTTTACAGTCTAGAACTGATGATTTCATCACATGAAATCCTTTTCAGCAGCATGCACCAGTTCACTTTTCAGCAGCATGCACCAGTTCTTCTGTTCAACACAGGCAGTGTCCTATATTGTTGCCGTGGCAGCATGCACTCGTTTTCCTATATTTTTACAATGGATCCCTGGTGGAAGTTGCTCTACATTGTGGGATGAGAGCCAGCAGGCTCCATCATAAAAATATAGGAAAACGAGTGCATGCTGCCACGGCAACAATATAGGACACTGCCTGTGTTGAACAGAAGACAACTGGGGGGGGGGGGGGGGAGCCAAATGTAGGAGGGAACAAAATTGAATTTTTGTATACAAGCAATGTTCCTGCACAGAAGTGTTTTGGAAACACTGTTTTCTAAGTAGAAAACTCTGGTTTCTATGCAAGAATATGAAAATTTTGAAGAATGTTGCAGCTACAGAATTTCAGGGCAAGGGAGTATTTTTCCAGAAAAAAATTAGAAGTAATTCTGGTCCATGCCCAGCAAAGTGAAATTAGAAGTAATTCTTATCCATGGTCAAAAAATTACATGTAAAATTTGTGCAGAGAAGGAAACAGCAGCAGCAAAACAAAAAGACAACAAATGAAAAAAATTTGCAGTTGATCATGGGCAAAATAGTAGAAATCTGCTGGCATCCAACAACTTATTTATTTTTTAAAAAAACTGTTTTCTGGAGAGCTAAGAAAAGTCCTTAGATGCTTCTAGAACTTCTTCTGTTCACATCTAACTGAAAGTTTAAATGGACACTCCTTGATTACACATATCTAAAAAATCAAGCTGAGAGATGGGAGATATGTCTTATAAAAAAAAACCCTATTTAATTCTAGGACATTTTCCAGCTACGTCTTAGTCACTGTAGGTTTCTTAATAAGATTCTTGAATTCTTGAACGGGCTCTAGCTACCTTTAGTCATTATTGGTCTGTTAGATATAGAGTTATAGCTCTCCAATAAAATTTCCCTTAGAAATGGAATATTCACCTTTAAAGTAATGGTAGAACAAACATATGCGGTTCTTGGTGCAGAAGAAAGGAGAATTACTACAACTTTTACTATCAAAGAATCACAGGATGAAATGCTCCCTCTATCAGCTCCACCTCCATGCGGGGACATGAGAGAAGCCTCCCACAAGGATGGTAAAACATCAAAACATCCGGGCATCCCCTGAGCAACGTCCTTGCAGACGGCCAATTCTCTCACTCCAGAAGCAACTCTGGTTGCTCCTGACACGAAAAAAAATCCTCCAAATTAATAGGATTCCAAACTGCAAGTAAAGAAAGGCAGCTAGTACTTACCTCCCAAATCACAAACAATGTGGAAGCTAGAGAGGTCAAATGCAGATATCACCTCCTGACCATACAGGCTCCAGGCATCCCCCATGGCATTTTGGAATAATTGCAACCTTTCCTCTGAACTAGGAAATCAAAATCAGAATGGGAAATCAACTGAATAGGTGACTATATACAAAGTCTGATGCACCACTGACATCTGCAAAGAAAAGATACTGTATATGCTCATGTGTAAGTCTATAAATTTTAGTTAAAAATCAACAGGTCAATATATTTTCTGCATCTTAATTCTTATAAAGGAGCCATTCCCATCACTGAGAAGAATGGTGAAAAAGCATTCTTGTTTTTCTCTCCTAGAACAACCTAAAAGAAGCACAGCTTCTGCCATGGACAGCGACTGTTGGCTCCCTGGGGGATGTTGGTGCTTCTTTTCCCCTCTCTGCAGAAACACATAATACTGCTCCCAGAATCTTCCCTTGACTCACACATGAGGTCAACTTATATACAGGCACATGATATACACCTCACAAAGAAGGAATATCCTTCACAATAAATTAGGATTTGAGGAGTTTCTGATTTCAAAAAGAAGCATGTTTTGTTAAAGAAAGCAATAATTGGCATGGTACCGAGACAGCCTTGGTCGCCTTAGTCGATGATCTACGCCGGGAACTGGACAGGGGGAGTGTGTCCCTGCTGGGTCTGCTGGACCTCTCAGTGGCCTTCGATAGCGTCGATCACGGTATCCTTCTGGGGCGCCTTGCCGGGATGGGTCTTGGAGGTACTGTTTTGCAGTGGCTCCGGTCCTTCCTGGAGGGTCGTTCCCAGATGGTGTCATTGGGGGACACCTGCTCAACCCCACAACCATTGTCTTGTGGGGTCCCGCAGGGGTCAGTACTGTCCCCCATGTTGTTTAACATCTACATGAAGCCGCTGGGAGAGATCATCCGGAGTTTCGGGGTTTGGTGTCATCTGTACGCAGATGATGTCCAGCTCTGTCACTCCTTCCCACCTGTCACTAAGGAGGCTGTTCAGGTCCTGAACCGGTGTCTGGCCGCTGTGTCGGACTGGATGAGGGCCAACAAATTGAAATTGAATCCAGACAAGACAGAGGTCCTCCTGGTCAGTCGTAAGGCTGAACAGGGAATAGGGTTACAGCCTGTGTTGGACGGGGTCGCACTCCCCCTGAAGACGCAGGTTCGCAGTCTGGGTGTGATCCTGGACTCATCGCTGAGCCTGGAGCCCCAGGTCTCGGCGGTGGCCAGGGGAGCATTCGCGCAACTGAGACTTGTGCGCCAGCTGCGACCGTTCCTTGGGAGGTCTGACTTGGCCACGGTGGTCCACGCTCTGGTTACAGCTCGTTTGGATTACTGCAACGCTCTCTACGTGGGGTTGCCTTTGAAGACGGCCCGGAAGCTCCAACTAGTACAACGGGCGGCAGCCAGATTAATAACTGGGGCAGCATACAGGGAGCGTACCACCCCCCTGCTAAGCCAGCTCCACTGGCTGCCGATATGCTACCGAGCCCAATTCAAAGTGCTGGTCTTGACCTATAAAGCCCTAAACGGTTCTGGCCCAATTTACTTATCCGAACGTATCTCCTCATATGAGCCAGCTAGATCCCTAAGATCATCTGGAGAGGCCCTGCTCTCGGTCCCACCTGCCTCGCAGGCGCGGCTGGTGGGAACGAGGGACAGGGCCTTCTCGGTGGTGGCTCCCCGGCTGTGGAACACCCTCCCCACAAATATCCGACAAGCCCCAACTCTTCTGGGTTTCAGAAAGGCTGTGAAAACATGGCTGTGTGCACAAACCTTTAACGAGTAATATGATAAAGTCGACATGGTCCGATTGAAGGCTGAAGCATGAGGTTTTTAGACAAATGGATCTAATTTACTTATGTTTTAATTTTTATAATGTATTTTAATGATGTATTTTATAGTTTTAATTGATTATATGTACTGGTTTTGTTTTATTATTATGTTCTTGGCATTAAATGTTGCCAACTGTGTAAGCCGCCCTGAGTCCCCCCGGGTGAGAAGGGCGGGGTATAAATTCTGGAAATAAATAAATAAATAATTCTGTTTTTACCATACTGTTATTATTTTTGTATTGCTCTTTGTAAACTTTTTAGTGTGGGTAGATGTTTGCCATCTTGAGTCCCCATGGGGAGAAAGGTGGGATATAAATAAAGATGACAACAACAACAACAACAAAAACAACAATAATAAACAAATGAATAAATTTGCCTATTTGGAATGCAGCCCTATAATAAGAAGTGAGAGCCACCAAAAACAACAGTAGAGAGATGGGAAAAAATGGAAGACACTATGAATGTGACCAGAAATCTTGTAACAATCATACACAATTGCATAACTCTGTGAGCATAAAGTTATCCTCTATCTCTTTGATGTGGAATCTCTTCCGGGTCCATATATTTGGCATATTTACACAAGACGTATACCACCATACAAAAAGGATCTTCAAGCATGAGCGATGTAATTTGCTGACTGTTGTAAGCCGCCCTGAGTCTCTCCGGGTGAGAAAGGTGGAGTAAAAGTGATGTAAATAAATAAATAAATTAGGTTTACCTGCAAAAGTTTGTATAAATGTCTTTTTCTGAAGTGTCAAATAGAAATGGAACCTGGTGTTTTCCTTCCCTGAAATAGAGCATTGTTTTCAATTGCAAAAAGATTAAACAACATAACTGCCAAACTGAATGTTATGTTCCTCCATTATACTGTATACACCTCATACATAATCTAGACAGGAGATGGGGAAAGCTTTTCCAGTCCAAGGGCAAAATGCTATTCTCTGAGTGGTCACCAAGGTCATATTTAGAATAGGTGAAATTGAGATGCAATTGGCCAAAGTGTTATTATTATTAATTTAGTAGTGTGAACTACTATATTAATCACATAGTATGGAGGAACATTTAGTAGGAACTGAAGGAAAGAAACCTTGGCAGAAAGGGAGGCAAAGTGGGCTGGGGGTTGCCAGGCATCCTGGATTTTAAGGGAGAGTCACGTATTTGAATAAAATGTCCTGTGTCCTGTGTCCTGTTACATTCTTTCCAAGGACATCAATTGTCCCATATTTCCACTACACCATTGACATAGGTGGTGTAGAAGAAATTTCTGATCTGAGCATGCAATGATCTGATTTTCTGCTTCTGATCTCAGCATCCAACGGAAGCGGGTCCAGGCCCAACAAGCCTCTCCCCTTCCCCTCCGAGTTGAGGAGGCGGCCGCAGTGTCCTTTTGCTACTACTTCCTTCTGGACACCCAGGTGTAGCAGGCTCCACTCTAGACAGCAGAAGGGCCCTCCCTCCCTCCCTCCCTCCCTCCCTCTCCTGCAGCCCCCTCTGACCCCTCCCCTCCCCAGGTTTGGAGAAGAGCTCAGGGGAAGAAACAAAGTGGAGAGAGCAAGAGAACTGTATTTGTTTAAACTGATTTTGAGAGGGACAACTCTGTTTAAAACTACCTGCCACGATTATGCAAGGAAAAAAACCATTTTGGAACCCAAAGGGGGGGTGACAATTATTTTATCTTATTTTCTGGGGATGTCTTATTTTAGGGGAAACAGGGTATATTATAGCAAAGCAGTTGACTGTACAGATCATGAAAAAATATTTGATTATCTTGATGTTCACATGAAGCTACTGACAGGATGCAACGTAATATTTTCAAATTGATAAGAGTATTGTGTGCATTTTATCACTATGTCTATATAATATATATGTGGAACATGTCATATGAGAGATAAAATTGGACTTGAGTGAAAGGAGTGTGAAAACTGGATTGCTTGGACATCTCTCATTGATACAGTTTCTGTAAATCAAAACCAACTTTATAACATTTAACGAAGTTTCCAGGCCTAGCAGTTTGTGCTTGCTTCTTACCTTACAGCTTTTGTCAAGTACTGCGAACTTGGATAAAGAAACTCAGAGCAAAATCGTATGTATCGACACTGGGACTTTGGACTTGATTTTGCAAGGCAGAGATTGGCAAGGTCTGTGTTCCCATAAACACCTTTTAAAAAAGACGAAACATTCTGTTGTAAAACTCAAACATATAGGATAGCTGACAGGTAGGGAAAATCTGCTTGTAGTGATTGGAGCATTGGAATATAATAGAAGCCAGGGTTTCGATTCCTCCTAGGCTGTGAAAAGAACATGGTGATTTTGGGAAAGCCACAGTCCTTCAGCCTCAGCAGAAAGCAAAGCACAATCACTCTTAACAAATTTTGCAAAAACATCCTGCAGTAATGTTGCCTTAGGTCACAATACCTCAGGAATGACTCGACTTGTAGGCACACAAAACAAATGATGACCAGACCTCAAAGGTATTCAGAGTCTCCAGTTTTTGGTGGTCATCTCCAGGTGGGAGTCAAGGGTGCAATCCTACTATTAAAGTCTGCATTGTTTCCCAACCAACAGACAACCCAGTTTGTTCCCTTTTCCTGATGTGGTTACCTTCATTGTCCTTCCACTCCATCCTTAGAAACTTTAACCCCACACAGGCCTCCAGCAGCCTTTTCATTCCCATGTGGCTGGTGCCCAGGCGTTCAGCGATTTCTGCTGAGGAGAGGAAGCCTCCTGACTCCAAAAGCAGATCAAATACTCCTAACTCACAAGCAGTAGACATAATCTGCAAACATAAACAATAAAAGGAAAGGGGGGAAATTCAGATACTTTACAATTGTACTAGTGTTGCTGCTGTTATTGTCCATTTTTAAATTTGTCAGATATCAGCAAACATCCTCTATTAACAGAGCAAAAATGATTAAATACAATACTGAAAACAGATAGACACAATATACTTTTATAACATACACAAAAACTATTGCTGTATCAAGCTCATACTAAAAGGACCAATTCTAAGCTATGCAGTTCCTGTCAGCCTCTTGATTATTTACTGCATTTCTATACCACTCTCTCTCACCCTGAGGGGGACTCATTGGTACAGTTCAAATACCAATGAACTGTGGAGACTTGCCTGGATTCATAGTCATTCTGTACAAAGTTCTTGGAGGTCTTGTCAAACCATGGCACCCCCTCCCTAATTATTTGTGGACATTAATGAGACTTGAAGCAAGACGTGCAATTTTTTATTTTAATATTAAAACCTTTTTCAATCTTTCATCACATGAGTTAAACTACTTCTGGCTGTTATGCATAGCCCTCCGTGATTGAAAAGAGGCAGAAGTGTCCTGAAAGGAGGGAACTCTGGCAATCGACCTCATCACATTGAGAAATTTCCCCCTTGTGGGACATTTCAGCCTCTTTTCAAGCATGGAGAGGCACAGAGCTCATCACATGTTCCAGAATTGAAAAGAGGCAGAAATGTCCTGAAAGGAGGAAACTGAACATGGGCCAGCGATCATGTTCAGAGCTCCTACCTCTTATCACACTAATAACACAGGTGGGATGGGGACCATCAAAAGTTTCCCATCCTGTCAGCAGTCTGTTGTATCCTATGGGCTTTGATGCAGAACCATAGGATCCCATGGAAATAAATGGTTTTAACTTGAATCATTGTCTCTTGTATCCTATGGGGTTTGGGGCAGAACAATAGGTTCCCATGGAAAGAAGTGATTTTAAACTTGTGTCAGTCTCCTTTAAGGAGACTTGTGTCAGTCTCCTTTAAGAAGTGATTTTAAACTCCAAACCTCCTTTGTTTGCCAGAAGGTCGTGGGGGACTTTGTCAAAGGCCTTACTGAAATCCAGGTACGCTACATCCACAACATTCCTTGTATCGACCCAACTAGTAACTCTATCGAAAAAAGAGATCAGATTAGTCTGGCATGACTTGTTTTTGGTAAATCCGTGTTTACTATTACCAATGACCACATTTGTTTCTAAGTGTTCGCAGATCACTTCTATAATGATCTTTTCCAGAATCTTGCCTGGTATCGACATGAGGCTGACCAGACGGTAATTGTTTGGGTCGGGTTTTTTTCCCCTTCTTGAAGATAGAGACCACATTCGCCCTCCTCCAATCTGCTGGGACTTCTCCCGTTCTCCAAGAACTCTCGAAGATAATTGCCAATGGTTCTGAAATACCTTCTGCTAGTTCCTTCAATACTCTTGGATGTAGCTGATCTGGCCCTGGGGACTTGAATTCGTTTAGAGAGGCCAGGTGTTCCTGGACAACTTGTTTCCTTATTTGGGGTTGGATTTCCCCCAGTCCTTCGTCCATTACAAGATTTTGTGAGAAGACCGAGGCAAAGAAGGCATTAAGTAGTTTTGCCTTTTCCCTGTCCCTTGTCACCATCACCCTATCTTCTCCTCACAGAGGTCCTATTGCCTCCTTGTTCTTCCTTTTATTACCAACGTAAGCAAAAAAGCCTTTTTTGTTTGTTTGTTTTTTTATGTCCCTGGCAAGCCTGGGCTCATTTTGCGCTTTAGCCTTACAAACCTTTTCCCTACAGGAGTTGGCTATACGTTTGAATTCTTCTTTGGTGGTTTCTCCCCTTTTCCACTTCTTGTGCATGTCTCTTTTGAGTCTTAGCCCGGTTAGAAGTTCTTTAGACATCCATTCTGGCTTCTTCGCACTTGTCTTATTTTTTTTTCTTTGTTGGCACTGTTTGCATTTGCGCCTCAGCCCTCAGACCTGAACATTAGGAAGAACTTCCTGACTGTGAGAGCTGTTTGGCAGTGGAGCTCTCTGCCCCAGACTGTGATGGAGGCTCCTCCTTTGGAGGCTTTTAAGCAGAGACTGGATGGCAATCTGTCGGGGGTGCTTTGAATGCGATTTCCTGCTACTTGGCAGGGGGTTGGACTGGATGGCCCATGAGGTCTCTTCCAACTCTACTATTCTATGATTCTATGAAATGCAATCCTGGGATTTGTAGTCTGTTGAGGCATCAGCATCATTTACAGAGGAATTACATCCCCCATGATTCCTTAACATTGAAATAAGGCAATTAAGGTGGATTCATTCTACAGCATAGATGTATCCCAAGGCATTCCTTTCCATTGCTGGAAGCTTTGGTGTTACAACATTTTGGTTTTAAAGAAGGAATTGTAAACATGCAGCAACTGTAATGTGCACCTTTTAAAGCCAAATTACAAAACGCACACTTTTTGCCATTGAACATTACATCTGGCAGCAAATACTGTTTCTGGTTTCAGGGTTTTGAAAATTGAAGTGTGCTTTAGATTTGATGGCACATTAGAATCCAATAAATATGGTACTTTGCTCCCACCTCATGGAACATCCTCTTTACCCAAACAAGTCAGAGAAATAGTGAAGACATCCAACTTTTTCAGTTGCAAACTGTCCTTAATGGTCAGTATAGATGAGCCCTTAATCATAATGCATAGGGGGAAGTGCAGCTGCCAAATGAAACCGTAACTACAGTCTAGTTGGAATGCATATTTGTGATGGTACCTTCGTAATGTGTCCTTTAATAATTCTTTCTTTGTGGTGTTGCCATCAGTTTTATCCCCATTTCACTTATATACAATTAAAAAAATATTTAAAGCAAGCTGAGAAATGACAGTTATTAAAGCAACAATATTAGTATAGGCGATATCCATTATTCTTACCTTCGTAACGATAAATCCATGTTGATGCTGAAATAAGATTTTAACCATTTCTTCTGTACAATCCATCCTTCTTTATTGTTCTCTCTGACAACTTCTCCCCAGATGTTTCTGATCTTTCACTGTCTCTCAAAGAAAGAAGCTCTCTGGAGACCCAAAGAAGACTACTCTTATTTTATTACTGTGTTGTTCTTGCGAAATGCCTCTATTGAGAAACATAGGGGCCTTTAAGAAATGGTTAACTGTTTGATGCCAAAAAAGATGAACTGGATTTTTAAAAATATGTCACAATTGCCCCCCAAATTCCCATCTAAACTGAACTACGTGAAAAGGAAGAAGAGAAAGAAGTCAGTTCATCAGCTCACTAATTTGAGGGAAATGAGCAATAATGATTATCACATGCAGAAGGAAGAGGGAGAAAAATGTGTTCAAATTAAGAAAACAGGAAAGGGCATAAATGCACCTAAAATGAAATACACATACAGTAGAGTCTCACTTATCCAAGCTAAACGGGCCGGCAGAAGCTTGGATAAGCGAATAACTTGGATAATAAGGAGAGATTAAGGAAAAGCCTATTAAACATCAAATTAGGTTATGATTTTACAAATTAAGCACCAAAACTTCATGTTATACAACAAATTTGACAGAAAAGGTAGTTCAATACGCAGTAATGTTATGTTGTAATTACTGTATTTACAAATTTAGCATCAAAATATCACAATATATTGAAAACATTGACTACAAAAATGGGGAGGGATTGTAGACATGTGATTGTACTGAGCTTGTTCAGACTCAGGACAACATTTTGTGTGCAGTCTGTCTTGCCACCTCAGTGGAGGTAGATGTGCCTGATTGCATCAGACCTCATTGGAGGTGGATGCATGCTGCTGATACCTTAATGCATGTATGTATACTTATGGACTGCAGTGAGTACAATTAAGACTTTGTACTATGGAATATGGATTAGGAATGATATCCTGTGTACTCAACACAGAGAAGCTATTATCTATCTATAACTAAACTTTAATAAGAAATGTGCCTGTATAGTGAATTAATACAACATGTTTTATGAGTAAACAAGATTCTCATATTTTTCAAGGAAGACTTTGTTTTTTTAATCTATGAGTGCATATTTTAAACTAAGAAGTTTCACAGGAGTATGTGTCTTTTGGACAACAGCAACTTCAAAGAAACAACCATCCTCTGCTAACTAAATACATTTTTGTACTGGCATTTCTTTGCCCTTGTCATTCAAAAAACATAGTTCTTTAGTTTACCAGCTGAGTTATCTGTATGCCATTACATGAATGCTTGTGAATATCACTTGTTCAAATTGTTGACTTCTAACACTTCACCACGTTAAAACAGTGGATGTAGCTCTTAATAAGTCATGCCGTATTATCACAGGATGTCTATGCCCTACACCACTGGAGAAATTATACTATTTAGCCGGTATTACACCACCGGACATCCGCCAGGAAGTAGCAGCCAATAATGACAGGACCAAGGCATTGACATCTCTGGCCTATCCCCTGTACGGATATCAGCCAGTATGCCAATGCCTTAAATCAAGAAATAGTTTTCTAAGATCTACAGAGATACTAACAGAAACACCTCAGCAAGCAAGAGTCCAAAAGTGGCATGCTGTAACCCGGAACCTCAATCAGTAGCTGATACCGAATGATAGACTCCGCCCCCCCCCAGGTCACACAGAAGACTGGGCAACTTAGAAGGCACTGAACAGACTGTGCTCTGGCACCATGAGATGCAGAGCCAACCCTAAGAAATGGGGCCACAAAGTGGAGTCCACGACATGTGAGTGTGAAGAGCAAACCACAGACAACCTACTACAATGCAGCCTCAGCCCTGCCACATGCACAATGGAGGATCTTCTTATAGCAACACCAGAGGAACTCCAAGTGGCCAGCTACTGGTCAAAGGACATTTAGTAAAATGCCAAGTTTTTAACTTTCTTTGTCTTTTTAAATACATTACAAACTGATACGATAAATAAAAGCTCGCAAGACGCTTTATAATAGCACCCAAGAGGGGTTTCTTCTCCACGTAGCTTTCTGGAGACAGGTTAATGAAGCCACAAAAAAATTATTAAGGTTTGAAATTCCACTTTCTCCACAAAATAATATGTATGTAACTATGTCTCTGTGCCTACCAAATGTCCCCAACTTCTCATGAATACTCCCTGGTGTGAGAATCAGAAGCAGGATCACTTCCATATGCCAAGATTGTTTGTGTGTTACAGATGCAGGTTTGGATGTTAGTTAGCTGCTTCCTGATTGGTCATGGAGGAGACCTGCATCATGCACAATGGCAGCTGCTCAGTAAGTGGAGACAGGGGCTTCCATGGCCTCTGTGTTGTTCCTTAAACTAGGGCATACAAGCCAAACAGGAATGCATGTCTTTGTGAATTCTACCTTATATTTTCTTTTTCTAGTAAAACTAATTGCCACATATCATGGAAAAATGCTAGCCTTTCAAACCTTATCGTATGTGGTGTATTGCTTTGGGGATTATAAAATCAGCTGACAATAATGTAGATTCTGGAAGAGGGAAAGGACTTCAGCAGTCAGTAAAACCCTATCATCAAAAAACCAACAATTTTATGTTAAAAATAAAAGTACTGTATAGAAAAATAGAAAATAAAAGGAATCCGGCATAGAATCATAGAACTAGAAGAGACCACAAAGGCCATCCAGTCCAATCCCCTTCTGCCATGCAGGGATGCACAGCCAGAGCACCCACAACAGATGAGCTTCGAGTCTCTCAATATGGCATCCCTTCAAATAGTTAATCATATCTATCATTAACGTTCTCTTCTACGTGCAATCCACAGATTATGTTTTTCTCTGCAGAAGAATTTCTCCAAAACACTTTGGTGCCTCTTGGTGTCCTCTGGGCAGGCATGTAGTGGGGGGGGGCTTGAGGGGCTTGCCCCCCCCCCCCAATTCTCAGGGTGGTCCACGAGAAGGCCTTACATTTATTATTTAAACTTATTTTTATTGATATCATGATCTGATCACCATGCTCAATATATCCCATTTGCATGGGGGTATTGGGATAAAGATACAAAAGGT
Source organism: Anolis carolinensis (assembly GCF_035594765.1). Lineage (NCBI taxonomy): Eukaryota > Metazoa > Chordata > Lepidosauria > Squamata > Anolidae > Anolis > Anolis carolinensis. The sequence continues at coordinate 251,936,755 of NC_085842.1, read as the reverse complement.
TTGCTAGGGTAGATCTTCCCTCACTCAGACTCAGCCCCCCCCCCCCCCAAACCAAAATCCCAGCCCCTCCTGAATCAAAATCCTGGCTACAGGCCTGCCTCTGGGGCTAGGTTCCTGGATCCTTCGCTCCACGGGTACAAACAACCATGGATGTTCAAAGCTCATTGCAGTGTATACAAGAGTAAAACATTATCCTTTGAATGGGCTGACAAAATCAAGATTTCCTTTCTATATTAAAAAAAAAATCAAGCCATGGAGGGTTGTATCCATGAATACAGAGGGCTGACTATAATTTTCTTTCATAGCAAGAAAAAACACCTACTGTAACAAAGACAAAAAAAAGCCATGAATTTAGATTCCTACTTATCCAATATAAACGGGCTGGCAGAATGTTGGATAAGCGAATATCTTGGATAATAAGGAGGGATTAAGAAAAAACCTATTAAACATCAAATTAGGTTATGATTTTACAAATTAAGCACCAAAACATCATGTTATACAACAAATTTGACAGAAAAAGTAGTTCAATACACTACTGGATAAAAACACGATGGATAAAAACACAATGTCTGTTTTTATTGTTATTTTTATTGTTGTTTTTATTGTTATTTTAAAGCCAAGTGTATTGTTTTAATCTATATTTGTAAACCGCTCCGAGCCAAACTGGGAGTAGTGGTATATAAGTTTAATAAATAAATAAATAAATAAATAAATAAATAAGTGAGACTCTACTGTATTTGCAAAACTCCTACTGTATCACTGTCATCATAGAAAAAATATATCAGAAAACCTATATAGCCAGTCAAGAGAAACAAAACCGTTATTATTACCAGGAATAAAATACAAAATGTAAGCTTATTCAGTATACTGCAATGGATTTACTATCAAAATGTATACTGAAAAAGCTTACATTTTGTATTTTACTCATGGTAATAATAAAGAATAGAATAGTTAAACAATTAAAGCTGTGCGTAAATCATGTGTGTATTTGGGTCTTGCTTAGAACAATTCAGTTTCCCTTGTGTCATGTTTACCCATGAGTAGGCAAACATTTTTTTTGTTCTAATCATTGTCTTGCAAGAGGGACCATCCCTGAAAAACAATGTCTGAAGAGTAAAGGGCGGGTTTACTCTTTACGCAAGCACAAGCAAAGCCAGTCAAGAGAAACAAAAGCTTTATTATTACCAGAAATGAAATACAAAATTTAAGAATATTCAGTGTACTTTTTATTTTTAATGTTAAAATAGCTTTAGAGGAAGATACCCAGAATAGAATGAATTGAATGGTATAAGTTCTGAAACAGCAGGGAGTGTGAACTGTGTTTTCTCTATATGTCCCTTCATAAAGGGAGAAAAGGGGAACATCAAGCATGGCGTGTTTTTAACTTTTCTACAGCATGCCTTCCAACATTTTCAGTTTTGCAAGGTCTGTCCCAACCACCTCTTTCATCACATTTTTTCAGGTGCTTTAAAAATATCCCAATCTCTCAATCTCTTACATTCCTGCTTTGTCCTCACTTGCTGTAACATGAGCTCAGAGTAATTTGCACATATTTAACTCAGCCAAGAGAGAAGAGAGGAGGGAAAGGACTCTTAGCTTCCCCAGTAGCCTAAGGCCTATTCCACATTGCCACATAAATCCAGATTATCTGTTCTGAACTTGATTATATGGCAGTGTAGACTCATATAATCCAATTCAAAGCAGAGAATGTGGATGATCTGGTCTGATAATCTGGATTTTAAACAGCTGTGTAGAAGGGGCCAAAGTAAAGCCTGAGAAATTCGTGGATTCAGCATAAGTCTAGAGGTGACTACTACACATAATTATACACAGAATGAAGAATTGTTGCTTAATGCAGGAATGCTTTAACAGTGAAATAAGAGTGAAATTAAAAAGAGATGTTTTCTTTTCTTCCATAAACAGCATCTAAATGTCGTCCTTTCTTGAACTGAACATCCTTGAATCCAGCTGCACCAAGGAGTGTACTGTACTCGGATAGGGTTCGTTCTTTTCCTTCTAAGACGAGCATCACCAGTATGGAGTAGATGTGGGCTGCTAAAGGCCCACTTCTGTCTTCATTGAGAACTGTCTCCACTAATAATACACCACCACCTGTCAAGTGATTTAGGAAAGAGAGGGTGTCATCATTACCTATTACTGTCAATTTTTGAGAATTTCTCTCATGATAAATACTTGGGAATGTCTGTCAGTCCACAAAGAAAGAAGATATATATCTACTGGGGGAACAGGAGCTGCGGTGGCGCAGTGGGTTAAACCCTTATGCTGGCTGGACTGCTGTCCCAAAGGTTGGGTTGCTGACTTGAAGTTTGCTGGTTCGAATTTGCGAGATGGTGTATGCTCCATGAGACAATCTGTTAGGTCAAACTTGTGGGGACATGAGAGAATCCTCCGAGCAGGATGTTAATACATCCAGGTCCCCTGGACAACGTCTCTGTAGACAATTCTCTCATACCAGAAGTGACTTGCAGTATGTTCTCAAGTCGCTGGAGGGATGAACAACTTTTTTGCCTCACACTGACTATACATGCAAATTTCAGCACACATAATCAATAGACTTATGCGCAGATTTGTTTTCCTTTGGTACCTTTGGGATCACGTAATGGTAAAGGCCCTCCCATTATGGAAACCTGTCCGCAACAAAAGCAAGTGGGAGCCAAGGTCGGCTCCTCTGCTTTTCAGGAGCATTCAGCGCTCCTCACGTGACGTGCAGAGAACTCTTGGCACAGGATTTCTCTGGGAGCCCTGCCTGTTGGACCAATTGGAGGAGAAGAACGTTGTGATATGTCTTACGCAAGGTGAGTCTATTTAATGAGGCAACCACCTCCATTTGCTCAGTTGCATCGGGCCTGCTGCTTGCCTGCTCTCCTTCACTGTTTTGCCACTGCTCGCTCTAGCTACTCTGCTGCTCTCAGCTTGAATTTGATTTATTTTTGGCTTGGCTTGGTGGGTGGGGTGCTTGTGGGCGTGTACGTTTGGGAGCATCTCTTTGCTTTTCTTGAGTGCTGCTTTCTTTTCTTTGCTTTTTTTTAAAAATATTTAAACAAATTTGGGTAGCTCTGAGAGCCTTGAGTCACCCTTCTTTTTCTCCTCCCCTCCTCTCCTTCTCAAAATCTTTACTAAAGATAATAATAATATTAATAATAATAATAAACGCAAACAAAAAGGCAAAGTCTCAAAACTAGTACCTTTACCTACCCCTACTACCAGTAATTTCATTCCTTTGGCTACTTCTACTTTTCTCATATTTATTTATTTATTTATTTATTTATTTTATCGTATTTATGCCCCACCTTTCTCTACCTTGAAGGGGACTCAAGACAGCTTACATGTAGCAATTATTCAATGCCTTGACACATACAAAATTAAGTTTACAATAGATTGAATTAAAATTTTACATATTAACAAAATAAAAACGTATTTCTCTCTATGGGTATATTCAGCCTGCTGAATTATAGGCAAATAATCCTTTGGGCAAATGAGATGGGAATGACATGGAACTATATGAGACTGCATTTTTCATGGTGTCTAGTAGGAAATGACTCTCCCTCTGCAGCTCAGGCCAGTGGGTTCCCTCCAATTAGAGGGTCCCTACAAGGAAACGGCAAAAATGGTTATGCCCCTTTTCTACAGTAAGATCTTATATGCAGAGATCTCACTCTTGTGATGATAGACAATTGGACCTCATCACACTACAGCAGGGGTCCCCAAACTATGGCCCATGGGCCAGATATAGCCCCCCAAGGTAATTTACCCCCTCCCCTGAACATTAGACTGAGGGTCGCCCTAAGTCTGAAACAACTTGAAGGCACACAACAACAACAACAACAACAACAACAACAACAACAACAACAACACTAATTAACTTGACTATCATGTAAGCCAAAAGCAGACCCACACTTTCCAATGAAATACTGGTAAGTTTATGTTGGTTAAAATTGTTCTTCATGTTAAATGTTGTGTTGTTCTTTCATGGTTTTTTGTACTACAAATAAGATATTTGCAATGTGTGGCTGCCTCCTGTAGAATTCTGGGATTTGTAGTTTAGTGAGGCCCAGGACCTCTCTGGCTGAGCTGTTTAAAGGCCCCTCCCTAAACTACAAGCCTCAGAATTCTTCAGCACACTAGATGTTCTAGTTTGATGAGGTCCAATACTGTCTTTAGACCTCATCACATGTAGAATTTTCCCTGTTTCTACACACTGTAAAATCATAGTCCCACGGAAAATATTACATGACGTAAGGGCACTTCTGCTGGGACTCCATGGGATTCTGTTTCCACAACACATGGAAATGGAGCCCAGACTGGGAGAAGACAGGGAAAAGACATGGGATGTCTGGCCATCCTAGAAGATAGACCGTAGTAGTAGGGAACAAAGTAAGACGGTTTCCTCTGCTTTCCCCTACTTTCCCCTTACTCATGGGATGAGGTCCTATATATGGCACAGAAACAAAATACTTTCCCAGTCATAATCCAGCCCCAGGATATGCAGGGCCTAGCTGTCTATACGAGCCAAATAATGGGCACTCATGACTCCGCTGCTGCAGGGAGTCCACAAAACACAAGGCTGTATTTGCAGAGGTGCTTCAATAACATATGAAATACTTCACTTTGTCCACCCCTATTTTAACGGATTCTCATAATTTAATAACTTGATCTCACTCACACTGGATTATGATGTTAACTTTCTTACAAATATGACTCATTAACTGCAGAGCAACCCATAGATTAATGGCCTTATATAGATAATGGAACTGATAACACACTATTCACTTAATATTTGAAGACAGTGGAAGATTGAAGGATGCCTCCAGAGGACAAAAGAAGAAGCTTTGGAGAAGGCATGGTAGAGGAGCCCAATTGTAGAGCTCAGGTTTAATCCCAAGGCTCTCCTTATAATCTGACTTGAAATCCAGAATTATTTATGTTAGTTCCTGTGGATCCCAGTCTAGATGGAAACTGGGACCCCTGCAACTGAATTAAAGGCATTATTTATTGGGAGTCCAGGAATTCTCTCTTGTTCATCATGGGCTGTACAGAGCAGATTTGTCTCCATCCCATTCTAAGTATACGTACCAGGCTTACAGGCGTTGTATAGTTTAGTCAGCAGAGCCAAACAAGTCTCATCATTCAAGCAATGGAGAACTCTAGCCAAAATATACAGATCAGCTTCAGGAATTGCATCATTTAAAAAATCCCCTGTAATATTGGATAGAGACATCTGTTTATTTCTGCATCATGATTAATACAAAGAACAATTATTTATATCATTTGGAAAACTATATTACTATATTATATTGTATTACCTGTATATACTCAAGTATAAGATGACCCGAATATAAGCCGAGGCACCTAATTTTACCACAAAAAACTGGGGAAAGTTATTGATTTGAGTAGAAGCCGAGGGTGGGAAATGCAGCAGCTACTGATAAATTTCAAAATAAAAATAGATACCAATCAAATTACAGTAACTGAGCCATCAGTAGGTTAAATATTTTGAATACAGTAGAGTCTCACTTATCCAAGCTAAACGGGCTGGCAGAATGTTGGATAAGTGAATATGTTGGATAATAAGGAGAGATTAAGGAAAAGCCTATTAAACATCAAATTAGGTTATGATTTTACAAATTAAGCACCAAAACATCATGTTATACAACAAATCTGACAGAAAAAGTAGTTCAATACGCAGTAATGTTATGTTGTAATTTCTGTATTTATGAATTTAGCACCAAAATATCACAATCTATTGAAAACATTGACTACAAAAATGCATTGGATAATCCAGAACGTTGGATAAACGAATGTTGGATGAGACTCTACTGTATTTACATAAAATTGTAATTTAAAATAAGACTGTCCAACTTTGATTAAATCATTATTCTAACCTTCTTCAATGTACATGTACTTACATATCCTTTCAGTAATCACCACAGTTTATTTTAACTATATGTTTTGGGGAAAACACTGTGTGTATATGAATAAGAAAAAGCGGGAATGACTGGCTTGGGAAGAGGATGGGAAAGAAGGACTGGGAACAGGAAAAGGTTGGAATGGGAAGGGGTGGTTGAAAAAGTGAGAAAATGAGGTGGAAAGGGTATAGCTGGAAAAGTAGGTCAGATTGGGGTGGGAAGGGGCCACTGAGGAAGGGGGAATGACTGAGGTGTGGAAGGGGGACTGGAAAAGTGGGAAAGACCCCAGTCTAGAGTGTGAAGCTGGGGAAATTCAGGTGGGAAAAAAGGGCAGCTGGAAAAGATTGGCATGGGGAAAAGAAGACTACAAAATGAGCAAGACTGGGGTGCGAAAGGGAGAGGCTTTTTTGTGTCAGGAGCAATTTGAGAAACTGCAAGTCTCTCAAGCTGTGAGAGAATTGGCCGTCTGCAAGGAAGTTGTCCAGGGGATGCCCGGATGTTTTTCTATCCTGTGGGAGGCTTCTCTCATGTCCCCACATGGGGAGCTAGCGCTGACAGACGGGAGTTCACCCAGCTGCCCGGGTTCGAACTACTGACCTTTCGGTCCACAGTCCTGTCAGCACAAGGGTTTAACCCATTGCACCACTGGGGACTCTGGAGGGGGGGGGGCTGAAAAGATGGAAAGATTGGAGTGGGAAGTGGAGAAGGGGGAAAGATTGAGGTGGGAAAGGGAACTGTGAAAGTTGGAAAGACTAAGCTGAGAAAGAAGGGCTGGGAAAGTGGGAAACTGTGGTGGGAAAGGGGCAAGACTGAAATGGGAAAGACAGGCTGGAACCTGGGAAAGGCTGGGATAGAAAGGGGGCTGGGATGGAAAGTGGAGAAAGAATGACTGGGGATAGTAAAGACTGGGGGTGGGAAAGGGGTGCTGGAAAAGTGGGGAAAAACTGAGGCGGGAAGGGAGAAAGTGGAAAGATTTGGGGAGAGGAAAGCACATGTCCCCTCCTCCCCTCTTGGCACAGCAACCCAGCTGGGAGAGAGAGAGGAGAGGAAAATGCGGGCCAAGAGAGCAAGAGGAAAGGAAGGAGAGGAAATAAAATTCCATACACAACAACCCAGCTGGGTCACTGTGCCGAGCAGGAGAGAAGAGGAAGGCACGTGTCCTCTCCTCCCCTCTCGGCACAGCGACTCAGCTGGTTGGTTTGCAGAGAGATGAGGGGCCTGGCAGGAAGGTGTGGGGCTGAAAGAACGGCTTCTTTCAGCCCAACACCTTCTTGTCAGGACCCTCACTCAAGTATAAGCCGGGGGGGGGGGGGGCTTTTTTAGCCTAAAAAAGAGCTGAAAATTAGGCTTATATTTGAGTATATATGGTAATTATATTGCCGGTAGCAAACAATAAGAGCCCTCATACAATGCCATGTACAGAAGCATGCTAGTCTGACAGTGTAATTTTACTTTTCCAATATTAGGACAGTATCTTATTCAGCAAGGTTGTTTTAGATTAATGCAGAGGTTGAAATAGATAGAGGCACACATAGATCTGTCCTCTGGTAGAAGGCCTTCCTGAAATATCAGGAGGATTACTCAAGCCCCTTCCACACAGCTGTGTAAAATCCACATTGAACTGGATTATATGGCATTGTGGACTCAGATAATCCAATTCAAAGCAGATATTTTGGACTATCTGTCTTGATATTCTGGGTTATATGGCTGTGTGGAAGGGCCCAATGCACCAGCACTTTTTAGCAGATAAGGTTGAAGACCTTGTAAAACTACAATTCCATGACAATTAAAGTAGTATCCAACTACATTAATTCTATTGTGTAGATGCACCATCTAACTGATAGAAAGCCTTGTGCTGGTGACAATTGTAGGAATATATATACAGTAGAGTCTCACTTATCCAACATAAACGGGCCGGCAGAATGTTGGATAAGCGCATATGTTGGATAATAAGGAGGCATTAAGGAAAAGCCTATTAAACATCAAATTCGGTTATGATTTTACAAATGAAGCACCAAAACATCATGTTAGACAACAAATTTGAAAGAAAAAGTAGTTCAATGTGCAGTAATGCTATGTAGTAATTACTGTATTTACGAATTTAGCACCAAAATATCACGATGTATTGAAAACATTGACTACAAAAATGAGTTGGATAATCCAGAACGTTGGATAAGCGAGTGTTGTATAAGTGAGACTCTACTGTATATATGTATGTATGTATGTATGTATGTATGTATGTATGTATTGTGCAGAATATAGTCAATTTAATGCAATACAAGTGGGTGGAAGTGTCATGAACACTCAGGATAACATAATATTGGCCCTACTACACTGCCATATAAAATCCAGATTATCTTCTTTAAACTAGATTATCTGGCAATGTGGATTATCTGCTTTGATCATCTGGATTATATGGCAGTGTAAAAGGGGCCATAGATTACCTCAGGAAATTCATTTTTTGATAGGAAAGCAGATAGATAAAAATAATTTAGCAATAGGTGCTTGCAAGAAAGCGGTTTGTCACCTGTGTTGGATAAACTACCAACCTTTACTGAGTCCGGAGGTCCATGGTTAGATGTTCTCAGGCCCCTTCTACACAACTGTATAAAATCCATATTATCTGCTTTAAACTGGATTATATGGTGGTATAGCCTAAAATAATCCAGTTCAGATCAGATAATGTGGATTTTCTGCTTTGATAATGTGGATTTATCTGGCAGTGTAGAAGGGGCCTCGGACAAAGGAAACAAATGACTGAATCAACTACTTTAAGAGGAAGGAAGTAACCTCAAGGGGTAGGAGAGAGGCAACTGGCTACAGGATAGAAAGAGAGGAGAAATGGAAGGGCTTATAACTCGGGCCCAATTGTGTCCTCTTCCACTGATCACTCTGTGGGCTGTTCCAGACAGGCCCTATATCCCAAGATCTGATCTGTCTGGAAGAGCCCTGAGTGAGTGTTGATGCTTCTTTCCTTTAAAAAAAAGAATTTATACACTGTTGGTTTCTGGTGCTTTTATACATGTCTTGTAGAGGAAAACGTTCCCTAAAGTTTAAAGCTAGATATAATCACTGAAACATATCTCACCACTCTGGAAATTTATCCGGTGTTCCTCTGAGGACACAGAATGTTTCTTTGCTCTTTCCACCACTTCAGGTAGGTCAAAAATGGTCACAGTTGAATTTGGGTATAATGAAATGTATTGTTTGGCAAAGGCATCACTACCTCCTTTTATGAAAGAGAGAGAAAGCGGAATGGAAAGCAAAATATTCAGTAAGGTAAATTTCCTTAAAGGCTAGGGTCACAGACTATTAGGGGCCAAAGGGCAAATAATGAAAAGACAGAACTTAGTAGTTTTATTTTAATTTATTTACTAGCTTGGGTACCTGACATTGCCCAGGTTATTTGAAAAAGTCATTGTTTTCATTGTACAAAATGCATAAGATTGTGGATTAACTACAACTGACATCATGCCAGGTTAACCCTGAAAAACTCCATCAGTACTTAAAGTTTGTTATGTTGGGCAAGTTTGCTCTAGATGCATCATTGGTGGGGTTCAGTGTGCTCTCTGGCAGTAGGGCAAACTACAGCTCTATGGTGAGTCAGTCCCCTCAAACCCTTTCAGTAGGTTCACTTAGTCATGGGGGTTCTGTATGCCAAGATTGGACCAGGTCCATCATCGGTGGAGATCACAGATTCTCTGGTTGTGGGTGAACTGCAACTCACAGAAAGGAAGGTTACCCCCCCCCCCTCAAATTATTCCAGTAATCAAATTTCGGCATATCATGTGTGTGTGTGTGTGCCAAGTATGGTCCAGATCCATCAGTGTTTAGGTTCACAGTGCTCTTTGGATGTAGGTGAACTACAACTCCCCCAAGTCAAGGTGAATTTCCCTCCCAGACCTCCACTATTTTTTGCTGGTCATGGGGGCTCTGTGAGCCAAGGTTTGTTTTTGTTTTTTTAAGAAAAAATTAGAAGTAATGCTGGTCTATGGTCAAAAAATTACATGTAAATTTTGTGCGGAGGAGGAAACAGCAGCAACAAGACAGAAAAGACCACAAATGAAAAAAATAATGAAGTTGGTCTTGGGCAAAGGAATATACAACTGCTGGCTTCCAACAACTGATTTATAAAAACACCTGTTTTCTAGAAAGCTAAGAAAAGTCCTAAGATGCTTCCAGAACCTACTCTGTTGACATCTAACTGAATGTTTACATGGACACTCCTTGATGACACATATCTGAAAAATCAAGCTGGAAGATGAGAGATATGTCTTCTCCAAAAAAAAAAACCCCTCTTTAATTCTAGAACACTTTTCAGCTACCTCTTAGTTACTGTGGGTTTCTTAACAAGATTCTTGAACTCTTGAAGAGGCCCTAGCTATCTTTAGTCATTGTTGGCCATGGCCAGTTAGTTATAGACCTATAGATCTCCAACAAAATCCCCCTTATAAATGGAATATTCTCGATTAAAGTAATGGTAGAACAAACATATATGGTTGTTGGTGCAGAAGGAAGGAGAAATATTACAACTTTTACTATCAAAAAATCACAGGAGTGAAATGCAACCTGAGAGGTCATCCCCAAATCAATAGGATTTCAAACTGTAAATAAAGAAAGGCAGCTGGTACTTACCTCCCACATCACAAACGACATGGAAACAAGAGAGGTCAAATGCAGATATTACCTCCTGACCATACAGGCTCCAGGCATCCCCCATGGCATTTTGGAATACTTCTAACCTTTCCTCTGAACTAGGAAATCAAAATCAGAATGGGAAATCAACTGAATAGGTGACTATATACAAAATCTGATGTACCACTGATGTCTGCAAAAAGAAGATACTGTATATGTTCATGTGTAAGTCTAGAACAGTGGTTCCCAAACTTATTTGGCCTACCGCCCCCTTTCCAGAAAAAATATTACTCAGCGCCCCCTGGAAATTATTTTTTTAAAATTTTAATAGTAATTAAACAGAAAGATATATGTATTAATGTTTCTACCTTTATTTGTAAAATATAGTAAAGAAAGGTGTAAATTAGAAACATTGAAGTTTGAAATCATGAAACTATTTTTTGAACTCAGAATAGAAAGGTAATATAAAAAAAGTTAAAACATTCGAAATCATCTTAATGAGAAGGATGAACCTGGTATGCTGCTACCAATTTAGTAATCCTCAGCTCTATTTTCGTCAGCAGTAATCTTAAATCACCGCGATTGAATATTTACAATCGGTTTCTTCTTTTTTGTTAATAAATTGGTTACCGTACTGAATTCACGTTCCACTAAATATGATGAAGGAAATGCAATTAAGAACTTTTGAATTACAGCCCATATTCAGGATAAGCCTTAGGGATCTCCTTTTGCAGCCAGAATTGTTAGTAGCCGCTTTTGAATTTAAATTTCAATCTATCATTTGTAGTTATAGTAGAGTCTCACTTATCCAAGCTAAACGGGCCGGCAGAAGCTTGGATAAGCGAATATCTTGGATAATAAGGAAGGATTAAGGAAAAGCCTAATAAACATCAAATTAGGTTATGATTTTACAAATTAAGCACCAAAACATCAAGTTTTACAACAAATTTGACAGAAAAAGCTGTTCAATACGCAGTAATGTTATGTTTTAATTACTGTATTTACGAATTTAGCACCAAAATATCACGATATATTGAAAACATTGACTACAAAAATGGCTTGGGTAATCCAGAAACTTGGATAAGTGAGGCTTGGATAAGTGAGACTCTACTGTACTTCCATCAGTTCTTCTTGTACCTGTGGAGATTCTTCTGTGTTTGCACTTGAAAAAGAATTCAAAATCCAATCAGGTGTGTTCATTTTCAAAATATCATCATATTGTTGATTAAAATCTGAAAGGAGAGCATCCACTCTAGAACGTTTAGTTAAAAATCAACAGGTCAATGTATTTTCTGCACCTTGACTCTTTATTTTAAAAAATAGCCATTCCCATCACTGAGGAGAATGGTGAAAACCCATTCTTGTTTTTCTGTCCTGGAACAACCTAAAAGAAGCACAGCTTCTGCCAAGGACAGTGACTGTTGGCTCCCCGAGGGATGTTGGTGCTTCTTTTCCCCTCTCTGCAGAAACACATAATACTGCTCCCAGAATCTTCCCTTGACTCACATGTGAGGTCTACTTATATACAAGCACATTATATACACCTCACAAAGAAGTAATATCCTTCACAATAAATTAGGATTTGAGCGGTTTCTGATTTCAAAAAGAAGCATGTTTTGTTAAAGAAAGCAATAATTCAAAGTGCTGGCTTTGACCTACAAAGCCCTATATGGCTCCAGTCCAGGTTATCTGAAGGACCGCGTCTCTTTCTATGAACCTGGGAGACATCTATGATCTGCTGAGAAGGGCCTTCCCTTGGTCCCAACACCCATTCAATGTATAAGGTGGGAACACAGGAGAGGGCCTTTTCGGTGGCTGCTCTCAGGCTGTGGAACTCCCTCCCAGGGCTGTAGCCAAGGGGGGCTGGGATAGGAGCTCACACCCACCCTTCTGAAATTTTTCAAGTTAAAAAAAAACAACAGTTTACTCATGAATTTTAACTAGTTAACCAAATCCCCATGAGTGTCCACTGAAGTTTATTGATGGAGCCTGGTTTCTAAATTATTTTGCGTTAAGGGATTACTCTTCATGAATTGCTAAAAAAAAAGTTTCAACCCCCCCCCCCCCCCCGAATTTTTTTTCTGGTTGTGGTTCTGCTCCCTCCCAAGAGGAACCAGGATGGCCCCATCCCCTCTGGCCTTCCGCATGGAGATCAAGACCTTCCTCTGTCAACAGGCTTTTAGGGAAGGGTAAGGGTAGGCTCTGGGGAGGGTGAGTGGGATTGGGGGGGGGGATATGAGTTTTAAAGGCCATTTTGATATATTTGCTATATTTTAATTCTGTTTTCTTACCACAGTGTTTTGTATTGCTCTTTTTAAACTGTTTAGTGTAGATAGATGTTAGTCTCCTTGAGTCCCCATGGGGAGAAAGGTGGAATATAAATAAAGATAATAATAAAATCATAATAATAAACAAATCAATCATTTTTTCTATTGCAGTCCTATAGTAGGAAGTGAGAGTCACCAAAAACAACTGTAGAGAGATGGGGGGAAAGGGAAGACACTGTAAATGTGATTGGAAATCATGTAACAATAATACACAGTCATGTAACTCTGTGAGCATTAAGTTATCCTCTGTGCATTTAATGTGGAATTTGTTCCAGGCCCATATATTTGGCATATTTACACAAGAATTATACCACCAAACAAAAATGATCTTTAAGCAGCAAACATAAATAAATATTAGGTTTACCTGGAAATATTTATATACATGTTTTTTTCTGAAGTGCCAAATACCAATGGGGCCTGGTGTTTTCCTTCCCTGAAATAGAACATTGTTTTCAATTGCAAAAAGATTAAACAACATAACTGCCAAATTGAAGGTCATGTTCCTCCATTATATTGTTTAAAAACTACCTGCCACAATTTTGCAAGGAAAAAAACACTTTTGTAATCCAAAGGGTGGAGGTGTATGACAATTATGTTGTGATTTGTAAAGACACCATGATGTATGGGTTAACTGGAAAAATACATGTAAGACGCTGATCGGCTGAGCCTGTGAAGAGCTGGAAATCTGATTGGTTATTTTCTCTGTCATGCTGCTGGGGAACCAGTTTGAGCAGGTGTAACTCAGAGTGAGTGTGTGTATGCTGACTGGAAACAGCCAGGAAAGAAGATGGCTGCCAACTCTCTGAGGCCTTGTTATTTCTAAGGCAAATTTATGGACTTTAAAAGGATTGTTTATGCCTACTGTTCTCTGTAAGCAATCAGAGGGACTATTGTCAATGCCACTGCTCTGTTTGATCTCTTGAAGTTAGTAAAGTTCCTGTTGCTTGTTTTACAAAATTGAGTGACATGTCATTACCCTGTAGGGTGACTTTGGTATCACAGGCAGACATAAGAGCTTCCATTTAACATCATATACAATCCACAACAAATTATGCTGTGTCAATTATTATGCAGTGAGATATGATATTTCAGAAGAACATGTGCCTGTGCTTCATGGATTATAGCAAATCCATTGACTGTACAGATCATGAAAAAAATATATGATTGTCTTGATGTTCACATGAAGATGCTGACAGAATGCATTATAATAGTTTCAAATTAGTAGGAGCATTGTGTACATGCCTAATAGTTTTTGCTTACTTCTTACCTTACAGCTTTTGTCAAGTACTGCGAACAGGTATAAACAAACTCAGAGTAAAACTGTATGTACTGACACTGGGACTTTGGACTTGATTTAGCAAGGCAGAGATTGGCAAGGTCTGTGTTTCCATAAAAACCTTAAAAAGAGACAAAACATTATGTTGTAAAACTCTAAGATACCAGATAGCTGACAGGAAGGAAAATCTGCTTGTAGTGGTTGGATCAATGCAATATGATAGAAACCAGGTTTTCAATTCTTGGTTATTCTGAGTCTCCAGTTTTTTGTGGTTATCTCCAGGTGGGAGTCAAAGGTGCAACCCTACGATTAAACACCAACAGACAACGCAAGTTGCTCCCTTTTCTTGATATGGTTACCTTCATTGTCCTTCTTCTCCATCCTCAGTAACTTTAAACTCACACAGGCCTCCAGCAACTTTTCCATTCCCATGTGGCTGGTGTCCAGGCGTTCAGCAATCTCCGCTGAAGAGAGGAAGCCTCCTGACTCTAAAAGCAGATCAAATACTCCTAACTCACAGGCAGTAGACATAATCTGCAAACATAAGGGATAAAATGAAAGGGGAAAAGTTCAGATACTTTACAGTTGTAATCGTTAGTTTTGCTACTGTTGCTGCTGTTACTGTCTATTTTTTTAAGTTATCAGGTATTAGCAAACATTCTCTATTAACAGAGCAAGAATAATCAAACACAATACTGAAAATATTGTAAGGTAGACACAAGATGCTTTTTATAACATAGGTAAAGGTAAAAGTTTCCCCTGACGTTAAATCCAGTCATGTCTGACTCTCGGGGTTGGTGCTCATCTCCATTTCTAAGCTGAAGAGCCGACGTTGTCCATAGACACCTCCAAGGTCATGTGGCTGGCATGACTGCATGGAGCGCCATTACCTTCCTGCCGGAGCAGTACCTATTGATCTACTCACATTGGCATTTTTTCGAACTGCTAGGTTGGCAGGAGCTGGAGCTAACAGCGGGCGCTCATTCCGCTCCTGAGATTTGAACCTGCAACCTTTCGGACTGCAAGTTCAGGAGCTCAGTGCTTTAACACACTTCACCACAGGAAAACTATTGCTGTATCAAGCAGGTACTGGAAGGACTAATTCTAAGCTATGCAGTTCCTGTCAGTCTCTTGCTTATTTACTGCATTCCTATACCACTCTCCCTCACCCTGAGGGGGACTCATTGGTACAGTTCAAATGTACCAATGACCTGTGGAGACTTGCCTGGATTCACAGTCATTTTATACAAAGTTCTTGGAGATCTTGCCAAGCCAGAGTACCCCCCTCCCTAATTATTTATGGACATTAATGAGACTTCAAGCAAGACATATGTTTTTCTTTTATATTTGAAACCTTTTTCAATCTTTCAGAGTTCTGCACTACTGAAGCCATTGGAGGCTTTACTGCAAACTATATTAAACCAAAACCCTTTAATAAATGTATAAAATGATATTTCTAGTGTAATTTGTATTGATCATTTACTATATCAAATTCTAATTGTATAAAACTATGTCAAATGTATTATGAAGGCATCTGTTTCTCCCAGTATCCTTTATTTACAAGTTTCTGGGAAGAGCGATCACTGAACAATTAAGGTTTCCTCCAGCGACCTCTCAAGCTGGATGACATCCATTCCTTTGTGTGTGTATACAAGACAAATAATCCCTTTGTCGCCAAGGCTTTGTTGACACTGTTTAAATATAAATGGAAGTTCATAGTCTTCACAGAAGAAAAAGCAAAAGAAATATGAATACATTAACCCTCTGAAAAAGCAGCCAAGCCTTTGGTCAGCCAGGATTATCACTCTTTGTTCTCCGGGTCTTACACCTTTGTCTTCATGGAACTGGACACTTACTACCTTATCACATTGAGAAATTTCTCAGTCGTAGGACACTTCAGCCTCTTTTCAAGCATGGAGAGGCATGAGCTCTGGCTGTCATCCTTAGCCCTCCCTGGTTGAAAAGAGGCAGAAGTGTCCTGACAGGAGGGAACTCCAGCCATCAACCTCATCACATTGAGAAATTTCTCCCCTTGCAGAACATTTCAGCCTCTTTTCAAGCATGGAGAGGCACAGAGATCATCACATGTTCCAGGGTTGAAAAGAGGCAGAAATGTCCTGAAAGGAGACCATCAAAGTTTCCTGCCCCGTTGGCAGTCTGTTGTATCTTATGGGCTTTGATGCAGAACCATAGGATTCCATGGAAAGAAATTGTTTTAACCAGAATCACTTTCTCTTGTATCCTATGGGGTTTGGGACAGAACAATAATCAGCTGTTCTTTTTCCTGCCAAGGGGATTTCCTCTTCCTGTCTGTGATATCAGAGAAACCTCCACCCAATCCCTGTGTGGATTCTAGTTGATTCATTTCTCAGCCAATCAGAAGGAGGTGTGGGAAGTCTGAATAGCTGTCAAAGTATGTAAAATGTCTCGTAGTTTTATATGAAGTTATGCTTGAACATAAAGTGGTACTTGCAACCACTTTGGCCAAATAATAAACCTCTGCAGTTTGCCTTCAAAGTGGAGTGCTTGTTCTCCATTCTGGCTGATCGGGTTTAGCAGAAGTTCACCAGACACTGACCTTCTTATCTGCAGTTCTAGCTGAAATGGCAGAAAATGATTTATTTGGGAGGAAAATGCAGAGTTGTGCAAGAGGTGAAAAGTGCAGGTACATGCGAAAGCCAAAAATTATGATACTATCTCCAACCCTATCTGGTTGATTGCAGAATCACAAAACACAAGACCAAAAGAACAGGTACTCCTTTCCTTTTTTTTTTATTTGCTCCCCAGGCTCTTTTTCAACTATGGCTCATTTTGTGGTTGTGGGAATAATTAAAAGAAGGGATCCTGAACATTTTGAAGGGCCTCTGTGTACAATTCCCATTAAAAATGTGAATGCAACTTTTCAGCTGTCTCAGTTTGGCAGGGACAGTTCCAATTAATTTGTCCCATGTTTTCCAGCTGCATTTAAAATGTCCTAGTTTCTCTCTCCTCTTCCTGCTTTCCCTCTTTATCCCCAAATGATTTCAGTTGCTGCGAACTAACTTCAAAGTTCCACAGTTGCTTTTACTCAGTTATTTCAGTTGAGCAGAAAAGAGGGGAGGTGGAAATTGGAAAAGTGACTTTCGAAAAAGCAAACTAATTAACTGGAGCTATCCTTACCATACAGGGACAGCTGAAAAGTTGCACTCACTTTTTAATATCAGTTGTACACAGAGGCCCTTCAAAATGTTCAGGATCCCTTCTCTTAATTATTCTCACAACCAAGAAATGAAGCCCCAAGTTGAGTAAGGTACTCAGTGTTGCTTGTCTTCATGTCTCTCATTTTCACCTGTGAAATGTTGCAAGGTATGATAGGAAAATAAGCGAGAGTTGCAAGTGGAGTACAATGCTATCCTGGGCCCCATAAATTCAGCAGACGAGGCAAGCAATAGTGGAAGATTAATCTCTTTAAATTCATCTAAAATAGGTGGTTCAAAGTACAAAAGTAATTTGCACTCATTTAACTCAGAATGTGTAGGGGAGAGGGGGCAAGAGGGGAATGAATCTCATTCTTCCTATAGAATCAGGAAGAAGCAAATTGCTAAATTTCTCCTTGCCTGAGGTTCTTCGTGAATAGCATTTGTCCTCTGGACATGCTTAGATGTCACTTGGCCAAGTGTCCTCAGTTTTATCTGGCCTTAATGACTGCCATTAAGAGCATAACTACTCACAAAATGGTCATTAGTGAAATTAAATCAAGTCTATCAGGAAGAGGCCAAAAGTGCAACATTACCTGATTTACTCCATCTAATGCTCACCTTTTGGGCTAAACTACCTCACCAAAATTAGAGTGCTCATTAGATTCACATAATACGGTAATCTTAGTGCTGAGCCAAAGCAAAAGGGAAAACTGCTTCAGGACTACCTGGAGCTCCTATTTGAGAGATGTCATCTCTAATTTAAATGCAATCCTAGGATTTGTAGTCTGTCGAGGCACCAGCATCCTTTGCAGAGGAACTACATCCCCTAAGATTCCATAACACTGAAACAAGGCAACTAAAGTGGATTCATTCTACAGCATAGATCTATCCCAAGAGTTTACTTTCCATTGCTGGAAGCTTTGGTGTTATAACATTTTGGTTTTAAAGAAGGAATTCTAAGCATGCAACAACTGTAATGTGCACCTTTTTTGGCCAAATTACTAAAAGCACCCTTTTTGCCACTGAACATTCAGCAGCAAATGCTTTTTTTTTGTTTCAGGGTTTTAAAAATTGAGGTGTGCATTAGATTCGATAGCACATTAGAATCCAGTAATTATGGTACTTTGCTCCAGCCTTATGGAACATCCTTTTTCTCCAGACAAGTCAGAGAAATAGTGAAGACTTCTGAATTTTCCCTCGGGGAGAAAGGGGGGGGGGTTGAAATATCAGAAATAAATAAATACATAAATAAAATTTTCAGTTCCACACTGTCCTTAATAGTCAGTATAGATGAGCCCTTAATCATAATGCATAGGGGGAAAGTGCAGCTGCCAAATGAAACCGTAACTACACTCTAGCTGGAATGCATATTTGTGATGGTACCTTCATAATGTGTCCTTTAATAATTCTTTCTTTGTGGTGTTACCATCAGTTTTATCCCCATCTCACTTGTATTCAAATCACAAAAATATTTAAAGCAAGCTGAGAAATGACAGTTATTAAAGCGTCAATATTTGTATAGGCAATATCTGTTGCTCTTACCCTCGTAATGATTAATCCATGTTGATGCTGAAATAAGATTTTAACCATTTCTTCTGTACAATCCATCCTTCTTTATTGTTCTCTCTGACAACTTCTCCCCAGATGTTTCTGATCTTTCACTGTCTCTCAAAGAAAGAAGCTCTCTGGAGACCCAAAGAAGACTACTCTTATTTTATTACTGTGTTGTTCTTGCGAAATGCCTCTATTGAGAAACATAGGGGCCTTTAAGAAATGGTTAACTGTTTGATGCCAAAAAAGATGAACTGGATTTTTAAAAATATGTCACAATTGCCCCCCAAATTCCCATCTAAACTGAACTACGTGAAAAGGAAGAAGAGAAAGAAGTCAGTTCATCAGCTCACTAATTTGAGGGAAATGAGCAATAATGATTGTCACATGCAGAAGGAAGAGGGAGAAAAATGTGTTCAAATTAAGAAAACAGGAAAGGGCATAAATGCACCTAAAATGAAATACACATACAGTAGAGTCTCACTTATCCAAGCTAAACGGGCCGGCAGAAGCTTGGATAAGCGAATAACTTGGATAATAAGGAGAGATTAAGGAAAAGCCTATTAAACATCAAATTAGGTTATGATTTTACAAATTAAGCACCAAAACTTCATGTTATACAACAAATTTGACAGAAAAGGTAGTTCAATACGCAGTAATGTTATGTTGTAATTACTGTATTTACAAATTTAGCATCAAAATATCACAATATATTGAAAACATTGACTACAAAAATGGGGAGGGATTGTAGACATGTGATTGTACTGAGCTTGTTCAGACTCAGGACAACATTTTGTGTGCAGTCTGTCTTGCCACCTCAGTGGAGGTAGATGTGCCTGATTGCATCAGACCTCATTGGAGGTGGATGCATGCTGCTGATACCTTAATGCATGTATGTATACTTATGGACTGCAGTGAGTACAATTAAGACTTTGTACTATGGAATATGGATTAGGAATGATATCCTGTGTACTCAACACAGAGAAGCTATTATCTATCTATAACTAAACTTTAATAAGAAATGTGCCTGTATAGTGAATTAATACAACATGTTTTATGAGTAAACAAGATTCTCATATTTTTCAAGGAAGACTTTGTTTTTTTAATCTATGAGTGCATATTTTAAACTAAGAAGTTTCACAGGAGTATGTGTCTTTTGGACAACAGCAACTTCAAAGAAACAACCATCCTCTACTAACTAAATACATTTTTGTACTGGCATTTCTTTGCCCTTGTCATTCAAAAAACATAGTTCTTTAGTTTACCAGCTGAGTTATCTGTATGCCATTACATGAATGCTTGTGAATATCACTTGTTCAAATTGTTGACTTCTAACACTTCACCACGTTAAAACAGTGGATGTAGCTCTTAATAAGTCATGCCGTATTATCACAGGATGTCTATGCCCTACACCACTGGAGAAATTATACTATTTAGCCGGTATTACACCACCGGACATCCGCCAGGAAGTAGCAGCCAATAATGACAGGACCAAGGCATTGACATCTCTGGCCTATCCCCTGTACGGATATCAGCCAGTATGCCAATGCCTTAAATCAAGAAATAGTTTTCTAAGATCTACAGAGATACTAACAGAAACACCTCAGCAAGCAAGAGTCCAAAAGTGGCATGCTGAAACCCGGAACCTCAATCAGTAGCTGATACCGAATGATAGACTCCCCCCCCCCCCCAGGTCACACAGAAGACTGGGCAACTTAGAAGGCACTGAACAGACTGTGCTCTGGCACCATGAGATGCAGAGCCAACCCTAAGAAATGGGGCCACAAAGTGGAGTCCACGACATGTGAGTGTGAAGAGCAAACCACAGACAACCTACTACAATGCAGCCTCAGCCCTGCCACATGCACAATGGAGGATCTTCTTATAGCAACACCAGAGGAACTCCAAGTGGCCAGCTACTGGTCAAAGGACATTTAGTAAAATGCCAAGTTTTTAACTTTCTTTGTCTTTTTAAATACATTACAAACTGATACGATAAATAAAAGCTCGCAAGACGCTTTATAATAGCACCCAAGAGGGGTTTCTTCTCCACGTAGCTTTCTGGAGACAGGTTAATGAAGCCACAAAAAAATTATTAAGGTTTGAAATTCCACTTTCTCCACAAAATAATATGTATGTAACTATGTCTCTGTGCCTACCAAATGTCCCCAACTTCTCATGAATACTCCCTGGTGTGAGAATCAGAAGCAGGATCACTTCCATATGCCAAGATTGTTTGTGTGTTACAGATGCAGGTTTGGATGTTAGTTAGCTGCTTCCTGATTGGTCATGGAGGAGACCTGCATCATGCACAATGGCAGCTGCTCAGTAAGTGGAGACAGGGGCTTCCATGGCCTCTGTGTTGTTCCTTAAACTAGGGCATACAAGCCAAACAGGAATGCATGTCTTTGTGAATTCTACCTTATATTTTCTTTTTCTAGTAAAACTAATTGCCACATATCATGGAAAAATGCTAGCCTTTCAAACCTTATCGTATGTGGTGTATTGCTTTGGGGATTATAAAATCAGCTGACAATAATGTAGATTCTGGAAGAGGGAAAGGACTTCAGCAGTCAGTAAAACCCTATCATCAAAAAACCAACAATTTTATGTTAAAAATAAAAGTACTGTATAGAAAAATAGAAAATAAAAGGAATCCGGCATAGAATCATAGAACTAGAAGAGACCACAAAGGCCATCCAGTCCAATCCCCTTCTGCCATGCAGGGATGCACAGCCAGAGCACCCACAACAGATGAGCTTCGAGTCTCTCAATATGGCATCCCTTCAAATAGTTAATCATATCTATCATTAACGTTCTCTTCTACGTGCAATCCACAGATTATGTTTTTCTCTGCAGAAGAATTTCTCCAAAACACTTTGGTGCCTCTTGGTGTCCTCTGGGCAGGCATGTAGTGGGGGGGGGGGGCTTGAGGGGCTTGCCCCCCCCCCCAATTCTCAGGGTGGTCCACGAGAAGGCCTTACATTTATTATTTAAACTTATTTTTATTGATATCATGATCTGATCACCATGCTCAATATATCCCATTTGCATGGGGGTATTGGGATAAAGATACAAAAGGTTTGCTAGGGTAGATCTTCCCTCACTCAGACTCAGCCCCCCCCCCCCCCCAAACCAAAATCCCAGCCCCTCCTGAATCAAAATCCTGGCTACAGGCCTGCCTCTGGGGCTAGGTTCCTGGATCCTTCGCTCCACGGGTACAAACAACCATGGATGTTCAAAGCTCATTGCAGTGTATACAAGAGTAAAACATTATCCTTTGAATGGGCTGACAAAATCAAGATTTCCTTTCTATATTGAAAAAAAATATCAAGCCATGGAGGGTTGTATCCATGAATACAGAGGGCTGACTATAATTTTCTTTCATAGCAAGAAAAAAAACCTACTGTAACAAAGACAAAAAAAGCCATGAATTTAGATTCCTACTTA
Source organism: Anolis carolinensis (assembly GCF_035594765.1). Classification (NCBI taxonomy): domain Eukaryota; kingdom Metazoa; phylum Chordata; class Lepidosauria; order Squamata; family Anolidae; genus Anolis; species Anolis carolinensis. The sequence goes on along the minus strand of NC_085842.1, from coordinate 251,914,410 downwards.
TCCAATATAAACGGGCTGGCAGAATGTTGGATAAGCGAATATCTTGGATAATAAGGAGGGATTAAGAAAAAACCTATTAAACATCAAATTAGGTTATGATTTTACAAATTAAGCACCAAAACATCATGTTATACAACAAATTTGACAGAAAAAGTAGTTCAATACACAGTAATGCTATGTAGTAATTACTGTATTTATGAATTTAGCACCAAAATATCATGATGTATTGAAAACATTGACTACAAAAATGCGTTGGATAATCCAGAACGTTGGATAAAAACACAATGGATAAAAACACAATGTCTGTTTTTATTGTTATTTTTATTGTTGTTTTTATTGTTTTTATTGTTATTTTAAAGCCAAGTGTATTGTTTTAATCTATATTTGTAAACCGCTCCGAGCCAAACTGGGAGTAGTGGTATATAAGTTTAATAAATAAATAAATAAACAAATAAATAAATAAGTGAGACTCTACTGTATTTGCAAAACTCCTACTGTATCACTGTCATCATAGAAAAAATATATCAGAAAACCTATATAGCCAGTCAAGAGAAACAAAACCGTTATTATTACCAGGAGTAAAATACAAAATGTAAGCTTATTCAGTATACTGCAATGGATTTACTATCAAAATGTATACTGAAAAAGCTTACATTTTGTATTTTACTCATGGTAATAATAAAGAATAGAATAGTTAAACAATTAAAGCTGTGCGTAAATCATGTGTGTATTTGGGTCTTGCTTAGAACAATTCAGTTTCCCTTGTGTCATGTTTACCCATGAGTAGGCAAACATTTTTTTTGTTCTAATCATTGTCTTGCAAGAGGGACCATCCCTGAAAAACAATGTCTGAAGAGTAAAGGGCGGGTTTACTCTTTACGCAAGCACAAGCAAAGCCAGTCAAGAGAAACAAAAGCTTTATTATTACCAGAAATGAAATACAAAATTTAAGAATATTCAGTGTACTTTTTATTTTTAATGTTAAAATAGCTTTAGAGGAAGATACCCAGAATAGAATGAATTGAATGGTATAAGTTCTGAAACAGCAGGGAGTGTGAACATCAAGCATGGCGTGTTTTTAACTTTTTTACAGCATGCCTTCCAACATTTTCAGTTTTGCAAGGTCTGTCCCAACCACCTCTTTCATCACATTTTTTCAGGTGCTTTAAAAATATCCCAATCTCTCAATCTCTTACATTCCTGCTTTGTCCTCACTTGCTGTAACATGAGCTCAGAGTAATTTGCACATATTTAACTCAGCCAAGAGAGAAGAGAGGAGGGAAAGGACTCTTAGCTTCCCCAGTAGCCTAAGGCCGATTCCACATTGCCACATAAATCCAGATTATCTGTTCTGAACTTGATTATATGGCAGTGTAGACTCATATAATCCAATTCAAAGCAGAGAATGTGGATGATCTGGTCTGATAATCTGGATTTTAAACAGCTGTGTAGAAGGGGCCTAAGTAAAGCCTGAGAAATTCGTGGATTCAGCACAAGTCTAGAGGTGACTACTACACATAATTATACACAGAATGAAGAATTGTTGCTTAATGCAGGAATGCTTTAACAGTGAAATAAGAGTGAAATTAAAAAGAGATGTTTTCTTTTCTTCCATAAACAGCATCTAAATGTCGTCCTTTCTTGAACTGAACATCCTTGAATCCAGCTGCACCAAGGAGTGTACTGTACTCGGATAGGGTTCGTTCTTTTCCTTCTAAGACGAGCATCACCAGTATGGAGTAGATGTGGGCTGCTAAAGGCCCACTTCTGTCTTCATTGAGAACTGTCTCCACTAATAATACACCACCACCTGTCAAGTGATTTAGGAAAGAGAGGGTGTCATCATTACCTATTACTGTCAATTTTTGAGAATTTCTCTCATGATAAATACTTGGGAATGTCTGTCAGTCCACAAAGAAAGAAGATATATATCTACTGGGGGAACAGGAGCTGCGGTGGCGCAGTGGGTTAAACCCTTATGCTGGCTGGACTGCTGTCCCAAAGGTTGGGTTGCTGACTTGAAGTTTGCTGGTTCGAATTTGCGAGATGGTGTATGCTCCATGAGACAATCTGTTAGGTCAAACTTGTGGGGACATGAGAGAATCCTCCGAGCAGGATGTTAATACATCCAGGTCCCCTGGACAACGTCTCTGTAGACAATTCTCTCATACCAGAAGTGACTTGCAGTATGTTCTCAAGTTGCTGGAGGGATGAACAACTTTTTTGCCTCACACTGACTATACATGCAAATTTTAGCACACATAATCAATAGACTTATGCGCAGATTTGTTTTCCTTTGGTACCTTTCGGATCACGTAATGGTAAAGGCCCTCCCATTATGGAAACCTGTCCGCAACAAAAAGCAAGTGGGAGCCAAGGTCGGCTCCTCTGCTTTTCAGGAGCATTCAGCGCTCCTCACGTGACGTGCAGAGAACTCTTGGCACAGGATTTCTCTGGGAGCCCTGCCTGTTGGACCAATTGGAGGAGAAGAACGTTGTGATATGTCTTACGCAAGGTGAGTCTATTTAATGAGGCAACCCCCTCCATTTGCTCAGTTGCATCGGGCCTGCTGCTTGCCTGCTCTCCTTCACTGTTTTGCCACTGCTCGCTCTAGCTACTCTGCTGCTCTCAGCTTGAATTTGATTTATTTTTGGCTTGGCTTGGTGGGTGGGGTGCTTGTGGGCGTGTACGTTTGGGAGCATCTCTTTGCTTTTCTTGAGTGCTGTTTTCTTTTCTTTGCTTTTCTTTAAAAATATTTAAACAAATTTGGGTAGCTCTGAGAGCCTTGAGTCACCCTTATTTTTCTCCTCCCCTCCTCTACTTCTCAAAATCTTTGCTAAAGATAATAATAATATTATAATATGACTCATTAACTGCAGAGCAACCCATAGATTAATGGCCTTATATAGATAATGGGACTGATAACACACTATTCACTTAATATTTGAAGACAGTGGAAGATTGAAGGATGCCTCCAGAGGACAAAAGAAGAAGCTTTGGAGAAGGCATGGTAGAGGAGCCCAATTGTAGAGCTCAGGTTTAATCCCAAGGCTCTCCTTATAATCTGACTTGAAATCCAGAATTATTTATGTTAGTTCCTGTAGATCCCAGTCTAGATGGAAACTGGGACCCCTGCAACTGAATTAAAGGCATTATTTATTGGGAGTCCAGGAATTCTCTCTTGTTCATCATGGGCTGTACAGAGCAGATTTGTCTCCATCCCATTCTAAGTATACGTACCAGGCTTACAGGCGTTGTATAGTTTAGTCAGCAGAGCCAAACAAGTCTCATCATTCAAGCAATGGAGAACTCTAGCCAAAATATACAGATCAGCTTCAGGAATTGCATCATTTAAAAAATCCCCTGTAATATTGGATAGAGACATCTGTTTATTTCTGCATCATGATTAATACAAAGAACAATTATTTATATCATTTGGAAAACTATATTACTATATTATATTGTATTACCTGTATATACTCAAGTATAAGATGACCCGAATATAAGCCGAGGCACCTAATTTTACCACAAAAAACTGGGGAAAGTTATTGATTTGAGTAGAAGCCGAGGGTGGGAAATGCAGCAGCTACTGATAAATTTCAAAATAAAAATAGATACCAATCAAATTACAGTAACTGAGCCATCAGTAGGTTAAATATTTTGAATACAGTAGAGTCTCACTTATCCAAGCTAAACGGGCTGGCAGAATGTTGGATAAGTGAATATGTTGGATAATAAGGAGAGATTAAGGAAAAGCCTATTAAACATCAAATTAGGTTATGATTTTACAAATTAAGCACCAAAACATCATGTTATACAACAAATCTGACAGAAAAAGTAGTTCAATACGCAGTAATGTTATGTTGTAATTACTGTATTTACGAATTTAGCACCAAAATATCACAATCTATTGAAAACATTGACTACAAAAATGCGTTGGATAATCCAGAACGTTGGATAAACAAATGTTGGATGAGACTCTACTGTATTTACATAAAATTGTAATTTAAGATAAGACTGTCCAACTCTGATTAAATCATTATTCTAACCTTCTTCAATGTACATGTACTTACATATCCTTTCAGTAATCACCACAGTTTATTTTAACTATATGTTTTGGGGAAAACACTGTGTGTATATGAATAAGAAAAAGCGGGAATGACTGGCTTGGGAAGAGGATGGGAAAGAAGGACTGGGAACAGGAAAAGGTTGGAATGGGAAGGGGTGGTTGAAAAAGTGAGAAAATGAGGTGGAAAGGGTATAGCTGGAAAAGTAGGTCAGATTGGGGTGGGAAGGGGCCACTGAGGAAGGGGGAATGACTGAGGTGTGGAAGGGGGACTGGAAAAGTGGGAAAGACCCCAGTCTAGAGTGTGAAGCTGGGGAAATTCAGGTGGGAAAAAAGGGCAGCTGGAAAAGATTGGCATGGGGAAAAGAAGACTACAAAATGAGCAAGACTGGGGTGCGAAAGGGAGAGGCTTTTTTGTGTCAGGAGCAATTTGAGAAACTGCAAGTCTCTCAAGCTGTGAGAGAATTGGCCGTCTGCAAGGAAGTTGTCCAGGGGATGCCCGGATGTTTTTCTATCCTGTGGGAGGCTTCTCTCATGTCCCCACATGGGGAGCTAGCGCTGACAGACGGGAGTTCACCCAGCTGCCCGGGTTCGAACTACTGACCTTTCGGTCCACAGTCCTGTCAGCACAAGGGTTTAACCCATTGCACCACTGGGGACTCTGGAGGGGGGGGGGCTGAAAAGATGGAAAGATTGGAGTGGGAAGTGGAGAAGGGGGAAAGATTGAGGTGGGAAAGGGAACTGTGAAAGTTGGAAAGACTAAGCTGAGAAAGAAGGGCTGGGAAAGTGGGAAACTGTGGTGGGAAAGGGGCAAGACTGAAATGGGAAAGACAGGCTGGAACCTGGGAAAGGCTGGGATAGAAAGGGGGCTGGGATGGAAAGTGGAGAAAGAATGACTGGGGATAGTAAAGACTGGGGGTGGGAAAGGGGTGCTGGAAAAGTGGGGAAAAACTGAGGCGGGAAGGGAGAAAGTGGAAAGATTTGGGGAGAGGAAAGCACATGTCCCCTCCTCCCCTCTTGGCACAGCAACCCAGCTGGGAGAGAGAGAGGAGAGGAAAATGCGGGCCAAGAGAGCAAGAGGAAAGGAAGGAGAGGAAATAAAATTCCATACACAACAACCCAGCTGGGTCACTGTGCCGAGCAGGAGAGAAGAGGAAGGCACGTGTCCTCTCCTCCCCTCTCGGCACAGCAACTCAGCTGGTTGGTTTGCAGAGAGATGAGGGGCCTGGCAGGAAGGTGTGGGGCTGAAAGAACGGCTTCTTTCAGCCCAACACCTTCTTGTCAGGACCCTCACTCAAGTATAAGCCGGGGGGGGGGGGCTTTTTTAGCCTAAAAAAGAGCTGAAAATTAGGCTTATATTTGAGTATATATGGTAATTATATTGCCGGTAGCAAACAATAAGAGCCCTCATACAATGCCATGTACAGAAGCATGCTAGTCTGACAGTGTAATTTTACTTTTCCAATATTAGGACAGTATCTTATTCAGCAAGGTTGTTTTAGATTAATGCAGAGGTTGAAATAGATAGAGGCACACATAGATCTGTCCTCTGGTAGAAGGCCTTCCTGAAATATCAGGAGGATTACTCAAGCCCCTTCCACACAGCTGTATAAAATCCACATTGAACTGGATTATATGGCATTGTGGACTCAGATAATCCAATTCAAAGCAGATATTTTGGACTATCTGTCTTGATATTCTGGGTTATATGGCTGTGTGGAAGGGCCCAATGCACCAGCACCTTTTAGCAGATAAGGTTGAAGACCTTGTAAAACTACAATTCCATGACAATTAAAGTAGTATCCAACTACATTAATTCTATTGTGTAGATGCACCATCTAACTGATAGAAAGCCTTGTGCTGGTGACAATTGTAGGAATATATATACAGTAGAGTCTCACTTATCCAACATAAACGGGCCGGCAGAATGTTGGATAAGCGCATATGTTGGATAATAAGGAGGCATTAAGGAAAAGCCTATTAAACATCAAATTCGGTTATGATTTTACAAATGAAGCACCAAAACATCATGTTAGACAACAAATTTGAAAGAAAAAGTAGTTCAATGTGCAGTAATGCTATGTAGTAATTACTGTATTTACGAATTTAGCACCAAAATATCACGATGTATTGAAAACATTGACTACAAAAATGAGTTGGATAATCCAGAACGTTGGATAAGCGAGTGTTGTATAAGTGAGACTCTACTGTATATATGTATGTATGTATGTATGTATGTATGTATGTATGTATTGTGCAGAATATAGTCAATTTAATGCAATACAAGTGGGTGGAAGTGTCATGAACACTCAGGATAACATAATATTGGCCCTACTACACTGCCATATAAAATCCAGATTATCTTCTTTAAACTAGATTATCTGGCAATGTGGATTATCTGCTTTGATCATCTGGATTATATGGCAGTGTAAAAGGGGCCATAGATTACCTCAGGAAATTCATTTTTTGATAGGAAAGCAGATAGATAAAAATAATTTAGCAATAGGTGCTTGCAAGAAAGCGGTTTGTCACCTGTGTTGGATAAACTACCAACCTTTACTGAGTCCGGAGGTCCATGGTTAGATGTTCTCAGGCCCCTTCTACACAACTGTATAAAATCCATATTATCTGCTTTAAACTGGATTATATGGTGGTATAGCCTAAAATAATCCAGTTCAGATCAGATAATGTGGATTTTCTGCTTTGATAATGTGGATTTATCTGGCAGTGTAGAAGGGGCCTCGGACAAAGGAAACAAATGACTGAATCAACTACTTTAAGAGGAAGGAAGTAACCTCAAGGGGTAGGAGAGAGGCAACTGGCTACAGGATAGAAAGAGAGGAGAAATGGAAGGGCTTATAACTCGGGCCCAATTGTGTCCTCTTCCACTGATCACTCTGTGGGCTGTTCCAGACAGGCCCTATATCCCAAGATCTGATCTGTCTGGAAGAGCCCTGAGTGAGTGTTGATGCTTCTTTCCTTTAAAAAAAAGAATTTATACACTGTTGGTTTCTGGTGCTTTTATACATGTCTTGTAGAGGAAAACGTTCCCTAAAGTTTAAAGCTAGATATAATCACTGAAACATATCTCACCACTCTGGAAATTTATCCGGTGTTCCTCTGAGGACACAGAATGTTTCTTTGCTCTTTCCACCACTTCAGGTAGGTCAAAAATGGTCACAGTTGAATTTGGGTATAATGAAATGTATTGTTTGGCAAAGGCATCACTACCTCCTTTTATGAAAGAGAGAGAAAGCGGAATGGAAAGCAAAATATTCAGTAAGGTAAATTTCCTTAAAGGCTAGGGTCACAGACTATTAGGGGCCAAAGGGCAAATAATGAAAAGACAGAACTTAGTAGTTTTATTTTAATTTATTTACTAGCTTGGGTACCTGACATTGCCCAGGTTATTTGAAAAAGTCATTGTTTTCATTGTACAAAATGCATAAGATTGTGGATTAACTACAACTGACATCATGCCAGGTTAACCCTGAAAAACTCCATCAGTACTTAAAGTTTGTTATGTTGGGCAAGTTTGCTCTAGATGCATCATTGGTGGGGTTCAGTGTGCTCTCTGGCAGTAGGGCAAACTACAGCTCTATGGTGAGTCAGTCCCCTCAAACCCTTTCAGTAGGTTCACTTAGTCATGGGGGTTCTGTATGCCAAGATTGGACCAGGTCCATCATCGGTGGAGATCACAGATTCTCTGGTTGTGGGTGAACTGCAACTCACAGAAAGGAAGGTTACCCCCCCCCCCCCCCCCGCGCCCTCAAATTCTTCCAGTAATCAAATTTCGGCATATCATGTGTGTGTGTGTGCCAAGTTTGGTCCAGATCCATCAGTGTTTAGGTTCACAGTGCTCTTTGGATGTAGGTGAACTACAACTCCCCCAAGTCAAGGTGAATTTCCCTCCCAGACCTCCACTATTTTTTGCTGGTCATGGGGGCTCTGTGAGCCAAGGTTTGTTTTTTTTTTAAAGAAAAAATTAGAAGTAATGCTGGTCCATGGTCAAAAAATTACATGTAAATTTTGTGCGGAGGAGGAAACAGCAGCAACAAGACAGAAAAGACCACAAATGAAAAAAATAATGAAGTTGGTCTTGGGCAAAGGAATATACAACTGCTGGCTTCCAACAACTGATTTATAAAAACACCTGTTTTCTAGAAAGCTAAGAAAAGTCCTAAGATGCTTCCAGAACCTACTCTGTTGACATCTAATTGAATGTTTACATGGACACTCCTTGATGACACATATCTGAAAAATCAAGCTGGGAGATGAGAGATATGCCTTTTCAAAAAAAAAAAAAACCTCTTTAATTCTAGAACACTTTTCAGCTACCTCTTAGTTACTGTGGGTTTCTTAACAAGATTCTTGAACTCTTGAAGAGGCCCTAGCTACCTTTAGTCATTGTTGGCCATGGCCATTTAGTTATAGACTTATAGATCTCCAACAAAATATCTCTTATAAATGGAATATTCTCGATTAAAGTAATGGTAGAACAAACATATATGGTTGTTGGTGCAGAAGGAAGGAGAAATATTACAACTTTTACTATCAAAGAATCACAGGGGTGAAATGCAACCTGAGAGGTCATCCCCAAATCAATAGGATTTCAAACTGTAAATAAAGAAAGGCAGCTGGTACTTACCTCCCACATCACAAACGACATGGAAACTAGAGAGGTCAAATGCAGATATTACCTCCTGACCATACAGGCTCCAGGCATCCCCCATGGCATTTTGGAATACTTCCAACCTTTCCTCTGAACTAGGAAATCAAAATCAGAATGGGAAATCAACTGAATAGGTGACTATATACGAAATCTGATGTACCACTGACATCTGCAAAGAGAAGATACTGTATATGTTCATGTGTAAGTCTAGAACAGTGGTTCCCAAACTTATTTGGCCTACCGCCCCCTTTCTAGAAAAAAATTTTTACTCAGTGCCCCCTGGAAATTAATTTTTTAAATTTTTAATAGTAATTAAACAGAAAGATATATGTATTAATGTTTCTACCTTTTTCGTAAAATATGGTAAAGAAAGGTGTAAATTAGAAACACTGAAGTTTGAAATCATGAAACTATTTTTTGAACTCAGAATAGAAAGGTAATACAAAAAAAGTTAAAACATTCAAAATCATCTTAATGAGAAGGATGAAGCTGGTAAGCTGCTACCAATTTAGTAATCCCCAGCTCTATTTTCGTCAGCAGTAATCTTAAATCACCGCGATTGACTATTTACAATCGGTTTCTTCTTTTTTGTTAATAAATTGGTTACCATACTGAATTCATGTTTCACTAAATATGATGAAGGAAATGCAATTAAGAATTACAGCCCATATTTCAGGATAAGCCGTAGGGATCTCCTTTTGCAGCCAGAATTGTTAGTGGCTGCTTTTGAATTTAAATTTCAATCCATCATTTGTAGTTATAGTAGAGTCTCACTTATCCAAGCTAAACGGGCCGGCAGAAGCTTGGATATGCAAATATCTTGGATAATAAGGAGGGATTAAGGAAAAGCCTAATAAACATCAAATTAGGTTATGATTTTACAAATTAAACACCAAAACATCATGTTTTACAACAAATTTGACAGAAAAAGCTGTTCAATACGCAGTAATGTTATGTTTTAATTACTATATTTACCAATTTAGTACCAAAATATCATGATATATTGAAAACATTGACTACAAAAATGGCTTGGATAATCCAGAAACTTGGATAAGTGAGGCTTGGATAAGTGAGACTCTACTGTCAGTTCTTCTTGTATCTGTGGAGATTCTTCTGTGTTTGCACTTGAAAAAGAATCCAAAATCCAATCAGGTATGTTCATTTTCAAAATATCATCATATTGTTGATTAAAATCTGAATGGAGAGCATGCACTCTAGAACTTTTAGTTAAAAATCAACAGGTCAATGTATTTTCTGCACCTTGACTCTTTATTTTAAAAATAGCCATTCCCATCACTGAGGAGAATGGTGAAAACCCATTCTTGTTTTTCTGTCCTGAAACAACCTAAAAGAAGCACAGGCCCATATATTTGGCATATTTACACAAGAATTATACCACCAAACAAAAATGATCTTTAAGCAGCAAACATAAATAAATATTAGGTTTACCTGGAAATATTTATATACATGTTTTTTTCTGAAGTGCCAAATACCAATGGGGCCTGGTGTTTTCCTTCCCTGAAATAGAACATTGTTTTCAATTGCAAAAAGATTAAACAACATAACTGCCAAACTGAAAGTCATGTTCTTCCATTATATTGTTTAAAAACTACCTGCCACAATTTTCCAAGGAAAGAAAAAAAAACACTTTTGTCATCCAAAGGGTGGAGGTGTAGGACAATTATGTTGTGATTTGTAAAGACACCATGATGTATGGGTTAACTGGAAAAATACATGTAAGAAGCCGATCGGCTGAGCCTGTGAAGAGCTGGGAATCTGATTGGTTATTTTCTCTGTCATGCTGCTGGGGAACCAGTTTGAGCAGGTGTACCTCAGAGTGAGTGTGTGTATGCTGACTGGAAACAGCCAGGAAAGAAGATGGCTGCCAACTCTCTGAGGCCTTGTTATTTCTAAGGCAAATTTATGGACTTTAAAAGGACTGTTTATGCCTACTGTTCTCTGTAAGCAATCAGAGGGACTATTGTCAATGCCACTACTCTGTTTGATCTCTTGAAGTTAGTAAAGTTCCTGTTGCTTGTTTTACAAAATTGAGTGACATGTCATTACCCTGTAGGGTGACTTTGGTATCACAGGCAGACATAAGAGCTTCCATTTAACATCATATACAATCCACAACAAATTATGCTGTGTCAATTATTATGCAGTGAGATATGATATTTCAGAAGAACATGTGCCTGTGCTTTATGGATTACAGCAAATCCATTGACTGTACAGATCATGAAAAAAATATTTGATTGTCTTGACGTTCACATGAAGATGCTGACAGGATGCATTATAAAAGTTTCAAATTAGTAGGAGCATTGTGTACATTTTTATTGTGTCTATATATGATATATATGTGGAGCATATCATATGAGAGATCAATTTGGACTTGAGTGAAAGGAGTGTGAAAACTGGATTTCTTGGACATCTCTCATTAATACAATTTCTGTAAATCAAAACCAACTTTACAGCTTATGACAAACTTCCCATGCCTAATAGTTTTTGCTTACTTCTTACCTTACAGCTTTTGTCAAGTACTGCGAACAGGTATAAACAAACTCAGAGTAAAACTGTATGTACTGACACTGGGACTTTGGACTTGATTTAGCAAGGCAGAGATTGGCAAGGTCTGTGTTTCCATAAAAACCTTAAAAAGAGACAAAACATTATGCTGTAAAACTCTACGATACCAGATAGCTGACAGGAAGGGAAAATCTGCCTGTAGTGGTTGGATCAATGCAATATGATAGAAACCAGGTTTTCAATTCTTGGTTATTCTGAGTCTCCAGTTTTTTGTGGTCATCTCCAGGTGGGAGTCAAAGGTGCAACCCTACGATTAAACACCAACAGACAACGCAAGTTGCTCCCTTTTCCTGATATGGTTACCTTCATTGTCCTTCTTCTCCATCCTCAGTAACTTTAAACTCACACAGGCCTCCAGCAACTTTTCCATTCCCATGTGGCTGGTGCCCAGGCGTTCAGCGATCTCCGCTGAAGAGAGGAAGCCTCCTGACTCTAAAAGCAGATCAAATACTCCTAACTCACAGGCAGTAGACATAATCTGCAAACATAAGGGATAAAAGGAAAGGGGAAAAGTTCAGATACTTTACAGATGTAATCGTTAGTTTTGCTACTGTTGCTGCTGTTACTGTCTATTTTTTTAAGTTATCAGGTATTAGCAAACATTCTCTATTAACAGAGCAAGAATACTGAAAATATTGTAAGGTAGACACAAGATGCTTTTTATAACATAGGTAAAGGTTTCCACTTTCATGTCTGACTCTCGGGGTTGGTGCTCATCTCCATTTCTAAGCCGAAGAGCCGGCGTTGACTGCATGGAAGGTCACGTGGCCAGCATGACTGCATGGAGCGCCATTACCTTCCTGCCAGAGCAGTACCTATTGATCTACTCACATTGGCATTTTTTCGAACTGCTAGGTTGGCAGGAGCTGGAGCTAACAGCGGGCGCTCATTCTGCTCCTGAGATTTGAACCTGCAACCTTTCGGAATGCAAGTTCAGGAGCTCAGTGCTTTAACACACTTCACCACTGGAAAACTATTGCTGTATCAAGCAGGTACTGGAAGGACTAATTCTAAGCTATGCAGTTCCTGTCAGTCTCTTGCTTATTTACTGCATTCCTATACCACTCTCTCTCACCCTGAGGGGGACTCATTGGTACAGTTCAAATGTACCAATGACCTGTGGAGACTTGCCTGGATTCACAGTCATTTTGTACAAAGTTCTTGGAGATCTTGCCAAGCCAGAGTACCCCCCTCCCTAATTATTTATGGACATTAATGAGACTTCAAGCAAGACATATGTTTTTCTTTTATATTTGAAACCTTTTTCAATCTTTCAAAGTTCTGCACTACTGAAGCCATTGGAGGCTTTACTGCAAACTATATTAAACCAAAACCCTTTAATAAATGTATAAAATGATATTTCTTGTGTAATTTGTATTGATCATTTACTATATCAATTTCTAATTGTATAAAAGTATGTCAAATGTATTATGAAGGCATCTGTTTCTCCCAGTATCCTTTATTTACAAGTTTCTGGGAAGAGCGATCACTGAACAATTAAGGTTTCCTCCAGCGACCTCTCAAGCTGGATGACATCCATTCCTTTGTGTGTGTATACAAGACAAATAATCCCTTTGTCGCCAAGGCTTTGTTGACACTGTTTAAATATAAATGGAAGTTCATAGTCTTCACAGAAGAAAAAGCAAAAGAAATATGAATACATTAACCCTCTGAAAAAGCAGCCAAGCCTTTGGTCAGCCAGGATTATCACTCTTTGTTCTCCGGGTCTTACACCTTTGTCTTCATGGAACTGGACACTTACTACCTTATCACATTGAGAAATTTCCCAGTCGTAGGACACTTCAGACTCTTTTCAAGCATGGAGAGGCATGAGCTCTGGCTGTCATCCTTAGCCCTCCCTGGTTGAAAAGAGGCAGAAGTGTCCTGACAGGAGGGAACTCCAGCCATCAACCTCATCACATTGAGAAATTTCTCCCCTTGCAGAACATTTCAGCCTCTTTTCAAGCATGGAGAGGCACAGAGATCATCACATGTTCCAGGGTTGAAAAGAGGCAGAAATGTCCTGAAAGGAGACCATCAAAGTTTCCTGCCCCGTTGGCAGTCTGTTGTATCTTATGGGCTTTGATGCAGAACCATAGGATTCCATGGAAAGAAATTGTTTTAACCAGAATCACTTTCTCTTGTATCCTATGGGGTTTGGGACAGAACAATAATCAGCTGTTCTTTTTCCTGCCAAGGGGATTTCCTCTTCCTGTCTGTGATATCAGAGAAACCTCCACCCAATCCCTGTGTGGATTCTAGTTGATTCATTTCTCAGCCAATCAGAAGGAGGTGTGGGAAGTCTGAATAGCTGTCAAAGTATGTAAAATGTCTCGTAGTTTTATATGAAGTTATGCTTGAACATAAAGTGGTACTTGCAACCACTTTGGCCAAATAATAAACCTCTGCAGTTTGCCTTCAAAGTGGAGTGCTTGTTCTCCATTCTGGCTGATCGGGTTTAGCAGAAGTTCACCAGACACTGACCTTCTTATCTGCAGTTCTAGCTGAAATGGCAGAAAATGATTTATTTGGGAGGAAAATGCAGAGTTGTGCAAGAGGTGAAAAGTGCAGGTACATGCGAAAGCCAAAAATTATGATACTATCTCCAACCCTATCTGGTTGATTGCAGAATCACAAAACACAAGACCAAAAGAACAGGTACTCCTTTCCTTTTTTTTTATTTGCTCCCCAGGCTCTTTTTCAACTATGGCTCATTTTGTGGTTGTGGGAATAATTAAAAGAAGGGATCCTGAACATTTTGAAGGGCCTCTGTGTACAATTCCCATTAAAAATGTGAATGCAACTTTTCAGCTGTCTCAGTTTGGCAGGGACAGTTCCAATTAATTTGTCCCATGTTTTCCAGCTGCATTTAAAATGTCCTAGTTTCTCTCTCCTCTTCCTGCTTTCCCTCTTTATCCCCAAATGATTTCAGTTGCTGCGAACTAACTTCAAAGTTCCACAGTTGCTTTTACTCAGTTATTTCAGTTGAGCAGAAAAGAGGGGAGGTGGAAATTGGAAAAGTGACTTTCGAAAAAGCAAACTAATTAACTGGAGCTATCCTTACCATACAGGGACAGCTGAAAAGTTGCACTCACTTTTTAATATCAGTTGTACACAGAGGCCCTTCAAAATGTTCAGGATCCCTTCTCTTAATTATTCTCACAACCAAGAAATGAAGCCCCAAGTTGAGTAAGGTACTCAGTGTTGCTTGTCTTCATGTCTCTCATTTTCACCTGTGAAATGTTGCAAGGTATGATAGGAAAATAAGCGAGAGTTGCAAGTGGAGTACAATGCTATCCTGGGCCCCATAAATTCAGCAGACGAGGCAAGCAATAGTGGAAGATTAATCTCTTTAAATTCATCTAAAATAGGTGGTTCAAAGTACAAAAGTAATTTGCACTCATTTAACTCAGAATGTATAGGGGAGAGGGGCAAGAGGGGAATGAATCCCATTCTTCCTATAGAATCAGGAAGAAGCAAATTGCTAAATTTCTCCTTGCCTGAGGTTTCTTCGTGAATAGCATTTGTCCTCTGGACATGCTTAGATGTCACTTGGCCAAGTGTCCTCAGTTTTATCTGGCCTTAATGACTGCCATTAAGAGCATAACTACTCACAAAATGGTCATTAGGGAAATTAAATCAAGTCTATCAGGAAGAGGCCAAAAGTGCAGCATTACCTGATTTACTCCATCTAATGCTCACCTTTTGGGCTAAACTACCTCACCAAAATTAGAGTGCTCATTAGATTCACATAATACGGTAATCTTAGTGCTGAGCCAAAGCAAAAGGGAAAACTGCTTCAGGACTACCTGGAGCTCCTATTTGAGAGATGTCATCTCTAATTTAAATGCAATCCTAGGATTTGTAGTCTGTCGAGGCACCAGCATCCTTTGCAGAGGAACTACATCCCCTAAGATTCCATAACATTGAAACAAGGCAACTAAAGTGGATTCATTCTACAGCACAGATCTATCCCAAGAGTTTACTTTCCATTGCTGGAAGCTTTGGTGTTATAACATTTTGGTTTTAAAGAAGGAATTCTAAGCATGCAACAACTGTAATGTGCACCTTTTTTGGCCAAATTACTAAAAGCACCCTTTTTGCCACTGAACATTCAGCAGCAAATGCTTTTTGTTTTGTTTCAGGGTTTTGAAAATTGAGGTGTGCATTAGATTCGATAGCACATTAGAATCCAGTAATTATGGTACTTTGCTCCAGCCTTATGGAACATCCTTTTTCTCCAGACAAGTCAGAGAAATAGTGAAGACATCTGAATTTTCCCTCGGGGAGAAAGGGGGGGGGGGTTGAAATATCAGAAATAAATAAATACATAAATAAAATTTTCAGTTCCACACTGTCCTTAATAGTCAGTATAGATGAGCCCTTAATCATAATGCATAGGGGGAAAGTGCAGCTGCCAAATGAAACCGTAACTACACTCTAGCTGGAATGCATATTTGTGATGGTACCTTCATAATGTGTCCTTTAATAATTCTTTCTTTGTGGTGTTACCATCAGTTTTACCCCCATCTCACTTGTATTCAAATCACAAAAATATTTAAAGCAAGCTGAGAAATGACAGTTATTAAAGCGTCAATATTGCTCTTACCCTCGTAATGATTAATCCATGTTGATGCTGAAATAAGATTTTAACCATTTCTTCTGTACAATCCATCCTTCTTTATTGTTCTCTCTGACAACTTCTCCCCAGATGTTTCTGATCTTTCACTGTCTCTCAAAGAAAGCTCTCTGGAGACCCAAAGAAGACTACTCTTATTTTATTACTGTGTTGTTCTTGTGAAATGCCTCTATTGAGAAACATAGGGGCCTTTAAGAAATGGTTAACTGTTTGATGACAAAAAGGCTGGATTGGATTTATGAAAATATGTCACAATTGCCCCCTCCCCCAAATTCCCATCGAATCTGAACTATGTGAAAAGGAAGAAGAACAAAAAGTCAGTTTATCAGCTCACTAACTCACATGCAGAAGGAAGATGGAGAAAAATGTGTTCAAATTAAGAAAACAAGAAAGGACATAAGTGCACCTGAAACAAAATACACATATATGGTTTCTAAAAAAGGGATAGAAAAAAAGAATGTCAAAGTATTTGAATAAGTGAGACACATTAATTGTTGGAAATAGAAACCTCCTATATCTTTCACTATTGATTTGTCAATGTACATAAATATTTGCTAACCTGTATTCTATGTGTCTGTTGATTTGCCAGTTTGATGTGGGAGGGGTTATAGATATGTGATTGTACTGAGCATGTTCAGACTCAGGACAACATTTTGTATTCAGCCTGTCTTACCACCTCAGTGGAGGTGGATGTGCCTGTTTGCATCAGACCTCATTGGAGGTAGATACATGTTGCTATTTAGAGACTTTAATGGATTCATGTATACTTATGAACTTCCGTGAGTACAATTAAGACTTTGGGCTATGGAAAATTGTTTAGGAATGATACCCTGTGTACTCAACACAGATAAGGTATATCCTATCTACGTGCATAACTAAACTTTAATAAGAAATGTACCTGTATAGTGAATTAATATAAGATGTTTTATGAATTAACAAGATATTCATATTTTTTAAGGAAGACTTTCTTTTTATCTCTGAGTGCAGATTTTAAACTAAAAGGTTTCATGGGAGTATATAGTGGGGGGGGGGAGTATTTAGTCAGATACCAATTGTACAAGTTCTCCCACTTAAAAAGATGAAAGAGGCCTGTAATTGACATCATAGGTAGACCTCAACTATGAGAGACAACATGAGAGAACACATCTAGAAAATCACAGTCTGATTTTTCACAAATTTATTTGCAAATTAGAGGAAGATGCCCAGAATAGAATGAATTGAATGGTATAAGTTCTAAAACAGCAGGGAGTGTGAACTGTTTTCTCTATAGGTCCCTTCATAAAGGGAGAAAAGGGGAACATCAAGAATTGTGTGTTTTCAACTTTGTCTACAGCATGCCTTCCAACTTTTTCAATTTTGCAAGGTTTGTCCCAACAACTCTTTCATCACATTTTTTCAGGTGCTTTAAAACTATCCCAATCTCTCCATCTCTTACATTCCTGCTTTGTCCTCACTTGCTGTAACATGAGTTCAGAGTAATTTGCACATATTTAACTCAGACGAGGAAGAAGAGAGGAGGGAAAGGACTCTTAGCTTCCCCAGTAGACTTAGGCCTATTCCATATTGCCATATGAACTCCAGATTATCTGTTTTGAACTGGATTATATGGCAGTGTAGACTCATATAATCCAGTTCAAAGCAGAGAATGTGGATGAGCTGATCTGATAATCTGGATTTTAAACAGCTGTGTAGAAGGGGCCTAAGAAAAACCTAAGAAATTCATGGATTCAGCATAAGTTTATAGGTGACTTACACATAAATATGCACAGAATGAATAATTATTGCTTGATTCAGGAATGCTTTAACAATGAATGAAGAGTGAAATTAAAATTTAAAATCTTTTATTTTCTTCCATAAACAGCATCATAGTGTTGTCCTTTCTTGAACTGAACATCCTTGAATCCAGCTGCAACAAGGAGTGTACTGTACTCGGATAGGGTCCGTTCTTTTCCTTCTAAGACAAGCAGCATCACTATGGAGTAAATGTGGGCTGCTAAAGGCCCACTTCTGTCTTCGTTGAGAACTGTCTCCACTAATAATACACCACCACCTGTCAAGTGGTTTAGGAAAGAAAGTGCATCATTACCTATTCCTTTTTGAAAACTTGAGAACATGTTCCTTCTCATGAGAAATACTAGGGAACATGTGCCAGTGCACAAAAAAAAAAGATGATATATTTTCTGTAACATATTTACTTGAGGAATGTATATTTCCCCCATTCTGACTTCAACACATACACAAGCACATCTCATCACAAAAAGGGAAGCATACTCCTTCCATTCTTATCCAGATCATTGATCTGTTGACTGAGGATTGTTTGGAGAATGAGATAGGAATTGTTATACTCAGACTGCCCGTTCTCATGGTTAGTTAGGAATGGTTTTCCCCTGCAGCCCAGACCAGTGGGTGCCCTCCAATTTTGGGGTCCCCACAAGGTATAGGCACAAGATGTACGCTTCTTCCTCTAAAGCAAGATCCCATACGCAGTGTTCTCACTCTTGTGACAATAGACAAAGTCTTTCAATGGTATAAAAACAGAGCTTGCAAAACTAAATGTTTATATTATAATTTACACAGCTGTACCAGAAATACCACATCTTGATACATCTGTCTAGAAGAGTTCTCAAGCAAATTCCAAAAATACCGAGAAAGGACAAATCTTATTAAAAGAATAACTTTCAAGAAATAAATAGCCCATTATTATGGGAGAATGGCTCGAGGAAGGCATGCGCCAGTTGAGAGCCTTCTGGAGCACGCTTAGCCGCCACCTATCTCGCCCTCCACCCAGCATAATACCAAGAGGATAGCTTGAGGATTGGGGGAGGAGGATCGGGTCAGTAGCTGCGTGGCCTGGCCTGCCTTCCTCCTAGCATAAGGCTGGGATGAGCAGCCCCTTCTGGAATGCTCTCTGGAGCGCTTCCAGCACCATGTGTCTCACCTTCCTCCTGTCATAAGGTTGCTGCGAGTGAGCCCATCCTTATGCCAGGAGAATAGCTCAAGGAAGGCACGCAGAGGCTTAGAGCCCTCTGGAGCATACTTAGCCACCACCTGTCTCACCCTCCGCCCAGCATAATACCAAGAGGATTGGGGAGGAGGATTGGAAGGAAGATTGGGGCAGTCACCATGTGTCCCTTCTTCCTCCCAGCATAAGGATGGGACCAGCAGCCCTGTCCTTAGGCTAGGAGGACAACCTGAGGATGACCCAGGCCCTGCCCTGCCCCCTTCTTGGAGAAGTATGGTGGTGGAGCTGGTCCATGACAGAATGCATGTTTGGAATCCAAAAAGGCCCAGGTTAAACCTCTGGTCCCCTCCTTATAAAGCTGTCTTCAACCTAATGATTATTGCTGCTAGTTATTGTAGATCCCAGTCTGGATGGAAGCGAATTAAAGGCAACATATATGGTGAGCCCAAGGATTCTCACTTATTCATCATAGGCTATAGAGAGCAGTCTTGTGTCCATCCCGTAATATCTAAGTATACATACCAGGTTTACAGGCCTTGTGTAATTTAGTTAACAGAGCCACACACTTCTCATCATCCTGGTTGTGGAGAATTCTAGCCAAAATGTATAGATCAGCTTCAGGAATTGGATCATTAAAAAAGTCCCCTATAATATTAGAGAAAGACATATGTTTATTCGAACATATTGTTTAACACAAAGAGCTGTTATTTCTACCTTTTATCAAACATATTATACTATTTCCAAGATGACTCCCAGAGAGCACTGTGTTTCCCATTGATAACGGATCTAGACCAAACTCACTGTTGGGTAAACTACCAAACTTTACTGAGGCTGGAGCTCCATAATTCCATATTTCCAGACAAATGAAACAAACAGGTGACTCAACTTCTTTTAGAGGAAGGAAGTGACCTCAATGGATAAGAAAAAGGAAACTGGCCTCAGCATAGAAAGAGAGGGGCTTATCTAATGCCCAACTGTTTCCTCTTCCACTGATCACTCTGTGTAAGTGATGATGCTTCTTTACTTCCAGAAACAATACCATATACACTGCTGGTCATTGGTGCTTTTATACATGTCTTGTAGAAGAAAGACATATCTACGGTTTAAAGCTTGATATAATCACATAAACCATATCTCACCACTTTGGAAAGTAATCTTGTCTTCCTCTGAGGGCACAAAATGCTTCTTAGCCCTTTCCACCACATTAGGGAGGTCAAAAATGGTCACAGTAGAATTTGGGTAACATGAAATATATTGTTTGGCAAAGGCATCACTACCTCCTTTAAAATAAAAACAGAATGGGAAGGGAAATTCTTATAAATTTCAATTTTCTTCAAGCCTAGGGTCACAGATTATTAGGAGCTAAAGGACATATTATGAGAAGACATGACTCAAAAGCAAAAACAATATTGCTTAGCAAGGTAAAAGGCAGTAGGAAAAGAAGGCAGCAATGATGGATGGAGAGGCTCAATCAAGCTTCAGCACTGTGTGTGCAAAACTTGAACAAGGCTGTTGCCACACAGTGACTTTGGAAGGTTTCTCATTAATAGGCCTGAGAGCCATTAACAACAACAAAAGAACATGGTTTTTCTACATCTAGGTATGCTGGAGAAATCTTTTGCAGAGTCCTGATTTCAAAGATCCACCGCCATTGCATTGTACAAATTTTACTTGACCTAATATCAGTGTGTGTTAACGATTGGTAGCACTTTTCCAGAGTTAAGGATGGATGGAATATTTTTTTAAAAATGAAAGATGTGCTCCAGAATTTGTCAGGAAACCCTAAGAAGTTGAATCGTGGAAAATAATATTTGCAGTCCAGGACTTATACTTCACAAAAAAAGCATTTCTGCATCTAATCTTTCTGCATAGAATTGTACAGAAAACAGTTTTCTGGGCAGAAAATGTTGTTTTCTATGCAATAATAAAATAAAATAAAATAATGTAATAATTTTGTTCTGGCTATAGTATTTTAGAAAAGAAACCATATTTTTCTGCAACAAAAATAAGGACAATTTTTCTCTGTCTGGAAAAAGTAGTTTTCTGTGCAAATAAATTATACACATATTTCAAGATTATCTTCTGTTGCCTCTTCCTCTAAACCAGTGGTTTTCAACCTGTGGGGCCCCACCCAGGTGTTTTGGCCTAAACTTCTCAGAAATCCCAGCCAGTTTACCAGCTCTTAGGATTTCTGAGAGCTGAAGGCCAAAACATTTGGGGACCCGCAGGTTGAGAACCACTGTCCTAAACAGACATTTACATAAACACTCCCTTGGTGAAATATATTCAGAGAATCAAGCTAGGAGTTGGGAGATATGTTTGCTCCAATTGAACTCTCCAATTCTAGAACAGTCACTAGCTAACTTCTAGTAATTGTGGGCTCCTTAATAAGTTATCTAAAAAAATCCCCCTGAAAAAGGAATATACAGTAGAGTTTCACTTATCCAACACTCGCTTATCCAACGTTCTGGATTATCCAACGCATTTTTGTAGTCAATGTTTTCAATATATCGAGATATTTTGGTGCTAAATTCATAAATACAGTAATTACTACATAGCATTACTGTGTATTGAACTACTTTTTCTGCCGAATTTGTTGTCTAACATGATGTTTTGGTGCTTCTTTTGTAAAATCATAACCTAATTTGATGTTTAATAGGCTTTTCCTTAATGCCTCCTTATTATCCAACATATTCGCTTATCCAACATTCTGCTGGCCCGTTTATGTTGGATAAGTGAGACTCTATTGTATTCCATTAAACCAATAGCAGAATATACAGTTCCATGGTTGTTGCAGCGGAGGGAGGGGAGAGTTACTTCAGCTTTCACTATCAAAGTATCACAGGGATGAATGTCAACCTGAGAGATCATCCCCCAAATTAATAGGGTCTTAAACTGTACATAAGAAAGGCATCTGAGAATTTGTGGTGCTTACCTCCCACATCACAAACTCTGTTGAAACTAGAAAGATCAAATGCACATATCACGTCCTGACCATACAGACTCCAGGCATCCTCCATGCCACTTTGGAATTTTTCAATGTCTTCCTTTGAGCTAGGAAAGCAAAATCAGAATGAAAGATAAGCTGAAAGGATGGCTGCATACAAGGCCTGACATGCAGCTAACCCTGCAGAAAGTTGAGTGTAATTACTGTAAAGGTAAAGGTAAAGATTTCCCCTGATGTTAAGTCCAGTCATATCTGACTCTGGGGGTTGGTACTCATCTCCATTTCTAAGCCGAAGAGTCGGCGTTGTCCGTAGACACCTCCAAGGTCATGTGGCTGGCATGACTGCATGGAGCGCCGTTACCTTCCTGCCAGAACGGTACCTATTGATCTACTCACATTTGCATGTTTTTGAACTGCTAGGTTGGCAGGAGCTGGAGCTAACAGCGAGCGCTCACTCCGCTCCCGGGATTTGAACCTGCGACCTTTCAGTCTGCAAGTTCAGCAGCTCAGTGCTTTAACACACTTCACCACCAGGGCTCTTTAATTACTGTACCTTAACTCTTATCCAAAAAGAAACCATCCCCTTTTCTGAGAAGAACGGCAAAAGGTTATCCTTGCTTAGGGCCTCATCACACTTGAGCATTTATCCACATTAATCCACTTTAAATGCTCTGACTGCCTCCTGCAGAATTCTGGGGTTTGTAGTTTAGGGAGGGTCCTTTAAACTGCTCATCCAGAGAAGCCCTGGGCCTCCCTAATCTACAAACCCCAGAATTCTGCAGGAGGCAGCCACAGCATTTAAAATGGGTTAAAGTGGATAAATGCTCAAGTGTGATGAGGCCCTTAAGAACCTTTCCTGAAGAACCTTTTAAAAACAGCCCTCCCTCTATTCTATCCAGCTCAGTACCATTTTTGCAGCAATTCCCTGAGGGATACTACTGCTTCTCCTCATTGCAGCAGGATCATCAAAGTACATGTCAAAATCCATAATTTTGGTCCCCAAATCTTCCCTCAACATATATCTAAGGTTGACTTGTACACACGTATATTTCGTTAGTACCCATTTCAAAACAGGTTAGGAAGTTGTCGGGATTCAGATTTCAGATACAATCATGTTACTTTATTTTTCTTTTAAAGAAAACCATTAATGTATTAATAATTTTGCCTGTCTGGAATGTTCTTAAAAAGTAATGCATTCCAGAGAGCTGAGAGTGGAAAAAAGTAAGGCATTGGAAGTGTGACTAGAAATCATGCTGCAATCAGACACAATCATGTAACGCTGTGAGTCGAAAGTTAAACTCTATCTTTGCAATGTAGGATCTCTTCCAGGCCCATATTATTTGCATATTTTCACAAGGATAGCACAAAGCATACAAAAAGGAGCACCAAACAAAGAAAAATATCACATTTACCTGGATAAGTTCTTATAAATATCTTTTTCTGAGGTGCCATACATTAATTGAACCTGGTGTTTTCCTTCCCTGAAATGGAACAGATGAAAGTTGCCAAGTGTTATCCTTATTGATTTTAAACCTTTAGTAGTATGAACTACTATATACATCACATGGTGAGAACAGCTGTGCAGGAGGAACTGGCCTTAGCTCTCCAGCTGGGCTTGAGGGCCAAGGAAGGAGAAGAAGCATTGAGCAGGTGCAAGGTGCAAAGGAAGAGGAGTGAAGCTGCATGAGATGGGGAAAGGGAAGAAGAAAGGGAAGGGAAGAGTGCAAATGGATGTGTGAAGCAGCAAGAAAGGGAGGCCCCTGAGTGTCTGAGGCAAGGAAGGGAGAGGAGGAGCAGAAGTGAAAAGTGCCTCTGGCAAGTACAAGAAATAAGGGAGAAACACTGCAAAGGTGAAGCAGAGGAGAGAGGGACAGAAGGGAAGATGTGAGGTGCAATAACATAGTGCATGTGAAGGCATGGTGTGAGGGAAGTAATCCAAAGGGAAGGAAGGAGGTAGAAATGTTACCATACATAAAGCAAGGAATGTCAAGTGTTCGATCTAGATTCTGAAAGGAAGAAGTACTAGAGATCATATTGCAGAAATATATTGGCTAATCAAGCATACCAAGTATTTTAGAAGAAAATTAATCTGTTCTTCATAGATTGCAGCAAAGTCTTTGACTGTATAGATCAGTAGTTCTCAACCTGTGGGTCCCCAGGTGTTTTGGCCTACAACTCCCAGAAATCCCAACCAGTTTACCAGCTGTTAGGATTTCTGGGAGTTGAAGGCCAAAACATCTGGGGACCCACAGACTAAGAACTACTGGAATAGATCATGAAAAAATTGATTGTCCTGATGTTCAACCTGCACTCTGAACAAAAGGTGCATTTTATCACTGTATCTATTGCATGTATGCATGAAACATATCATATGAGAGATCAATTTGGATTTGGGTGAAAGAAGTATTATAACATGAAGAAGAAACTTCAGAAGCCTGGGTTAAGGAGATGACACCATATAATTAGCAGAATCTAGCAAGGGCCTAGAACTACTGAAAAAAATAGTGAATAAAGGAAGAATAAAGCTGGATTGCAGCTGATTATCAAGAAAGCAAAATAACATATTTGCTTGAGTCTAATGCTCACTTTTCTGGCTAAATTACATTGCCAAAACTGAGACACACATTAGATTCAATGGTGCATTAGACTCACACACATATGCCCTTCTGTGTGAAAAGGCCCAGAGGACCCTGAAACCCCAGAGACCAGACAGGGAGATGGGGAAGGGCTGCAAAGAGGCTGTTCCTGGTGTTAATGGCAACCTCAGGGCTCCACGGTGCCCACAGAAGGAAGAGAAGTACCCAACTGGTGACCCAGTTGTCCTTGCCCCTTAGCCACAATTTCATTTCCCAGGTGGGTCTCTCACCCACCCTCCCTAGGCTCAGTCCCATGTAGTTCCCAACTGGCCTCATTCATAAGGCCTTCAAAACATCCCCCTTGCTTTTCAAGGTTTCTGTGAATGAGGCCAGTTGACAAGTTCGCCACCTTTGGCCTGACAGCATGGCATGCCTTCCCAAATGGCCTCATTCATGTTGCCTATCCCTTTCTCATGTTATGCCTGTACAGTTGAGCACATTACTTTCAAGGCCAAATCGATTTTTGTAATGTGCAAATCTGTTAAAAATTGTCTCCACTCAGTCATCACTAAGAATGAAAATTCTACTCAAGAAATCAGATAATTGGTTAACTGTAGTTGAAGAAACTAGGTAAATTACCCAGATATAAAGATACAGTTTTGTAGAGGAATGCCAGAATCATCTATCTATACCATAGTATTACATATTTTAATGTTCAGATGTAAAATATGGAAGTGGTGGAAACCTGATAGAAGAAGAACAAACAAATATGTGATATGGAACTAGAGATTTATGGATACCGTGGACTGTCAAAAGGATCATAAAGCATATCAAACCTGAACTTTTACTTGAAACCATAATGACTATTGTATACAAGATGACTTTATTAATTTGAAAAAATAATCAAATTTAAGTCAGTAAGAAAAAAATAAGTGCATTACAAATGGACTGATTCAGCAAAGGAACCTGCAGCCCTGATTTGAAAGACCTGATCAGGTCTGTTCAAAGCTGGGTTGCTTAGACATCTCCCAGGCCCCTTCTACACTGCCATATAATCGAGATTATCCACATTATTTGCTTTGAACTGGATTATATGCGCCTACACTGTCATATAATCCACTTCAAAGCAAATAATCTGGATTTTATACAGCAGTGAAGAAGGGGTCTCAATGATACAGTTGCTGTAATCCAAAGCCTATGACTAGGTTTCCACCCCTGATGCTTTGTGCTTACTTCTTACCTTACAGCTTTTGTCAAGTACTGTGAACCCATATAAAGAAACTCAGAGCACCACCTTGTGTATTGATATTGTGACTTTGGGCTTGATTTAGCAAGGCAGAGGTTAGCAAGCTGTGTGTTTCCATAAAAACCTTTAAAAAGAGAGACAAAACATTATGTTGTAAAACCCAGAAAGAAGTAGGATTCCAGATAGCTGACAAGTAGGGAGAGCCAGCTTGGTGTAGTGATCAGAGCACTGGACTATGAGGCAGACCAGGGTTTCAATTCCTAGTAAACTGTGAAAAATCACTAGATTGATTTGGGGAAGTCACACTCTATCATCATTCACAGAAGGCAAAAGCAAACCTACTCGTAACAAATCTTGCAAAGAACACCTTGCAATAGGTGTGACTTGAAGGCACACAACAGCAAAGAATTGCCAGATCTCACAGTTTGGTCCTCAGTCCCTGGGGGGGGGGGGTTTGCGGGGAGGGGTCATCTGCAGGTGGAAGAGGAGGACGCAACCCTACTACCAGTATTATAAAGACTGATACTTGATGCAAAGTGCTGGTACTTAATGCAAAATCAGGGCCTTCTCTAGGTTGCAGGTTTTGGACCAGAAGCCACAGGATGTGGAATGATCCTTAACTGGCAACCCTGCTATCAATCTCTGAAATGTTTTCCCACCAATAGGTAACCCAAATTGCTGCCTTTTCCTGATGTGGCTACCTTCATTGTCTTTCTTCTCCATCCTCAGTAACTTTAAACCCACACAGGCCTCCAGTAGCCTTTGCATTCCCATGTGGCTGGTGCCCAGGCATTCAGCAATCTCTGCCAAGGAGAGGAGGCCTCCCGACTCGAAAAGCAGATCAAATACTCCTAACTCAACAGCAGTAGACATAATCTGGAAACATTAGAAATAAAAAGAAGAGGGAAAATTCAGATACAGTAGAGTCTCACTTATCCAACACTCGCTTATCCAACGTTCTGGATTATCCAACACATTTTTGTAGTCAATGTTTTCAATATATCACGATATTTTGGTGCGAAATTCATAAATACAGTAATTACTACGTAGTATTACTGCGTATTGAACTACTTTTTCTGCCAGATTTGTTGTATAACATGATGTTTTGGTGCTTAATTTGTAAAATCATAACTTAATTTGATGTTTAATAGGCTTCTCCTGAATCTCTCCTTACTATCCAACATATTCGCTTATCCAACGTTCTGCCGGCCCGTTTATGTTGGATAAGTGAGACTCTACTGTACTTTCATATTTGTAATGGTTAACTTTGTAGCTGTTGCTTACAGAGCAAAAGTGATCAAATGCAATAATGAAAATATTGTAAGGGAGACACACAATGTGTTTGCCACACAAAAAAACTATTGCTGTATCAACAGGTACTGGAAGGACCTATTCCAAACTGAACTTCCTGTTAGTCGCTTGTTAATACTGGATTCCAATTTTATGCTTCCCTGAATTTCAAGATCCTGCTAGAAATATTCCTTCCAGGCCTGTTTGCTGAGCCCCAGATTTACAGAACATTGATGCCTATTCTCCTGCTCTGTCGTGTTGTAAGGGGTAAAAGGATGCTCTGGAGCAGGAGCAGGGATTCTCAAATGTTTTCAGTCACGAAGCACCTTTGACATGTGAAATTCAAGGCAGAACACACAATTTCATCTTGCAGATACCTACTGTATTTGATAAATAAAATGATAATAATATTGCTGAAGCAAGGTAGTTTCACAATTTAAGCATGCAAGACATTTAAGATTTATCTTTTTTTAAAAAATAAAAAAATCTCAACCAATTTCGTACTTTGGTTCCCAGGAACCGACTGGTGTGCTATAGAGTCGATAGTTTGTATTTCACATGGAAGGTACTAAATATATTATCTGTTGTACTTGATACTTTTCTACACTCCACTCATGGGTGCAAAAATCACTATATAGAGATTTTTTTCCAATTTATTTTTAAATAATCATCATCATAATCATTTTTTAAAAAATCCTTACCAAGTTTGAGAAACTTTACTATGGATAATAGACTTTTCTAACACTATTTAAAAAGTACCACTTCTACTTTGAAGATATGACTCAGATTTTAACTTCGAACGATGTCCTATGGAATATAGAATGCCTCTATCCCTTCTAGGTTAAATACAAGCGAAAAGAAATTCACTAAAGTCTGTATTAATATGTCACCAGCCTCAGTTCTTGCCCATCTTTACACATACAAAGTAACCGTACAAGGACTGAATCCAATCACCCTGCACTGCAATTGCAACATTATCATACCAGGACTTTAAAGCGGGCAGCACCACATTTCAGCCGCCTGCAGAATTTTGAGAAGTGTAATTGGGGAAGGCAAGGACCTCTGTAGCTGAGAATTCACAAACCGTATTTCCCATAATTCTGGTGTGATCAATTCTTGTATAATTGATCTCTACCCACACATGCCTTGAATACCGAATGAAGTCACTATACCCTGGGCTTTTAACAATCCCTTGTTCTCCTCAGTGAATTATTCCTCTTGTCTTCAACAAAATGCAGTTGGGCAACTACTTCTTGATGATACTGCCCCTTTGATTAAAAAAATATTAGCTATCTTCCTAAACTTATTCAGAGTGTCCACATGTAATTGTCCTACCCACAAGGTGATATGTAAAAGATCTAATATTTTAGATCTGGCCCAGCAGTAACATCTTGAGAGATTTGTTTTTAACAAGAGCTGCATAATCAAGTCCTTAAATGAAACCTTATATGAAAATCTAGCTGGAAGAGTCCAGAAGGGCAATATTAGTTTGCTCTAGCCCCATTGCACCTTATCTCCTTTCCCCAGACAAGCCAAAGAAATAGTGAAGATGTCAGACTGTATCAATATTGAAAATTAAACCACTGGTTCTCAAGCTGTGTGTCCCCAGATATTTTGGCCTTCAACTCCTTGAAATCCTAACAGCTGGTAAACTGGCTGGGATTTATGGGAGTTGTATGCCAAAACGCTTGGGGACCAAACAGGTTGAGAACCACTGAATTAAACATTCCTAGACCCAGAATGTCATTAGTAGAGAAACAAAGAGGTTTCATGAATATAACACATTTAATCATAAGGCATAAAAGGAAAAGGGAGCCACCAAATGAAATAGTAAGTACAATCTAGCTGGAATGTATATTTGATGGTATCTTCATAAAGTGTCATTTAATTATTCTTTCTTTGTGGTGTGGCTATCAGTTTTATCTTCTCACTTCTGGGCAAAACAAACAAAGACAAATTTAAGCCAGGTTATGATTCCAACAAGACATATGTTGTTTACATTTAATGAAGCAAGGATTTATAAATATATTTAATGCCACACATTTATTAAAATGGTGAAAAGTTGACAGTTATTAAAGCTTTAATATTTATATAGACATTATCAATTCCTCTCACCTTTGTAATGAGAAATCCATGTTGATGTTGAAATAAGATTTTAACCATTTCGTCTGTATAATCCATCCTTCTTCAATGTTCTCTCAACGAGCTCTTCTTCAGATGTTTATGTGTTTCTGAAAGAAAGAAGCTTTCTGTCCTTCACAAAGAGGACTGCTCTTATATTACTGTTGTGTTCTACTTGCTAAATGCCTCTATTGCAAAACAAAGGGCATTTAGGAAATGGTCAAGCGTTTGATGTCAAAAATGGAATTGTTGCATTAATGCAAATATGCCACTGAACTATGTGAAAAGAAAGAACTAAGAGCTGACTCACTAACTTTTTGGAAAATGAGCAATAGTGATCTTCAAGTACAGAAGGAAAATGGAGAAAAATGTGCTCAAAGTGAACAAACAGGAAAAGACATACTGTATATACTCGAGTATAAGCCGACCCAAATATAAGCCAAGGCACCAAATTTTACCACAAAAAACTGTGAAAACTCGTTGAAAAACGTCATTTTATCTCACCCTATCTCCCCATGGGGGCTCAGGCTTGCTTCCAGCATAGTAACAGGCAAACATTCAATGCCTATTTAAACAATGCAGAGCTAAATATAGATCTATAATTATATACACTAATTTCACATATGTATTTCCCTCTAAATCGTTTGCAAATCCTCTCTTTATATATGTGCATTTCCCTCATGCAATATTTGCAAGCCCTATATATCTATATTCATATCTATCTAAACATGTCTCGATATATTTGTGTGCGTATTTCCCCCTGTAATAATTGCAAGCCCTATATATCTATATTCCTATGTATTTATCTAGACATCTCTCTATATATACATAATTATATCTATATAGTATTTGCAAAGACTTCCAAACCTGTGAGGGAAAAAATGTTGACTTCTCCTGGGATGCACCAAGCTCTTGCCTTTTCCCATTCTACCACGAGAAGGGAATGGTTGGATAAAGTGTTATGATACAATATCCATAGTGATCAATGGATAATTTAGTCCAGGTTTTTTTGCACTGATTTTTTACTAAAATTTCTAGACTTATATCTGGTATTTTTGTAGCAAGAAAGTGTTACTTTACTACATTCACTTTCAACCTAGCCCTAGCAAAATAGCCCTGCTTTGCTGCTTTTATGTGCTGCTTGGGTGGGGCCTGCCGGACGCCATCAGCCGACACACAGCAGACAATGCCCACATTCCTCCCAAAGTGGAGGGGAGGCACCAGAAGGGGCTTCCTCCTCCATCACGGGAAGGAAAGTGTGTTGATGAAGCTACCTGCGCTTTCCTCTCCTTTTCCGGATATGATGGGGGAAAGGGCGCCGGGGCAACATGTGTTTCTGCCTGTTGCCACCCTTCCTCCCATCTGATGGGAACAGGATGTCGACACAGCCTGTCCCATTCTCACCATGTGATGGGGGAAGGAGGGAGAGTGCATAGGGCAGTATGAGGCACCCCACACACCTTCCCTTTTGCCAGAAACTGCCGGCACCAGGCCTGTAGCGAGGGGGCGGTTTTAGGGGTTCAACCCCCCCCCCCCCAAAATTTTTCAGGTTATAAAAAAAACCTGGTTTACTCATGAATTTTAACTGGTTAACCAAATCCCCATGCTAAGTCTATGAGACACAAAACATTAAGAGTCCCTCCAGACACTATCTCAAGCAGATATTGACAGGTTTGTAGCGGGGAGGGGGGTGTGCTAGGGGTTAACCCCCCCCCCCCGAAATTTTCAAAACCCCTCCCGAATTTTTTTTTTCTGGCTACTGCCCTGGCCGGCACAATGACAGCCCCTGTGGGCCATGTGAAGAGGTCCTTTAACTCTTTAAAAAATTGCACAGTCTTTCTCCACAATACCTGAAGATTTGTTACACTAGAGAGTAGATTAACGTAGTAAGATTTCATACAAATTACTGATGGTTGTCAATTAGAATTGCTTAACTACTGTCTGAAACGAACTAGGGATCTGTGAATGTTTCAGTCTTACAAACAGCATATTACAAGATCCACAGTATTCCGCAGGACCTAAGAGAGGCCCATAAAAACTTCTGGGGGTGAAAGTGAAAGTGAAACTGTGAATATCAAATTCAAGGACAAGGGCATTATGCTATTTATACCAGTATTTGGGTTAAATTAATGAGGCTCAGTACCTTTGGCAAACAACCATGTTTTATCCTGGTACCTAAAAGGCATGGGTGTTGCTGCCAGTCAGGCCTCCGGGGAGAGAGCATTTCACTATTGGGGTGCCATACCTGGGAAGGCTCTCTCCCATGTTCTAGCGCAGCATTCTGACCTCTATGATGGGACATGGAGGAAGGCCCTTCCAGATGTCCTTAATCATCAGGCAGGCACATATGGGGAGAGGCGCTGCCTTAGGCATTTTCTACTTCGAATCTCAGAACAAGTTACATCTTACCTTCCTGGAAAGTACTGTTCCTTTGATATTGCCAAATGCTTCTTTGTTCTTTCCACTAATTTGGGTAGGATAACTATTTTCACAGTGGAATTTAAATGTAGTGATGTACAGACTTTGGCTAAAGTACCACTCCCTCCTAAATAAAAGAAACAATATGGACAAAGAACTATGTAAAGAAATGTGCATACTATGCATTTCAACCTTCCTCTAAAACATCCCTGTGCTAAAAAATGGTTACAGAGCTCTAGTTCAGCACCAAAAACATAGCAGAAGAAATAGAATTACAGCCAGACTTCCAAGAATTGAGAATTCAAACTCCTTCAACTGGATGGGAGAATCTGACTTTAACTTCGATGTTTTCCACTGTCTGTTTAAAAAGAAAACCAATTTTTAAAAAACCTTTCAAGTTATTTCCTTTAGGTTTATAAAGATATTTGGAAAGTTCCTACTGAAATAGGAATATATTATCTCACCTCCATTCCTTTTCTGGGTAGAATAGAGAGAGCTGAATTCCAAAAAGCAGAACATTTGAACCAATTTCTTTGTACTGGAACCCTTGGAGCAAATATATTATTCAACATATTACACAAAATTAAATCCTGTTGTTAACAAGAGATTTTGCTATAAACATGGAATTGGAGCCTAACCTAATATTAGACCAATTGATATTGCATGAAATTCAGTGGTGATGGATCTTTGAAATCATGACTCTGTAATAATCTGTGATTCTAGCCTTGAAACTGAAATCATTTCATGAAATTTCATACAGAAAGTTTAGGAAGAAGTTCAAAAGATTTTTTTTTTGTTTTCCATTCTGTTTTCTTATTTTGAAACAAACTAGTATGAAATTTCTGACCTACCCAAAATGGTGGCAAAAGCAAAAAAAATGAATTCTAGAGGAACATTGGATTACTTTCAAATGTGTTGGACGGGGTCGCACTCCCCCTGAAGACACAGGTTCGCAGTCTGGGGGTTCTCTTGGACTCATCGCTGAGCCTGGAACCCCAGGTTTCAGAGGGGGAGCATTTGCACAACTAAGACTTGTGCGCCAGCTGCGCCCGTACCTTGTGAAGTCTGACTTAACCACTGTGGTCAACGCTCTGGTTACATCCCGTCTGGACTACTGCAACACTCTCTACGTGGGCTTGCCTTTGAAGATGGCCGGGAAGCTCCAATTAGTACAACGGGCGGCAGCAGATTAATAACTGGGCTGTCATACAGGGAGCACACCACCCCCTGCTAAGCCAGTTCCACTAGCTGCCGATATGCTACCGAGCCCAATTCAAAGTGCTGGTTTTGACCTATAAAGCCCTAAATGATTCTGGCCCAATAAATAAATAAATACTAGATGATTCATTTTCCCTCTTGTTCTATCCTGAGACCAGGTGCCCTTTTCTTATCTGTTGAGGTCTCCTCCTTCCTTTTAAAGAAGGTGATTCATCTGTTTGTTCCCTTTGCTTAGGAACATGGAGATCCAGTCTTAATAATAACTGGTAGTTACCCAACACAGATGACAGAGAGCTTTCTTGGAACCAAGTACTGCTAAGTTCCTTTTAATCTATCTCTTTCCCATTTCAAGATTGATTCCCCGAGACACAAAATACAAGGTTTCTTTCATCCTAAGCACTCCTGTTTCTATCTTAAGCCCATATTGCAGGAATGTTTATTAAATTTTATTTGTCCTTTTACACTTACATTAACAAAATTAAATATAAACTATATACAAAATAATGTGCATTTTACAAACACTTAGACCCAGCAAATTTAACTTTGTTGTTTATTCGTTCAGTTGCTTTCGACTCTTCATGACCTCATGGACCAGCCCATACCAGAGCTTCTGTTGGCTGTCGCCACCCCCAGCTACTTCAAGGTCAAGCCAGTCACTTCAAGGATACCATCCATCCATCTTTCCCTTGGTCGGCTTCTCTTCCTTTTTCCTTTCATTTTCCCCAGCATCATTCTCTTCTCCAGGCTTTCCTGTCTTCTCATTATGTAGCCAAAATATTTCATCTTTGCCTCTAATATCCTTCCCTCCAGTGAGAAGTCGGGCTTTATTTCCTGGAGTACGGACTGGTTGGATCTTCTTGCAGTCCAAGGCACTCTCAGAATTTTCCTCCAACACCATAGCTCAAAAGCATCTTATCTTCCTTCACTCAGCCTTCCTTATGGCCCAGCTCTCGCATCCATAGTTTACTATAGAGAATACAATTGCTTTAACTATGCGGACCTTCGTTTAACTTTACTCTGCAAACTACATGTTGCTACAATTGTCACCTGAACAAGGCTTTTCAACAGTGTATCTACACTGTAAAGTTAATGCAAGTGAACACTTCTTACACTGCTTTGGCTCAATGCCATGGAATCCTGGGGTTTGTGGTTCAGTGAGGTCCCTTTGGCAGAGAAGGCTACAGACCTTGTAAAACTACAACATCCATGATCCCATAGCATTGAAACATGGCAGTTGAGCTGCTGTCAAGCTGGACACAGAATATTATTTGAAAACACAGAAATTCTGGACCAGTCTGACAACCACTTTGTCAAATTACACAGAAGCTATTGAAATCCACAACCATGTGGACAATTTCAACAAAAAGGAAGAAGCCATGAAAATGAATAAAATCTGGCTACCTATTGAGAAACACCAGAATCAAGACAGTAACTAATGAACACCCCCCAGACACAGGAAGCCCCCGGGCAGCAGGCATTTAAGGGACAGTGAACACCATTCAGACAAAGGACGCCTCCAGACAATAAACACTCCAAGGGAACAAAGGCCTGGCTACTTCCATGCAGATGCCCTCACCATTGACTATGCAATCTTCTCAGTTACTCACGTGCTAATAGATTGATTCCAGTCAAACACTTGCAAATCAGGCTTCCTAATTGCATCCTTCACACTTAGTTAATAGACACTGGTCTTTTCTCCCACCCTGTTCATTCCACAGGTATATATACTCCATTTGCTTGACTACCACCAGATCTTCTGAAGATGCCAACCACAGATCAGGCAAAATGTCAGAAGAAATGCTGTTAGAACACGGCCATACAGCCCGGAAACCAGACAAAACTCCAGTGATTCTGGCCATGAGAGCCTTCAACAATACAGATTGTGTTGTGCTTCACAGCTTGTCTTTCACACTCTGAATTATTCTGTTCTGGAAGATACTTTTTCTTATGGCTTCAAAAACTAAAATGCAGATCAACAAAATTAAACTATAGGAAAAAAAGATTTAACTGAAACTTTTAGGGGAAATTTTGTAAGCTGTTTGACAGTGGAATATGCTGCCTTAAAATATATGAAGTCTCTGGAGGTTTTCTCAAGCAGAAGTTAGATGGCCATCTGCTTTGATTATGTATTCCTGTATGGCAGAATGGGGTTGGACAAGGTGACCCATTTGACCTATGATTCCATGTGGGGATTTTTGGTGCAAATTCCTCTTTTTTTCTTCACAGAAAAATTCTCCCTCAGCAGTTCAGAACATTCAAATACCAGGAATGAATCCAAACCAGGATCGATACAGAAGAATTCTCAGCAAGGAAAATGATATACATTTCAATCAAAGAAAGGAGAGGGGGTTAAAGAGAATTGCATTACTGTATTTCTTTGAAGGCCTTATTGCAAATGGGGCAGCCTCTGAGCAGTGCTTGGGTGGTCTGGTGGTACAAATTCTTATGCAGGGATCGAGGCATCTAGCAGCTTGATTTATGCATCTGTCAAGCAGCCCTCTTCAGCACAAGTGAATTGCAGGCACCCTCAACTAATGCAAACTCAAACTCCATCACAGTGTCTAAAGGAAAACAACCTAAGGTACCACC
Source organism: Anolis carolinensis (assembly GCF_035594765.1). Classification (NCBI taxonomy): domain Eukaryota; kingdom Metazoa; phylum Chordata; class Lepidosauria; order Squamata; family Anolidae; genus Anolis; species Anolis carolinensis. The sequence goes on along the minus strand of NC_085842.1, from coordinate 251,879,080 downwards.
CACTCATCTCAGTTCTTTACTGACATGTTCCCTGTAAAGAAAAAAAAATCCTCATACAGCTGCTCACGTGAGGCCACACTTACAGAGACTCTACTGTCTAATAACAGAAAAACTCATTTTTAAAGGACTGCATAGGAGCAAGGAGGAGAACAGGGAAGACTGGCAAAGCTCTATCACAAGTTACATTAATGGGCATTTTTTAAAGACTGACAAAATACAAGATTGGTGAAGTTGCACCATAAATCCTGTAACACCGTTTCTCAATTTCTCTCCAGCGGTGTCATTCAAAACAATTAACTGGCTCTGTCGTTTTTGTTTTGTTTTGCTGTTGTTGTTTTTTACCAAAATGATTACATCTGAACCAAATATGTGCAATTTATTGCATAATTCACCATTGGAGAAATTGTGTGGAAGTGCAGCAGAGGGGAGGAAACATGGCTGGACACTCTCCCTCTTCTTGCTTTTGTAATTCTCCCTTGCTCTCCCCACTCCTCCTTTTCCTCCTGTTTTTCCTTCCCTGATGGAGCCAGCCTGCCAAACTTTGAGCACTTACCTTTCTTTTTTTTAATTTGTCTTCAAGCAATGCTATACTACAGTGGTTCCCAACCTTTGTGCGAACGATAGACAACTTCCATGTCTGATTTGATAAAGCCACCCAGTGTTTGTTCAACCAAGTTCCCCACTTTGGCTGAGAGATTGCTGACTATAGAAACAGGAGCTTAGGATATCTACAATTTTGGTCTTCTTTATTTCAAACCCAAGGCTTGATTGAAGAGATCATCACTTTTTGTTCTTGGGACCTCTCACCTTTGTTTTTCTCAAAGCATTTCCCCCATCACCTGGAACTGGATAATTAAACCAATCAGAAACTCATTAGCATTTCAAAATATGGACACAGGTCTTCCAGAGTTTGCCCCCTCCCATGGGATGCATCCCACAGCTGATTGGCCCACATAGGACCACTCCCCCGCCTTCTCCTCCTTACCAGAGGGAATCTCCGCCTGGAGGCATTGATGTCATCTGAGCTCCAGCCAATCAGGGCACAGATTCAAACCGGTCCCTTTCTTGGCCAATCAGGGAAGGGAGCGGAAAGTTTGAATAGCTGTTACATGTATAAAACATTGCATCTTTGTATCTGCTTGAACATGAATCCTTCCTGGCCAAACTGAACAATCTTCTGTGGCTTGTCTTCACCCTGGTGAATGAATTCTCTGTCCTGGTCTATTTTGGTTTTAGAATGAATGTTCGCCGAGCATGGATCCTCTTATCTATGGTCCTAGCTCTAAATTTGACTACGTTATAAAGAGTATGTTTAATCTGTTTATTATTCTGTTTGTTTCATTTGATTTGATCATTGTTACTGATCTTGAATAATATTCTTTGGAGAAAAAGACACAATATAATTCCAATAAACAAATAAATCTCTAATCAACTATTGCTCATGAGGGCAGGAGTTGATGAGACTTGCACCCCAACAACACCTATAGAGTTATATGTTCATCTCCCCATAATATAGCCCCAGTATCCCTATGAGTACACCATAAGCACTTTCAAACCACACAGTTGTAGTGCATTGATTCCATTTTGATTATCATGTGAGTTTCTGGGTTTTATTCTTTGGATATCTCTCTATCTTTCAGAGGGAACAAGCAGCAATATTGGAAGTCATTAATGGGTTTTTCTATCAGCAAAAAGTTGCATTCCACCGATAATTTAAATTCAAAGCAGCAATGGGAGTGAAACAATATACAGTAGAGTCTCACTTATCCAACATAAACGGGCCGGCAGAATGTTGGATAAGCGAATATCCTGGATAATAAGGAGGCATTAAGGAAAAGCCTATTAAACATCAAATTAGGTTATGATTTTACAAATTAAGCACCAAAACATCATGTTATACAAAAAATTTGACAGAAAAAGTAGTTCAATACACAGTAATGCTAATTACTGTATTTACGAATTTAGCACCAAAATATCACGATGTATTGAAAACATTGACTACAAAAATGTGTTGGACAATCCAGAATGTTGGATAGGCGAGTGTTGGATAAGTGAGACTCTACTGTAATAGGATAAGTAGCAGTGACAGACACTGTTATCCTGTTGTATTTCCAATTTGTCAGTCTCGTGTGATAAAATTCCAGGATTTCAAATAAGTGTTTTGGCTGACTCAGTTCAGGGTGAAAAAACCACACCTATGTTGTAACCTGCCTAAAGCCACAAGGAGAGGTGGGTAAGAATTATTATTATTATTATTATTATTATTGACACAACAACATTGTATGATACAGCAAACAAGATAGACATGCTGGATTTGTTTCACAAAATCACAAGTCGAACACTTCTCGAGTGTCTAGGACTGTGTGATGTATTTTCGGATTATGCGTGCAGATCCCAGTAGGGTGGCCTTTTGCAGATGGCAGATCGTAATTTTGTCAATGTGTATTGTTTCCTTATTATTATTATTATTATTATTATTATTATTATTATTATTATTATTATTAATGTTGTTGTTAAATGTCCTCCTTCAAACTGTTATAAAGCTGGATCAGCTGTTAGGGTGAGACATCTAAAATCTATATGGGCCTTTCTCATTTTCTCATTTTGTCCTGAACAGCCAATAACATTTCATCTCCAATATTATTTCATTTTTGGCTCCAGATATATATAAACATACAATTTTGTATTAAGGAAACTACTTCTATTTCTAATGTCTGGGTAGGCAGAACATATTATATTAAAGAGGAGAGGGAGAGAAAGAAAGGGTACAAGAGTGTTGGTGTAGGAAGAGGTAGAAAAGGCAGAATAAATTATTCTCGACTATCGTGACTTTCCCTCAAACTACTGTTCAAAGAATTTTTTAAAAAACTGGAAGATCTAGATTCATTCATCCATTTTGCTTATCTACAGGCTTGCTTCTACCCAGCCAGTGGAAAGCATGAATTTTAAACTCATGTTCTGTGTTTTGGTCTCTGTCCTGTGTGATTAATGTGTATTTTACAGAAATGCTTTGATATGTATCTTTTATGGAACTGAACTTTAACATGTGTTTGTAGAATTTTTATAGTATTTCTGTGTTTTTGACTGTGCTGTGACTCATCTCAAGCCATGGGGAGAGGCAAGTAAGAAATAAAAATATTATTATTATCATCATCATCATCATCATATTGAAGAAAGCATTTCCAAGCAACAATTCAAAATGAAATGTACTAGCATCATAGTTCAGATGGTAATCTATACTACAATATATTTTGGAGGTGTCAGAGATAATAAGAAAAGATCAGTAAAGGAAACAGTTCTCTTGATCTGCATTAAATTGAGAAAAAAAACCTATTTCTTTTAAGAATAATCTGTATCCAGGCACAGAGGTGTCTTCTCTGTGCAAAAGTAGTTAATGAGATGATGCAATTACAAAAATATGGACAGAATGCTAAAAATATTCAAGGCTTGAAATGCTGTGCTTTGGAAATAACTGAAGACTTCAGTGTGTTGACCATTTTGAGCCACAAGGCCTTTATGAGAAATTATAAATTCACAGTTAATTCAAAACATTATTTTATTGGAGCAGACTTTTCCTGATATTTAATTACACTGTGTGCTCTTGCATTTAAATATTATAATTACAAACACACAGCGAGATAAATATAAGCACATGACACTCAACTTTGGCTCACAGTGGATGCAGTTCATACATTTCCTTCATAAGGCTCTGACAATTAAGATTACCAACTATGATTAGTGCTATTTAGTGCAGTCCTTATGTCTTGGAACAAGAGTGCTGTAAAGACAGTTCACTTTGGTGGGACTGAAATCTTGAGCTTTTGTGGAGGCTTTGTTCAACTCTTAACCTGCAACATAGCTCAGAGGGTTAACTGCCAGATACAAAAAGATCTTCCCAACCAGAAAATTAGGAGTTCAAGCTGTGGGTGAGGCGAGCTCCCGCTGTCAGCCTAGTTTCTGCCTACCTTGCAGTTAGAAAACAGCAATTGTGAGTAGATAAATAGATACAGCTTTTAGTGGAGAGGAAAAGACGCCCCTGAAAACATGCTAGCGGTCCGATCAGGAAGGTGTCTATGAACGACAAAGCTCCTTGGCATGGAAGAATAGATATACCCAGCAACGGATTAGTCTCAACACCCAGAAACAACAACCAATTCCTTTAACTTGGAAATATATCGATATATGACTTGTATCCAGGAGCTACTCTACGAAGAATTTATATATATGTTATGTTATTTACTGAATTGACTTTATCAACGTTCCAGTAACACTTGAGAACATTATCAAGACGGCAGTAAGATTTTGCTTGGTTTTCATTTATTCGATTTGGCAAAACTGGAACTAAACTAGAGACTGTAACAGTTCTACTTTAAGACTTATGTGAATGGTTGCCAAATTGGACATTTGTATGTTAAGAACTGTTAATTAACTCGATTCAACGCTGAGACAGAACTTTAGATTATTATTATTAAGTCGACAATAAGACTTTGTTTAGTTTTCATTTCTATTCGGCAAAACTGGAACTAAAACTAGAAACTGGAATAGTTTTTCTGTAATACCTTTGTAAGTGTTGCCAAAATGTACACGTTTATGTTAAAAACTATACTAAGTCAGTGAATGAGAATACAAGTATTGGATACCTTAAGTAGAATATACGTTGCTACATATACTACTAGTAGACGTGAGAGATTTTACAGGGACGGGGCTATGATCTACCACCAATTCCATTCAAATCCAGTTTAGATTGATGTTAGTATGACACCATAATCCCCTTCTTTTGCAGTTTGGAAAACAGTTGTTACTAAAATTTGTTTATATAGAAGATAATTACATTACATTACAAATATAGAACTTTTATATCTGTTACTTTATACTATATTATATACCATACTTTCCTTTTTACGTTTCACTATGGAAGAATAGAGGAACAGCACCTCCCCATGGCTGGGTTGAGCACAGCCTCCAGATGCCTGAGATGGAAAAAAAAGAGGGAAGCCTGCCTCTGTGTATGTACTGTTCTGTCTGTCAATTGTATAACGGCATTGAATGTTTGCCATATATGCACTGTAAGTCCTCTCAGGGAGATAGAGAGGAATATACATAAAGTATATTATTATTCTATGCAAAAATGTATTTGGAGCACGTTCCTTCCCACCTCCATCATCATATAATCTTCCTAATAAGATAAATTTCACTTCATGTGATAGGCAACTGTTAGGGCAATGAAAATAGACTGCCCTGCAAAAGAACTATGAAACAACTCTCAGAATTCCCCCAATTAAAGCCTTTTAGTGAATCTTTGAATTTATTTCATTGTAAAGGCATTTGATCTTGTCTGGCCTTTGAAACTAAGCAGGCTCAGCCCTAGTCAGTACTTGGAAGGGAGATCACAACAAATAACAGGTACTATATTTCAGAGGGAGGAACTATCACCTCTGAATATTCCTTGCTTAAGAAATCTCTATAAAATTCATTGAGACGTCATGAGCCAAGAAGCAACTTGAAGGCATATATATGAACACATAATAAATATTCCCTTTTCAATGTCAATTCAATTAGCTTTTTTAAAACTTTGTAGTAGTGTTTCTCTAACATAATAACACCTTTTCATATCTAGACAGAGTAAATGTCGCTATTGGCTGCTGTATAGCTTTCAGGGTTGTTTTTTTTTAAAAAAAAAATAAGTAGTCAACATTTCAGTTGTCCCAGAACATATGTGTATAGCAGGGGTAGGCTATCTGCAACCTGCCAGCAGTGCCAGACTTTTGACAGACTCAAAGCTTTAGTTTTATTAATAAGTAAATATGGTCTTAGCTTATTTTGTGTTGTTGAAATAAACTCCTGCCCTTGACTTCATGGCACACGACAGCCCTCCAGATGCTTTTAAACCTAGTATCATTGCTCATCAGTGGTTATGCTGGTTAATGCTGATGTGGAACTACAATCCACTAATATCTAGAAAATTGTATAGCTGTCCACTTTGGAGTATAAGGTTACAACCTCCTTATCCCACATCAAACAACTAACAAGTGGTTTTCACTATATTTTCACAAGCCTCTACTACTTTCACATTTCTTGCCTTCATGAAATGGGCAATTGAATACTTACCTGCTGCAAACATAAAGTAATGGGAATAACTCTCTGTGCTGAGTAACTCATAAAGCCAGAAAAAAGTTGTTTTTTATTTTAAAATTGGCAACAAAACTATTTGTAATCCAGTTCCTGAGGCTCCAGATGGCAATGTTACCTAGGTGTTACTGTTTAGTGAAAGTTGTTATGGCAGTGGTTAACGGGCAGCTGCTGTCAAACAGTCATGGGCAGACCTGAAACTCCTGTGCTTTCTTTTGTTTTTTATAAAACCCCAAGGGCCACCAACTAGAGCTAGGCATAAAATAAAAAACATTGCATGGGGAGATTTAAGAAGCAGGATGTCCATGGAATATAAAGTTAACCAGAGAACTCGTTTTCAGACCCAGAACTGATCTCATGGTGTTTTTACACAGCTGGATTCTCAGTCAAGCTCTCTTGACTTAAGCAACCCAATTTAGAAAAAAGGAGGGAGGGAGAAGGGAAACTTTTTCTTGCTGCTTTTGTTATACAATTGGGAAATCAGAAAAAGGAATGTTGGCCTTACCTATGAGATTTATTTTCAGTGAAGGAGACAGAAAGATTATTTCATGGGTTGATCCCCATCAGTTTGGTTGCAAACCATTATCCAAGTCATCTCACATAGTAGCAAGCAATATACAGGTATTTGTCAGCACAGAAGTGATAATTTTCACCTTTTCTCTTGTGCCACCTGTGACATTACCTGTATGTGTACTTATATATTTGGTATTAATAATTCCAAATGAAGCCTATCCTTTAATAGCATCTTGTGCACAATCTCTATGTGTAGAGGGGTTGAGCCAATCCAGATCAGTTGTGACTCCCATTGCCACTGGAGCGGTGAACCTACTTCAGATTTTAGCCCTACCATCTGTCCCAGATGCTAACTCTATAGGGTTCAGCACCTTGGACAGCTTCTTTAAAGTCTAATGTAAGGTTTCCCCTTGACATTAAGTCTAGTTGAGTCAGACTTGGGGGGGGGGGGTGCTCATCTCCATTTCACACAAGCCAAAGAGCCGGTGCTGTCCATAGACACTTCCAAGGTCTTGTGGCTGCCATGACTACATCTTTTGGATCCAAAATCTTCCCAAACTTTACGTTGCTCTTCATCTTCAATCTCTGATGGATGATAAGAGCAAGTGGCAAATAACAAAACAATCAAAACACATTACTCATTTTGCCAAAAGATATATTAAGATGAGCCTCATTAAGTTAAAACTAAAACAAGCAGTTAATTCTCATTCAAAGAAGTCCCAACAGATCAACAGCTGGCTAGTAACCAGCTGCAATAAATCACTACTGACCGAAAGGTCATGAGTTCAAAGCCCGGGTCGGGTTGAGCCCCCGACCATTAAATAGCCCGGCTTGCTGTTGACCTATGCAGCCCCGAAAGACAGTTGCATCTGTCAATTAGGGAAATTTAGGTATGCTTTATGCGGGAGGCTAATTTAACTAATTTACAACATCATAAAACTGCCAGCAAAACACGAGAATGGAATGAGGAAATACAGCCACTAGTGGACAGTGAAGCAACAGCTCCCCCTGTGGCCGGAATCATCAAGCTGAAAAAAAATGTTAAATGCCTCTGGGTCTGTCTATATATGTTGTTTGTCTGTTGGCATTGAATGTTTGCCATATATGTGTTCATTGTAATCCGCTCTGAGTCCCCTTCGGGATGAGAAGGGCGGAATTGTCACGACCCAGGCTGCAGAGCACCAATAACCATACACAGAGGCCAGAATCTATCTAATATCTTTATTGAAGGAATATATAAAGTTAATAAAAACAAGTGTAGAAAATAGTCCAGAATTAGACCTTTCAGGAAAGGTCGGAATTAGTCCAAAAAAGCAATGTCCAATAAGAAATATTAAGGTCCAAAGTTGTAATCCAATAACCGAAACACTCACTTTGCCAAGCAAAGTGAGGGGAGATGACAAGGTCCTTTAGTCCATGAAACTTGAGCGAGGCTAGGAAATAACTTGATACTTGAAACAAGGCTTGAACGTGGAACAAGGTAACTAAGAACAAGAACAAGGTCCGTGGAATAACTTGATAAAATCCGTGGAACAAGGCAAGGATTGATCCTGGGAAACAAGGCAAAGTCCGTAGATAAACAAAGGCTGGGAAGCAAGGCGAAGGCTGGATAGCAAGGCAAGGCTTGAGCAGGAGCGAGGCTTGAATCGGAGCGCGCTGTCCAGACACAACTCGCTCCGTAGGCTGACGAATTGACTCCGCGAAGTTACTACGCGGGTAAAACACCTAAATAGAGTCTAACTTTCCCGCCGAAGCAGTTCTCTGGGAATCAGAACCGAAAGCTAAACTCTGAGACCAGATGTGAGACTCCCCAAAGATTCTCACGAGAAGCAGTCTTAATTGGCCACATTCTTAGCTGCAATCCTCGCACTCCTGCGCGAAGCTGATTCCAAACTTCTCTGTTGTTTACAAAACTCCCGGCGCAAGAACACGGGAGAAGTAGGCTCTGGGCTTGTTTGACATACTTCTGGGAGACAACTTTCTTGCAGGTGCAAGGTTCCCAGATCTGCCTGGGAAAGATCTGGCTGAGAGGAATCCAGTTCAGACTGGGAAGGTAAAAAACCCAAGTTTTCATCTTCATCAGGAATTACAATGTCCTGAGCAGGACTACAAGGCCCATGGGTCATCACACTATCCCCCTCCTCAAGGCCCCTCCCAAACTGGGGCCCTCTCCCCGAGGCGCGAGGTCGCGGTTTGGTGGGATAGGTCTGATGAAAGCGACGGGTTAGATCAGGAGCATGGACTGTGGAGGCGTCTTCCCAAGAGCGTTCCTCAGGGCCAAAACCCACCCAGTCAATGAGATATTGTAGGCGGCGGCGGTGAAAGCGAGAATCCAAAATGTCCTCAACCTCGAACTCCTCCTCCCCATTCATCAAAACAGGAGGGGGGGCCGGTTGGTCTGTATCAGGTCGCACACCATCCGCCGGAAGGAGCAGGGAACGGTGAAACACTGGGTGAATGCGCATTGAACGCGGAAGTTGGAGTTTGAAAGTCACGGGGTTTAATTGCGCCACCACTGGATAGGGGCCAATGAAACGGGCATCTAACTTCCGGCAAGGGCGGTGGGAGGGCAGAAAGCGAGTGGACAGGAAAACCCGATCTCCTACCTTGATTTCGAGGCCCGGCTGGCGATGTTTGTCAGCGTGGCGTTTATAGTCCTCCTTGGCTTGGTCCAGTTGCTGGAGCAAAAGTTGTTGCACCGCTGTGAGTTCCTGCAGCCAATCCTCTGCTGCGGGAACTTCTGAAGTTTCAATGACAGGGGGGAAGAAACGTGGATGGAAGCCGTAGTTTGCAAAGAACGGCGTTTCTTTTGTAGAAGCTTGAACTCCATTGTTGTAGGCAAACTCAGACAGTGGTAACAGAGAAGCCCAATTGTCCTGTTGGTAGTTTACATAACAGCGAAGATACTGCTCCAAAGTGGCATTGGTGCGCTCCGTTTGCCCATCTGTTTGGGGATGATGAGCTGAAGATAAGCGAGAGTCTATGCCCAGTAGTTTTTGTAGTGCCTTCCAAAAACGAGAGGTGAATTGAGATCCACGGTCTGTGACTAAACTCTTGGGCAATCCATGTAGTCTGAAAACATGTTGAAGAAATAGATCCGCAGTTTCTTTGGCCGTGGGGAGGCCTTCGCAGGGAATGAAATGGGCTAACTTGGTGAAAAGGTCCACCACCACCAAGATCGTGGTGAATCCACAGGAAGGTGGTAGGTCAGTGATGAAATCCGCGGAAATTATTTCCCATGGGCGAGATGGGGTAGGAAGGGGGTGTAAAAGCCCTGAGGGCTTCTCCCTTCGTATCTTGGAGCGCTGGCATACTGGGCAGGTGTTGACATATTTTTCCACATCCTTGCGGATCTTGGGCCACCAAAAATCCCTTAGGATCAAATGCATAGTTTTAAATAGTCCGAAGTGTCCTGCTGGTTTGCAGTCATGACACAGACGAAGCGCTTTTTCCCTGCCCGGTCCGGGTGGGATATAAACATGATTTCTATAGCAGAGCAGCCCATCTTTAAGCGAAAAGGGAAAATGCAGACCTTGGCGAAGTTGGTCCTGCGCCCAGGCATCTGCTTGCTGACTAGCCCTGATTTCTTGAGCACAGATGGGTCCTGGAGTAGAGGAAGTTGAACCAATGGGAGTGGATTTGGTGTTCCCCACCGTGAGCGTGGCAAAGTTCTCGGGTTGTAGCAGTTGGGATTCAAAGGTCTCCTTGCGTCCTGCAGCGTATTCCGGTTTACGTGACAGGGCGTCTGCTTGCTTGGTTTGGGCTGGGGTCACATAATGGATCTGGAAGTTGAAACGTTCAAAGAATAAAGCCCAACGTTGCTGCCTCTGATTTAGTTTGCGGGCAGTTCTTAGATGTTCTAGATTACGATGATCAGTGTGGACTTCAATGGGAAATTTGGCCCCTTCTAGCCAATGTCTCCAAGTTTCAAAGGCTGCCTTTATGGCCAGTAGTTCTTTTTCCCAAATGGTGTAATTCCTCTCTGGTGTGGTTAGTTGACGAGAATAAAAGGCACAGGGATGGAGGTGATCTCCCACCGGTTGTAAGAGTACAGCCCCAATTGCCACATCAGAGGCGTCCGCTTGCACCACAAAAGGGGTTCCAGGATTTGGGTGCTGTAGAATTGGCTGGGAGGTGAATAGTTTCTTTAGTTGCTGGAACCCTTTCTCTGCTTGATCAGTCCAGCGGAAAGGCTGCTTTCCACGGATGCAGCTAGTGATGGGGTCGGACCAGCGGGCAAAATCTGGAATGAACTTGCGGTAATAGTTCGCGAACCCCAAGAAACGCTGCACCTCTTTCTTGTTAGTTGGCGCCCGCCATTCCAATACTGCTGAAACCTTGGCTGGATCCATGGAAAGCCCTAGAGGCGAGATGCGGTAACCAAGGAAATCTACCTCTTGTAGATCAAAGGCGCATTTTTCCAGCTTGGCATAAAGTCCATGATCCCGCAATCGTTGTAACACCATTTTGACGTGGTTCTCATGTTCTGATTGTGATCTAGAAAACACCAAAAAATCGTCCAGGTAGATTATCAAGAACCTGTCTAGATAGTCCTGAAAAATGTCATTGACAAAATGCTGGAACGTTGCGGGGGCTCCGCATAAACCGAAATTCATAACTCGGGACTCGAATAATCCGAATTTGGTCTGGAAGGCGGTCTTCCACTCGTCCCCTTCCCTGATGCGAACTAAGTTGTAAGCCCCCCGAAGATCCAGCTTGGTGTAAACCTTGGCTCCTCGAAGCCGATCCAGTAGATCCGAGATTAAGGGCAGGGGATAGCTGTTCCGCTTGGTGATATTGTTCAATGCTCTGTAGTCCACCACCAAGCGTAGTTCCCCTGACTTCTTCTTCACAAACATCACTGGGGAGGCGGCTGGGGATTGAGAGGGTCTGATGAATCCCTTGCGAAGGTTTGTCTCTAGGAATTCCCTGAGAGCTTCTTGCTCTGGTTCAGTCAGGGAGTAGAGATGCCCTCGCGGGATCGGGGCCCCCTCCACCAAGTCAATGGCACAGTCATAAGGTCTATGTGGGGGTAATTTTTCGGCTTCTTTCTCATTGAATACATCCCAATACTCGGAGTACTTCTTTGGCAAGGTGATGATGGGCTCGGTGTCTGTGGCATGGCATACCTTGGCTACGAGGCAATGGTTTTGGCAGTACGGTGAAGCAAACTGCAGTTCTCTGTTGGACCAGGAGATGTTAGGGTCGTGGAGAGTCAGCCATGGAATTCCCAAAATCACAGGGAAATGGGGGACCTCGGTAACAAAGAAGGAAATCTCTTCCATATGTTCCCTTATCCACATCCTGGTGGGTTCCGACCACTGACTTACGGGGCCCGTCTTGAGGGGGCGGCCGTCTATGGCTTGCACCACACGGGCATTCTTGAAATCATGATATTGTAATCCCAGAGAGTCGGCATACTCTCTATCGATGAAATTGTTGGTAGCTCCAGAGTCTATCATGGCGTGGATCATGACGGGTCCCCTTTTTGCTGACCATAATGTGACCACGAGAAGGAACAGGACCCCGGTTGGCGGCTCTTGGATGGATTTTTTGACCGGGTTGGCGAGCCTCTCTACACCCGGTCGTTGGCTTCCCCCGCCGGCTGTGTGCCAGTCGGCTCAGACGTCTTCGTCTCCGTGGAGGACGCCGCCGCAAGACGGGCGGCAGGCTTCCCTTTGGCTGGGCACTCTCTGGCGAAGTGGCCCCCGTTCCCGCAGTACCAGCAGAGGTTTAAGCGTTGACGACGGGCCTTCTCGGCGGCATCTAGTCTGGGACGCACATTGCCCAACTGCATCGGCACCTCCTCGCCTCCTCTGGGGTATGGGGTTGGCGGTGGGGGTCTCCACACCGGACGTGGCTGAACGCTGGCGGGAGCGGGGGGTTTTGCCCCGGCTCTACTGCCCTGGCCTCGAACCCACTGTTTCCTGTTGGCAATCATGACTTCAGCCCGTAAACATTGATCAATGAGTGCCTCGAGGGTCTGGGGAGGATCCACCTTGGAGATTTCTTCCAGCATTTCAATGTTGAGACCCTCCCGGAATTGTCCCCTGAGGGCTACATCGTTCCAGCCGGTGTTGTGGGCCAGCACTCGGAACTCGGCTATATACTGAGACATAGGTCTGTCTCCTTGGAAAAGGCGACGGAGTTTGTGACCGGCTGCCTCCAAATTGTCCTCGATTCCCCAAGTCTCCTTGAGGTGGTCCAAGAAGTGTTGCGCTGATCTTAGGTGTGGAGAGGCTTGGTCGTACAGTGCCGTCGCCCAGCTGGCCGCTGGCCCGTCTAGAAGACTGTAAACCCATGCCACTTTGATGTCTTCTTGGGGAAACTCGGCAGCACGGGCCTCTAGATAAGCTTGACATTGGCGACGGAAGACATGAACCTTAGAAGCTTCTCCAGTAAACTTGGTTGGCAACGCCATGGCCGGAAGACGAATTCCGCGTTCCTTCAAACCCCTTATTTCTCCATCCTGTGCATTGAGCTTATCACGGATTCGGTCCACCTCATCCTTGTCGATGGTGTAGGTAATCGGCTGGCCGCTCGGCCCAGGTACGACTCCGGTAGACATTCTGGCCGAGGTTAATTGGTGCTTAGGGTGGCGGAGTCAAACTGTCACGACCCAGGCTGCAGAGCACCAATAACCATACACAGAGGCCAGAATCTATCTAATATCTTTATTGAAGGAATATATAAAGTTAATAAAAACAAGTGTAGAAAATAGTCCAGAATTAGACCTTTCAGGAAAGGTCGGAATTAGTCCAAAAAAGCAATGTCCAATAAGAAATATTAAGGTCCAAAGTTGTAATCCAATAACCGAAACACTCACTTTGCCAAGCAAAGTGAGGGGAGATGACAAGGTCCTTTAGTCCATGAAACTTGAGCGAGGCTAGGAAATAACTTGATACTTGAAACAAGGCTTGAACGTGGAACAAGGTAACTAAGAACAAGAACAAGGTCCGTGGAATAACTTGATAAAATCCGTGGAACAAGGCAAGGATTGATCCTGGGAAACAAGGCAAAGTCCGTAGATAAACAAAGGCTGGGAAGCAAGGCGAAGGCTGGATAGCAAGGCAAGGCTTGAGCAGGAGCGAGGCTTGAATCGGAGCGCGCTGTCCAGACACAACTCGCTCCGTAGGCTGACGAATTGACTCCGCGAAGTTACTACGCGGGTAAAACACCTAAATAGAGTCTAACTTTCCCGCCGAAGCAGTTCTCTGGGAATCAGAACCGAAAGCTAAACTCTGAGACCAGATGTGAGACTCCCCAAAGATTCTCACGAGAAGCAGTCTTAATTGGCCACATTCTTAGCTGCAATCCTCGCACTCCTGCGCGAAGCTGATTCCAAACTTCTCTGTTGTTTACAAAACTCCCGGCGCAAGAACACGGGAGAAGTAGGCTCTGGGCTTGTTTGACATACTTCTGGGAGACAACTTTCTTGCAGGTGCAAGGTTCCCAGATCTGCCTGGGAAAGATCTGGCTGAGAGGAATCCAGTTCAGACTGGGAAGGTAAAAAACCCAAGTTTTCATCTTCATCAGGAATTACAATGTCCTGAGCAGGACTACAAGGCCCATGGGTCATCACAGGAATATAAATACTGTAAATAATAATAATAAATAATACCACGCTTTTGTTCCAACTCTGTGAAAGAGGCAGACAAACACATACCTTATATACTAATGTATAAGTCTAGATATTTTATTCAAGAAATTAACCACCCCACCAAAACTAGGCCAACTTATCCATGGGTCAATGTCTTGATAACTCTTATATTAAAAAGGAGCTACCCCCTTCTCTGAATAGAGTGGCAAAAGGCGAGAACTTAATCTGTCCCAGGAGAATTTAAAATAATCACCCTCTCCGCCATGACAGTACTTCTGGCTTTTTGAATAGCTGGGAGGAGAGGGGAATGGTGGCAATGGGCAGGCATTCAGCCAGCATTGGTGTTGCCCCCTCTCACAGAATGACCCTTGACTTAGCCACAGGTCATATCAAAATCTGTAATTTTGGCTCAAAAACCTTCTTTTGACTTATACATGAAGTTGTCTTAGTATATACAGTGCATTCTCTTTCATTGTATAAATGACTGTTGTTACACAAATCCCTTGCATTCCCTGCTCAAGGCAGTGTGTATTGATTTTCTCCAGGCCCCTTTAACCTCATGCCAACCTCATGAGGAAGATTAAGCTGATAAAGAAAGTGTCCCAAAGTTGAGTTAGGACTTGAACCTGGATCTCCCAGGTCCTAGACCATCACAGCACTCTGGGGCTGGATCTACACTGCCCTATATCCCGGGATCTGATCCCAGATTATCTTCTTATCCCATCTTATCTGGCAGTGGAGACTCATATAATCCAATTCAAAGCGATAATCTGAGATCATATCCTGGGATATAGGGCAGTGTAGATCCAGGGGCCTTCCACACTGCCATATAATCCAGAATATCAGGGCAGAAAATTTATTTTATTATTTTTTACAATATTTCTACCCCGCCTTTCTCACCTAATAAGGGGACTCAGGGCGACTTACAATATAAAATGCATATAAACAATTACAATAACATTACAATTCAATTTAAAACTTAAGTTGCATTAAAACATTCATAAATACACACATAGATATACAGTTAGGCGCATTTCGAGTTCCCACAGTATCTGCTTTGTACTGGGTTATCTGAGTCCACACTGCCATATATTCCAGTTCAAAGCATGATAATGTGGGATTTTATTCTGCTGTGTAGAAGGCGCCCCAGTCTGAGTCTCACATAGTTTTTTTCTGTGGGCTGTATCATGCTATGATTTAAACTGCTATTATTCCAGTTTAACTGTCATGGCAATATAATATGGAATACTGGGAATTACAGTTTAGAGAGGAGCCAGAGAGCTCTTGGATCTTACTAAACTACAAACCCCAGAATGCCACATCATGTTTTCGTGGCAGTTAAAGTAGAATAATAGTGGTCTCACAATGCAATGTAATTGGGTCCCATGTTGCAAAAATATTAGCTGCTCCCACACCTTCCCACATCTTCTATATATATAAAAGAATGATGGCATCAGGGCAGCGGACAAAACAACAAAACTACAGGCCCCCCAACCTCGAAATTTGACAACACAACCCATCATTCACGGCTCTAGGTTGATACAACAAAAAAGAAAAGAAAAATAAAGTCTTAATTACAGGGAGAGGAATAATAGTTTTTATCCAATTGCTGCCAGTTTGAAGGCTAAGCTCCACCCACTTGGTCTCCTAGCAACCTCCTCAGCCAAGGGGACAGGCACAGTTAGGCCTCACTTAGGCCTCTTCCACAGATTATCAGATTTTAACTGGATTTTATGGCAGTGTAGACTTAAGGCCCTTCCATACAGCTATATAACCCATTTAGAATCTTATATTATCTGCTGTAAACTGGATTATCTTGACTCCACACTGCCATATAATCCACTTCAGTGTGCATACTAAACATAAAGACAACCATACAACAGACATTCAATACCACCACTACCTCAACAATTTCTCACCAACACCACCAGACAACGCCACAGCAACGCGTGGCCGGGCACAGCTAGTATTCTATAAACCTAAAAGCCTAGTGTATCTTGTTCTGATTCAAGTTGATTAAACAGCCATAATAAAAAGGTTGCACTTTATAGCAATATGCTGAAGGAAATTTCTATATATTTATTTCTAACTCTAAAACACAAATACCACCTGCAGGATGAAAATAAATGGGTAAGTTTTAAGGAGGGCTAAGTGTAAATTCTCAGCATGTGTAAGTTGACTACAACATTGTGGTTCTCACTCCACAGGGGCACTTAATGTTGTCATGTTAATTTATATACACCTTTGTAGGCAATCCTTCCCCCCTCCCCCACCCCATTTCTACTCTCAGCAATGGCTCTGAATGCTTTTCTGCATGCTGTTAGCTTTTTGGAATTGCTAATGAATTATGTCAAGCTGTCACAAATTCAAGGGATGTGAGGAGGGTTTGGAAAACCCTGTGACTCCGGATGTTAAAGTTCATGGTTCATGCATGAAGCATCTGAATCCCAGTCCGGGGCGGAGGGAAGGGGGCAGGACAAAGGGCTTGTCACACACATGCTGAGTAGCTGGAAACACGATCACACAAGGTTAGGGTAGTTATCATAACTGATTTGAAGGCTGCCTCTTGTTTCTCATGAGTTTCAGCTGCACTTGTTCTGGATACATGCAGCAGCTGCCTTGATCAAGTTTTCACATTTACACAGAAGCTAGGAATAGTTTCACTGAGGGAGAAAAATCACAAGTTTCTGCAAATGTTCTCATGTTTACTTATGCAGTCAACAAATCTGTTTAAAAACACATTCAAGAGTGATTCAACACTATAGTTCCCATGCATTGTTTTTGCAAAGTGGGTGAGGTTAAAAAACAAATGAAAGGCTTCTCATGGAAGGGGATGGACAACTTTATTGTCTCTGAGGCTTATATGCAAAAGAATGGTACAGGTTGAAGTAATATCTTGGTAGTGGCCAGGTATGACATCCCCTTGGCACCTCTTTCTATCACTGGCCCAAAGCCTCTGAATTTGGTGGAAGCCCCTGGTGGCACAGTGTGTTAAAGCACTGAGCTGCTGAACTTGCGGACCGAAAGGTGCCAGGTTCAAATCCCAGGAGCGGGATGAGCACCTGCTGTTAGCCCCAGCTCCTGCCAATCTAGAAGTTCGAAAACATGCAAATGTGAGTAGATCAATAGGTACTGCTTCAGCAGGAAGGTAATGGCGCTCCATGCAGTCATGCTGGCCACATGACCTTGGAGGTGTCTACGGACAATGCCAGCTCTTCGGCTTAGAAATGGAGATGAGTCGGTCATGACTGGACTATAGCTGTAGTTATCTATGGGAAGGGGTCTCATGTCTACGCAACGTTCTTTCTGCCCTGGTAATTTTCTTGTGAATTTCTGGGTATTAGCTGCAACTTTTTAAACCCATCACGGAATGCTGGGTTTTGTTTTCTGTCACAGGAATTTTCAGTACAGGCTGGAGTAAATATCATACATCTCTATCCATTGCCTTGATTCCTCCAACAATACATGATATTTGAGGTATGGCCTTTACCACAGACATTTTCTGCTGATCTTCATCCCCTCATTACACTATTAGTTACCAGAGTAATGTGGTCTTTTGTAAATTGTTGTTGAAAATGAACAGGAATGAACTCCCCATCTATCTCTAGTTGCAAGTGGGAGGTTGAATTACTCACCACTGGTGGTTTTTCATGTGCTAACTCCAAAAATACTTGCATCTCTTGTTATTGAATCTTGATATTAGGGAAGTTCTTCCAAAGGAACAAGCTGATACTATGCGGGTTATATACCGTGTTTCCCCGAAAATAAGATAGTGTCTTATATTAATTTTTGCTCCCAAAGATGCTCTAGGTCTTATTTCCAGGAGATGTCTTATTTTTCCATGAAGAAGAATTCACATTTATTGTTGGGAAAAAATGAACATTTATTATATACTGTTGTCATCATAAACCAGCATAACCAGACAAACTGAATCCTATCAAGAATTTCTTGTTACTACCAATATTTCCATGTACAACACTTTATGGTACATACATTTACCGATCCTGCATGCTCTGGTGTTCTGTTTGGCTGGCATGCTTCCAAACAAAAACTTTTCTAGGTCTTACTTTCGGGGGAGGCCTTATATTTAGCAATTCAGCAAAACCTCTACTAGGTCTTATTTTCTGGGGATGTCTTATTTTAGGGGAAACAGGGTAGAATGTATTGTTATGCTACCATGCAGATTGGTGCATGGGTTATGTCGCAAGAATTAGATGTCTGGAAGTGAAACCTTCTACTGAATTTGTTAGCTGCATGGAATTATCCCAGAACATATGCAATTCTGATTTCACAACTTCGCCAAACTATATGACGATGTAAGAGCTTGTGGACCAGGGCTCCCACCTTCCTTAGATCTGGTCTGTCAATGTGGAAGATAGAAATGCATTGCTTTCCCTAAATAAAGTTGACCCTTGATTAACGAGGCCTGGCCTTCTAATTTCTCTTAAAGTTAAAGGGGGGGGGAGTCTTTTTAAGAATATTTGTATCAACATGAAAACTTCATTGGACTCCATGTGGGATCTGGACTTTGCCATGCATTATTATGTCCAGGATATTGATCCAAAGACAGTGTTGGTCCCAAATGGTAGCAGTTGAAATGCCTTTCTGCAGGCCAGACTTAACCATTTGACAGAATGAGTTTTAGGGCAGGAAATACAGGGTGTAACTATTGCAGTATCTTGGCAATTCCCTTGTCATTTTTTGTTGTTGGGGGGACAGGGCTAGGTCACATGGTCTATCCCATTTCCCCTAATGTAATAAATAATAAATAAAACTTTATTTCTATACTGCCCTATCTCCTCAAGGGACACAAGGTGGATTCAAACATAGCAACAACTTAAAACCATACAACAACAAAACATAAGTACACAAAACATACATATCAATCAATTAACCACAGACTTAAAACTAATAACAAGATATTCCATCGGTGGGTCAAGCTACAGTAACGACCAGATTTTCAGATCCTTGCGGAAAGAGGATAGAGAAGGGGCTTGACTAATGCTGTTCCACAGTCTGTATCCAACTAGCAATCCAACCCGCTTCTGAACGTAGAATCAGGTTTGGGACTTATTCTTCGCTTCAGGCAGCAAAATTCTTGTGTTGATCATTTCCATTGCTCCATTTAACCTAGTCCTCTCATGAAGCAACCCGAGACCTAGACTTTTAAAGGTCCTCATAGCCCTATTAGAAGGTGAAGGTTATGTACCCTGCTTTTTCTGGTGCTATGCGTACTTTGTTTCATTTCATATCTTATGAATAAAGATGATGCCTGCTATTCTTTGGATTTGGTCAGACTCATCTGGTTCTCATTGGCTTCATCTCCTCAACGCAGGCTGGATAGCATTAGCCGAAAGATTTCCATTTGACCATATGTTTTGTAAGCCGAGTGAAAGTGTCTAGTTTCTTGATGTCACTGCATGTATATCATCTGAGGAAAATATCTCCAGTGCAGAACACAGAATGTCATGAATGTAACAGAAAGTTTTCTTCAGTGTTTTGTCTGTACTGGATGGGGGAGGAAAGACAACATGGAAGGAAAATGTGGATTTGACTTCCCCCACTGAAAGAATGTCCTGAAAGAATGCAAGAAGGATTTAAACAAAGGAAAGTTTGTTCTCCTTATACTAACTGTGTCAAGCTGTTTTTCTTTGGTAGAACAATTTAAGCAAACAAGAATGAGTGAGGGTGCCAAAACTGGATTGTTGTTGTTGTTTTCACAAAGAATGCCCCAAGAACCTCTTCAAAACTACTGCTACAACTGGTTTTAATATAGTGCAGTTGGTTAGTGTGGAATGATGGAGGCTTTCCATCAAACATTTGCCACACTAATGCAGATCCTCAAATTATTTTATGTTGTGCTGTTCCTGATTCACCAACTCCAACATCTGGAAGAAATACCACAATTGTTCTAGTTTAACTGAAAAACATGACAGCTCAGAGCCAATTCATATGTTACATTTTAAGTTTAAAAATTTGCAAATACTGGAGCCACTCATCATGACCTGCATATATGGTAACAACAATTGCACAAAAAATATTGTTTTAGAGCTTTATTTTGAATTAATTGTCTCAAAATAAACATTGAAGTCATTGCATTACACAAGAATTAGTACATTACGCAGAGGCAGGCTTAGCAATGCTTAGAGCAGGGGTCCCCAAACTAAGGCCCGGGGGCCAGATGCGGCCCTCCAAGGTCATTTACCTGGCCCCCGCCCTCATTTATAATATAATATTTTTATATCAGTTTTAATAATATAATATATTGTATATACATATGATATTGATAATAATATTATCATTTTATACAATATAATACTAATAATAATACCATATAATATAAATTATATGTTATATATTACATATAATATTGCAGTATAGTGGTATAGTTCAATATAGTAATATATAATGCTAATATTGTGCTATGCTAATAATATAATATATTGTTTGTACATACAGCTGCTCTGAGTTCCCTTCGGGATGAGAAGGGTGGGATATAAATGTAGTAAATGAATAAATAAATAATTTTGGATTTAGGCTCGCCCAAAGTCTGAATTGACTTGAAGACACACAACAACAACAATCCTAATTAACCTATCTCATTGGCCAGAATCAGACCCACACTTCCTATTGAAATCCTGATAGGTTTATGTTGGTTAAAATTATTTTCATTTTAAAATATTGTATTGGTCTTTCATTGTTATTGTTGTTGTTTTGCACTACAAATAAGATATGTGCAGTGTGCATAGGATTTTGTTCGGGTTTTTTTCCAAATGATAATTCGGCCCCTCAACAGTCTGAAGGATGGTGGACCGGCCCTCTGTTTTAAAAGTTTGAGGACCCCTGGCTTAGAGTAAACCCACCAAAATAAATGATTTAGGACCCATTGATTTAAGTGGATCTACTAAATACCCTAAAGAAGACCTACCCCAAAGCAGCTATTTGAAGCTAAGCAGAGTCTGACCTGGTTAGTACTTAGATGGGAGACCACTGAGTAGAGCTTCCGGCTATATTTCAGAGAAAGGACATAGGTAAAATTCATGCCTAATGCAATTCATGGGGTTGTCAAAATCAACAGGTGACCTGAAGTCACATGCATGCACTCTCTAACCAGAGCAAAATGAACTTCGCTTCCAACCCATGATGTTTTACTTGATGCGATTCAGTCTTTGATATCAGGTTGAAAGAGAAACAATTGTATAGTCCAGCTGCTCAACAATCTACCATCCATCAACTCAGGACATTTCTTGATAGACATGTTCTCCAGTCAAGAGGCTTGAGATATTAAGGAAATCCCCCCCCCCCCCGGCATTTGAGAGAAATGTTGGCAGCATTCCTGTAAAATCTTTGGACAAGTTGTTGTTAAAGTTATCTACATTAGACTAACTTGCTATAACGTATTTTATGCTGTTACGATCTTTGTAGGTTGTCTAGGAATTTCACATAATAAAGAATTAAGCAGCAAGTGTTTTGACTTGGGTAAGGTTTTGTTTTGATATCACTCAGGAGAATCAAGATGATTGCTTATTTCTTTTCAAGCCTTATATGGTTTAGGTCTTCCAGACAGGTAGCATACCTCCTCTCATAGTCCTGACTTACCCATACGTAGAATAAGAGTGAAAATCAAGTGACCTTCCTGCTATTGTTTGACTATAATTCCTAGCATTACTCACTGCAGACTAGTTTCTTAGGGCTTCTGGGACTTGCAATCCAACAACATCAGGAAGGTTGCATGATTTTTATCCCCAATTGACATATTCAAGGGAGACTGTTCTCCAGATTCTATCTCCATCTATGATGAGAACATTAGAAAGCTTTCTCTAAGAGCACTGCATCATGTGGAAGGAGGTAATCCCAGAAAAGTATGATAAAGTATGCCTTGCTCATACCATGAGCCACCTGAGGTCTTCTCCACAGTAGATGCTGACTGATGCTTGCTGCCTGGGGAGATCTGCTTGACACACTGACCATTACATTCCAGCATGTCTGTACTTCCTTCTTCAATAACCCTGTGCTTTCTCCTCTTATAGTACCCTCTTTGACTCTATACACTTTCCTTCTTAGAAGTAAGCATGTAATAACATGTGGAAATTATAGCACAAAAGAGGCAACCAGGAATTCTACTACACCAAGGATTATTGGCTCCAGAACATTACACAACACGAGGACCTTCACTTTCTACCCTGCTTTCTGTTATGAAGTCAAAACGGTGATACATCTTTCTGGATTATCAACATTGGGTTGCCAGAGTGATGACAGAAGAGAATTCCTATAATTTTTATGGTTATATGGAAGATGGAATTTCAGCAGCTGCATCATGTCAGGCAACCAATAACAACTACTAACATTTGCTTTTAACCAACAAAGGTACAGTTTGCTTATGTATAGCAGGAAAGATGACATGCTGAATTTCTGCCTTTCATGATAATTCCTATATAGGAATGGGCAAAGTGTGGTCCTGGGACTGTATTCGTGCTCCCCCCCCCCCCTTAACCAGACTCCTCAAGCCATTTTTATAGTGAAGGAAAGAAGAGAATTGCCTCTTCTGCAACCCACAGATGGTCCCTGGGGAAAAATATCTGGCTCCCAGATCCACCATCATTGCCTATCCTTGTGCTGATGGTAGAAATATTCTGTACATCAAAGAAGTATATTGCCAACATTTCCTGCTATGGAGTGCTAACAAGCTACTGTTAGCCAGCTCTTCTTGGTTCCCCACCTGCTAATCTGATTTTGATGATGTCTTGCCCAGTGACTTGACCAAAATGGTGCCAGGAAACAATAATATTTCCTATCATAAACAGTTCAAAAATATGAAAGCAAAAGGGTAGTTTTACTCATTGACTCTAATTCTGCCACTCAAGCTCAAAAAATGAGTGAAACAAGCAAACCATCTGCTTGTGAGTTTCGGTAGTAAGAACTGCATATAGATCTAAAGCTGTGAAAGATGCTATACTGAGGGTGCATATTTGTGAAGATTCATACGTCAGTTTGGCCCATTTCTAAAATATATCACTATGCTCCCTGACAGCTATCCAGAAATCACTTAGCCTACTTATTCGTATGTCTATTCCAGATGATTCAGTTTTTCCTTTATAGGAGCTGGACCCAAGACACCAGATTAGAGCTGTAAATCCAGATCATACCACAAAAATGAGAAAACTGTTACTTGTGCTTCTCTAAAGTAAATTCAACGTTCACATTCCTGATTTTTTTTATTTTATAGTGTCCCTTTCCCAAGCCTGTGGCCATGTTGGCAGGGAAGTTCCGAATGTTGCTCCAAAAAGTAACATTTCCAAGTTCTCTCCTATTCTTTTATCCTATAGAGGCAGAGACACAAGAAAACACCAAGGAGGCCCCAGGTCTGCAGAGCAATGGAGGGCATCCAATGGTAAAGAGTATGCATTTCATAAAATCTCATGACTTCCCATCTTCCAACTGCCCCAATTCTTCAAAACATTATGAAAAGATCCTACAAACACAAAAGATCCTACAAATGAAGATTCAGTTCTTCACTTCAAGTCTATGCTCAGATGAACTATTGTCCCACTACTGTAAGTGATGATCCATTCATTAGTGTCTGTCTCCAAACCACCAACTACTGGTCCCAAGAGAGTTTCCATGAAAGAAAGCAATGATTGTAGCCCAACTCTTCTTGGCAGGGGGTTGGATGGGTTGGCCCACAAGGTCTCTTCCAACTCTATGATTCTATTATTACAAAGATGGCACCAGTCAATAGTACAATGGGGGGAAACTGCTATTCCTTTACATCAGATAACTTAAGCACTAACGAGTGGGCTTTAATTTATATAAATTTGATAAAAAGTGTAGACTATTATTATTTCATGTCAAGAAATTTGAGGTCATAATTTTTCTTTTAGCAATTGCCACTGAGTTGTATGCATAAGTATAAACAATTATTAAAAGAAACCTAGGTTGGCAAAGAAATCAAATAAAAAAACATAATTAATAAATCCAGCAATTTAGTCTTATAAATAAGTCCTCAGTTCTGAGGGATCCATTAGTCAATTTGGTTATAAATTCTGTACTAAAGCAGTGTGTAGACCCATTTTCACATTACATACTAAAGAGTACAATGCTTGCAAATGCACAAAAAGTTTGTGAATATCTGTTTTAAAAAGTGGCATGCATTGAAGTTAAATGGATCTCATTTGCCATCAGGTTCATGTTCTTTAAATCCATTTTGAGATATATAGATCTTGTGTACAGGTGTAACCTGTATGTTATAGTTTAGACCATAATGAGTAGTCATAAAAAATCATACTGTATAACTCAAGGATGAAACATGGAAGTCAGCTGGATGAGCCTATGGTTTAACCACACAGCTTCTTTCTCCATGGCATATCAGTGACTAAGGACCTAGTACCAACCTTTGAAGCTTTGGGGCTCTCATTACTCAAGACTCGCTCTACCCATCAGGCTGGTCACACTCTAGACTTGATTTTTAATATCGGAGTACAAACATCTCTATCCGCGGTAATTGATGTTCCCTGGTCTGATCACGCTGTCCTGAAGGCCCGGATTGAGATTCCATCTCCTCCTCTCCATCTTGCCATGGTTTTTTTTGTTTTGTTTTTTGTCTGTGTTTTTCCTTTTGATCCTCCCAGTGCAGCATTGACACTGGGAAGATGATAAAGGAGAGCTGGAGAAACACACTTTCAGTATTGAGGTTCACAAGTAAACAATGCAATAAAGCCTGGCAGAGAAAGAGAGTTATATTCCAGCCAATCCATCTGTAGCAATTTGTGCCTCCTTACAACAGGCAAGATAAACAGCACCTGCCCTTGAAGTCCATTACTCAACATGTGTGAACAGCACAAACAGAGGGCTTGTCTATTCTTGCCTAAAACCCTGAAGTGGACCGAAGTCAAGGGACTAGCATGTCAGTGTAAACCAATTTAGCCCATGTTAAAGAAAAGGGCAGTGAGAATGGCAGACAAGCTCCTTCTTGGATCACAAACCATGAGTGGTTGAACTGCAACTTCCAGCATTCCTTGCCATTGGTTATGTTAACTAATATTAATGCGAGTTGTAGTCTAAGAACATCTGAAGGGTCACAAGTTGCCATCACTTTGAATTAAGTGAAATACAGAGGCAACTTTTGCTGGGCCTTAGTTCATTCATTGCCTAAAGACATAGTAACAGTTAACATTTCAACTGTCCTGATTTGGTTGGGACAGTCTCAATTAATACTGTATTGTCTCACTTTTTTCAAGTGTTTTTAAAATGTCTGATTTCTCTCTCCTTCCATTTTACCCATTTGCCCTTACTTCAGTTGTTCCAACTTCATTTCAAAGTGCAAAAGTCATTTGCACTCAATTCAATAGGGGGGAGGGAAGGGGGGAGCAGAAGGCAGAGATTTTTCTCTCTCTCTGGACTCAAAGCAAACTGCTGTAGCTGCTGGTTTTTCTTGGTTCATAACTTTTGCCCTCTTAACCATACTCTGGTGTTATTTAGTCACTAGCATCCTAGCTTTCATTGTCGAAATGTTGGAGGGTACCCTTACATCGAATTTCAAGGGGCGGGGGGGGGCTCATGGAATGAGAAAATAAAGATCCATTTAGGATTTAAATCATTCGCACTCTTTGATGCTCCAGCCATACAACCCACTTAAGAATGGTTTTTCCGCCATCTAGTGTAAGAAAACATGATATGCTTTCTTACAAATATATTTTCTCCTTTTGTTAACATTGTTTCTCTTCACTCTTCAAACGATATCTCCAGAAATAACTAGTAATTGGAATGTAGTGGTTCTTTCATAGAAAAGCCTCTCCTAAATCATTTCTGTCATGCACTGAAACAGCTTCCTTCCAATTATTAGCCAGGAAGAGAGTGGTTAATAGTATCAGGTCATTTCATGACACTTTTAACTATTTTTGGTGGAAATTAAAGTAGTCTGATTATAGATTTTGTGCTGAGATTATCAAAAATCCTACAAGTTACTCCAAAATAGAGTGGATCTATTGGACCAAATGTTGAATGGTGAGTCAACATGCAGGCAAATCTCACTGATTTAACCAGTTTACTCTACTAGGGACTAATAATAAGATCCAGATAATTAGCATAAGGTCCTATTTTTAAAATGAGGTTATTTCAGCCCTATTCACCTATTCTCAAAAGGCAGAATCAGAAGTGTGATTCCTATCCATAAAGCAGTAGCAATGGACAGCAATTGTGCGCAGGAACACTCACGATATTATACAAGGACACATAAGACATAACCTGTGTACATGACAGAAGTATGTTTTCAACTATTTTAGGGATGTGCAAGTATCAATCTCTCTGCAGGTCACCACTGCTACCACAATGGGCACCCCCCAATAACTTGCCAGAATATTTCAGTTTTTATCCATGACCTGCTTTTCCCAAAACATCTACTGCATCACTTTTGGTCATCATTTTGGGACATATACAGGTGAAAACTGAAGTATTTGGGATGTGAGAAGGTCAGCGTACCTATATGTTTGCCAGAGTGATAATAGCATTCCTGTACATTTAATGATTATGTGGCTGTGTGCCTTCAAGTTTCCAGTGAACATATGGTGACACTCGTGAATTCTTAGACAAGAAATATCCAGAAGTAGTTTTGTCAGTTTATTCCTCTGAAGCAGTGGTTCCCAACCTTTGGGCCTCCAAGTGTTTTGGACTTCAACTTCCACAGTTCCTAACAGCTGGTAAGCTGGCTGGGATTTCTGGGAGTTGAAGTCCAAAACTCCTGGAGACCCAAAGGTTGAGAACCACTGCTCTGAAGTATAGGCTAAAACACCTGGTATCCAAGTCCTAACCAGAGCTGATCCTACTTAGCTTCCAAGCTCAAGTAAGATCTGGTGCCTTTAAGGTAGGTTTGTAGTCCTGCCTTTAAGAGTTGTTAAAAAGAAATTCCAGCAAGTGTTGGTTAGTGTTGCATGACAAACAACGCTTGATGAAATTTCTGCTGCTACACAACTCTTAAAAGTGCAGCAGTCAGTCCAGTTTTCATTTTGGCAATTATTAGCTGCCTATGTGTGGTTTTTCATAAATTTTAACATTTGATTATCAGACCAAAATTACCTGAAAATATCAACTTTGAAAAAATGAATGGTGATTCCAGGGCTTTGAAGGAAGGAGGGACTTCAGAAGCTGCAAAAGTGGGATCTCACAGACTGCATATGGTCCATGGGCTACATTTTCATGACTCCTTACCTTAACGTATGATAGAATAAATATACTATGCACCTAGGAATTCCCTATGTCAAGCAACCAGGAGTCACAGTGGTTTCTCCCCATAGAGGAAAACACACATCTGGTATTGCATAATGTCTGTTGCATAATCCTCCAGAGAGAATTATACAGGGACACTGCTGCTGAGCCCATCAATAAATGCCCAGCAGCTGGGCATCTCAAAGATGGCAAGTCTAATAACAGTCCTGATAATTTATTGAACTGTAAGAACATGCTGGTACATGTGAAACCATGTGCGGGAGACAGCTTTATAAGAGGAAACCAGGGTCAGCGAAACCTGAACTTTCAGAGCTGGAATGCTGTAAAAGCACCCTCTTCACACAGAAAGGCATTCATTAAGATGAGAAACAACACAAGGCAATGCTTTTCATGGACATTGGTCCTGAGTTGGAGAGAAATGTGCAGCTTTTGAAGCTGCATAAAACCCATCAGGAAGAAGAGGAAATCATATTGCCTGTAAGATTCACTGGACTCAATGAGACACTATTGTGAATCATTATACAATTGCACTGTTCTCGGTTTGAAATATGTCCCGAGAAAAACAAGATATTTTAGCTCTTTTCGGGACCAGGGGCCAGTGGAAGGTCACTGTGGCAGATCCTTTTACCCATGCTACCCCCCCCAAAAAACTCCAGCCCCAAGGAATCCTGACCCTGTACTAGTTTCCCAAGGTATTCCCTTGCTGGATTGGATTAGTGAGCCTCAAGGCAACTCCTTTAAATGTGGGTTTGTGGCTGTGTTATTGTGTGGGGTCTTTGGTATGATTTGTGGCCTGATTCCAATTCAGACTTGAAAGTCAGTTCATTCAAGTTCATGCAGTGCAGCATTCTATCTTCAACCCTGAGAAACTTCAAAGGGTTCTTTTTGGACTCGAGCTCCCAGGTTCCCCAGCCAAGTAATCCAGTCGCATTCCCCTGTTTAGCAATATTTTCAGAACTTTGTTTACAGTGGAATATTGCTTGGCCCTGTAAACATAAAAAAGGATCTGATTTATTACTTGGCTTTCTATGCCGATGATTTTTGTCTTATTGAGCTCATTTCATCTTAAAAGGAATAGATATTTGCTGAATACTTTGGCAATTTAGTTCTGTTGAGCACCCGATGTTCAGCTGGGTTTTTGCTTTGATCTGTAAAGTTGAGTTGGCACTCTCACACAGGCAAGATTTTTCCAAAGCAATGGTCAAAACCTGATGTAATTCAATGTCTTCCTAAAATGGTTGGCAACTGTTTTGCAAGACATTGTGGCTGAAGCAGGATCCATTTTGTCTGTGTTATAATCTCATACTACAGTGCAAAGCTGTAGATAAAGGTCCAGATAGCTAACATTGATAATGACATCAATAAAGAGAATTTCCTGTTTATTTCCTGGGCCTAAAACAATAGAGAGGGTAAAAACGTGCAAATTGTTCCCCACAAAGGGCAATTTTTAGTTTAAAAAATCATGTAAATCTGGTATGAAAAGTTCTGAACTAGATGCCCCAAGCTCTAGCTCAGCTTAAATCTGCTTCCTACAATACATCAGCATACATTAAATCTTATTATTATCATTATTATTACATGAATGCTCTAAATCTGTGTTTCATTGCAGGGTTTTTATGAGGAGGAGCCAGTAAATGAAGCTACTTTCACAGTGTTGTGCAGCTGCTAAAATTCAGACCTTAGAAAAATTCCTTTTTTGGACTAAAGTTGCCAGAGTCATCCAGTCAGCACAACTACTGGGCATGTCAGTGGATAGATCATGAGAGTGGTAATGCCCCAAAAGGAAAATTTTCCAAGCTCTGCCCACTTGGCATTGCAACCAGCACAGGCTACAATCATCTGAAAAGTATCCACAGGTCCCAACAAGACTACATAACTCATGCTTGTGTCTTGAGAACAAATTGAACCAAACAACGTTGACAACCGTTTACAAACTTCCTTGTAGCAGAGGTAATTTATTTGCACTCCTAACTGGCACTAATATAGAATACAGTTGCTTGCAGTAGCAAGTTGGGAAAGTGCCTAGATTAACTTATTTGAGCTTCTGTAAATGTCAGTATGCTCCTTCAGATGTACTCTCGTATTATTTCTTTTTTATATCACCATCAGATCATTTCACTTATTTTAAAACAAATGTTCAATTATTTGGAAGGAGGTAATTTTGTAAGAGAATTACTAAAAACATTTTATTTTTATTTGTTTTATAGAGAAGTAAAAATATCATAAAAATATCATGGGGCTTTTCGAGACTGTTTTTCTAGAAGACTACTTTTCCATTACCGTTAATTAATTAAGGGAACCGAGAAACAGTTACAATTGAGGGACGTGTCTTATGAAATAGATTGCAGTTAATAGATTGTAGTTAAGGGTAAAGTACAGATTTCCAGATTTACAAAGTATCCAGATTTATTTACCTTTAATTCCATATGCATCAGTTATGAAAAGCATTATTGTTGTGTGCTTTCAAGTTGTTTGCAACTTGTGGCAATTTTAAGACAAACCTAGTGCAAGATGTCTATGGCAAGATATGTTCATAAGGGATAGTTCTTTGCTTTTCTCTGAGGCTATGAAAATATGACTTGCCCAAGATTGCCCAATGAGCAAGAATTCAAACTTTTATCCTCAGAGTCATAGTTCAACACCCAAACCACGACACCATGCTGGCTCCCATGAAAAGCTTACATGTGTGTTCTCTTCATGCCTTTCACATCAAACCTACTAACACAGATAAAAACCTGTTCATTTTCTGGTAACTGGTGAAGATGGCCAGCTGTCGCTTATTATGAGGAATGTCACCTATTTGAGGACTGGAAAGCTTTTCCCTTTTCTATAGACTGAACGAGATGTCAAAAAAAATATCCCATATTGTGAGTGTGGACTCTTTACAAAGACAGGCGTGTGTATCATGTACAGTAGAGTCTCACTTATCCAAGCCTCGCTTATCCAAGCCTCTGGATTATCCAAGCCATTTTTGTAGTCAATGTTTTCAATATACTGTGATATTTTAGTGCTAAATTCGTAAATACAGTAATTACAACGTAACATTACTGCATATTGAACTACTTTTTCTGTCAAATTTGTTGTATAAGATGATGTTTTGGTGCTTAATTTGTAAAATCATAATCTAATTTGATGTTTAATAGGCTTTTCCTTAATCCCTCCTTAATATCCAAGATATTCGCTTATCCAAGCTTTTGTCGGCCTGTTTAGCTTGGATAAGTGAGACTCTACTGTAATTTATGTGTACGATATGTTGATTTTTACAGAGAAATACATACTCAGTTAACTTGAAATCACTGTTTTCACTTGGTATGTAGGTGGAGCACAAATTGTCAACCCTGCATGTCATGAATTACAACCTTTCCTTATTGCTATTTTGAAAACCTGGCACCATCTCTGTGTGTAATATACACACAAATATGCCCCCACAAAGCAATGCACCAATTCTTTGGGCAAAACTAAACTGAACCAACCTGATAAAAGAAAAATAGGTGAAGGAAAGGGGTGGAAATAAGGTAACAGCAGATACAAGATGCATCAGTCTCTATAATTGTTTAACATTTATAGAACACTGAAACCTATGTAAATTTGAAACAACAACAATAATGAAAATTAGCACAAATCATTGGCGTATCACCCAGTTCTGTGAAACCACCTTCTTCCTAGTGATGGTTGCCGTTATTTGTCCTTGCTTCTTTTTGGAAAATCGAACATTTCAGCAAACTTCTAACAACCTGTGTACTTTGACTTTTTTAAAATGTTATGGCACATTGTTTTATGCTGCTTTTATTCTGTCATTTTAACTGCCAGGTTGTGCCTTGGAATTAAGAAATTGGTGACATATATGCAGTTCACGTAAATAAACAGAAGTCTACACAACACCTTGTAGTTTGTTCCACCCATAACCAAGCACGTCAATTTTAAAAAATAAGATTTTCAGCAACAGGCTTTCTCTTTGAACAGTTCTTGCCACAGTTCACATCCAGAATGTACAGGTTGACCATCCCTTATCTTAAATTCTGGTATCCTAAATACTCCAGAATTCAAAATGAGATAGTAACATGTCTGCTTTTGGGTAGTTTAATGTACACAACCTTCATTTCATGAACAGTATTAAAAATATTGCATAAAATTAACTTCAGGATATGTGTATAAAGTGTATTTGAATTTTGTGGTTAGAGTTGGGGCCCATTTCCAAGATATCTCATTATGCATCTATATCCAAATACAGGCATTCCAAAATCTCCCAAAATCTAAAACATTTCTGACCCCAAGAATTACATATCGGGTTATCCTCCATCTGTATGTATGTAATGTATTTTGGGGGGGGGGGGCACTGCTATCCTACACAGAGTTAGCTTTTCGGATTCTAGGTTTCCAGAAAGACTGGAGTTGATCAAAAGCTGCCCCTTCCATAACCCTTGTGGATCAAGAAATTATATTATGGGTGCCGCACAGAAAGTAGTTCCCATGCCATACCTGAAACACATTTAAATTTAACTTGATCCCTTTGGACTCTTTAGAATTTGAGCATATGCCTATATTTAAGTAAATGCTGAGATGATTTAGTATCACTGATTAACTTAGTATCACTGATCACTCATTACACACATGATTAACTCCTTCATTGAATTAGTATGCCTAGTTTGTCAAGGGTACAGTGGTGTTTATATTGTCAAAGCAGGCATGCTGTAAAATGTGATATATGTTTAGAGAGAGAAAAAGTATTTCTAAAAGTTCGCTATTTTGTTTCTTCTTCTTCATTTTGATAAAGTTTTGATTCAAGTGATCATACAAGTATTTTTTGTATATGACTTGTTTTTTTGGATATTTAATTTTACTAGTTCTACGACTATTGGTTTGAACAATAAGTTGAACAACAGGAAGAAATTAAACAAACGTGTCTTCCAAGAGCTCAAGTACTGGAATGCACTTTCTTAAGGGCTTTAAAAAGAAGACTTTCTACCGATCATTCATGCTGACATTGGTTCTGTCATGGAGTTTTAATAGTCCAGAAGGTTTTGATTTTTGTCTTCAAAAGGTAACAAAACAAATATTTGGGAAGCCTGGAGTTTGAAGAGTTAGGTCTAATCATTTTTGTTTTATTACCTTATTTTCTTTAAATTTCTTTAAATAACTACATGCCTCCATAAGAATCAAAGGTTTGATTGGATCCATTCACTTCAACATGGGACTTCTTGTTTTCCTCCTAAACATTTTTTTCTTTGAAACTCAAGAGTACAAGTCCTCTGATGTACAGGTATTATTTTAAAAATCCAGATCTGGGCTAAAGCTCCCAGAATTTCCCAACTAAGAGCCATGCTGGCTATAGGGCACTAGGATTTGTCTTCCAAAAAGTAACTTCACCAAACTCTCTGAAAAAAAGATTTATTATATACATTCCAAACAAATAGACAAAGCAATCATATGCTTTAGTGTTACACCAAGGCAACAGAGAAGGTTTGTTGCTAATAACCCCTGCCAAGTCAACTTTGACTTATATCATTCCTATGGATGAGAAGCCTGCAAGCCACCCTATTATCAAAAACCCTGTTCAGGTCTTCTAGAGTCAAGAGTCATGGCTTCCTTGATGGAGTCTCCATCTGTCATGTGGTCTAAATACATCTCTGTTGTATCAAAATACAACTTTTTTATCCCCATTGCTTTCATTTTATTGGAAACGAAGGATGGGAAAAATTTGACATAAACGAAAGGCACCTAGAATATAGTTTGATAAAAAGCTCAAACTGATATATCCCAATGCAGGATTCTAAAGCACAGAAAATCAGAGGAATATGTCTGTAGTCTGCAAGTGTGTATTTAGTGTTCATTATAATGTTGCATACGACACCCTATCCACCACATCAATAGTGGTTTGATAGATATGGGTCTAATCTTTCATTAATAAGCTAAATATTTGTCTAACCATAAAGTTTTGTGACCTAAAGATTAAAATTTACTGTCTTATGTTGTCATTTTCATTTTAGATGAGAATTGCTAACATCTAATCTACCAAACATCAAACTGTGTTCTTTCTAACCACTTTAAAATGAAGTAGGATTAAATTGGCACAATTCAATTGATACTCAGCAGTGGTTAAATGTTCTTGTAGCCAATTCAGAAAATCTGGATTCACTCCAGGTATGGATTATGCAAAGCAACTGCTGCTGCTGTTATTAAAAACTGTGATCTCAAAATGCATTCCCTTGGGTTTATGAACGTTTATGAACCACTGTTAGCTTTGGAGCTGCAGAAAATTGACTGGCATTAAACCAAACTGTCAGCTCCAACTATTTCCATTATCTTTGTTAACTGTGTCAATTGTTAAATCAATATTTGTTATATAATCACAACCCACACTAGACATATAGCATGGCATTCTAGGTATGATTGTGGACACTGAATCAAAGAGCAACCCCGCTGGACACAACTAACTAATTCAGCACCCTGTTTCCATCAATGGTAATGTAAAATTCCCAGAATCTCATGCCACTCAACCGTAAGGGTCATATGTGGATAACAGCTGACCACAGCTGTCCTTCAATACAGTTTATTCAAAATTCCAACCTTCCTTGACAATGGCCTTTTCACAATACAGAATTAAGATTCCATTTTAAATGGCCAGGGTTCCATCCCATGAAATCTGGGATTTGCAGTTTTGGTAACCATATGTAGAATTCCTATCCAGAGAGTTCTAGTGCCCGACTAAGTGAAAACCCCTAGGATTAAACAGGATGAAGCCAGGACAATCAAAATGAACTCATACAGGATGGATAACAGCTGGCTCGACATCAGTGCATGTGAAAGAGATCTTGGAGTCTTAGTAGATAACATGAGCCAAGAATGTGATGCAGCAGCTAAAAAAGCCAGTGGGATATTAGACTGCATCAAAAGAAGTATAGTGTCTAGATCAGGGGTCCCCAAACTATGGCCCACGGGCCACATGCAGCCCCCTGAAGCCATTTATCCGGCCCGCCAGGTGCTTTTGCCACCTTAGCAGCTGACTCGTCCTGGGAAGGGGGGGGAACCTAGAGGAGGAAGGCTGCTGCTTCTTCAGCGGTGCTGCTTCTGCTAGCTCTTGGCAGCAGGCGGATGGAGGAGGGACTTTAGGAGCCCACTTGCTGTTCTCCTCCTTTTCCACTCCTTCCTTCCTCTTCTTCCAAAGCAGCAATTGGGAGAAAGACTTTAGGAGCCCGCTCACTGTTCTCCTCCTTTTCCTCTCCTTCCTTCCTCTTCTTCCAAAGCAGCTGGTGGGGGAAGGACTTTAAAAGCCCACCCGCCATCCTTCTCTTCCTCTCCTTCCTTCTCTTCCAAAGCAGTGGCTGCGGCAGCATGGCTGCAGGCTAAGCATCGTCCTCTTCCTCTCCTTCCTTTTTTTTTCTTCCAAAGCAGCGCTGTCACCACTGCTTTGGATGAAGAGAAAGGAGAGGAAGAAGATGATGCTCAGTCTACAGCCGTGCTGCCTCTGCTACCGCTTTGGAAGAGAAGGAAGGAGATGAAAAAGAGGAGAATGGCAAGCGGTCTCCTAAAGTCCCTCTCCCCCTCACTGCTTTGGAAGAAGAGGAAGGAAGGAGAGGAAAAGGAGAGGAACGGCATGCAGGCTCCTAAAGCCCCTTCCCCACCCGCTGCTTCAGTCATCAAGACAAACATTGTTTTTGAAGGCTTTCATGGCTGGGATCACTGGGTTGCTGTGTTTTCCAGGCTGTCTGGCCATGTTCCAGAAGCTTTCTCTTCTGGCATTTTGCCCACATTTATGGCAGGCATCCTCAGAGGCTGTGAGGTCTGTTGGAAACTAGGCAAGTGAGGTTTATATATTAGGGTTGTCCAAATATTCGTTATGTTTCTCGTTTTGTAATTATTTCGTATTGTTCTCGTTTTTTGAAACGAGTATTGAAACGTTTTCCCTGGGCGCAACTGGCAATGTAATTCGAACCATCGTTGGCCCATTCTCTAATTGTTTCTTAAAATTTTCGTTAAATTTTTTCCTTCCAAATTTTTTTTAAAATATTTTTTTTTAAAAAAATTTAAATTTTTTTTTGTTTCTGCAACCTAACATGAATGGGAGCCTAGCGCAGCCTAACATGGCTACCGCTCCCTGGCCAATCAGAGACTTCCATGATGGCTGAAAAAGGTGGGGGCTAGCGTCCTCCGTGTCC
The DNA here is from genome assembly GCF_035594765.1 of Anolis carolinensis. Classification (NCBI taxonomy): domain Eukaryota; kingdom Metazoa; phylum Chordata; class Lepidosauria; order Squamata; family Anolidae; genus Anolis; species Anolis carolinensis. The sequence goes on along the minus strand of NC_085842.1, from coordinate 251,843,461 downwards.
ACATGGAGGATCTCTATAAAAATCCCCTCCCCAACTGAGCCAAGCCATTCTGGGTTGGGATACCGAGGAGAGAGGGTGTTTCGCGCGCGCTGGGAAGCTGCTTGCTTGCTTGGGGGAGAGAGGGCTAAGTGACTGGGGCTAGAGTGTTTCTGTTGTTGCTGGTTCGATAATGTGTTTTTTGGGGGGGAAATTGGCTGGGGGCTTGGGGCAGAGTCCTTGCTGTGGCTGGCTTTAGGAAACTTTTTTTTTCCAAAGGACGTCTGCGTCCCTGCTAGTGCTGAGCTTGGGGTGCTTTCCATCTACTCCTGAGGGAGACCTTTTGCCTTTCTGTTTTCTTTTTTGGAATTTAGCAATCACCACATCAGCCCTTCTTTGCAATCCTGAAAGGGGGGGGACTTGAAAATAATAGTTTCCAAAGGACGTCTGCGTTCCTACAAGTGCATTGCTTCCCTCCCGCTCCGTTTGTAATCCCAAGCCCGTGGGCTGAGTGTTATTGCAGCAATCACAAAGACACACATTGTTTTCAAACCTAAAGGGTACATTGGAAGAAATAGTTTCCAAAGGACATGGGGCACCCGCCAAGGCATTGCTTCCCTCACGCTCCATTTCTATTCCCAAGCCTTGGGCTGAGTTTTATTTCTGCAATCACAAAGTCAGACATTGATTTGATTCAATAGAGGGTCCACAGCAATTTATAGTTTCCAAAGGACGTTGCCAATCCTGTCAAGGCATTGCTTGGCGTGTGCTGCATTTCTAATCCAAAGTCTACACAAGTAGAAGAGGGACTTTTACAGGGATAAGAACCCAATTGAACAGGAAATAAGACTTTCAAACCAGGAACAGGTTTCTTAAAATATTGAAAAATAGTGTATTATAAAAAGTTATGAAAATTCGCCAAAAATCATAGGAGACAGGAAACATTCTGCAATTTGTTGAGCAAAGAGTGTGGAATGTGTTCTCCCACTGTACCAAATTTGATGAGAATAGCTCAAGAAATGAGGGCGGGAGACCCCCAGAAAAGTCCCCCCCGGTTTCCTTTTTTTGGCGATTGCGCATGCGTGACCGCCATTTTAGAAACATTTTAGAAACATTATGAATTTTCGGAAATATCCGAAAATTTTGGGTGAAAAACTAAGAAATAATTTCTATATCGAAGAGCCGGCACCCCCTACTTTAGAAACGAGAATTGAAACATTTTTTCCATCTATCGGACAAGCCTATTATATATCTATGGAAGGTCCAGATTGGGAGAAAAAACTCTTCTCTGTTAGGGGCCAGTGTGAATGTTGCAATTAATCACCTTGATTAGTATTGAAAAGCCTTACAGCTTCAAGGCCTAGCTGCTTCCTGCCTGGGGGATCAAATATGGAACCTGACATAGACCATCTGATTAGCCAAACGCTAATCAGATGGTCAATGATATGTGCAGTGTGCATAGGAATTTGTTCAGTTTTTAAAAAACTATAGTCTGGCCCTCCAACGGGCTGAGGGACAGTGAACTGGCCCCAGGTTTTAAAAGTTTGAGGACCCCTGGTCTAGATCAAGGGAAATAATGGTGTCCCTCTATTCTGCTTTGGTCAGACCTTACCTGGAATACTGAGTCCAATTCTGGGCACCACAATTTAAGAGAGATATTGACAAGCTGGAAGGCATCTAGAGGAGGGCAACTAAATTGATCAAAGGTCAATTAGAAGTGGCTTCAAGAGCTGCGTCTGTTTGGCCTGCAGAAGAGAAGGTTGAGAGAACACATAATAGCCAAATATAAATATGTGAAAGGATGTCATAAAGAAGAGGAAGCAGGTTTCTTTTCAGCTGCCCTGGAGACTAGGACTCGGAACAATGGGTTCAAATTACAAAAAAAGGCGATCTCACCTAAACATTAGGAAGAACTTCCTGACAGTAAGAACTGTTTAACGTGAAACTCTCTGCCTCAGAGTACGATGAAAGCCCCTTCCCTTGGAGGCTTTTAAACAGAGGCTGGATGGCTATCTGTCAGAAGTGATGACCACCTAGCAGCTCCTGAACTAAGCTCCTGAAAGGAGAGCAGCTCACACCAGATGACTCAAGACCCAGAGTCCAAAATGCCACCCAGGGAAAAGAAAAAAAAATGTACTCGCTCCAGCAATGAAACAGGGACCCACAAATCATTCAGAGAAACAGATTAGAATTGACTCTTACTTTCCAACCACAGAGATGACAAAATTGTGAGTAACAGATCTCCCAAATAATCTACCAGCCATAACAGATTGCCCGCCCACCCCAATTCTCTGAGTCCAGCCAAGGATATTCTCCAGAGCAGGACTAGGTATCCATTGTGGTCTCTTTCAACTATGATTTGATGATTCATAGTGCTACATTTCTGTAGTATGAAAAGGACCAATGAGAACTGCCATCAATAATGAGTAGAGTTTTTACAAAATTCAATTTTTTGGGATTTGAACTTATTGAATCCCCTACTGGTACATCTAATGGCCATGCTGCCTGGAAGAATTGAGGAAGTATAGTGCAAAAAAATGAAATTATTGGGGCTCTTGCTACTCTATTTATGTGGATATAGCCCCAATAAATCGTAAGAAAGAATTTCTCATTGTTCAAGTGCTGCCTGATGCTGCCTATTGTGCTTCTACTGTGCTGTCTTATGGGTATTATGAAGGATGTGTTTTGTATACCACACACCATTCATATAGATTTTAAAGAAGTAAATAAAAAGGAGACAGAATTCCTCAGCAGTTTGTTATAACTTCATTGAATCCACTGAAATTTTGCTTTGACTTTAATATCAGAGAATCAACTCAAAATAAGGCATACCTGACATCTGCCTTGGACCGCAAGAAGATCCAACTAGTCCATCCTCCAGGAAATAATGCCTGGCTACTCACTGGAGGGAAAGATATTAGAGGCAAAGATGAAGTATTTTGGTCACATCATGAGAAGACAGGAAAGCTTGGAAAAGATCATGATGCTGGGAAAAATGGAAGGAAAAAAGGAAGAGAGGTCAACCAAGGGCGTGATGGGTGGATGGTATCCTTGAAGTGACTGGCCTGACCTTGAAGGAACTAGAGGCAGCGATGGCCGACAGGGAGCTCTGGTGTGGACTGGTCCATGAGGTCATGAACAGTCAGAGACAACTGTGTGAATGAAGAAGAAGAAGACGACATCTGTATTTTAGATCTTCCCCAAGAACTCTTCACCTTTTCTAAGTCTTCATACCTTTCAACTGCCCTATAATCCCTCTCTCCCTGTTTCAGATGTCTTCACATATTTTTTTTCTCATTTATGCTCTCCTCCCATATCCCTGCTTCCTTCTCATTTGTGTGTGTGTACTTCAAAATGCTTGTCAGATATAGAAAGTATTTAGGCCTCTATATCACCACCCATACCATTTACCGGTATATATTTCTCTCTTCTCTCTCCCCCTATATGGCTGAAGAAAACAACAGCTGTGGATAAATTCCAACAGAAAATTTTGGCAAACATTGTAGAAAATGTTCTGATTTAAATCATATCCTGGCAACAGCCTCACTTACTATGTAATCTTGAATAATTCCATGTAAATATAACCATGGAGAGTCAATTCCCTAATGAATAATTGGCAATCCTCCCTCTATGCATATTTTACTGAAACCTCCACTGTTAGTTATGCTTTCCATGGTATTTGTTCCAGTTTTGCTCTGGCAGCATCCAGTTGAGACTGACAGGAGATGCTAATTTTGGGGGTTTCTATTAGATTTTAAGGTACTTTTTAAGGTGTTTGGGAAGGAATATTTATTTCTACTGCAAGTGCTATAACAATAATGCCTCAACGAGACACTTAATAGCCAAGGAGGCAGACAGATAGATAATATATTTAACTCCTTCCAAATTATCTATTGAACCTAAGATATCTTGCAGCCTATCCTACAGATTCTTAAAACCCACTCCTATAAACGTCTGCAGCTGATTAGTATATGAAATTTCCATTTTATAAAGTAGTACTTCTTCACATAGTTAGAAGTCGAACTGCTAACCAGTCTCCAGCATAGAAAAATGCTCTAGGTTACAACTACTGTATCCCTAGGGAGCCCCCAGTGGCGCAGCAGATTAAACCACTAAGCTGCTGAACTTGCTGACCGAAATGTTGGCAGTTTGAATCTGGGGAGCGGAGTGAGCTCCCACTGCAAGCCCCAGCTTCTGCCAACCTAGCAGTTCAAAAACATGCAAATGTGAGTAGATCAATAGGTTCCGCTCTGGCAGGAAGGTAACGGCACTCCTTGCAGTCATGCCGGCCCCATGACCTTGGAGGTGTCTATGGACAACACCGGCTCTTCGGCTTAGAAATGGAGATGAGCACCAACCCCCAGAGTCAGACACGACCAGACTTAACGTCAGGGGAAAACATTTACCTTTACCTATCCCTAGCTGATAAAGCGCCCAGACATGCTGATGAAGATACACCTTGGAAGTAAAAAAGAGAATCTTTGCTCTCAACATTGGTTGTTGTGTGCCTTCAGGTAGTTTTCAACTTATGATGATCCTAAGGTGAATTTGTTTTAAAAAATATATATAAAGCAAAGTGGAATGAGGTTGATTGGTGACCTCTTAAACCCAGATGGGACAACTGAAGATCAGGATATGATAAAAGACAACTGTGGAGAAAGTAACTGGCTGTTCTGGAATGGTTTGAGACAAAGGATTATAGAGTGGAGGAGAAAGGAAAGTCCAGAAACAGATTTTGATCAGATATTAAAATGTAAATTAGGGAAGGAGAAAGGCTTGGTGGATTTCATTTATAAGAAAATAGTTGAAAAATAATATAAATTGAAACAAACACTAGTTGATATATGGAAAGAGGATTTAAACTGCAATGAGTCAGACACTTAACACTGGTTTAATTCAATTTAAAAAAATAAACATATTAGGACCAGAGAAACACAACATATTGACCAAGTGGAACAGAAGCCCGCTTAAATTGGCCCATATAACTAAATCATCATCAGAACTATGTTGGCAAAAATGCAGTGAATTTGGCAAGATGCAAAAAATTATAATAATGAGATGGCAGAACTATTTGGGCATAAATTAGAGCTGAATAAAAGGAATTTTTGTTCAGAAAATTGAGGGCAAGGGCAGCACTAACAAATAGGCAAATATCATAAAACATGATAAAAGCGGCTCAAGCAACTGTAGCTTTGGGCTGGAAAGAGCAGGAAAAATGGGAATTAAAAAAGGTTAGAATATTTGGCAGACTGTATGCTCCAGGATTATATTTTTGAAAGGAGGATGAAATACATAACAGGCTGTTGTAAGAAGAATTGGAACTCAAAATGGGGAACTCTGATAGCTAGAGTAAAAGGAAAAAGAAAATATAAAAAACTAAATCACACAATTACATTGGTAAGGTTAAGTAAATAAGATACATTTTATTGAGCAAAAATGTAAGAGGAATTTCATTATCGAGATTTGTATTACTCTACTTATGTCTACAATTAATAAAATTAAACAAAAAAAGGGTTTTCTTGGCAAGATGTAAATGGAATTTACTTTTGCCTTCCCTTGAGACTGAGGATTCTTCCACGCAGCTGAATAAAATCCCACATTTTCTGCTTTGAACTGGAATATATGGCAGTGTGGACTCAGATAACTCAGTTCAAAGCAGATATTGTGGGATATATGGCTGTATGGAAGGGCCCAAAGAAAGTATAACTTGGCCAAGGTCACCCAGTGAGTTTCCATGGCTAGGCAGGGCTTCAAACCCTACTTTCTAGAATCATAATCCAACATGCAAACCATTCCACCATGCTGGTCCTCAACTAGGCAGCCTCAATACCTGTACAGTAGAGTCTCATTTATCCAACACAGAGCCGGTCCAACAATGAGGCGAATTAAGCGGTCGCTTCGGGCGCTAAACATACAGGGGCGCAGTCGAGACTGCTTTTTCTGTTGATTTGTTGTAAAACATGATGTTTTGGTGCTTAATTTGTAAAATCTTAATGTAATTTGATGTTTAATAGGCTTTTCCTTAATCCCTCCTTATTATCCAACATTTTTGCTTACTCAACGCTTTTATTTTTCAGTGATTGTTTTGGGAGGGGCACCAAAATTCTGTTCGCCTACACTTGAAAAATACCTAGGGCCGGCTCTGACCCAACACTCGCTTATCCAACATTCTGGATTATCCAATGCATTTTTGTAGTCAGTGTTTTCCATACATCGTGATATTTTGGTGCTAATTTGTAAATACAGTAATTACTACATAGCATTACTGCGTATTGAACTACTTTTTCTGTCAAATGCTGTTTTGGTGCTTAATTTGTAAAATCATAACCTAATTTAGTGTTTAATAGCCTTTTCCTTAATCCCTCCTTATTATCCAACATATTCGCTTATCCAACATTCTGCCGGCCCGTTTATGTTGGATAAGTGAGACTCTACTGTATTTCTTATTTTGATTATAATGAGTACTGCTGGATATAGCAGTGCCCAAGGGTAGAAAACCTTGGATGCCTATTTTAAAATATATAGGTAGTAATATTCTTCTATGTGTTAACTAAAATGAAGCCTGCTTGGCATAAATGCTGATGACATAAAAGTTTAGTTGAGCAAGAAGTTGAATCTAACGCTCCTTCCACACAGCTGAATAAAATCCCACATTTCTGCTTTGAATTGAGTGTGGAATCAGAAACCCAGTTCAAAGCAGATATTGTGCGATTTTCTGCCTTGATATTTTGGGTAATATGGCTGTATGGAAGGGCCCCTAAGTCTCTTGGGAATCAGCTGCAAGAAGCTATTAGTTCTCAGTAGACAATGAATTGATAAGTGCATGGCAACTGAGTGATTTCCCAGGAATTTTTGTGTTTGAGTCACAGTAAAGTTAGTTGTGACTCACTAATAAGCAGCAGATAATAAAGTTATTATACAGTGCTAATATGTATGGATGTGGAATGCAAAGGAAGACGGCATGAAATTAGCAGTTATGGCCATTACATGTCTTGAGAAATTTAACCAGGGTGGGATTGTTTTTTAAAATTCAGTGATGTCTAAAATAGCACCATAATCAATTGTACGCTTACCACCTGTGGAAATAGTAAACATGCCTTTCCAAATAGGGTTTTTTTTTCTTATCACCATTATTATGCAAGGTTAAAATACATGTATTTAGTGGAGGGTTTGCAAGATGATTCTTTGCAATAAACCCCAACTAGGAAGCTTATAGGCAACTGCTAGATTTCATCTCAAACCCTGCCAAACCCACAAATTGTATGTGGGTTTCACTTGAAGCCATGAACCAGCTCTGGCTTGCTTGAAATTAGTCTTCATATAACTCAAAACATTGCTAAGACTTTATGTAACCTTTCAACAAACCTATTCTAAGTTTTGCATTTCTTACAAAACATAAAGGCTTACATCCTCTACATGGTTTGGCTTTTGCTGACCACATTTTCTAGTAACACAAATGGGTTGGATGGGTTTTTCAGATTCATTATTTCCCATATTTTGATTTTTTTTAAGGCCATCAAGAGAGAGAGAGACTGTTAAAAGAAAGTGGCTGGAACAGGCAGCACTTCTGAGGGGGTGTCCATTGATTGGGTGAAAATAGTAATATACAAATTAACAAAGTACAACCAGGATTGAATGGAACCCCCAATAATAATGTTGTGGTCCCAAGCATCTGGGATTTGGGGGGAACTAGTGGCAGCCAGCATGGGCTCAGGAGATCTCAGGGGAGAAAACTGGCTTCTGAAAATGTGAAGTTCTGTCCCTTTGATAGGAATAAAGACCATTAGGAGTGCCATAGTGAAAATGGGAAATAGTTGCTTTAGCATGAAGCAATTTGTTTATTTTATTTATTTACTACATTTATACCCCACCCTCTCTCACCCCGAAGGGACTCATGGCGGCTTACAAGTTACATGTACATACAATATATTGCATTATTAGCATAGGACAATATTAGCATTATATATTACTATATTATACCATACCACTATACTGTAATATTATTAGTAATATTACATTTAATATATACATAATATTATATTGTATTATTATTAGAATTATAATGCATTACATAATAATATTATCAATATTATATGTATATACAATATATTATTACCATAGCACAATTTCAACAGGTGTTGCTTTGCTTGTCACACAACAGGCAAAAAGCAATACTTGCTAAATTTCCCTCTTTTACATAGCCATAAAGGAAGAGAATCCCTTGCCTGTTTTTAACTTGGCAAGCCTTATTTTTTTATTTATCATGTCAGAAGCAAACAGAGGGTACACTTATAATGTATTTAAAAACACAAACAACTTTGAAAGACTTGGCATTATACTAAATGTCCTTTGACCAGAAGCTGGCCACTTGGCGTGCCTCAGGTGTTGTGAGAAAGTCCTCCATTGTGCATGTGGCAGGGTTCAAGCTGAATGGAGTAAGTGGTCTGTGGTTTGCTCTTCTCCACACTTGTATGTTACAGACTCCACTTTGTAGCCCTATTTCTAAAGATTGGCTTTGAACTTTGTGGCACCAGAGCAGAGTGTATTCAGCACCTTCCAAGTCGCCCAGTCTTCTGTGTGTCCAGGGGAAAGTCTCTCATCCAGTATCAGCCATGAGTTGAGGTTCTGGGGTTTAGCCTGTCTCTTTTGGACTCTCTGTTGCTGAAGTGTTCCTGCGAATATCTCTGTAGATCTTAGAAAGTATTTCTTGATTTAAGGCATTGGTGTGCTGGCTGATATCCGAACAGAGGATGGGCCAGAGATGTCACTGCCTTGGTCCTTTCATTATTGGCTGCTACTTCCCGATGGATATCAGGTGGTGCAATACCAGCTAACAGTATAATTTCTTCAGTTGTGTGGGGTGTAGACATCCTGTTGATAATGCGGCATGTTTCATTAAGAGCCACATCCACTGTTTTAACATGGTGAGAGGTGTTCTATACTGGGCATGCGTACTCAGCAGCAGAGTAGCAAAGCGCAAGGGCAGATGTCCTCACTGTGTCTGGTTGTGATCCCCAGGTTGTGCCAGTCAGCTTTCATATATTATTTCTAGCACCTACTTCTTGCTTGATAGTCAAGCAGTACCTAATAGCAAGTTCACATAATTACAGATGGACCTCCATACCCACAGATTCTGTGTCTACTGATTCAACCACTCGTGGTTTGTTAATATATATATTTTTAAATACAGAAAGTAAATCTTGATTTTCCCACTCTGTAAAAGGAATGCTATTTTAACTATGCCATTGAGTATAATACAACTTGAGTCTTCATGGATTTTGGTATCCGGGAAGGGGATCCTGAACCAAATGCCAATGGATACCAAGGACCCCCAATACTGCAACTTTTCAATAATCTGAAGAGACAGAAGAACAGATTGCAGCTTTCATACTTTGATGTAGCTGCTTCTCCATATACAAAGTTTGAGAATTTCCATGTAAAATTAAAGAAATGCACCATGCAGCCAAGAAGCCAGAAGAGCAGAAAGACGGATTCATCTCACGGTAAAACTTGAAATTTTTATCAATGATTGCTCAAGTCATTTGCACAGAAAGAAAGAAAACCTTTATGGGCCGCTAGCCAAGTGTGGTTCAGGCATTCCTTTGCCCGTGCAATTTGAAGCTGTCAAAAACTAATTAAATAATTACAGGGTTGTTACTGCAGCTGTGCACATTCTTCATTACCAGAGGCTTGCAGTCTGAGGCGTTCTCCTGCTTAGGGTTTTCAAAATATTGGTAATGGAAGGTGTGCTGTCACTGCATGTTCAGCTGTTGCCAGAGAAAGCAAAAACAGAAAAGGCAACCCTTTTTCCCCCAATCAGCATCTGTCATTCACTAAGGTAGACACCCTTGTGCATAAAATTCCGACTGACACATTAAGATTACAAACAGAAACTATCCAAAGTACAGGAAGTGATGTCATGTGCAAATGGTCACCCAGCTGCCTTTCCTCGGGGCTGTGGAAGTGGGAGAGATGGAAAACAGGGACAGCTCATCTACCAGCCTGAAAAGAACACCGAGAGCTTTTATTCTCCCCCGCTGTCATCCAGCAGCCTTTCCACCAAGCTGAGAAAACTCAAAACATTAAGGATGTATGTCTCCGTTTTCTAATTTCCCTTTTTTCCTTCCAATCCCATCTTCTTTTTGCACCTTATCCTTTTTTTATTGCAAGCCTGAAGGCAAGGATGGTCTTCTCTTTCTTTATTAATCCATAAGCTGCTCTGAGAGGCTCCCCAGCTATAAAGTCAGGCTTCAATGTTATGGTGTAATTAATTAATTATGCAACAATTATAGACTCCCCAAGCAATGTGTAATAAAAATATATATCAAAGACATTATTTCAAAACAGATTTAAAATGGTCTTTAAAACCCAATTAATTTAATTACATAATGACTAGAAAATGGTATCTCAGGAACAAAGACTCCCATGTCAGGAATCCTATATTCTAGTCTTGTCAACTCACTTTTAAGAATAGTTTAGTCTGATAATGCTTATTCTATTATCACATTTTCACTGAGAGCTTTTGAGCAAGGAAGCCACAGTTTTCAACGTATTGTTTCCTTTACTGGTAAAGCAAAGGCTTAACTACACATTCCATGCAATCCATGTTATATTGCTCCATCTGATTCCCAGCCCTTCTTCTTTAATACTAAGCAAGGGAGGGGTAGTTTTCATCAGGAGCAATGTGTGTATGGAAGGAATAACTTCCCTCTTCAGTCACAATCCCTACAAAAACCTCAATCACAACAAAAAAAAATGGGAAGAGGCCAATGGGAGTTTTTATTGGATGCCAAATTGTCACATAGATCACTGCTTTTAAAACTGTGGGTTCTGACTCCAAATGGGGTCCCCTGAGCTCAATGATGGGGTCACAAAAATGGCAACAATAAAAGTTTTCTGAATGCCACCTAGTGGGTGCTTTAGACATTTACATGTTGTGCAGTGTTTACAGTGGACTCTGCAGAAGATGCTTCAGCTATACTTCATAAAAAGGAAAATCAGCCTGTTTAGCAAGCCTTGCAAGTGCTGGTTTGTTATCAGTAAATGTTTGATTTTATCTACTTATATATCCGAGGTCACATAAACATTTCTTGGGCTGAAAAAAGATGTTTATTCTGAATCTTTTTATTATTATTATTATTATTATTATTATTATTATTATTATCATTTATAATACTTTTTCTTTCCACAAAGGAGACTCAAAGCATCTTTAATGCTCTTTAGAATCTCAGAGAAGATATTCTATAAATCACAAAGTAATTACTGTATTTCTTCCATTCTAAGATACACTTTTTCCCTATATAAACATTTCTAAAAATGGGGTACATCTTAGAATTGCAGATGTAATTTCTGTATTTTTGTTGGTGGTGGTACTGAAATTAGGATTATTACAACTGAAGGCATTTTACAATTGAAAAAATATAGTATTTGTATTTACCTATACTTAAACATACACGTACGTCACATTTATTTGATGCTTGGCCAATACTTGTGCAATAACATTTGTGCTGGAAGAATTGTCATGTCTATTACCTACTAAGTCTTTTTCAAGATTTGGGAGATAACATATAAAGATCTGAATATCTGGGAACCAAGAGACCCAGCCGCCCACTTTCTGCTATGTGTGCACATGTGTCTGCTTAGGTCTTGCATGGAGGCATATTTGTTGTTCTACAGCCAGCAAAAGGGCACCTGGAGGCATTACAAAAGCAAGCCTTCTGAGCAGCAGGACCTGCTCTTTGGAATTCTTTTCTCCAAGAGGTTTCAGAGGTAAAAGCAATGTTTATCTGTAAATGTCTCCTGAAAACATATCTGCATTCTCTACCTGGTCAGCATTTCACTACTCTTTTGTCAATGTTTTAAATTTAATGTGAATACAGGTTGAACATCCCTTAGTAGAAATGCTTGGGACTTAAAAGCTTCATATTTTGGATTTTTATTATTATTTTGGAATGTATTTGCACACACATACCTATGCAGTATGTTGGAGAGGGAGCCCAGGTCTGAACACAAATTCATTTATGTTTCATATGCATATTTATACACATATTCTGAAAATAATTTTCAAGAATATTTTTAATCATTTTGTGTATGAAAAAATAGAGTATACTGAAAACTCTCATTAGCTCAACTACCCATGTGCATGACTTTGGATTTTGGAGTATTTTAGATTTTGAATTCTGCATAAAGGATTATTTAGCCTTTGAAAAAAGTGTTTAGACTACTTCTAGACTGTAGTGGGGCACTCGATATCAGAGTAGGACTTTGGAAAAGCAGGGCTCAAACCTTGCTCAACCATGGAAATGTACAATATGATCCTGATTAAATTACATACTCTCTGCCTCAGTGGAAGACAATGACAAAACTTCTTTGAATAAATCCTGATAAGAAAACCCAGTGATGGCCTCAGAAAAAACTGGAATGCACACAACAACAATCATCTCAAAATATAAAACAGCATACAAATATTATAAATAAATAATAATGTGTGGCAGTTATGCTTTTATAGTATGAAACTGTGTGGCCTCATGCAAGCTTAATCGGCCATAAGTCCCACATAGTGTAAGTTGCTCCCAAATTAATGTGTACAGGATTACAGACACATTTGCTGAATTCATGCAAAGTCTTTTTCTGAGCCCTTCTCGGGTATTTTAGTTGTTTCTACCATGGATGATTTCTGACTTTTCTGCTTTGAAAACGAATGTCACATTCGCCAGACCTGACACATTAGTGACAGCCACAGAAATAAGAGAACACATTCAGCCTTGTTCACACAGGCCAAAGCCAAGCAGGTTTCCTGCTTTTTCCACAGCATGAGATCTGCCCAAGGGCGGGAAACTAGCTGTACGCTCTTTTAATTTCTGCCACTAGCTGACAGGAAGCCACACGGGCAAACCCCCTGAGTGCATCTTTTAAATCAACACATCCTGAGCTATTGACGCTGTTGCTCACATTGTGCAGGAAAACTAATATTCAAACCACAAGTTAACTCCAGTCTCTCAAAGTAAGCATTTTACACTGGAATAGCCAACAGGAGGTACAGCATTAGCTGCTGAGGACTAAGTTACACGGCCAATCATTAAGTGGCAATTAGACTTAATAAGACTTTGGGGACAAATTGAATTTTTATAGATTTTCCTTTTCCTTTTTCCTATTAAAATGTCTCAACACAGGTGTAGTACCTTGTTTGGCTAGCACATCAGAAACAGAAACAAAGGAGAAATGGCTGAGGGTAAACATATATTGCAAGAAGGAATTATAAGAACATTTATGATCAAGTTCTCAACAATGCGAATGTATATTTGTGATACGTGTGACGCAGAGCTCAAGACAACCTGAAGTTAGCTTTGGAAGTAGGATTGCTTGGGTGTTTGGCAGGCCCAGAGAGAGCCCACTATCAATTTGAGCTTGAGACACCAGGTCACTCTCCCATTTTTCAGTGAAAGAATCCCTGGCAACATTAGCATAAACAGAACTCCAGCCAGTCGGTCTGTTGCCCGCCACAAGCACCTTTTCCATCAAGAGACAGGATATCATCTAGATGGCCTTATAATGAATTAAAGATCATCTCCCATTACTGAAGTGAGAAATATAGCAATTTATACACTCTTTTTAGCCTTGCCAGCAAATTGGATGATATTTTCATTAAGACCTTTTGAAATCTCACAAAATAATAAACAAGCTTTCAATTTCACAAGACTTTTCATCTCTTCAAGCTGGATAGTAAGTAAGATCATGAGGAGGAAAAAGCTGGTCTAACGTTGAAGTTACCAAGTCCATGTATAACTTTGGGTTAAGTGTCCTCAATTCAACTCTGACTTATGACAACCCTATGAATGAGAAACATCTAAGGCCCCATCTACACTGCCATATAAAGTCTCATTTGTTTTAAGACCAATTTATTTGTGTTTTTGGTCATCCATGGCACCTACAGAACTCTTCTCCAGCACCACATCTCAAATGAGTTGATTTTCATCCTATCACCTTTTGAACGGTTCAGCTTTCACAACTATACTTAGAATAGGGAATATGATGGCATGGACCATCCGAACTGTAATACTCAATTATATATCTTTGCACTTCAGAATCCTGTCTAGCTCCTTCATAGCTGCCCTTCCAAGTCTTAGTTGTTTTCTGATATCTTGATGGCAGTCTTGATTAAGCCAGGATATGAAAATCTTGAGCTATGTCAATATTTTTTATTTTTATTAGTTCATAATTAGTGTCTTAAAATGGCATACAGACAAACATTAAAGATACAGGCCCAAATCAAGTGTGTCATTCCTGGTCCTGGCCCCACATTTGATCAATAATATCCTGTCCTAAATTATTCCAAGTGCTTCTTAAAATGAAAACTCTGACAATACACCCTTGTTGCCATCTTTCTCCCACCCTATTTTTACGGTCTACTGTTGCACTAGAGCCCTGAAACATGTTTTCACCACAAACCACACTCTGTCCAGATAATTCAGTAAGTAAAAGTTTATTCAGAAAATCTATATATATATAAATGTAATGTTCATTTTACTATGGACTAAACAACAAAACCACTGAACCCAATCACACCAAATTTGGCCACAAAAGACATAGTCATCCAAAATATGTCTTTCAAACAAAAAAAAAACCTGGAAAAATAGTCCAAATACAGAAGATGAGGAACAGCCTTTCTCCCCTTAACTGCCAGTCAGAAAGGTATGCCCTGCTGCCTTTAGGCCCCGCCCCCTTAGGCCCCAACCCCTTAGTGTCCTAGCAACTCCCTCAGCCAAAATGGCGCCCAGAGGACAGGCACTTAGGCCTCATCCACACTGCCTATAAAATACAGATTATCCGCTTTGAACTGGATTATATGGCAGTGCAGACTCAAGGCCCTATCACACAGCTATATTACCCAGAATGCCAAGGCAGATAATCCACAGTATCTGCTTTGAACTGGATTATCTGCCTTGGCATTCTGGGTAATATACCTGTGTGGCAGGGCCATGAGTCTACACTGCCAAATAATCCAGTTCAGTGTGGATTTTATACAGCTGTGTAGAAGGGGCCTCATATAATCCACTTCTAAGCAGATAATATAAGATTATAAATATAATATGTAATAATTACTGTGGTATAATAATACAAAACAATATAATCTCTAAAACCAGGACAGTAAATAAAGAGCAACACTCTGAAAGCAGGGAAATTGGGAATTCTAGAAAGGAAACAATCAGGGCCAGCTAACACCTCCCAAAGGATTCCCCCAGGTAGTAAGCAGATGGGCTTTGAAGCTGCAAGGCCATTAAATGCTAATCAAGGTGCCTAATTGCAGCATTCATATCTGCCACACCGATACTATTAATTGCTATTCAAACTGGCCAACCAAGGATTCCTCAAGGTAGAAAGCGGCCAGGCTTGCAAGCAGCAAGGCTATTTGGTGCTATTCAACCTGGCCAACCAAGATTTCCCCTAGGTGAAAAACCCCCAGGCTTTGAAGCCACGAGGCTACTCCGTCCCATTCAACCTGGCCTAGCAAGGATGCCTTATGTAGAAAGCAGCCAGGCTTTTAAGCTGCAAGACTATTCAGTGCAATTCAAGCTGGCCAAACAATGATTCCCCTACAAAGGAAGTAGCTAGGCTTCAAAGCAGCTCTTTGATTGAGGGTACTACTCCAACTACTCCAGAAAACAGCCAGGCTTTGAGGCTGCAAGGCTATCCACTGCTATTCTACCTGGCCAACAAATGATTCCCATAAGCCACAGCAACACGTTGCCGGGCACAGCTAGTAGTATATAAAAATAAGCAAATCTAAAAAGGTGAATCAAAGTTCAAAAAGTTCTTTCCAAGATAGCCAAGAGTCCAAAATCCTTTCAAATACAGTCTCAATAGTCAATCCACAGATATATCTATATACAAGATAGCATGAATCCAAGGCAGGCAACCTATGTCACACATGAACTAGAAACAGGAATAAACTTAGAAACTTGAATACATGAATTCCAGAAACGTAGGACCAAGAACCAAGAGCCGAGAGCTGTTCACCTGAATACAACGTTGCTCTCACAAAGAAATGTACCAGCAGAAACCCACTTAAAAGGCCTCAATCCCTCCCATTACATCATTCCTCACACACCTGCTTTCCCTCTCTTTATCTGTAAGTCTCTGGGAAAAATGAGTCTATCTCTGTTGTGCACTCTGCCTTCAAAATTTCAATCTGGACAAACATTCATCTCCCACATTTCTCAGCCCGCACTTCTGGCAGGTTCTCATGAGAAATTGTATCATTTTCTTCAGTCTCATGGGAACTGCCAGGAGATTCCAAAAGAACTCTCTCCAGGCCACTTGGGACCTCTGAATCTATCTCAGCATCCCCTTCCTCATCTTTTGAGCACTCAAAATCTGACCTGATTCTGCTACAACATCTATTTTATTTATCTACTGGGTTAATTAGTGCAAAAGAAAGGGTGCAGTGATAGCAGTACAGAAATAAGCATTAACTGAATCATAGAGAATTTGCCTATTTTAGGTTTTTAGTGTCTTTGCTTGAAGCCAAATTAAGTAAAAATAATGTGAGGCCATTTTTGTTCCTTTCCTCAAACAGACTGAGAATCAACTCAACACACCTACATGTTTATTTCTTTAAGGTCAAATATTTCTCTCCATTATATCTGTGTAATTTCTTTTAATTACAAGAAATATGAACTGGTGTGAACTTAGCACTTCCGCTCCATAGTGAGTAATCTAGTAGTGTCATAATGTCACCTCTTAATGGTAACTTTGTTTTCCAAGTGGAGCTGCAGTTCAGTTTCTAATTAAATATAATGGTTGATGTTAGTGCAATGGGAGACTAAATGACTCAAATGAAGAGAATTGCATTTACACAAAAAGTACAAATAGATTAGAACAGCTTTTCTCAAACTATTGGATGTGGCAGATTGGCTGGTTTTCCCCTGACGTGTCAGAGACCAGAAATCATATTTGTGACAATAGAACTGTATCTTTGCAGTCCATAAAAGCTATTAAATCCACCAGTGTGTGTTTTGTGGTACCCTGCCAAGTGTCTGATAACCTTTCTTTTTCTACTGATACAAAAGCAAACACAAATTTACTGAGCTTGTGGTGGGCTAGGTTTCCTTTGGTGGGTCTTACACTAAGGCCTCTTCTAGAATGCCATATAATCAACAGTGCACAGCAGATAATCTGTCTTTTATATGGCAGTGTAGATGAGACCTAAGTTACATGCATTCGCTAACTGTAGCACGAGCAGGCCTTTAATTTCCAGGAATTCCATTGAGCAATGGAACACTGTAGACTTTTTCCAAAGAATCATTTTTGTCACAAGTTTATTTTTGGAAATAATGTTTTGAAAAGCACTGAGCAACCATTTGTTTTCCACATGAACCTCATCAGGCAACATCTGTTAAGACAAGCTAGCCAGCAGTAATATATGCTGTAATGCTGCTATTCCCAATCATCGCAATTGAAGAACAGGCTTCTTTGGAGTGTGCAGGTATTGTCTTACTGCATCTGATTTTGACATGTCATCACTTGGTCATGCAAACTCAAAACTATGGTGTCCTCTATAGTACAGTTTTGTTCTTTTTTCTTTTTTAAAGATAATCTTTATTAAATTTTCTACAAGTTAAAAATTCAATAAATACAGAATAAAAAGAAAGAAAAAATGAAAAAAGGAAGGGAATCAAAAAGAAGGGCCAAGAGATGCAATAGGAAAGGGAAGGAGTACAGGAGGAGGGTGGGGTAAATATGCAAGGGTAGTAAAAAAAGGGATAAGGAAAAGGAAAGGGGGGGAGAGAAAAAAGAAAAGAAAGAAAAGAAAAAACACTAAAGAATATATATATATATATATATATATATATATATATATTCTACAGCTTTCCAGTTACTGAGCATTATCTCCCCCCACAATGAATCATGTCATATCATGGTGATCACTCCATAATATGAAGTAATCAACATCAACAGAAAGAAAAAAAGTCTTTAAAAAGTTGAAGTTTGAACTCTAACTCTAACCCTACGTTAGAAACAAGATAGGTTCTGTAGGTTTGTTCTTAAGTTGAATTTTTTATGTATGTTTTAACAGGTACATTTTTTAAGTGTAACACCAACCAAAAATATATATTATTTAGCGTTGGATAGCATAGGGAAGCATTAACACTCCTGCGGTGTTTGTGTTACTATCTCTGTCCCTATTCAGAAGATTCCACCTCACTTTCTGTCCCTGTGAGAATTGGATTCTGAAAGTTTTGGCTTGTTGTGGAAGCAAGGATTGGTGAGAAAGCTTTGGTGGAGACACCTTTTCCACATATGCTCAGTGGTCCTCAACTTGTGGGTCCCCAGATGTTTGGACCTTCACTCCGAGAAATCCTAACAGCTGGTAAACTGGCTGGGATTTCTGAGAGTTGTAGGCCAAAACACCTGGGGACCCACAGGCTGAGAACCATTGTGCTACATGATCAAGATCTTTCTGTCTCTCCTATTTACCCTGAATACAGAGGAATGTTCTTTCCAAGATGTTGCTTGATACGTGTCATGCACCAGGGCAGCGGAGCACCAAGAACCCAACATGGAGGCCAATAAAACTATCTAATATCTTTATTAAGGAAATATATAAGAAGGATAAAAACAAGTAGAGAATATAGTCCAGAAACAGACCTTTCAAAGAAGGCCTAAAATAGTCCAGAAATAGTTTGTCCAATAAATGATATTAGAGTTCAAAGGTAAAATCCAACCGAAACACACACTAATGCCAAGCAATAGTGTGGGGAATAGTCCAAAGTCTTTCAAGGCACAAGGTAAATCCGCAGGGAAGCTGAGAACAAGGCTTGAATCTGGGAAACAAGGTCCGTGGTTCAAAACAAGGCAGGCAGTCCAAAACTTGATTCAAGGAGCATAACCCGTGGCTAAGAATAATGCAAGGCAATACTTGGATACTTGGATAGGCGAGGCAAGGAAACTGGATTGCGTACTTGGCAAAGTCCGCACTAGGCTGGAAACATGGAATTCACTCTCGAAGCTGAGCTGTTGTCTCCGCAAAGAATCAACAGAGTTTGATACTTTTATCTGGGTCTCGTTTCCCGCCAAATGGGCGTCCAGCGTTCTCTTTCCCTAGAGAACAGGGAACGAAAACCCAGCTTGCAGGTGTAAGACTCCCTGGATTTTCCCAGGGGAAACATGGCTAATCAGTCTTGCTTGGCAGCAATTCGGGCACTCCTCCGAATTCTCTCTCTCGCCCCCCTATCCGCCGAGAAAGATTGCTTTCAAGCAAAGGGAGGTGAGCGTTGATCAAGGTCAGTTTTAATTGGTTCTTGGACAAGAACTTCAGGCAGCTGGAAAAACTCTGGCTCTGGCTGTTGATCCGGAGAAAACCCCATGTTTTCATCCTCATCTGTCACAATGACACTAGGCACAGGACTACAAGGCCCATGAGGCATCACAATACGAAACATGTAAAATCAAAAATACCGTGTTTCCTGATTGAAAATTATTGCTGTTACTGATAGATAATTGAAAGCTATCCTGATTAAATTGTTTATTTAGGCTGTAGCCCTGGTTCATATAGACAAAACATGCAGAGTTTTATAAACTTGGTAGTTTACAAACTCCCACAGAAATAACAATATAATTAAAAAGCAGCTAAGAATGGTTTGGAAAGTTAATTGTTGCATTCCATAATATTGTACTGTGGAGTACAATTCTTTCCTTACTGAAAAGCCCACAAACCTATGCACTGGAGTCCTTTCTCACTGCACAATTACAGCACTTTGGTTCTATGTTAATTCAGCTGTGGCACTCCAGTTGTGAAATGCCCTCCTTTGGAGACCAGCCTGATGCCAATATTGGTCTCTTTTAATTATGAGATCAAGACGTGAATTTTTATTAAAATATTTGGATCATAGTTCACTTTTATTCAATACTATAGTTGTAACTCTTTGGGCCTTTTAAAGTTCTTAACTTGCTTGCATTGTTTAGTATGTTTTTATCTTGTTCAAATTATTTTTGGTTGTAATTTGGAATTGTTTAAAATACTCATACTGTTTTATCTGAGATCCCATTATAAAAGGATAAGAGAAAAATTAAATAACTTTGCCTTGGTGCCACTCTGGCTGGATCTACACTGCCCTATATCCCAGGATCTGATCCCAGAATATCTGCTTTGAACTGGAGTATACAAGTCTACACTGTCAGATAAACTGGGATAAATAGATAATCTGGGATCAGATCCTGAGATATAGGGCAATGTAGATCCAGCCTCTGTGAGTCTTGCAAGATCCTAAAGATCTTTGGCAGAAAATTCTAAGTATCCCTCCCTAAATTAAAAACCTTAGGATTCTATAGAAAGGAACCATAGTTGTTAAAACTGGAACTACAGCATTGTACATGTGCAGTGTGAAAGGAGCTTTTATCTGTAAACTTGTTGAGATGACTTCAGTGACTCAGACTTCCAAGAAAAAAAATTGAAGGTTTGATTTGCATGTCCCATTGAAAACACAAGGCCTTAAGCTGGACAAAGTTAACCTTTTTCTCTTGGTCCAATGAAGTTTAGTCATGACCAACTTTAGAAGAATTAGGGACCAAAATGTCAACTACCTGTGGCATGATGTTGTACCTTTGGGAAATTAACTATATCCCACTTTTCTTGCAGAATACACATTCTATTACTTTAAAAAATAACATAATCTGCTACAACAGAACTAATTAACAGTTGACCTATATAAACACTGGATATAATTTACACTTAATTAGTTTACTCACCCCCCAGGTGTATAGTCTTTTATAAAAAACTGAGTCAGGCTGACAGTACTGTATTTTAATGTCTTGTGTTTAGCTTACCATATTTTTGGAGAAATAAGATAGCCTGGCAACTGACAGGGAAAAAAAATCAACCCAGGGCCTGTAAAACTGTCAAGTAAAATAAAACAGCAGTAAACTATTTCATCTAGTTTACACATATGTGCTTAAGACAGATGGGTGGATGGAATTATTACTTAAGGTTTTCCATAACAGCTGTAGCTTCCCATAAATGTGCTGGCTGCTGTAAGAAAAAGAGAGGTACATTTTGAAGGAAGAACACATTTCACAAATTCTGTTAGAAATTATTGCCTTAGAAACTGTTAGGTATCATTACCCTACATTGTATGGCAGGTATCCAGTGCCATTCACTAGTTTAAAGTATATTTTCAAGTCCTGCACAGATATATTTATCTCTGTATAGGACTCAGAAATATACTTTAAAAAAATAATATGTCTTCTTATAAAATGCAGATTTCTAAAACGTATTTCCGCAGATTTTTTTAGAAAAATAACTTGCATTTTCAGTGATATTCAGCCATATTGTAATTGTTGTTATGTGGAGCTTTCAAATTATTTCTGGCTCATGGCAGCCCTCAGGATTTTCTGAGGCTGAGAGACTGCGACTTGGCCAGGTTTCCTAGGTGATTTGGCCAAGGAGGAAACCAAATCCTAAAGCTGTAGTCCAACACTGCAACCACTGCACCCTGTTGTCTCCTATACATGTAAGTATATAGCTGTATAGTTATCCATAATGATAATCCCATCTATCACACAGAAAGAAAATATACAAGGACTAAATTATTTCCCTGTATAAGAGGGCACAATCTGCTATACAACATCAGTTGGCTGTTTACCAGTATAAACGTGCGGAACATGTGTGCTGGATGAAGACTAGCCAATACCATAGCAATCCAGGGGGTTGAAAAAGCTCTGCAGGGTTTTCCTGGTTTTGTGCAGTATTCCTGGATTTCTGCACAATTTTTCTGGTTTTCTATTGGCATTACCCAATAGAAACTTCAGGACATGACTCTATCAGATTTTACATTTGCACAGTATCTTTTGTCTTACTACATTTGGGGGGGGGGGGGGGAGGCAGGGGAGTCAACACATTCATGATGTTGAATTGCTTGTGAAAATCTGAGCCAATCAGCAAGACATCACAGTCCTATTTCAAAAACACACATTCAAACAATGACTCAACTACCATGGAACTTATACTACTCCTACTACTCATAATAATAATAATAATAATTCCCAGAGTGCCAATCACTTGTAATTGTAATTGTGCCAGTCAAGGTGGTCCCAGTGGTGATCGGCACACTGGGTGCAGTGCCTAAAGACTTTAGCCTGCACTTGAAAACAATGGGCACTGACAAAATTACTATCTGTCCACTGCAAAACGCCACCCTACTAGGATCTTATTCGCTGATACATCACATAGTCCTAGACATTGGTGATCCAATACAAAAGCCAGCATAGTGATCTTATTTGCTGTGTACTAATCTTGTAGAGCCCCCAGTGGTGCAGCAGATTAAATCGCTGAGCTGCTGAACTTTCTGACCGAAAGTTCAAATTCTGGGAGCAGGGTCAGCTCCCACTGTTAGCCCCAGCTTCTGTCAACCAAGCAGTTCAAAAACATGCAAATGTGAGTAGATCAATAGGTACCGCTCCAGTGGGAAGTTGACAGCGCTCCATGCAGTCATTCTAGCCACATGACCTTGGAGACTTCTATGGACAACACCAGCTCTTCTTTGGCTTAGAAATGGAGATGAGCGCCAACCTCCAGAGTAGGATACAACTGGACTTAATGTCAGGAGAAACCTTCACCTTTACCTAATCTTGTTGTGTATTAAATAATAATCATTTCATGTGTATGGATGGATATATATATATAGAGAGAGAGTATATGAATGCTAATAGTAACCAATTGGCTTCTTGTTTGACCATTCAATTCCAGTAGACTCTTCTCTACAGTTCCAATTGGCAGGAAGCCTTAGCATTGAACGATTGTGTTGTTAAAGTGCAAAATATGGAACACTGCGCAGACGGTCAGTCAATGCAACTTCAGCAATGTGCAGTCATTGAATTCTTAACAGCAGAAGGTGTCACCCCAAAGGAGATTCATCAGAGAATGCAAGCTGTTTATGGTGATTGTGTTGATGTGAGCACTATGCGTCGTTGGGTAAGTTTAAAAATGTTGAGGTGGGAACATTTGACTTGTGTGACAAAGAGTTGGACGTCTTGTGACAGTAACCACCAAATTTCACAAGCACAAGGTTGACAGATTGATTCAGGACGCTCGTCGTATCACTCAGAAATTTCAAGCATAATCGGCATTTCACAAGAACGTGTGGGTCATATTATTGCTTTGCTTGGCTATTGGAAGATCTGTGCACGATGGGTACTGTGAGACGCTGGTTGCGGAAACAAAGTGTCATCTTCTTCCGTGAGGGCTTCAGAAAACTTGTTCTGGTGATTATGTGGAAAAGTGAATAGTGGTAGTTAAAGAGCACATTCTAAGGATTATTTCTGCGCTTGATTTATTAAAATATTCCCATCCAAACCCAAGTAACGAAGGTGAAAGCATTACTTTTCATTCAACCTTTGTATAAGTTCTCTCATCATTCTACATCCTGGTTCTATTACAATATGAAGAGGTACCAGATTCTGCCATTAGATGGCATTCATGACACATTAGAGGAGTGATTCCCAAACTGGTTCTCCAGGCGTTTTGGAGTTCATCTCCCTGCAGCCTCAGATTATGGAAGCTTAGAGTTCAAAGCACCCAGAAAACCAGAGTTTGGGAATTGCAATGCTCTAGTAATCATACAATTCAGAATGAAGCAACAGAACAACAGAATCAGCTGCCCATTAGTTATATCCCAATTTACAAACAGCAGAAGGGCATACGAAAGCACACTGTGTGGAAGTAACTTCTGCAAAGGAATATGTGTAAATCTCCCATTGGGATTAAATATGTGAAGATATGTTAGAAAGTTGGCCCTCAGTATCTGTGGAAGTTTAGTTCCAGGACCCGCATGGGTAGCAAAATCCATGGAAACTCAAGTCCCATTATATATACACAGGTGTAGGAAAATGGTATCCCTTATATAAAATGGCAAAATCCAGGTTTGGTTTTTGGAATTTTTCCCCATATATTTTCAAGCAATGCATAGTGAATATGTGGATTCAGGAGGCCAATGGTACATATAGATTGATATGTGTACTATACAACTGATGGGAACAGCTTCCGCTGATGTTTATTTACAGTGCTTTAATCACATGAGGAATGAATATATGGTGCTATCCACTTAAATATATATATGGTTTCTAGAAATTTTGTTATGTCTAATATTAAAAATGTCACGTCTCCAGGCAATGTGATTATGAGCCTTAGAAATTTTTCCTAATGCATTCCTTTGAATCTGCTGCCATCTAGTGAGAATTACTAGGTATCTTTTAAACATTATTGTTCTAGGTTGCTGAGTTTTCCGGGCTGTATGGCCATGTTCCAGAAGCATTCTCTCCTGACGTTTCACCCACATCTATGGCAGGCATCCTCAGAGGTATTGGAATCTTGGCAAGTGGGGTTTATATATCTGTGGAATGTCCAGGGTGGGAGAAAGAACTCTTGTCTGCTTGAGTCAAGTGTGAATGTTGCAATTGGCCAGCTTGTTTGGCATTGAATTGCCTTGCAGCTTCAAAGCCTTGCTGCTTCCTGCGTGTGGGAATACTTTGTTGGGAGATGTTGGTGTTGTTCTTTATTTAGCAAGGCTTTGAAGCTGCAAGGCTATTCAATGCCAATCAGAGAGGCCAATTGCAACATTAACATTTGCCTCAAATAGACAAGAGGTCTTTCTTGAAAAATGAGTAGAATATGTTCTTTTCCAATGATAAGTAATATCTATGACATGGTATTCAAACTATATAACATGACTAGCTTTGCCTGGCCATGCGTTGCTGTGGCTTATGGGAATCCTTTGTTGGCCAGGTGGAATAGCAGTGAATATCCTTGCAGTCTCAAAGCCTGGCCGTTTTCTGGAGTAGCTGGAGCTTTTGGTTATATGAACATAGAGGCATGGATGAGGGGTTGTGCTGCCAAGTTTAGTGTTTCTGGGATGTGTAGTTTTGTTGTTTTGTCCTAGGCCGAAATTTCATTACCCTTATATATATATACTAGCTGTGCCCGGCCACGCGTTGCTGTGGCGAAGTATGGTGGTGTGGGAAATAAAGTACAGTAGAGTCTCACTAATCCAAGCCTCGCTTATCCAAGCCTCTGGATAATCCAAGCCATTTTTGTAGTCAATGTTTTCAATATATCGTGATATTTTGGTGCTAAATTCGTAAATACAGTAATTACAACATAACATTACTGCGCATTGAACTACTTTTTCTGTCAAATTTGTTGTATAACATGAAGTTTTGGTGCATAATTTGTAAAATCATAACCTAATTTGATGTTTAATAGGCTTTTCCTTAATCCCTCCTTATTATCCAAGATATTCGCTTATCCAAGCTTCTGCTGGCCCGTTTAGCTTGGATTAGTGAGACTCTACTGTATTGAGGAATTGGTGGTAGTTAAGGTCAAGGGTAAAGGTTTTCCCCAGAGATTAAGTCCAGTCGTGTCTTACTCTGGAGGTTGGTGCTCATCTCCATTTCTAAGCCGAAGAGCCAGCGTTGTCCGTAGACTCCTCCAAGGTCATGTGGGATGACTACATGGAGCGGCGTTACCTTCCCGCCGGAGCAGTACCTATTGATGCACTCACATTTGCATGTTTTTGAACTTCTGGGTTGGCAGAAGCTGGGGCTAACAGTGGGGGCTCTCTCCGCTCCCCCAATTCAAACCAGTGGCCTTTCGGTCCAGAAGTTCAGCAGCTCAGCGCTTTAACACGCTGCGCCATCAGGGGATATTATTTCCTAAAGGTTGTGAATATACAATATTTCTGATTGTTTTTTTTTGTTTGTTGGAGGCAAGTATGAATGCTGCAATTAGGAAAAATGATTAGGATGTAATGGCCTTGCAGCTTTAAAGCCTGGCTGTTTCCTCCCTGAGTGAATTTTTTGTTGGGAGGTGTTAGCTGGCCCTGATTGTTTCCTGTCTGGAATTCCCTTGTTTTCAGAGTGGTGTTGTTTGCGATATTTTATGTGCTTCTACTGTCTGTGGCCCTGAGAAAACAGAGGATTTTCCAGACTTTGATGATGGGAATACTTTGTTGGGAGGTGTTAGCTGGCCCTGATTGTTTCCTGTCTGGAATTCCCTTGTTTTCAGAGTGGTGTTGTTTGCGATATTTTATGTGCTTCTACTGTCTGTGGCCCTGAGAAAACAGAGGATTTTCCAGATTTTGATGATGGGAATACTTTGTTGGGAGGTGTTAGCTGGCCCTGATTGTTTCCTGTCTGGAATTCCCTTGTTTTCAGAGTGGTGTTGTTTGCGATATTTTATGTGCTTCTACTGTCTGTGGCCCTGAGAAAACAGAGGATTTTCCAGACTTTGATGATGGGAATACTTTGTTGGGAGGTGTTAGCTGGCCCTGATTGTTTCCTGTCTGGAATTCCCTTGTTTTCAGAGTGGTGTTGTTTGCGATATTTTATGTGCTTCTACTGTCTGTGGCCCTGAGAAAACAGAGGATTTTCCAGACTTTGATGATGGGAATACTTTGTTGGGAGGTGTTAGCTGGCCCTGATTGTTTCCTGTCTGGAATTCCCTTGTTTTTAGAGTGGTGTTGTTTGCGATATTTTATGTGCTTCTACTGTCTGTGGCCCTGAGAAAACAGGATTTGCCAGACTTTGATGATGGGAATACTTTGTTGGGAGGTGTTAGCTGGCCCCGATTGTTTCCTGTGTGGAATTCCCCTGTTTATTTACTGTCCTGGTTTTAGAGATTATATTGTTCTGCATTATTTTATCCCAGTAATTATTTCATATTAAAGAAGAATCTCACTTATCCAACATTCGCTTATACAATGTTCTGGATTATCCAACGCAGTCTGCCTTTTCATAATCAATGTTTTTGTAGTCAGTGTTTTAAATTCATTGTGATATTTTAGTGGTAAATTTGTAAATACAGTACAGTAGAGTCTCACTTATCCAACATAAACGGGCCGGCAGAACGTTGGATAAGTGAATATGTTGGATAATGAGGAATTAAGAATAACCCTATTAAACATCAAATTAAGTTATGATTTTACAAATTAAGCACCAAAACATCATGTTAGACAACAAATTTGTCAGAAAAAGTAGTTCAGTACACAGTAATGCTATATAGTAATTACTGTATTTATGAATTTAGCACCAAAATATCACGATATATTGAAAGCATTGACTACAAAAATGCGTTGGATAATCCAGAACGTTGGATAAGCGAGGCTTGGATAAGTAAGACTGTAAATACTACATAGCATTACTGCGCATGGAACTACTTTTTCTGTCAAATTTGTTGTATAATATGATGTTTTGGTGCTTAATTTGTATAATGATTACCTAATTTGATGTTTAATTGGCTTTTCCTGAATCCCTTGTTATTATCCAACATATTCACTTATCCTGCCAGCCTGTTTACGTTGGATAAGTGAGACTCTACTGTATATTTCTAATCTTATATTATCTGCTCAGAACTGGATTATCTGAGGCTCCTCCTTCTTCACAGCTGTATAAAATGCACACGGAAGTGGATTATATGGCAGTGTGGAGTCAAGATAATCCAGTGCAAAGCAGATAATATAAGATTATAAATGGGTTATATAGCTGTGTGGAAGGGCCTTGAGTCTACACTGCCATATAATCCAGTGCAATTTAGATAATCTGTGGAAGAAGTCTAAGTGAGGCCTAAATCTGCCTGTTCCCTAACTGAAACCTGGCTGTCCCTTGGTTGCTAGGCAACGAAGTGGGCAGAGATTAGCCCTCTAAACTGGCAGCAATTGGATAAAAACAATTATTGCTCTCCCTCTAATTAGGACTTTATTTTTCTTTTCTTTTTGTTGTATCAACCTTGAGGTGTGGATGATGGGTTGTGTTGTCAAATTTTGAGGTTGGGGGGCCTGTACTTTTGTTGTTTTGTGAATTGCCATGATGCCATCACTCTTTTATATATATAGATAGAAGACCTTAATGAAAGATTTCTGAAACTTTTTGTTTCTACACATTTTCCCCCTAATTTTTCCAGAAAAAAATGCTTTGGAAAAAAGGGAAGAAAACTGTTTTTCCCCAATTCTTCCAATATTTTTCCCAGGCTTTCTCATCTCTTAATACTGTTTTCAAAATACCTTCCTACAAAATAAATGTAGTTGTTAATTTGGTATGTAGTCAGGTTTTCCCCTGGCATTAAGTCTAGTCGTGTCTGGCTCTGGGGGTTGGTGCTCATCTCCATTTCTAAGCCAAGGAGCCAGCATTGTCCATACATACCTCCAAAGTCATGTGGCCGGCATGACTGCATGGAGAGCATTACCTTGTTACCAGAGCGGTACTTATTGATCTACTCACATTTGCATGTTTTTAAACTGCTAGGTTCGCAGAAGCTGGGGCTAAATGTGGGAGCTCGCTCCACTCCCCGGATTCGAACCACTGACATTTCAGTCAGCGAGTTCAGCAGCTCAGCAGTTTAACCCACTGTGTCACTGTCGGCTCCAGTATGTAATCACATATACCAAATTAGAAGATAATACAAAGAAGTGTAAGAGAGAAAAAGAAGATAGGAAGAGAAAGAGAGAAAGAAGAACATTAACTTTTTAACAGTTTTTAAAATGTTTCATATGCATCATTTCCCTATAATCCATGTAAGAACCCAGTAAGTGAAATCAATACGGAAACAACAAAACCTTGCAAAACCAAATAGATTGTATTTTGAGAACTCAAGCTTCTTTATTTCAGAATAGAATCCATAAAGCATCCACACAATCCAAATGAGAAAATATTGCGTAAGGAGTGTGTATATGTCAAAAATTCCAGTTTTTCCACCAAAAAAATAAATGAAAAGACCTTGGAGGAACACAAATAATTAAACAAAATTTAAAAAACCTGTTGCCTGACATTTTTTCTCTTGAGCCTTCATTTTTGAATCCTACTCATGCATGATTTGATAGTAAGGTAAAGGTGATCCCTTGACATTAGGTCTAGTCATGTCCAACTCTGGGGTTGGTGCTCAAGTCCATTTCTAAGCCGAAGAGCCGGCGTTGTCCAGAGACACCTCAAAGATCGTATGACCAGCATGACTGCATGGAGCGCCGTTACCTTCCCACAGAAGCGGTACCTATTGATCTACTCACACTTGCATGTTTTCTAACTGCTAGGTTGGCAGAAGCTGGAGCTAACAACAGGAGTTAACCTCGTCCCATGGATTCGAACAGCCAACCTTCCAGTCAGCAAGTTCTGCAGCTCAGCGGTTTAACCCTCTGTGCCACCATGGCCCCCAACATTTCATGGCTGAAAACTGGGACCTGTATAGCCAAGCAATATCCAAGTGTCATCAAGATAGCAAAAGTTATTAGTGAGAAAGATCAGACAAGCAAGGAAAGAGTGTAGCAGATTGCTTTTGCCTGAGTCTATTGGGAAAGAGGGGTTTTTTCCCATCCTCTCCTCTTCATCAGCTGAGTTAAATGAGTCTAAATTACTCTGACACTCTGAACAGCGACTGAAATAAGGTGAAGACAAAGCAGGAATGCAGGAGATGAAGAGATAAATGGGATATTCGAAAAAGTGTGATGAAAGGATTGGTTGCTGCAGGCAAAGTTACAAACTGTACAATCTCAGCGGCTTAATCCGCTGCGCCACACGGGGGCTCCAATTTGATAGTAAACATACAGAAAAAGTAAATTGGGAAAACACCTAGAGCAATAATGATGCTTTGAATGCAATGTTGGCAATTATATCAAAGGAGACACTGCCACATCCTGGTGATGCAATATGTCTTTTGAATCCATCCACAGTAAGAGGTACAGCCTGGCTCCTATTATAGCTTGTCCCAGCCTGGCCTAGTTCTCACCTGGGTGTGGTGAAGTGTGACCAAGACCTGTACTTTGAACAGATTATTATGTTGTTGCTGCCTTCCTATGTAGACAGGGAAGCTTTAAATTTTTCAAAGAATCAGGAGATCATGAGGCAATTCCATCAGAACAACCAGCTCAACGGGAGATGAATTTCAGAATCTTCCTTGACCAAGGACGTTGTTTGTTTTAGTGTGCCAAAATAGCTTATTTATTGAACACAATCCAAAAATAAATAAATAAAATGGAGGCATTCCTTTGGGAAGGGTGTTGCAATTTTAACTAATCCGCATCCCCATTGTGATAATCAGAGAGTTAGGACACATACTTACAGTAGTGGCAGGGCACCTTTTGAGCTGTGCTTGTTGTTTCACCAAAATGAGGGCCACATAGTCTAAATTTGTATAGCCAGGTTAGGCAGTGTGGTATACTGGTTTTTTAAAAAACTTATTGCACATAAAAGATTTAACAATTATATAGACATATATGAAACATAAGTTCACCATTCTGATGACTATACATTTTTTAATTTATTTCCCCCCCTTTTATTTTGTTTCATCCCTATGCTCCCCTTCTCCAGAGCCATATCTTCTTCTAAAATCCCACTAAAAGTTCACTTAATAATAATAATAAACCTGGGATGGCGACATCAATGATCCAAACCTTTTTCTTTTATAACTGTGATGTCTGGTGTGTTGTGTTCCAGAACTTTGTCAGACTTCCGAATCCAGACTGACAAAGTTCTGGAACACAGCACACCAGACATCACAGTTGTAAAAGAAAAAGGTTTGGATCATTGATGTCGCCATCCCATGTGACAGTCGCATTGACGAAAAACAACAGGAAAAACTCAGCCACTATCAGGACCTCAAGATTGAACTTAAAAGACTCTGGCAGAAACCAGTGCAGGTGGTCCCGGTGGTGATCGGCACATTGGGTGCCGTGCCAAAAGATCTCAGCCGGCATTTGGAAACAATAGACATTGACAAAATCACGATCTGCCAACTGCAAAAGGCCACCCTACTGGGATCTGCACGCATCATCCGAAAATACATCACACAGTCCTAGACACTTGGGAAGTGTTCGACTTGTGATTTTGTGATACGAAATCCAGCATATCTATCTTGTTTGCTGTGTCATACAACGTAGTTGTGTCAATAATAATAATAATACTAATAATAATAACTTTATTTTTATACCCCACCTCCATCTCCCTGAAGGGACTTGGGGCGACTTACATGGGGCCAATCCCAAATAGTTACAAGCAATATCAAAACACAACATTCCCATCTTCTTTTTCCAATACCTTTTCTAAAAATGTTCTCCAGATACTTTCAAAGTCATTTTTCCCCTAGTCCTTTCTTTACTTTTAACTTTGGTGTACAATACTAGTTTGAATGTTGGATTGCCATTGTGGAGACTAGAGTTCGAATCCCGACTCAGCCTTGGAAACCCACTGGGTGATCTTGGGAAAGTCATACTCTCTCAGCCTCAGAGGAAGTCAAAGAAAACTCACCTCTGAACAAATATCTTAATCAGAAACAACAGCCACCATAGTATATACAAATGTCACAATTAATAAAGCCTGTTCTGATGTATTTGATCTGTTTAGACTCATTCTACTGCTGCCTCACATTGTCAAGAAGTGAAAATAACAATACGTTGTGTTCTGAACCACAGAATAGTACTATAATTAATAATTATTATTATAATAATAATGAATAATAATAATAAAACTTTAATTGTATTATGCCCTATCTCCCCAAAGGGACTCAGGGCGGATTCCAACATATAACAACAAACATTCAATGCCTCCATAAAACAAACAAATACTAACATAAAATCCCAGAAAATCCCCACATATGAAAATCACCTAACATTAAATTGAGGGCTAACATCAGTAAATTAAACCTAACATCAATAAATTAAACTATATGCAGTCAGACAAAATTATATAAGGACATAAAATCTGAAAAAAAAAATCCACATTAATTTACAACAGCCAACTAGCATTCATAAAGCGATGTGGGTTGGTTGTGTAGTCAAATGATGGTCATTGGGCTGGTGTGGACTATGAGAACCCAGATACAAAATAGTTCTCAACCAAGGGCCCAGAAGTGATCACTCATTATCTAATCCTCCTCCTCTCCATATGCTAGTGAACAAAGATAGGTCTTCAGTTGTTTTTTGAAGGAGAGGAAGGAGGGGGCCAGCTTTATTTCTTTAGGGAGTTCCAGAGGTGGGGGGCGACCACGGAGAAGGCCCTATCTTTCATTCCCACCAGCCATACTTAAGATGGGGGTGGGACTGAGAGCAGAGCCTCCTCCGCTGACTGCAGTGCCTGGGCTGGTTTGTAAGAAGAGATGTGATTTGTCAAGTAGCCTGGGCGCAAGCCATATAGGGCTTTAAAGGTAATGACCAGTGCTTTGTATTTAGTCCGGAAGCAGACCAGCAGCCAGTGGAGTGGATCTCTCCCTGTATGGAGCTCATGTTAGCAACCTGGCTGCTGAACCAGTTGAAGCTTCTGAACTATCTTCAAAGGTAGCCCCACGTAAAGAGCGTTACAGTAGTCCAAGCAGGATGTGACTAAGGCGTGGACTACCATGGCCAGATCTGACGTCTCAAGGAATGGGTGTAGCTGCTGTACGAGTTTTTAATTAAAATGCCATATTCGTAGCCATTGAGGTTCAGCAACATTGCACCGGTCTCTCTTTTCCAGAAATCCATCTCACAAAACTGAAGGCCATGCCTATAACCTTAAACTCCCTGGAGGAAGAAGAAGACAAAAATAAATGAATAGGAGAGTATTTTATAGACACACACGTTCAGGTGTTCCATCAGGTTGATTTTTAGGGAACCAGTTTAAGTTGTTGTGGCCTGATGATACAGACAAGGTGCTTGAATCTGTCTATCCCACCAAATACAAGCCTGAACCTTGCCCATATTGGCTGATAATGTCTTGCAAAGACAGGGGGAAATGCCTCATATGCCAGAGGAAAGTGGCTGCTGCCTTGAAGAAAACTGAGATATGTTGTGTCTCCATACAACTTATATATGTGTCCGTATCTCTAAATGTCTAAGGCTCATAATCACAAGGGGTTAATTTGCCCTCTGATTTGCTGGAAAAACTGAATTACTATGTTGTAAAATGATGCATACCTTGAAAAAATGTGTCACCAACATGAAATGTTTGGAAAGCTCTGAGCTGCAGTGTTTTCCTTTAGCTGGATGTACAACAATAACATGTTCAGAAACCACTTGGGAACGCCAAAGGGTCCCTGAAGATGCCTGTTTTGTGACACCAACGAAAGGAAAACAGCTGAAAATATTTGGGGTAGCTGTGTTGGCAGTGTAGCAAAATACAACAAAATCCACAAACAACTGCATGTTTTGGGGACCAATGGCAATGCTTAAAATACATGCATGGCACCTAGAAAACAGTAAGCATAGGGCAGGCATGGGCAAATTTGGACGTTCCATGTGTTTTTGTTTTCAACTCCCACAATTCCTAACAGCCTCAGGCCCTTTCCTCCCCCCCCCCCCCCTCAGCCGCTTACATTGAAATTTTATAAACTTGCCCTTTTAATATTCTGTGTCTCTAGTCTTCACAAGGCCAATAAGGAGAGCAGTCTCTGCCTGCATTGAAATCCCTCTGTATTTTTAAAAAAATATTTATCTTTATTTATACCCCACCTTTCACCCCGTGGGGCTTCAAGAGGCTAACATTCCACACAAGGTTAGTTTAAAAGGTGTAATACAAAAGTTAAAAAGCAATTAAATAGTATCAGTGTGGTAAAAACAAAATTAAAATACAGTAGATATACTAAAATGGCTTTTAAAACTCATAGATTTGTACCATGAGAACAGACATCTCAAAATTGAGGTCTGTGATCTTAGACCAGGCATGGGCAAACTTCGGCCCGCCAAGTGTTTTGGACTTCAATTCCCACCATTCCTAACAGCCTACTGGGAGGTGTAGGAGCTGAAGTCCAAAACACCTGGCGGGCCGAAGTTTGCCCATGCCTGGTCTAGACTCATCACTGTCATTTTCCTGCACAAGAAATCATCACCGTTTTTCTTCTTTTTGCATCTTTGCTTGGTGAAGAAGCCAGTGATGTTTTGAAAGCTTGCATAATGTTTTTTATACTTTGGAGTTTGCCCCCACAAAATTATCATTGCTCATGGGAGCTGGAAAACTGGTACACACTACAAAAAGATACATATATATTCTCTGGCACCCAAAAGGGTGGTTTGTGTAACTTGTATTTGCAAGCATTCCACACCTCTTTTCAAGGATAACTTCTTGTTTTATTTATTTACTAGCTGTGCCCGGCCACGCGTTGCTGTGGCTTAGTCTGGTGGTGTTGGTCAGTCTACATTAGGTTGTATTTATGCTGTGACCTCCACCTTCTTTATACTCACATTAGTAGTAGTATTTGAAGTCTGTTACCTTCTTCAATTTTTGTGTTGATTGATAATTGGTTGAGATCCCTGTTGTCTTTGGTTTGTTGTTAGTTGTAATGTCTGATTCTGCTGAGTGCGGTTTATATTTTTATTGTGGTACAATAGTCCTTTTTTTGTTTTGCCTGTGTAGGTGTTTATTATTATTGTTGTTGTTGTGGTCATGAAGGTTGAATAAGTTAGATGCTACTGTATTGTTTTTTGGAGGCCCAGTGTAGCATTGACTGGCCTCTCAGCCTCAGTGCCTGGCTGTTTCTTGCCTGTGATGGTGTTGATTCTTATTGTTGTTGTTGTTGTCATTGTTATTATTGTAATTGTTTTTTTGGAGGCCAAGTGTGAATGTAGTGATTGGGGAGGTGGATGAGTTGTGTTGTCAAATTTTGTATTTGTTATAGTCACAATGCGTTGTTGTGAGTTTTGTGGGTCCGGATTGTGGTTTTGTGGTGTAGTTGTGTTGTTACAACCGGGAGAAAAGGCTTTTGTGTTGTGTTGTCAAGTTTTGTATTTCTGGGGCGTTTAGTTGTGTGCCAAGTTTTGTATTTCTGGGGCGTTTAGTTGTGTTGTTATAGTCACGATGCACTGTTGTGAGTTTTGTGGGTCCGGATTGTGGTTTTGTGGTGTGGTTGTGTTGTTACAATCGGGAGGGAATGCTTTTATGTTGTGTTGCCAAGTTTCATATTTCTGGGGCATTTAGTTGTGTTGCTATAGTCATGATGCGTTGTTGTGAGTTTTGTGGGTCCGGATTGTGGTTTTGTGTTGTGGTTGTGTTGTTACAACTGGGAGGCAAGGGTTTTGCATTGTTTTGCCAAGTTTTGTGTTTCTGGGGCGTTTAGTTGTGTTGTTATAGTCATGATGCGTTGTTGTGAGTTTTGTGGGTCCGGATTGTGGTTTTGTGTTGTGGTTGTGTTCTTACAACTGGGAGGCAAGGCTTTTGTGTTGTGTTGCCAAATTTTGTATTTCTGGGGCGTTTAGTTGTGTTATAGTCACTATGCGTTGTTGTGAGTTTTGTGGGTCCTGATTGTGGTTTTGTGGTGTAGTTGTGTTGTTACAACCGGGAGAAAAGGCTTTTGTGTTGTGTTGTCAAGTTTTGTATTTCTGGGGTGTTTAGTTGTGTGCCAAGTTTCGTATTTCTGGGGTGTTTAGTTGTGTTGTTATAGTCACGATGCATTGTTGTGAGTTTTATGGGTCCGGATTGTGGTTTTGTGGTGTGGTTGTGTTGTTACAACCTGGAGGGAAGGCTTTTGCATTGTGTTGCCAAGTTTCGTATTTCTGGGGTGTTTAGTTGTGTTGTTATCGCATGATGCGTTGTTGTGAGTTTTGTGGGTCCTGTGTGGTTTTGTGGTGTGGTTGTGTTGTTACAACTGGGAGGCAAGGCTTTTGCATTGTGTTGCCAAGTTTTGTATTTCTGGGGCGTTTAGTTGTGTTGTTATCGCATGATGCGTTGTTGTGAGTTTTGTGGGTCCGGATTGTGGTTTTGTGGTGTGGTTGCGTTGTTGTAACCTGGAGGCAAGCCTTTTGCATTGTGTTGCCAAATTTCGTATTTCTGGGATGTTTAGTTTTGTTGTTATAGTCACTGCGCAAACAACTTTATCATTTTATATATATAGATTTACAACATTTCTACCCCGCCTTTCTCACCCGAGAGGACTCAAGGCGATTTACAGAGATTGGCAAAATTCAATGCCCAGAACAAAATTCAATAAAATCAAGCAACACATTTAAATCAATTAACAATACTTAATTTTAAAAAAAACATTATACAAAACTTAGAAACATATAAATACTTAAATCCATTCGTCCGGAAGCCTCCTACGTAAACCTTAGTTCAGACCATGTCGGATCATAGTGCTCTAGTTTTCTTCACTGATGCTGAAGGCAAAGGAAATGACTTGCTATTATTGCCTCTAGTGTCATGGCGTCGCCCTTGCTAGAGGCCAGGACGAGAGGAAAAAAATAGCTTTGCCTGTGGTGCCATGGCGCCCCTGGCAAGACGAGAAAGATAACTGGGCATGCGCTCGAGGACTCTTTCGCCTCTGGCGTCATGGCGCCCTCCTGCCCAGATCAGAACCAGGAGAGAAAGAATTGAACATGCGCTCTGGGAGTGTTTTGCCTCTAGTGTCATGGCGCCCGGTACTCGTGAGGTAAGCACCGTGTGCCGGATGGAGCGAAGGCGGCGCGATGAGCGCAGGGCTGTGGAAGAGGCGGGGAAAGGAGGAGCTGGAGAGAGGAAGGAAGGGAGGAAGGAAGGGGAGAAAAGAAAGAAGGGAGCCGACGACAACGACAACGACGCCGCCGCCGAACTCGGAGGGTTTTACGCGACGCTACGGGCGCCTTGGTACCATGGAGCGAGGCCAATAGCGGGCCGGGTGTGTGTGACGGAGACGGCGGAGGAGGCCACGAAAGCGGCGCGAGGCGGAAGGGCGGTTAAATCGGTTACGGAGTGAGTTCTGGCTCTCCCGTCGTCTCTTCTTTCTCATTGGCTGTCGACTCCCCCCCCCCCCCCTGCCCCCCGCCCCCGTTATGTGTCCTCCAGAGAAGGGGAGAGTTCTCCCCGTGGTCGGGCTTGGGGAAAGGAAGGGGGGGGTTACGGAGGCGTCGAAGGATAAAGGAGGACGGCTTCTCGCTTCGGGCCTCAGGGGGAGCCGCCTCCATTGTGCACAGGAAGAAGGGGAGGCCCACACCCCACCACCACCGCACACATTACAACAACAACACTCACCACCACAGCAACACACACCCTATAAACACATTAACACAACAACAGTACATCACCACAACACATCAACATCCCCCACAACAACAACACACCATCACCACAACACATACAACAATATACACTGCCGACGCCACCACAACAACACTCACCACAACACTCACCACCACCACAACAACATACTGCATCAGCACCTATCACCACAATAACAACACACAAGAACAACACTCACCACCACTACACACACCACCACAACAATACACACATGCCTACTACCACCACAACAACAACACACACCTCCCATCAACACAACACCACACACCACCACAACAACAATACACACAGGGATGGTTGGGCAGACCTCAGACAACCTCCTCATCTTACCCTTTACACGGGTTGGGTATCCCTTATCTGAAATGCTTGGGGTAAGGAGCATTTGGGATTTTCACGCATTTTGGAAGATTGGAATATTTGTATATGCATAATGAGATCTCTTGGAGATGGGATCCAAGTGTGGATACAACATTAATTTTATGTGTTGTATAGTCTTAAACACATAGCCTGAAGGTCATTTCGTACATTAAAAAAAACAACTTTGTGCCTGAAGCAAAGTTAGTGTACTTTGACCCTCAGGAAAGCAAAGGCATAGCTATATCAGCCTGGGAGAACCTTGTTTTTTGGAGTATTTCAGATATGTGAGGTCTTTGAGACACAGCCCCCATATGCAGGGACCCCTTAATGACATTCAAAGCTAGTTTCAAATGATGGCGGCCAGACAGCAAACTCTCACAAAAGTGTGTGGAAGAAAGACTTTAATGTGCATTTGTGGTTCTCAAACTAGTTCCAAGATTTCCTGTGTAATTATCTGCACTTTGAAACCACTTTCTTCAATAGCAGTTTGAAACTGCATGATGAAACTGAATGAAATGGTCAGTGTAGATGGGGCCTCAGTCACCCATGTGGACAATGGGAATTCCAGATAAAGGATGCTCAACTTACCATTATTATTGGTCTTATTGTCATGTATTTATTGAGTGCCAGCAATGTACATGGTGCTGTACAAAACAACCAAATACAGAAAGGCCTGCAGAGGCATTGTTGTGTGCCTTCAAGTCATTTCTGCCTTATGGTGACCCTGTCCCAGGGTTTTCTTGGCAAGATTGGTTGCCCTTGCCATTTTTTGAGGCTGAGAGAGTATGATTTTCCCAAGGCCACCCAGTGGATTTCTATGGCTCGGTGGAGAGTTGAACTCTGGGCAGAATTGTATTACAACACTCAAACCACTGCCCTTCGTTGGTGTGTTTAATAATAATAGAAATAATAAAATATTAAATCAGTACAGTTGTATAGCAAATTATCCATGTGAAATGCAAGAAAGACTATGATGTAATATAAAGTAAACTAATCAATACAAATCAAAATACACAAGTTCAAATGTGACACCAGATTGGGTTTTTTTCAGTGTTTTCCCATCTTTTCTCTCTCTTTCTAATGAGGAGCTCCATATCTGTGTGAAGAGCTACATGTACTAAAAAAATCTCAAGTTCTGTTATTTCCAACTGCAATAGACACAATGAAACAGGACATATAAAACGGTTTATTTGCCCACTGGTGCTGAGAGCTGGATTTAGGATTTATCTTGTTTCTACCTGGTATTAATGTTCATGTATGAGACAAATTCAGTTGAATTTGTGTTCTTAAGGCTATATTTATATACTTCGTGGAACATGTGTTACTGATGATGTCCCTTGAACCAGTGTTACTCAGAATGATGGCCCAGAAAAATTGTGCTGATCCCTGAGGCATTGATTGCCAGTCCCTGGTGAGTTTCCTGGGAAGAATGTATCTAATCACCACAAAAACGATACCAGTCCTTGGCACATTGGGGTGGAATGAGGTGGGGCGAATTTCCAAAATCCCGCATCTGATAGTCTGAGAAGCATTTTACTGACCAATTGACTTATAAATAGGTTTTGTGGATTCAGTTTCACGGAAAACCTTTAAGCGACATATGCTGTGTTTAACGCGCAAGTCCCACAAGCTATAAACTGTCCTTTGTGAATTTCTTTTCCCCTTACTGAATTCAGGATGAGGGTGAGACAGGAATATAGTTATCTATATGGATTTGAGGCAGCAGAAGCACTTCATATTTTCCCATCGTATTAGAATTCACAACAGACAAGGTTACTTTTATTTACCAAAATATTGTAAATGTCTGTGTATGTCCTCATGTGACTTCATTGTAAATGGTCATCTTTGTGGGATATCTGTTAACATGATGGAGCAAAGAATACAGAAGTAAAGCAGAGCAGCACCCTATGGGAATAGCTCATATTATTAACTACCTTTATTTGAAAGCAACGATGAAAGCAGAATTTTTTCATTAATCTGCCATTACTAAATAACCAGTTATTCTGAGATACATTTTTGGCTTGGCACTTTACTAGACCCCTGTGGATCATAATTTTGCCATATGATGTAAAGGTATTCTAGAATTCCCCTTGTATCTGTGAGGAATATATTCCAAGAAACACACGTTGGTAACTGGAACCATGTGGAATATTCGTTGGCACTGGGTAAGTGAAACCATGGATATTAAGTCCATGGTTTCACTTAGGAGCTCATACTGTAATTTGTTATAACTAAAAAACTATAAACCAGCACAATGATATGTATGTTTATCTGTTGCACGGGGCTTTATGGCCTTGTACATTTTCAGGATGACGGCCTTTGGCTTTCTTTTCATAACTTGCAAGAAGAAAGAATGTGGACATAAGTACAGTAGAGTCTCACTAATCCAAGCTAAACGGGCCGGCAGAAGCTTGGATAAGCAAATATCTTGGATAATAAGTAGGGATTAAGGAAAAGCCTATTAAACATCAAATTAGGTTATTATTTTACAAATTAAGCACCAAAACATCATGTTATACAACAAATTTGACAGAAAAAGTAGTTCAATATGCAGTAGTGTTATGTTGTAATTACTGTATTTACGAATTTAGCACCAAAATACCACGATATATTGAAAACATTGACTACAAAAATGGCTTGGATAATCCAGAAGCTTGGATAAGTGAGACTCTACTGTACTAGTAATCAGTGCTCCCTGCTGTGAGTCCCTTCACAGTGGGTTTTACTCTTGTTCCTATTTGACCTTTCCCAAGCTGATGTTTACCAAATGGTTTAGATGTAACTTTTTGTTAGCTGGGACTTATGGGAGATGTTGTCCTGTACTTTGGAAGGACATGTTAGGTTATATCTGTATTTGTAAATATTCACGTGCATATTGTATGTAGAGTGGTTCTTTGTATACTGTTCTTTTAGTCTCTTAAGAGTTGAACAAATGGCCTAGGTTTTAAATAGAAGTCTTTCACAATTGGGTACAGTGGTTGAGTCATGCTTTTGTTTTGTTTGCTTTCATTTCCCCTTCATTCTCTTTCAGTTTGCCACTGAATCCATGCTCTAAAGGTATTGTATAGTAACAGGCTCATTTCTGTAGTCTTGTCAGGTGAAATATCAAATAAATAATCATGTTACTCCGTTTCAGCATAATATCGAAAAGGATTCATGAATGAAGGAATCCAGCAGTATCTTTGAGACTGTTTTTTTTAGCCTAAGCTTTTTTGAATGTCAATCTATTTTTGAAGTGTGCATCTGAAGAAATGGACTGATATCCAGGAAATCTAAATCTAATCTATCTAATCTAAATCTAATTTAAATCTATCTAATCTAATCTAAATCTAATCTAAATCTAATCTAAATCTAAATCCATAATAAAAGCGAAAACCCGTATGTGTGTATGTGGCACGGATGTCTGCTCACACAGACAGCCTCCGGCCTCCACAAACAGGCTATAGTTCCCAGGGTTAAGAATCCAGCAAGTCACCCCTTTGCACTGACATTGCGGTTACAGCGAGCTCCATGAACATGCAGCCCAGCCCCTGCCAATGTCCTTCCCAAACACTACAGCCCACCACCCAAGGAATGCTTTAATTTGGGGACCATTTCATCCTAGATTTTGCTTTTTCTTCCACCACAGGCAGGCATCCCAGGGTTCTCCATTGCTGTGGAATTTGCATGGCCCAACCCACTGCCCTTTCCAATCTCTCTGCATAACAAACAGAGCAGAACTGAGCTGCAACTAAACTTACTGGAGGAGTTTAGGGATTTACTCCACATGGTGAAAGTTGTAGTTCACCTTGCATCAAGTCAGAGCACTGTGACTCCTACTGGAGAATATGGAGGAGTTGTAGTTCACCTACACCCAGAACGTTATGAACCCAAACAATGATGGCTCTCGGCCAAACTTGCCATGCAGACCCGATATGCCCAAATTTGACTACTGGTGGGTTTGGAGGGGAACTGGACTGGAAGTTGAGGAGTAGTAGGCACTGGGATTTATAGTTCACCTGCAGTGAATGAGCATCACACTTGGCACACAGAGCTCCCATAACCAATACAACATATTGGACAAGTTTGGGGAAAAGGGAGTTATAGTTCACCTGCAGCCAGATAAACACTGACCCCCACCGACAATGCACTAGGACCACACATCACACAGAAAAGCCTCATGACCTACTGAACATACTGCAGGTATTTGTGGGAAAAGGGGCCTTGATTTTGGGAGTTGTAGTTCACCTCCATCCAAAGACCACTCAACCCAGCCAATGACGAATCTAGACCAAACTTGGCACACAGACTGAATATTGCCTGCTGTGGATACTGATAGATATTTTGGGGCAATTGCCCCAGGAATCTGGAAGTTGCAGTAGTTCACCCCCATCCAGAGAGTACTGCAGCACACCTGGTACACACGCCCAAAATGGCCAACTTATTAAACTGGCAGGATCTGGGGAGGATTCAGCCACGATTCTGGGAATTGTAGTTCACCCACTCCAAACAGAATACATAATATCAAAAGACAAATAATACCATTCTCAAATGACCCAGGCATTGCCGGGTCCCCAAGCTAATCCCATGATAAATCAGGCACTGGATTTCAGAGATGATGCTGGATCCCTTCATTCCCACCTTTTCTATTTTGTCAGGCTGGATGGTGGGAAATCTTATCCAATCATATAAGTAGTCTTACATTTTAGGGGTTTGAAACTTATGCTACTTCTCTTCCCTAGCAAATAAATATGTCTACTAATACAAGATTTCAGCCTAAAAGACAAGACCTATAATTTTAAATGCAAAGTGTTGCTTCCATGTGAACAACGCCTTTACTCTATTAGTTTTTGGACTTCAGTGTTTTTGTTGGTTGTTGCATGTGTTCTGAATAATTATTAAAATGATAGTTGTGTATATTTACACCCTTCAAAGAAGCTCTTAAGGGTAGTAGTATTCTTTGCAAATTTCTTCCATTCCTATGTCTACTGTATAAACTGCCTTGAATGGTCAGAATATTTGAGACAAACCTTATTCTATCTTGGTGATGTCCTTCTGTCACTAAACCATAACTATGTTAAAATATGCATATTATGCTGTCCAGGAGGAGTAAAGATTTGTTGGTGTTTTGCTAGGTGCCGAGTTAGTACCTTAACTACCTAAGGCATCTCAGTAAACTTTCTTAGCAGCAGTGTAATCCTAAATCATTCATGCTCATACTTAGCACTACCTTCTCCATGGTATTACCTTGATTGTATTTTTAAAACTTCTTTCTTCTCCTGATTTCACAGAGAAAGAGTGAATAGCTAATATGATGGGAGATGCTGCAAAACCATGCTTTACCAGACGTAGTAAAGACCGGGGAGTTTTAAATGAGGAAGAATTCCAGAAGCGTGCTGTACGTCATGATTACCATTTAACTGATGATTATGGAAATGGATACAACAACAAAACAGACATAGGACTTGAGAAGAGAAAGGGTGCCCTGGGTCACTATGGAACAAGTCCCAGAAAAGGCGCACATGGTGCATTGAGTACTCCAATTTCTTCTAAAAATATTGTTTACAATCAAGGGGCAAGGATGACTGATGCCTCAAAAGACCAAATCAAGAAGTGGGTATCTGACAACCATCACACTAATGCAGACAGTTGGAGAGAGTACAAATCTACAGTCCGAATTCCTATGGTTATCAGGCCACGGAAGGAATCTTCTCATGAATGTGAGAGCCTAGGAAGCAGAAATGGAAGACGGCAGCTGCAAAGAGACCCAACAAGTGAAGATGTATCAGATAGGAAAGGAAATCTGGGTAATAGAATTTTAATTCTAACCACTTATCTTTAAACCATTTTCTATCAGATTCAAGAGCATGTATTTTTTATATTATGCATACCCAGGGTAGGAAAAATGGCTTACAATCAATCCCCATTTTTACAGCAACTCCAAGCCTACAGACTCCCATTTTTTAAAAAATGACTGAACCTCTCAGTCCTTGAAAACATTGGCTGCAGCAAATGTGACGTTTAAACTATTCCATTTTGGAACTCATAATTTCCAGAACCTTTAAAACTCAAAGTAGATTTCTGATCTCCAACTGAAAATCAGGAGTTCTGACCAGACACTGCTGTAGAAATTGGCCTCTGTTGCAGTTGCCAAGTCTGCCATTAACCATAATGTTGTTCTCAGGGGTCTTTTAACTTTGGAAGATATTAGCCTGCCAAATTTCACCCAGTTTTCCTGTTTGTTTATAAAACTACATTATTAAAATAAATGAAGAAAGTATAGCTTGTTGATGTCACTTCAGTCTTCCCTCTGGTTTTTAGGTTTTCTGGGAGAAGTGGAATTTTCTTTGCATTAACAATGTGATGTTTGAGGTCACTGCAGAACTAGAAATATGCAGGAGGAAGATGGTAGCACAGCCCCTAGTCATTTCAGTAGAGGGAGTATTTTGTGAATTGCTTTCTAAGTATCATAAATACTTTGAACATCTGTGATTTCATCAGTACATGTAGACATTGCAGTGAGGCAAATTGCAACTATTAATTCCTAGTTGCTATGATCCATCATCTAGTACAGCATTTTGGTGATGACTCTTCATACCAAGCTAGGCCGATCCTCAGAAAACAGACACATAGTCCATCTTGTGAGTCAAAGCCAAAGCCTTGCTATCATGGTAGAACCTGCCAGAGATTACTCTCTGCTAGCCATTAGGAACTCAGGATCATTGTCATACCACAGTGAGTTGGCAGAACAGGATTTTGTGGAGGTATGTCCTAAATCCATTGAGTAAATTGGCATTGGACATGTTTGTAGTTCTCTCTGCAACTACCCTTCTAACCAGCTCAAACATACCCTTGTACTGGGAACACTATGGAGGACAGGCTTCTTTTAAGTAGAAGCTTGATTTCTCAGGTTTCTTTAGCTTGTTTCTATAAGCTAAA
Organism: Anolis carolinensis; assembly: GCF_035594765.1. Classification (NCBI taxonomy): domain Eukaryota; kingdom Metazoa; phylum Chordata; class Lepidosauria; order Squamata; family Anolidae; genus Anolis; species Anolis carolinensis. The sequence goes on along the minus strand of NC_085842.1, from coordinate 251,799,217 downwards.
TTAATGTAATAAGATCTTACTCCATAATACAATTTTCTGTTGGAGAGGTGAAGGTTAAAACTTACAGGCTTAAAGGTAGTAATTTGAATGTATTATAGCTATTTGAATAAGCAGCTATCTTTGTTAAAGATAACAAAATACAGATATTTGGTCAGGGTGTTAAAAGGGGGAAATATGTTTCTGTCATATTAAAACAAAACCCTATGCCTATAAGTGCTTTCATCTCTGTCTTGCTTTTCAATTATCTTAATGTAACTATGTTGTTATCAGTTCCATCCACATTTTTTAAAAGGTTCCAGACAAGTTTAGAAAGATAAAAACTGTCAGACACTACTTAAATTTTGCAGCTCTCTGCACATTTTCTATAGAATGGGTCCTGTAAGTTCAGCTGGGTCCAGTATGAAATCTATGTTTGGGAAGGAACTTTATGACTCCAGAAATTTTATACCACAACTTTAGATTCCTTCATAAATGTCGGCACATAATCACTCAGGTTTCCTGAATTTTGTTTAGTTAAGTTGTGGTAATGCAGTGACCTCATAATAGTTAATTTGTGAATTGTACTCTTTTCTAATATCTGTTAAAAAGAAATGAAGAAGCGTAGGAAACCAAGGAGACCAAGAAGAATGAGAAAAGAAGAGAACGATCAAGATGAAGAAATTGATGGGCCAGTTATAGATGAGTCTGTGCTAACAGCAAAAGAATTACTAGGATTGCAACAGGCTGAAGAGCGACTTAAGCGTGACTACATTTACAGGCTGAGAAAGGTAGTTATTTGTGTAATATTTTTTATTTTTACTTTATGGTTGAATATGTGAATTGAAACTAAAAACACCTGCTAGGAAGGTCTTTATAAGGGAGAAGTGAAACAAAAAATGAAGCATTTGGGATAGTATAACAAAATGTTTTATTATCAGAATGTCATTTTTACATATTTACAAATTGAAGATAGTGTTTCTTGCTATGATCAGCAATAATAGTTTTGGATAGTTATCTGCAAACAGCTGTCTTGTTGCAAGTTGCATAGGTACAACAAAGTAGATGTTCAAAGTTTCAAAGTAAATTGAAGTTTTTAATATAAAGCAGATAGCTAACGAAGAGAAAATTAATGAGCAAATCACTCAACTGAGTATTTTGCTCAGTTAGTTGCAATTATTCTTGTGGTTGTTGGTGTGTGACATACCTGAATACATCCTTTACTACACTATCTCTCATTTTCTTATGTTATCCTTTCCTAATGTGATGCCATTTAAGTATATTTGAGAGTATCAGGTTGAGAAACATTATTCTGTTTGATGACAACAACTAATAGGGCTAAGAGCTGTTGAGTCATGGCTGCTTTATTTGTAGTGGTAGTGTACTAAGCCAGCAACTCAATACACAAGTTAGCTCCTGAACAGCTGTATTGATATAACTGCACTACGCAAAGACCCCTCATAGCTATCTAAAGAATTTTGGCTTGTTGTGAACAAATGTGCTAGTTAGTCATTTGTGTTGCAAATTGGAGCAACTAAAGAAATCAAGTACAGGCATTCCCCAAGTTACAAACATCTGACTTACAAACAACTTATAGTTAAGAATGGTAGTGAGACAACAGGAAATGAGAGAAATCTCCCCCTCAGAAGCGAAATTGTCATGGGGAAAAGGTGTCTCAATGGAAGCTTTATTTTCTATTCTTGTTTCTATAACAAGCCACATTTTTCAAAATCCAATTAATCACAGGGACAGAAAGCAAGGTGAAATCTTCTGAACAGGTACACAGGCAATAAAACAAACTCCACAGGGGTGTTAACCCTTCTCTATGCTACCCAAAGCTTGCTCTCCCTCTCCCTGTACAGGTTGAGTATCCCTTATCCAAAATGCTCTACCAAGTCTAAACACAAAATTCATATATGTTTTATACACACATTTATACTTGAAGATAATTTAATGCAATATTTTTAATAATTTTGTGCATGAAATAAAGTTTGCATACATTGAATCATCAGAAAGCAAAAATGTTGCTGTCTGTGAATAATAATAATTTGTAGTATTTCAAATTTTTGGATAAAGGAAACGCAGCCTGTACATCCTATCAGTGGTTTCTTTGCTGTGGTGTCTAGTCCCAACAGAACTTAGTATCTGGCTTATATTTTCTGTGACAAGGCAGAGAAATAATCTTGGATTAAGCATGATTATTTCTCTTGTTTGTCAGGGGTGGGACAAACCAGAGTGCTGAATCCTCCTGAGTGTGGAAATCATGATAAAGCAGTGCTGTTTGCAGTGCGACTTATCAGCTTTGCTACTCATCAGCAGTAGTCGTTCCCCCCCCTCCAGATCCTGGCTTATTGTACTGTGTGAACACAAACACTGCATGGTTCAGCTTTAGTCAGGCACTGTAACACATGGTCAAATAAAGAATTCTTTCTTTCTTTTTAAGAAAGAGGTATGGATCTGTCAATCCTTTCCGTGCCGGGGGTCACAACGTGTTCAGTCCTCATTAGAATCCCCTCCCCCTTTTGTGAGAGGATGGTCTTTATTTTATTTTTTTAACTTTCAAATTTTTTACGTCTCTAGAGAATTCTGAGTCATGTTTAAATTTATTGTTTTTTCTAACTTGGAATTTTTATTATAATAATGTCATTGTCATTTTATATTTTTGATATTAGTGAAGTAGTTGTGGCATTGAATCATTGCCGCTTGTATGTATGTTAACCGCCCTGAGTCCCTCTGGGGAGAGACGGCAATCTAGAAATAAAGTTTTTTTAATTATTATTATTATTATTATTATTATTATTATTATTATTATTATTATTATTATCCAAGTGTGCAGGAACTTCTTCCCATTTTGGTGTTAGCCATCTTTTACTAGCAAACTAATATCCATGTCACACTTAGATTAATTTTTAATATGTAGGAGTGACATGCAACAAAATATTAATTCACGTTTCTTCTTTGATTTTCTGATTTGCTTTTCAAGGTGATGCTCAGTATTACATGGCTACTTATATCTTCTGAGATGTTTGATCTTCAGTTTTTTTCTGGCAAGAAGAAATTGTCTCATTTTTATGTCTTTTAAAGATAACTTTTGGTAATTCCACAAATTTTAAAGTTTTCTCTGAGTAAACTGACCTCTTTTTCTTGTTTCTAAGTGCCACTATTTTGGCCCCATTCCACCCCAGGTGTCTTCTAAGCAGTTTTGGTAACTAAATTATCTTTAAGGGGGAGACATTTCTATAGGATTGTTTGATCTATCAATTCAAAATGCTTTTAAAATAATTCTAGATAACTTGTTAAGTACATGAATTGTCAGTGAGCCCTGGTGACTTTTGTCAAAAAAATATATTATGAAACAATGGTTTTCATATATTGCCTTCTCTTTAGCGACCACGGAGCTACCCAACAGCCAAATATACCTGCAGATTATGTGATGCTTTGATTGAGTCGGTGGCATTTGCTCATAAGCATATAAAAGAAAAAAGACACAAGAAAAACATAAAGGTGAGTGAATGGCAAGCCCAAACTCAGACTATCACATGCTACAACATAGCAGTTGATCAGCAACAGTTTCCACAGCTGAATTTAAAGGCTCAGCGTTCTCTCCTCCACATTTCTGTGTTCTAGGCCAGGATATTTTGTGCTGCTTCCACTTTTAAGCCTTTAACTGTTACCCAAAAATCTGCTTCCAAAATTGTCAGTCTTGTTACTGAGATTATATATGCTCTATAACACAGATTGGGCAGTAGTCTAGTCTAAGGAGTTAATTAAACACCTATCAACTCAGCAGGTCTCAATTCGCTTCTGACACGATTAAAAAAAAGCTCAGCAGGTTAAATGCCTTTCAGAAAATATAGTACAGCAAAGTACAGCCAGCTTTCATTAGTTATGCTTGAAGGGAGGAGGTGAAAGTTAATGAACAGAAGCATATTGTGGTATGAAAATGGAAAGAGAAAAAACAATAAAAGATAATGGAAGGTCTTGAAGAAAGAAATACATAGATCCAATGAGATTCTACTCGACTTAGGAATAGATAGGAAATTGGTGGTTTCATATCATCTCTAAATGAGGCCTTACCCATTCTTTCATTGTTTTGACCATCTTTGAAGGCCTTCTTCAAGGTTTGGACTACAGATTTGATTATTATAATTTATGCTTGATTTCCTTTCGACCTTGTATTGAATTTTATATTTTCTTCCTGAGGTAAGGAGCTAATAAGTGAATAACTTGCCATATATGTTGGTGTGACAGTATTACTAGCATCAGTAGACATAAATTGTATGTAATTTTACTCTTATTTTCTCTTTTATGGTGTATTCTGTAATTAAATATTGACTGCTATACACAAGTAGTGATACTTTAACTCATATGGCCAGCGTGTGGCTCCACAAGGCCATTTTCCCTCAAGGATTCTATGTTCCCCCAATGCAAATGTTCCTCAAATGACTACCACGGTTCTGAAAGCCTCCTAACAACTTTAGTATGGCAATATTGTGTGTTTGTGTTTTGCCCAGGGAAAGTAACTTCCATTTGATCCCTTCTGGGCTTAAAAGAGATTTGAGGGAAGGAATCAACTAAGTTGTTGCCCATATTTCTTACAACAAAAGTGGGCAACTATCAAAGACTAAGGGGCTACATTAATCCTCCAGGAGACCTTGAATGACTGTGTCCACTGTTCCACCTGCTTCTGCAGCAATAATTTGCCAGCCCTGACTTTGGGCATGCAAGTGGCCTTTTTAAGAGGACAAGGGATTGTCTCCCTCTAAAATGTGGTGGGCAACATTTCTAGCTCCTGAACCTCTGACAGTTGCCCACTTGGTTTAAGCTAGTTAAAGGGTCACACAGTTTACCTTTCACTCTTGTGTAATATGAAGGTTTATAAGGATGTTTTATAATTTTTAAAAATAACATCTTCATTGCGTAGTGTCTCCCCATAAATTAATATTTTCTTGCTATTTACTTCCAAAGGAAAAACAAGAACAACAACTTCTGACAGCACTACCTCCACCAACACTTTTACAAATTGAGGCTATTGGGATTGCCATTGAGAAAGTAGTGCAAGAGTTTGGGTTAAATAATGAAGATTTGGAACAAAGGCTTGGAATTAAAGCTACCATGGAAAATATATTGCATAAGAAATTGCCAGGTAATTATTGTTGAGAGGGCCTTCTATGGAGATTTATTTAAATAGCCTTTAATTGTGTTTCAATTACGTAGTATTTTCACCGTGTTGTCGAAGGCTTTCATGGCCGGAATCACAGGGCTATATGGCCATGCTTCTGAAACATGGCCATACAGCCCGGAAAACACACAACAACCCAGTATTTTCACTGTCTTTCAGTTACAATGTATGATTTTGAAGCAGCAAAGTGGATGAACTGCTAAAGAAGAAGCCAGTGTAACATCTGAAAAATAAGCAGTGTTTGAGGAACACTGAATCACAATCCACTGTTCATGTCCTTCATAGTATTTATGGAATGTAGACTAACCACTAAGGGATCTTGGGAGTAGAACTTACTCCAATTCCTATTGATGGGCAAGACTCTAGTGGTACAGAGAACACGGGATCTCCCCATTTACAATGTAAATTAACGTTGCCCATTTTTCTTTAGAGTGTTCTCTAAGACTATATGGTTCTTCAAGTAGCAGATTTGGTTTCAAAAATTCAGATGTAAATCTCGACATTCAGTTTCCTGCCAGTGTAAGTATGAACTTTTTCTTTAAGAAATATTAAATACAGTGAGTTCTAAATAGAATTTCTCTATCTTTTGATGGTTTATACCAGCTGGAATAGAGCTATAAGAACCACCATTCTTAGGAATGTAGCTTCAGGAAAGTTATTCTTTTCCAAAGGAGCTCCCAGTGGCATAGTGGATTAAAGCTTTGCGACTTGAAGGTTGGGTTGCTGACCTGAAGGCTGCCAGGTTCGAATCCAACCCAGGGAGAGCACGGATGAGCTCCCTCTTTCAGTTCCAGCTCCATGCGGGGACATGAGAGAAGCCTCCCACAATGATGGTAAAAACATCAAAAACATCCAGGTGTCCCCAGATGGCCAATTCTCTCACACCAGAAGCGACTTGCAGTCTCTCAAGTCGCTCCTGACATGAAAAAAATATTTTCCAAAGTTTGAATCAGCAAAGAAGAGTTAATGCACCTTGTACGAAAGTCCTGTTAAGTTATAGCTGGTGTGAACTATCATTTTAATGAAATATATTGTTTTAAAATGGTTAATAAAAGAAAAATATCTTGTTCACAAAAGTGTTTTAAAAATCTTATCTAAAATGTATCTTGTCTACAATGTTAATTAAATGAGATTAATATTCATGCATTGTGATTTTTAAAAAAGAGTGACAACTATGCATAGAATTGCTTTTGGAAAATTTCCTGACCTCTCCCCCAAAACTTTCAGTATACTCAGTATTGCCATTATAGGTAAGTCTGGGGGTGTGTGTGTGAATAAAATATACATTTTTAATTTATTGACCCCAGTGATGATTTCACTATCTTCCTAAATGAGGCCAATTTATTGACAGTAAGAGGAAATCATATCTGCTATACTGCAGCATAGGCCACTCAAAATGACATGAGATGTTTCTGTCCCCAAAAGTATTGATTGGGATTTTTAAAAAAACACAGTAAAAAAGGGGAAAACACTTTGTGTTTTGTTGAACAACAACAACCTGAGTGAAACTGAAGTTTAGGGAAGCTGTTTATAGTTGTCTGCATCTTGGAGAATACCTGCATTATCTGTTAGTTCTATGTGGATTCCATAACAAAACATGAAATAATAAAATGTCTTTTTTACTGCATGAAGTTGAATAGGCAAGTGAAATCTGTGACATTTTATACTTCTGTATAATTTGAAATAAAGTCTGATTTTCTTATCTCAAAATCTAAAATACTCCAAAGCCCACCAGCCACTCACTTTTGTCTTTGAGAAATGAGAGCTGGTTACCTGTAACTTTTTCCTCAAGGATATTTGATGGGGGAAAGAGATTAGAGGAAAGTGGGAAGGACTCCAGTTCTGGCAGCTGCATTCAAACAAGGCCCATAAAAGACAGACATCCCAGACACTTCCCTGGCTGTCTGCCCCCCTCCCCTTTTAGCAAAATAGCCCTCAGCCCTGGGAAGGGAAAGAAAGATCCAAATAGATCTGGCTGCACCACCAACTAGAGTCTTGTATGAGCGAAGCTGCTTGAACCAGATGCCCTTCTTTCCCCAATACTTTTTCCTCCATAAACATTCTGACTGGTGGAGCAAGGGCTTCTTGAAAACTCACCAGGTACTAGATGTGTGCTTAATCCCCTTTGCCCCATCTCTGTTAACTGTATGTAAATCAAATACCGGTATTCCAACCCCCCAAATGTTCAAAACACCTCTAATGCCAAGCCTTTCAGATAGGTGAGACTCATTCTATACTTAATTCATTAAGTTTTAAAATACTATAGCATTTGTTCTGCTGTCTTTCATAGATGTCCCAGCCAGACGTTCTCTTACTTGTACAAGAGAGCCTGAAGAATAGTGGTAAGACATATTTATTCTTGTCACTCACACAAAAATGGAACAATGCAAAAAAAAAAGTGTGGGTGGTAATGGGCCAGAAGGAATGTGTTGTCTTCTGAATATAGGTAAATATATTGTAATAAAATAGGCTAATCTGAATAATGGAAATACATAACTTGGATCCAATGATGGTTACCTTCTTATTTGAAAGGAGCAGGAGAATACCTTTTTACCAGATCATCTCTTCTGCTGTAGCACAAGCTCATACACTGTTCTAGAAGATTTCTCTACTCTCAAAAGCAAATTTTCAGGAGCACAGAAAGTTTCAGGGATAGAGGAAAGTTGGTACAAAAATTCCTCTCCTGCATTTTATGGGGGAGGGAAGAGATCCATAGAATTCTAGAGTTGGAAGAGACCATAAGGGCTATGTAGTCCAACCCCCTGCCATGCAGGAACACACAATCAAAGCACTCCTAAAAGATGGCCATCCAGCCTCAGCTTAAAAACCACTCTCAGAGCCCAGCATATTTCATTGCCAAATAGCTGTTACCATCTTTTTAATGTTTAAGTGGAATTTCCTCTCCTGCAGTTTGAATCTATTGCTCCATGTCCTGGTCTCGAGAGCAACAGCAAACAAGCTTATCCCCTCCTCAGTGTGAAATCCTTTCAAATACAGTATTGAAGCATGGCTACCAGGTCGGCTATCAGATCTCCTCTCAGCCTTCTTTTCTCCAAGCTAAACATACCGAGCTCTCTAAGGCAGGGGTCCCCAAACTGAGGCCTATGGCCTGGATGCAGCCCTCCAAGGTCATTTACTTGGCCCCTGTCCTAAACTTTAGACTTGGGGTTGACCTAAGTCTGAAATGACAGTCTGAGGGACTGTGAACCAGCCCTCCGCTTAAAATGTTTGAGGACCCCTGCTCTAAGGTGTTCCTTGTATGGTTTGCCTTCAAACCTCTCTGAATGTAAGGAAGTATTCGCTTATGTAACCAGCTTGGAGCAAAAATATTTCATGAGAACCAACATATGATAGCATCAAATGACACTTCCATAATTACATAAATATAAATAAATAATAAATACATGAAAAGTACATCCCTGTGTGCCTTTGTTAAAAGCACCATCATCAGAGTGAAAGGTTTTCTTTCAATTTTCTCTGTGTGAGAGATGTTTTGTATGACTTCAGTACCATGATTAATGTGACTTTCTCTTTTCCTCCCTAGAATCTTTTATTGATGTTGATGCAGATTTCCATGCTAGAGTGCCTGTGGTGGTGTGCAAAGAAAAACAAAGGTTTTAGTCAGCAAATTTGTATGTTCTTACAGTGCATAGCCATGTAAATTATACCTGCCCACACTTAGGCTAGCTTCTGAAAAAAAGGATTTAAAGAAAGAAAGTAAAGAATGGTTCTCAGCAATCATCCCGCTTAGTCAATGGCTAATCAAATGCCCCTAGAGAGCCCTCAAACTGGATATGAAGACAATAATATTCATGTTCCTCAGAAACTGTTACACAGCGTTGGAGGGTTAGTGGAATATACCCGGCATGACTAGTGCTAAATTATAGGATTTACCCACCCTTTTTTATTCCCTTCTAAAGCTAACCAAATTAGTTGCCACCCTCAAATCTTGCAGTAGTGAATTCAGTAGTTAAATTTGGCACTATATGAAGACCAGTCCTAAAGATTTTGCCTTTGGATTTCACTGAGATATCTTATGTTCTAGAGCTCTGGAGCAGGGCAGAGTCAGGGAGAGAAACATTTCCACTTTCTTTATCTTACGCATACTTGTTTACACTTTATCAGATCTCGCTCCCATTGCTGACATCCCCCCAAATAAAATTCCCAAATTCATAATATTTCCTTGTAAAGGTAGTTTTTTTCAGTCTAGTGATCATTTTGATTTGGTTTTTCCAGTTTATCTTCAATCCTGTAATATTCCTTTAGTTCTGCATGTGTGCCCTCAAACTGCATATTTACATATGGAGAATTTACTCCACATCTCAGATGTGGTTATTTGGAAGTAAGTTGTTTTCCATTCAGTAGGATTTAAGTTGTTTAAGTATGTTTAAAGTTGCAGTATAGTGTACACTTGATATCTGCTGGATATCAAGGGTACACTACATTTCCAGGATCCCTACAGATAACGAAATCTGTGGGTGTTCAAGTGCTGTTATATATAATGACATAGTAAAATGCTGTCCCTTTTATATTTGATAGCAAAACAAAGCATTGTTTTTTGGATTTTTAAAGTATTTCTAAGCTATGGATGATGAAATCCATGAATATAGAACCTGTGAATATTTTCATCTCATTAACATAAGAATGGGCAACTAGGGTCCCTCAAGCTGTTGCTGGACTACAACTCCCATTAGTCTCATTGGGTGAGGAGTCATGAGGGATGTAGCCTAGCAACATCCAGATAACCACATGCTGTCCAACCTGTGCACTGACAATGGATTTAATCCATTTTATCTAAACCTTGGACTTGGATTTTTGGTTTCCTCTCCTCCTTACTCCTTTCTGGCACTGAAAATTTGCTCCATATAATTTTCAGAGCAGGTTGGGAGAGGGTTTAGCTGACATGGGAAGGAGATTGTCCGCCTCCCATTTGTGCCCACAGATGTAAATTCAAGTAAATTTGCAGTATAACTTGCATCAGATATTAGTATATTAAGACAACATACTTATATGCATTGCCTTATTAGGATTAAATCCCACAGAATTCACTGGAATCTAATTCTCAGTAATGTTAGTAGGTTTCCACAGCAGGAATGATCAGGAATATCTTGGGTTACTTTAGTATTCAGGCAGGAAAGGTATATTCTTTCTGTATATTTATAGCTCTTTCTTAGACTGTATTTACTACATAGCTGCAAGGTGTGTCTTGTATTACTTTAAAAATGACAATTTACCATAGATTTTTTAAGGACTTTGCATAAACTAAACATTTTGATTTACCGCAGTAAAGGAGTTTCAGGACTTCTTTGATTAAAAATAATGTATATCATAATATTATTTATCTGTTAGAGACCTAGTGATAGTAGTGATAGTACTTCATAGTTACTAGCTAGTAATAGTTATGGGATGTTATCAGTGCTGTTCCTTCATAAGTGTATGACTACTGTAAGTTTAACAGAAGCATTCACAATGCATTTAATTTAATCAGTTAATTTCTTAAAGGAATGCCACCCTACTGATGTATTTTACTTTGAAATTCAATGAGGATTTTAATCATAATATGCAATTAAATTGTACATGCAATTTAATCCATATACAAATAATTTTTTATATTGTAATTGTTGTTTTACTACCATATGTGTTGCATTATTAGGATTAAATCCCACATACAAATGTTTGTAAATGGGATTTAAAGTAAAAGTAAATTTTAAAATCAATCAATCAGACTTTATTTATATCCCACCCCATCAACCCATGGGGACTCGGGACAGCTGACAATATGAAATAATATACAAAGCAAATAGACAATAAACATTCAGTCATAAAATAAATCATCATAAAAGTCCATAAAACACATTATACAAATAACAATACACCAATAAAACGGGGTTAAAAGCCATATGCAAATTTAAAGGCCATATCCAGAATTAAAAGCCATATCCAGTAAAGCAGTACTTATTTAGTAAGCCAGATCTTCAGATATTCAGCTCTTCATATGCCTGCGAGCATAGGTAAGTTTTCAATAGTTTTCTGAAGGAGGACACCATAGGGCTGTTCAAATTTATTTTGGGAGAGAGTTCCAGAGTGACCACTGAGAAGAGAGGTGGTTCATATGAAGAGAAGTGGTTTGTCAGGTAGTTTGGACCCAAACTGGGGCTGTAAAGGTAACGACCAGGACTTTAAATTTCACCCAGTAGCAAGCTGGAAGCCGGGGAGCTGCCGTAACATGGGAATTGTTCTCTCCCTGTACAGAGCTCCAATTAATAACCTGACTGCTGACCTCCAGCTGAAGCCTCCAAGCACTAATGTAAATTAGTTTGTATATGGTAGTAAAACAACAATTAACCAGTATGTGGATATGGCTTGCTTATAATACCGGTCTCCTGAATATGCACATTAAGGCATCTTAATCTAACTGTGTTATCCATCTTGAGACAAAAAATGTAATGCAGCAAACAGGGATTCCAGCCTAACAAAAGTCAGAATAGCTATTTCAGATCAGATTTGAAGTTTTTATAATGCATTGAACCAGTCACTCCATTGCTGCTACTGAAAAGAAGAGCTGTACATCTCACCCCCCTGCATCTCTAGATAACATGTAGAGAAAGGACATACAGTTTTGACATGATTATATGAATTGTGCAGCATCGTGCTTATTTCTAGCATATCTTACTTTGGCAAAGAGAAAATGGATATACAGAATTAGCATTTTTTCTAGCACTAACCACTCATTTCCATTATGTAATTTTCAACACTTTTGGATTTTTTGGGGTGAATTTTAATTTCTGTTTTTATCTTTTTAGTGGCCTTGTTTGCTTGGTAAGCGCCGGGAATGAAAACGCTTTTCTCACGACAAATCATTTGGCTACACTAGGGAAACTGGAACCTCATCTTGTGTCACTAGTTATTGCCTTTAGATACTGGGCCAAGGTAAGTCTGATTTTAATTGCAAAGAATTATACATATTTGTACGTATAAGTGAATACTGCACCAAGACTATAATAGATTCATCTCCTCCCTGCCCTGGCTGCTGCCTCAGATTTAATACCTGTGTTGCCCACCCCTTAGCTGATGGGCTTCTAGCATCTCTCTGCAGCAAGTTGATTGATGGACTGTATAGCTACCAGTCAGCTGTTGTTCTGTTGTTGGTAGTTGATGATATTTTGTTCATCCAGGTACTTGGTTCCAAATATCCTTCAAAGAGTGAACAATATATTTAATATATTGGGTTACATTTAAAATATTGAAATCAATCAGATTTAAACACTTTGACTGGATTGTAGTCTTTGGTCAGGTTGTAATGATTTTTTTCCTCTGCTATTTCAAATTCCCATGATCTTTTCTAAAGGACATTAGATGACATTACTTTTTATCAGATCTAGAAATAACACCTTACCATACACCTCACCTGCCATAAATGAATCATCCCTTTTGTCTTTCCCTGATGTTCAGTATAACAAATTTGTCCTATTTTGATTTGATGTTTTAGTTTACAACTTCTGTTTTGTCACCAATCTTATTAAACTCTACATTTTATCACTGAGGTTTCAATATTCAGGTCCATTGATGTGGCAGTGTAGAATCTTATTGTTGTTCATCTATAGTGCTTTTAAATTATCTTCTCTGTTGAGTTTCTATTCAGTTTCTACTCTATAATAGTCTGTCTAAAATAGTTGAAAAGGAATAATTCAATGCATGCTTTCTTCTTTCTTTCTTTCTTTCTTTCTTTCTATTTGTAGTTATGTTGTGCAGATCGTCCTGAAGAAGGAGGCTTACCACCTTATGTGTTTGCGCTAATGGTTATTTTCTTTCTGCAACAGAGGAAAGAGCCTTTTCTGCCTGTTTATTTAGGATCATGGGTATGTGACTATATTGCATATAACCTTTTTAAATTATTTAAAAGATATTTTGAATGCTTTTTTGCACCCTTAGGTACATTCAGGGTAGGATATTTTCTGAGGGAAAGATGAAAACAGTCCATCTTAACAGGAACAGCATTTAGACATTCCTTCATAATATCTGTCAAGAGTCAGACGCCAATTAGCGAACAAAAATAGAGTTTATTCAGCAACACAAGCAGGTAAAAACAAAGCTAAACAAACTTAGTGCAAACTGCACTTTCTGAGTCCAAGCCCTGCCAGCCGGCTCTGTAGTTTTCAAAGGAACAGTTCCCAAAAGAAAACACCAAATTGGTCAGGAAACAAACAAACAAACTAAGAATGCAGTAGACTGCTTCCACAATGTGGATAAAGCCGAAGGCTCCAAAAGGATGGTGAAAAGACGTCGTCAGGGATTCCAAGGTCAGGTCAGGAGATAACAGCGGTGTCCAAAGAGCAAGCCAGGAGTCAAAAGCCGATAGTAGTCATCAATCACAGGGCGAAGGCAGTAGCAAGGTCAAATTCCGGTCCAAGGTCTGAAGAGGGTGCAGTCATCCAAAACAGGTCCACGATAAGACACAGCGAGAGCCAAGCTAGGTGATAACAGCAGATTCAAATCATAGTCCAAGTCCAGTCTTCATGGAAACACAGAGATCCCAATGGCGCCTCAGCAACACCTTGCCACACGCAAAGTGCAGTGGCCAAACATTCCCATTTTATTCCCCTTCCTCCTGGGTGACCAAACACTCACACCCAAACACCAGGTGTCCCAAATCTACTCAGAGTCTGAGCTCCACACAGCTAGAGCTCGTGGATCTGGAGTACCTAGCAATTCGTCAGAGTCCCAATCATCCTGCCCACACTTAGCCCCATGAACACTTAAAGAACCATCCTCCCTTCTCCAAGCATCCCAATTGGGATCAGCTCCTGCAGAAACCCCAGGTTCAGAAGTATCCATAGGCCCCAAATCCCCAGACATCTCCGGTGCCCATTCAGTGCCCGCTTCCCCAGCCACCACCTGTTCCTCAGCATCCATCTCCCCATCTGAATCTTCCTCAGAAGATCCCCCATATAGCTCTCTAAGTCGCTTCCTGCGCAACTCCTCCAGTGAACCCTCATCACGAGGGTTTTTTCTTCCTCTTCGAATTCCATCCCCATCAACCATAATCCCCGAAGGCGCAGTCACAACAATATCAGAAAGGAGACACAGACCTTAGGTTACAACCTACCACCGCTCTCTTCCCGTGTGTACACTGTTCTAAAATATTGCTTCCTAATGTGCCAATGAATAATTTGGAATGTCATCTAATCCAGCAAAAGATTTTTAGAAGTAGTCATTGCAAACTGTAGCCAGAAACCTATAGGTTCTGCAGGCATAGATACACTATTTTTAGAGGTGTAGGCAGTGACAGCAAGGGAGAAAAACAATTAGAGGCAAATTGTGGCCATGGCCTGATGAGAGAAAAATCTGCTTGGCTTCAAGCTGCAAATTCCTCAGTTCTTCACCTTCCAGAGAGCCCACAGAGCCAAGGTAATGCAGATGGCTTGTCTTTGGCGATTGTCTATTCCATCCGAATATAAGAAGTTTTTTCAGAGAAATCGATGTTCTCTGTATAACAGAGTGCTACCCTCACCTCACAACTGCATCCATCCATCCTGAAACTCAAAAGTATGAAACTGTAATTTAACTTCTGTTCACTTTAGATACAGCCCATGGTTTTTATCCCAGGAACCATGGTGTTTCCTGGGATAAAAAACTGCTCCCTGAGCCTCCATTCTTTCCCATTGCTACAGTAGATTCCATGTGGACCTCGATAATAGGTTGTGCAAAGTTCTTTGCCAAAGAACTTGGGAAAATTTTGAAACCATGAAGCTAAGATAAAATACCATTTTATGGTATATTGGTTAAATAGTGTATTAAATGGAGGATAGAACCATGTTAAATGCTCACAACAAAAGGTAGCAAACAGTGAGGTCCTGCAAATACTTTTATTTAAATTGATGGTCTTTAACTTTAAAAATGGTCAGGAGATTGGAGTGAACAGTGAAGGGGTATTAAAAATATTATTAAACCATGGATTGAATCTGTGCTCTCTGAGAATGTAAGGTTTCTTCTTTTCCTCAAAAGTGGTTCTGGCAGAAGCCAGTGTAATATTCATCAGTAATCCAAACCACCACCTTCCACAGTTTTTGTGAGGAGTACCCTGGTCCTTTAAAATAAGTTTTCGGATAGGGACATGTGTGAAGAAGAATTTGATAACAATACACCTATATTTTCCAGCAGAAGTGAAATATAGATCAAAGATTTGTATGTCTAAACTATTACTTCTAATGACATTTATTTTATATTCTCCATTGCTAGGTTAGTGGGTTTTCATTGAACAAATTAGTGAACTTTAATCTAAAAGAAGTTGAAGATGACATTGTGGTCTGGGAGCACAGTCCTCCCATTGATGATCCTACTTCTTCAAAAGAAACATCTCCTAAGAGGGGCAAGGTATAGTAACATATTAACTTGGGGAAGGTTTCATTTTTAAAAAAAGATTTCCTTGTAAAATGTAATTGGTTGTAATTTCTGGTGTACAAACCTCAGGGTATTATAGGATTAATGGAGGTAGCATTAATAGACTATATGTGGCTAGAAAAAAGAAGACTGACACTTTTTTGTTGACTTCAGTGAGGTTTGATATGTCTGGCAGTATAGGATCAGTTCTCTGAATGTGAACTGGAAAATTGAACATTCAGAAAATTGCCCCAAAAGTGATGGTTCTGGAACAACTGGCTTTTTAACTCCTCCAAAATAATAAACCTGATACCAAAATATCATGTCTTCATGAATGTGGCTTTTCAGAAATCATTTTCACAGAAAGATAATTAACCAGCAGACAACCAGCTCAAAAAGACTGTTTCTTTCATTTCAATTAAAACCTTTCCATCATATAATTTACTTAAATTTACTTCCAAACCCAGAGAACTATTTAAAATTGACAAGTTTTATTTTAGAAGGGAGTTTAAAGTTAGATAGGTTCCAACTAATGACCACCTCACTGTTTATTTGTCCTTTGTAAAAGGATTGTGCTGTTATAAAAATAATTGGTGCATCTGCCAAAAATATAGTATTTTTATTTGTTAATAAAGATTCTAGTGTCACTAGACGAGTTACAGAATTCTTAATGTTAGTAAAAGTTATAAGTTATAAGGTACTCCCTAAAGTTCAAAGTCTTACTGTGCCTATGACTTAGTTTTGTATATTTTAATTCTTACTGAAAACTCAGTAATACTAGAAATAGATTTGGAAATTCTGTGTTTTAGTTCGTTATTTATTTGTATAACCTCTACATTGTGATGACCTATGTTATAAGTAATCAAACTTTAAATTGAAGTGACATACATAAAATCACACCATCAGGTAAAAAAATAATATCCTCTGTATGTAACAAAACTGCTCCGAATATAATGAAGAATGTTCTCTTTCATTTCATTTGCTGACTTCATCTGGAACATTTAAAACCTTGTTAGCACACATATCGTTATATCTCTGTTTTGGGCTGTGAGGTCTAGGGAAACATAATAATTTAATCTTGTTTTAATTGGCAGGTTCCATTAGTGTTCAATTCAGATCATCAGTGTTTAATCCCAGTTGGACAGCTTTGGGTTGAATTGCTTCGATTTTATGCCCTGGAGTTTAATTTGGCTGACTTGGTTATCAGCATACGCCTCAAAGAAAAGGTGTCTCGTGAATCAAAGGACTGGCCTAAAAAACGGATTGCTGTGGAAGGTATTGTGAATTAGTTCAATTGCACAAGGCTCGAGTTTATGTAATAGAGATGTTTTATCTGGACTATGTTTTGGGCCTCTACATAAAAAAAAAATTAGAGTGGTACAAGCTTTGTCTGACTCGGACATACAGTGACATGCTCTTTCCTTCAATACAGAATATGTGGACTTTTCAGCCATCATTCTTACTTGCTTCTCCCATTTTGGTTGTTGAGGGACAAAAAATTACAACCATCTCTTTTTGCCACAATTTTACCTTCAGCTATGCAATCATAAAATTCTCTGTAAAGCTCAGTACAAGAACATTGGAAAACACCTGATATAAGGGAGGGACACACAAAATACCTATTGAGTTCTATTCTCAGTTCATTCTTATAACTATGTCTTCATTTGGGAAGCCACCTGCAAGTACCTGCTGGCCTTGTGGTTTAGGTAGCTTTATGTTTGCTGTTCCTCAGCAAAGAACTTGTTTAATGTAAAGTAGCTCCATCAGTGCAACAAAGCCACGTGACAAACTATTTCTGAAAAATCTTTTAAAAATATTATAGATATATTTTTATTTACTGTCTGTAGTGATTTATAAGTCAAGTGAGAGACATACAATTCAAACAATACTTATAAAAAACTATTAATAATCAAAAATCTGTGCCAATAACCTCCTACCATTCCAATGGGACAGTTGAAGGAAAAATGCATTTATGTAATATGATTGCAAATGTAAGCCTTTGAGGACATACACCATACAGCACTTGCATCTAAGGGCAAAAATCTCGGGTGGGTGATTTTTTTTTAGTTTGAGGGGGGATTCACAATGATCTTTGGATGCTGCAAAACATAACCTTGTGGGAAAGATAATTTCTATCAATGGCCTACACAGGCATGACTTGATGTGTCAAAAATCAACCAATAAGACAGTGAGCCAGGCCTTCCAGGAACATAGATTGGTGGTAGCAAACCTTCCCTCTCAATTTCATTGATGGAAGAGTGCAAAGTAGAACATCCACTGATGCCCATAGGCTGCTCACAAGTTAAGATATTTTGTTTTGCATAATCTAAGATGACTTCCACAAGTAAATAATGAGATCAAATAAGTATTGTTTGACTTCAAGTTGTTTCTGTAGAGTGATTTCCATTACAGGAGTATTATGATCATCTTTAGACATTGTACTTGTTCAGAGTGTTTTGTGGGCCTGCTTTGCATCCCATTTATGCACATAAGTGGTCTCATGTAACCTAGAACCTTTCAGGGTTTACTAGCAGCAAAAGTCTTTTTTTATTTCCTAGAACATCAGCTTTCCACACATACCATATACATGTGACTAGAAGTCATTTTCATGGATAAGTTGAGGGCAGGTTAGGGACCCATAAGTACAGAATTTGGTATTACTCATGGATAAGTTGAGAGTAAAACTTAAGGTTTTGTAATAATATAAATAAGTTATGGGGTTTGAAAAGGACAGGCAAGATTGGGCTCATTTTAGGATAGAACCCTGCAAGGTTTCACAGAGGTAATTACATTTTTATGTGACAATGAAGTCTTAAAATGTGTACAGCAAAGAGTGATGTACTTCCTTTTCTTCCATCTATATGAACATGCCATGTATTAGGGGAAAGGCCCTAGTAAAGTGGCTGGTGTTGGCCTGTCACTTACCCTTGATGGACCATTTACAGGTCCCCAAGAGCATGCACACAGGGCAGTGAGAGTGGTGAATGCACTATCATTTCCCCCAGTTTTTTAATCCTTTTATTCCGCCTGTGCAAAGGACAAAGCCTGAAGGTATGAAAGAAACCTAGCAATGGTCACCAGGAGTTGGGGCCTAAAGGAACATGGTGGCGAGCTGGCCATTGGGTGACAGTCTGCTCAGAACAAGCATTGACTACTTTGATGCCCCCACTATAAGGAGCTTGAGGGACCATCTCAAAACTCTTAACTGTATTCCTATGGATTAGGAATAAGGTCCCATGTTGATTCATGCACAAGTCAATCTAGGTTAATAGGTTCAATTTTTTTAACTTAAATTTCTCAACTTTTAAATCATATTTGTCATCTTCTATGGCTCATAGTCGTATGTGACATTAATTGTATTTTTAATCATGCCTGTTACTGTCATTTTGGATTCGTAATGTGAACTTTTAGAATGTGGTTGATGGTAGAATTTTGTTTGATAATGTACACAATAAAATTGTTGGTGTTTGACTTATTCTTTTTAGATCCTTATTCTGTGAAGAGGAATGTGGCAAGAACCCTTAACAGTCAACTGGTATATGAGTACATTCTTCACTGTTTACGGGCAACTTACAAGTATTTTGCTATGCCTCATAAGCAGAGCACAAAAAACAATCAGAAGACACTTCTGGAAACCTTGGCAGTACCAGAGCCTGAGAGAACTGTGATTAAACATAATGTTGCCAGTACAAAGAATGAACATAATGAAGCAGAGAAAAACATAGCAGGCAGTTGTACATCAGCTACCAATACAAGTTTGTATTTTCCTCAGGAGCACATGTATGAGTCTTCTCAGGGCTTTGGTGCTGAAATCTTTGTGGAAGAACAGTTGACAGATGAGATGAGTCATTTAGGAATTTCTCATGGGGACTCAGATTGCATAATTGAGGAATTTATTTCTGGAGACAACGAGGAGTTTAAACCAAGCTGTGAAGAGACAGAGAGTGGAAATGAAGAGGAGGAGGAGGAGGAGGAAGAGGAGGAGCATGATCATGTTATAAAATGGCAAGGACATCTGGATACTAATCAAGGTTTGGATGAAGACAGTGAAAGTGGAGAGCTTCCAGTTCCAACTTGTGAGCATGATGTTGAAACTGACAGCGTTTCTGATTTAGAAAGTTTTCAAAATACAATTACTCCACTGGATGATCTTGGTTTACAGTGCTGTGGTGTGCTGGATGGCAAGATTGATGATGAAGAGAGCACAGAAGATACCGATGAGCTTGATGAGTCTCTAATCAAGTTGGAACCAGCAACTCAGGAACAAGTATTTGAAATGGATAACTCGGAAGAGGAGGTAGAAGCGGATGAGGAAGATGATGAAGAAGAACACAGTATTGTAAACCAGAGGCATGGGAATATTATCAATACCGAAGATGAGCTGGACAACACATTCACTGGATCTGGCATGGAGGAGGCTCTTTCTGAAGAAGAACCATTTTCATCTGTTAAATATGAGGATTCAGAACTTAGAAAGTGTGCAGATGAACTTCCAAGAATAGATCTGAACAAAGAAGAGTGCTCTGAAAAAGAAGTGTTTTCAGAAAGTAACATAACTGTAGACCAATGTAGCAAACCTGAATTCTTCTATGAATTCAATAAATCTGTTTTCACAAAAGGCAAGGTAATAATTTCTAAATATCAATTTCATTACAGAACATACTTATATCTGAAAGTCAGATTCTCGTCCATATTAAAGGATGTGAGTTTTTCCCTAGTTGTCACCCTTTGTTTCACGTTGGTAAATACGGATTAATATAATGCATTCCAGCAGGTTTCCACTGTAGCATTTTCAGTTAATCTGTATAATTTCGACTGTTCCCACCTGCTAACCAAGACCATGCTGATATGTTTTGAGCTTCTGCCACGTCTCTAAATGTTGATTGCTTTAAATAAGAGAGTGACAGTTTCAATGCTTTAAACATCTGAAGCAGAAAGTTAAATTTGAAATATCAAATTTGGGAGTGAAGCTGCCTCTTGCATGGGAAAGGATGAAGAGCAAATCAGTGTCCACTGGTGTTTCCCAGCACTGGCTGCATCCTGAGGCTAGGATTTGTTGCCTCCTGCAGGCACTGGCAATGGCTAAGAGCACAGAACGGAAGGGAAGCTTCATTATCTCTGATCAGTTTTTGAAGGCAGTAGGATCTCCCATCTCCACTAGCTGTGAGAGGATGGCGCTCTGTGAAGAACCTCGATGAACCACATGAACCACTTCTATGGTTCAAGTTAGGCCCACAGGCTGGTGGTTCCCTTCCCTGGCATACTAGAAAGATTAAACTCTTTGAGATATTTTCAGTCAGCAGCCTGCCTAGCTTTTGAAAAATGTGTTTCCACTTGTAACCAGAAATACTCATTATTTTCTATTGATACCCGCACACTTACTATTAAGTATAGCATTGTTCCTGATTATATTCTGTGAGGCTGTTGGTTGTGAAACCTCCTAGTAAATTGGGATTGGTATTATTATGACCCTTGGAATGTTCAGTGTGAGTTCAGATTGGTCTATATCAGGCCTGCATGACCTTTGGCCCTCCGGGTATTTTAGACTTAAGCTTTCAGAATTCCTGATCATTAGACAAGCTGGCGAGGGCTTCTGGGAATTGGAGTCCTAAACACCTGGTGGGTCACAGGTTGTGCAGACCTGGTCTAGATTTTGATAGGAGTTAGTGATTAATAGAATAAAGTGATAGCTAGTTGCACAGAATCTTTCCATATCTTGTGTAAGCAAAGTACATATTCACATGCATACATTTGGCCTGACTATGGTTGCTGTTGCTTCTGGATCTTTGAGAGTTCTAGAGCTAGAAAGTAATGCCTTCAGACAAGACTAACTGCCAAATGTGTCTTTTATTCTTTTGATATAGTCACCAACAGTTGTTTGCAGCTTGTGCAAACGAGAAGGTCACCTAAAGAAGGATTGCCCAGAAGACTTCAAAAAAATTGAGCTAGATCCTTTGCCACCATTAACACCCAAGTTTTCTAGTACATTGGATCAAGTGTGTGTTCAGTGTTACAGTAAGTTGGCAAACTTTGTCTGATTTCCAGATTATAGATTTCTAATTCCATGAGCATGAACATTGATATTGCTGTCATGATTTTGTCTCTAAATGGAATTTACGTTGTTTTTTCAACAGAGGATTTTTCTCCAAATGTTATAGAGGACCAGGCTCGTGAATACATACGACACAATCTTGAAAGTTTCATCCAGCAAGAATTTCCAGGTGTTTCTTCTGGTTAAAAATTATTCGTTTGTATTTGATTCCAGAGTTTCCCACAAAACCTTTATCTCAATATGCTTTAAATATGTTTGTAGCAGAAACGTGTGTGCTTGTAGAGGGTTTTTTTTTTACATGTGCTTCTTTTTAGTAGTATCATTTCATTGCATTTACTATGAAGAAATGCATATATATATATATATATATCTCACCTAAACACATCTTGTTCAACAGGTACTAAATTGAACTTATTTGGCTCTTCAAAGAATGGATTTGGCTTCAAGCAAAGTGATCTTGACATCTGTATGACAATTGATGGTTTGGAAACTGCTGAGGTAAGCTTTCAATTTAAGCGGCTTGACAAACAGATATGTATAATGTTCCTCCCCTCCTCCTTCCTGGAGATATTAAACATTGCACATACATTCATACCTGCAGACAAGTCTTGTTAATAAAAATATGTATTGCAAGAAACAAGAAGGAATAAACGAGCAGGTTCATTCTTTTAGTATTCAGGTAAAATTATGATAAAATCTGTATTCTACAATCACACTCCTATAATATCATTTCTATTTTCTAGCATGGATTGCTTTGTGAAAACCAGGGGTGCATATACTTACATTTTACTGAATTGGAGATGATAAAACAATCCATTTTCTGTTCCAGGAACTTGATTGCATAAAAATTATTGAGGAACTTGCAAGAGTACTTCGGAAACATTCAGGTAATTTTGAATTAGTGGAATTTCTTCTTCAATTTACTATCTAAAAATGTGCAAATGCAAAGGCTGGGTAACGAAATATGAAAGAAGAGAGAGGAGGAGCAATGGATCAAAAATTGGATTAGTTTCCTGCCTTGGTATGTGGGAATCCCCAATGGCAGTGGATTGCTTCTTCAGGCTTCCTAGGATGGCCATTCACAATAGGTATCAAACATATTTACACAGTACACGCAGTCCTTGGATTATGGACAAGATAGGTTCTGTAGGTTTGTTCTTAAGTTGAATTTATATGTAAGTTGGAACAGGTACTATTTAAAGTTAACTCTGGGCCAAAATATTTCTTTTTAGTTTTGGATAGCATAAGAAAAGGTTAACTCCCTTATGATGTCTCTCTTGCTTTCTGTCTCTGTTCAGAAGATTTAACTTCACTTTCTGTCCATGAGAGAATTGGATTTTGTGGGTTGTCATGGAAACAATTTATGATAAAGCTTCAGTGGAGACATCTTTTTCCCATGATAACTCTTTCAGCACTGAATTTTCCTTCCCAGGAGTAGATTTCCTATCACTTCCTGTTGTCTCACCCCTGTTTGTAACTAGGAGTTGCCTATATGTGGTCACCTTTTTATCATGAATAGAGTATATAGTCTGGAATGCAGATGACATTCCCTGTGGCTGTGAATGTTGCTTTACTCCACCTGAGCTCTATGGAAAATTGCAATTGCAATCCTAGACAGTGAAGTGTGCAGAGATGCTTAGCCTACAACCCCCTGTACACTTATTTGGGAATAACTTACTGGAATTCAATGCACTTTATTTTAAGTTGTATTTTTCGAACTGTATACCCCAGTATGACAATCGGTAATAGCAGATAGGTTGCCCGTCATACAGATCTTTTTCTGCAGTGTTTGTTTTCCACAGGTCTAAGAAATATCTTGCCTATTACAACTGCAAAAGTGCCAATTGTTAAGTTTTTTCATGTCCGGAGTGGTCTTGAAGTGGACATCAGCTTATACAATACCTTGGTAAGAATGTCTTGCAGTGCCTTTGAAATGTACTAAGCTTCTGCAGATGAAGTTAAATTAAAGAGCTTGCCAAATGTGTCTTTCATCTGTGCGCTCACATTCAGTCTCTTTGTTTACAGGCCCTCCATAACACACGGCTCTTGTCCTGTTATGCAGCTGTTGATCCGAGAGTAAAATATCTCTGTTACACAATGAAAGTATTTACAAAGGTATGTCAGTGTTCCAGATGCCATGGGAGCAAAGGAAAGAGAAGTCAAACTTTGGATCTAATTTCACCCTTTCCTTTCAGATGTGTGACATTGGTGATGCATCTAGAGGTAGCCTCTCTTCCTATGCCTATACTCTTATGGTGCTCTATTTCCTTCAGCAGAGAAGTCCGCCTGTCATTCCTGTCCTTCAGGAGGTACAGTATATTTTTAATTTTTAGTACACTTGCTTATTGAAACAGTCCAATTAATAATCTTAAAGTCTGCCCTGACAATCCAGTGCTTTTCTTCTCAGATCTGCAAAGAACCAAAGAAGCCCGAAATCCTAGTTGATGGCTGGAATGTCTATTTCTTTGACAAAATGGATGAACTGGTGAGAAAATGAAAAGCATCTCATATAGAATTCTAAAGTTTACATTTCTAATTTCTGCTTGAATAATGTGGTCAAACTGACCCAAAGTAATGAAGTGGGGACTTTGTCTCCAATCATCTTTAATTCTGAATGTATTCCTCAACATAAATGCAATGATTCCTTGGTGGTGATTTAGCCCCTATTAATTGTTTCTAGATTGATTGTACATTATGGGAGTTTGGGAGTAATTTTTCCTCTTGAAGTGGAGATGAAAAACTAAAAATTCTATGCACTCAAGTGATAAAGACCTAGTTATCATGTATAAAAGGGGTCCTCAAAATTTTTCAACAAAGGGCCAGTTAATGTTCTTTACATCTATAAATGCTTCTATAACAACTCGCTTTTTCCATTTCTTGTGAGAAAATATTATACAGGCTGACGGGGAATGTGTGCAAATATATAATGACAAAGACTTTTGGAATATCAATTAGACCCAACTTTAAAACAATATTTTACAAACCTGGCTTGTGGTATTTATGTTTCCTTGAGTGAACTATGAAAACTACATCCTGGCAACTAGTAGAATGTATTTATGTTAACCGTTAAACATTCCAAGTTACCTTTCAAACCTTGGTATCTACAGCATTTTACAATAAAGTTTACAGATACCAAAAAAATAAAAATCTTAGTGCCCCCATTCAATTGGAGGCCTGCAACTGCCCTTTCTAAGTGTTTAAGAAAAGATTCACATCTAAGCAGAGGATTGTGAAGACTTGTCCAATGATATGACTACCTTGCATGGAGACATTTTAACCATCATTGAAGGCAGCTCCCTTAGGGGAATACAGAGAATGGTCAGAACAATTCACAAACTGTTATGGTTTAGCCCCACAACCAGCTCTCAGTATTTTATTCATTTCTGTAGAAGTGTGAAGTTTGGTTTGTAATATTCCAGCATGACCAAAAAAAGAAATTGTTAAAATTCAAAGAATTATGAATACAGTAGAGTCTCACTTATCCCACATAAACGGGCCGGCAGAACATTGGATAAGTGAAAATGTTGGATAATAAGGAGGGATTAAGGGAAAGCCTATTAAACATCAAATTATGTTATGATTTTACAAATTGAGCACCAAAACATCATGTTTACAACAAATTGACAGAAAAAGCAGTTCAATACACAGTAACGTTGTGTAGTAATTACTGTATTTACGAATTAAGCAACAAAACATCGCAATATATTGAAAACATTGACTACAAAAACAGTGGCTACTAACAAATTGACTTCAAATATAGAAACGCATAAAATGAACTTACAGTAACAACATTGTCAGAAATTAAATCCATAAAAAGTTCAGTCCTTGCTGCCTAGAGAAACAGCTGTGAATCCAAGTGGGAGGCAGACTGTGTTGGATAAAGGCAGACTGTGTTGGATAATCCAGAACGTTGGATAAGCGAGACCCTACTGTATTAGTAAACAGATTTTATATTGTTCAGTGAGTAGAGAACTAAAGAAGAAATCAAATAGGTTACTAATGAAGACAGTTATTAGGAGCTAGAAAATAAAAGGGTTTTATATTTGTGTCTTTGATTTTTTTTAATCGTTATAGCTGGCGTGACGCTGGCTACAACTCACATTTTTAGTGTTAATGATTTTCTGTGCAATCTATGCAAAGGTCATATTGGATTAAGAAAACTATACTGTTGGGGTTAAAATGTAAAGCCACTTTGTCTTGGAGACTGTAAAATTGCATCCACAACAAAACCTTTTGTCCTTTTAAGGTTTTATACAAGACCTGAATGAGAGAATCCCTCAATTGTGTATTTGACAGCATCCACCAATAGATCTATCTGTATTGAAATATGTATTTGAATAATCTGAAGTGTCAAACATTAAAGCAAAAAAGGAGAAATTTATTTCTCTTTTTCAGCCAACAGTTTGGCCTGACTTTGGTAAAAATAAAGAATCCGTGGGTGAATTATGGTTAGGACTTCTGCGTTTTTACACTGAAGAATTTGATTTTAAAGAACATGTTATTTGCATCCGAAGAAAAAATTTGCTGACAACATTCAAGAAACAGTGGACTTCAAAATACATAGTAATTGAAGGTATTTCTATAAGATAAGAGAACCTTATTGATAATTTAACAAAATCACGCCTATATCAATCACCAACTTTAATTAAATACTTCATTGGTTATATGGGATAGCAGCTTCAGTTGCAGTTCAACCACATCCAGAGAACAATACAATATTTGAAAACCAGTGACAGAGAGACTGAAAAAAGAGAGCTGCCTCCGGAGCACAGAGGCTCTTTCCTGCTCCATATAAAGGCTGTGGCATGTGTGATCAGAGATGAAAGAAGAGACAGGACTGGTACATTTACTTCTCATGTATATGTTTAATCTAGATGGCATAATGCATGAATAAGGTAATAGTGTAGTCACACTTGTCTTGGAACATTTTTCAGATTCTTTTCTCTCCCTGTGCCTCATGAGTTAATTAGTGCTATACTTAATGCTATGCTCAGTACTTAATGCTTTCTGTTGACTTCCTTCTTTGTTATCCCTTGTATAGGCATAATTTTTAGTATTGCTGACTAGCTAACAGGGAGCTGATAGTGGCAGTGTCCCAATGATTCATAATCTCCAGTCCTGTAGTTTTATCTCCAAATCTCTTATTTCTCAATACCTAATGAGCTGGTTAAAACCTGGCATGAAGCAATCATCAAGCCATAATTGATGAAGCAAAATAACAGACTGTTTGGCACTCTTAATTGGGCTCAAATATCAGCCCTACACTATCCTCCCAGGTGGGACACGAAGCTAGCATGTGCCCTGAAATTGAACAGGAAGACAAACAAAGAGTAACTTTGGCCAAAGAACTACCAGGTCCCAGTGATACTTTCAGTCCAGTCTACTCACAGCACTAGCCGAAATAAAGTTTATTTAAAACATCAATATTTTATGGAACTTCAGAGTTGCAGATAGTGACAAAGTGCCCAGGAGTATTATTTAATGCTTATGTGATAATCCTTATCTAATGTCAGTGTGACCAGCACAGAATATATTCAAGGATTGTTTATTGTTTATGAGGATGTTCTCAGGGTCTGGCGCTGTATGTAGCCATGACTTTTGGTAGTTTGTCCTGGATACACAATATTGCAGTTACAGAATTTCTAACATAACACAAATGACAGAGCTCAGCAAACAATATATGCTGTGGGAAGATGTCAACTTTTGTCAAAATTGAGTTTATCAACATACAGTTGAGTAATTCTGATTTCATACCAAAAACTATATGATTATAGCACTTCGATTCTGTTTTAATTGCTGCGACTGCATCTTGTAGAATCCTTGGGTTTCTACTTTGATGGGGTATTAAGAGTGCACCTCAAAAATTTCTAGATACTTCATAAAATTACAGATTTCAGAATGTCATAAAATAGTCATAGCTAAATCACTCACTAATATGGAAGAGAGCTACATTTGC
Organism: Anolis carolinensis; assembly: GCF_035594765.1. Taxonomy (NCBI): domain Eukaryota; kingdom Metazoa; phylum Chordata; class Lepidosauria; order Squamata; family Anolidae; genus Anolis; species Anolis carolinensis. Next base: position 251,771,671 of record NC_085842.1, on the reverse strand, counting down.
AGTTTCTAAGAGTCCCTCCTGCTTTTCATATTCTCAAAAATGCAGATAAAAGAAACTGATAAACTAGCATTCATATTGTGTTTTAATTATTTGAAATAGTTTGTTTGTAAATCTTGGGGCAATTTTTAGACGATTTTTGTCTAAAGTCTTGAATGTTCTTTTTGCAGATCCTTTTGATTTGAACCATAATCTTGGTGCTGGATTATCAAGAAAAAGTGAGAATCCTTGTTATTATTTTATTGTAAAAATACTTCTATCAAACTGTGTCTGCTTTGCCATTTAGACATTTATTACTTTTGTTTCATTGCTCTAGTGACAAACTTTATAATGAAGGCTTTTATCAATGGAAGAAGGGTATTTGGCACCCCAATAAGAGGAATCCCTAAAGAATATCCCTCAAAAATGGTGAGTGTGTGGGAAATCTTCTGGAAGTATTTTATTAAGTTTTTGTTGTACAATCAGTAGTAATAATAATAATAATAACAACAACAACTACAATCCCCGCTGGGGATTTGAGACAGCTCACAACAAAAATGGCAGCCATTCAATGCCAGACATACATAATAAATAACCAAATAATATAATACTATAAGTAAACAAGATAAACAATAATAAATCAGTAAAACATAATCAAATAAGCAATTCATGCAAGTATTAAAAGCCAAGTTGATTAGTTAAAACACATATCCATATTTAAAAGCCGTTTCTGTTAAACATTCATTTCACAAGAAGCCAAGTGGTTTAGCATACTATTCCTCATAAGCTTGGGTGCATAAGTGGGTTTTTAATAATTTCTTAAAAGGTGGGAGTGGGGGACCTGTCTAATCTCTTTTGGGAGAGAGTTCCAGAGGCAGGGGGCGATTGCATAAAAGGCCCTCTCTCTCGTCCCTGCCAACCGAGTTTGAGATGGAGGCGGTACCGAGCGGAGGGTCTCACCAGATTAACGTAGTGACTGGGCAGGTCCGTATAAGGAGAGGTGGGAACTTGGGTAGTCTGGATCCGAACCATTTCCAAAAGGCTTTAGACAAAATAGAGACAAAATAGAGAATGGGGCTAAGAGTAAGTTTTGAGCTACATATTATCCCTAGTGTCATAAACAGTATGCTTCTGTATACCAATTCCTATGGAATACAATTGTGAATCTTCATTTCAGATGACATTCATGAAGGTTTTCCACATATATTTGACTGGCCACTTGTGGTCTCTTCAAAATCTATGATTCTAAGTGAACAGAATACTGGTATAGATAAGCCTTTGGACTTGATCCAGGTTGGCTTTCTCTATATTCTGAATTAGTAGTGCTTTCTTGTTTACATTGGACAGAACTAATTGCTCTCCTTTGGAATCAATTGCCATCTTTTTGAAATATTTTTATTAGGAATATTTTTTTGACCCTGAAGTATTGACAGAAGGAGAACTGGCTCCAAATGACAGGTGCTGCAGAATCTGTGGTAAAATTGGACATTTCATGAAAGACTGCCCAATGAGGAGGAAGTAAGTACTATCCTTTCATATCAAAGAGTAGTCTATTTTTAGTAAAACTGTGTTTTAATGGACTTGGTGCAGACATATTGCCTTCAGTATATCAACCAGCAAGAAGAATTGATAATATCACATCTTCTTTGCGAATATCTGCTGCTAGAAATCCTGGTGTTCACAGCAAGACTTATTTTGTGGATAATTTAGCTGTGTGGCCTCAAAAAGGCATTACTTTTAACTGATTTGGAAATAATAAAATCTGAAAAGTGAAGACACAAGCACACAGAAACAGTAATTAAGGCTGAGTAGACAGACCTTATCTACAAAAAAATATAAAATAAAATATACTTTTCCACTTATTTCAAGCCACCCAGTGTAATAGTTATGATATATATTAAGGTGACTTTGGTGGACTGCTGTTATTTTTTTTAAAACCATCATAAGGAAAGGATGTCTGTAATTTATATTCGTAGATTGAGAAGACGGCATGATAGTGAAGATCCTCAAAACCAAAGATACACAGAAAACAAAGAAAAAAGAGCTAAAGAGGAAAAGGAGACCACAGTTAAAATGACAGAAAGAGAGGTTTCACTAAAGGATGGGAAACTACAGATATGTACCCCTAATAAAAACAAATCGGGCCATGGAGCATTGGAATCTGGAAAAGAGAAGACTCAGAAGCAGACGATGGAGAAATGGAAGCGACAGGAAGACAGAGATTTGAGAGAAAAGCGTTGTTTTATTTGTGGAAGGGAAGGACACATTAAAAAAGAATGCCCACAGCACAAAGGATCAGCAGGTATGAAATCAAGATATAATCCAACAGTAAGAGTAGACGTTCTTAAAATGAAGTATTTTACAAAGTTAACTGGAATACTATGTTCTATTGTTCTACAGCAGTGGTTCAGACTTAGGCAGAACAGAATTTCATGAACAAGACACTTCCAAAATTGGCGAATTCCTAATTCCCTCCTCTTCCATATGATGGGGTTCTTTCTGGAACAGTGTAGATATACTGTTACAGAGTGTAAAAATATGCAAAAATTGTTGAAAGTTTTTCTATACATAAATGCCACCTTGGAATAACTTGTTTAGTTGAGTGTGAATTGCTGTTGAGTCTCAGTCATTTGCAAACAGAGCAGCCATAGTTTTTGTGGAACGTGAGGTTGGGATGCAACCCATGGCACTAAGATGCTTTCCAGTATTACTTTCCAGTATTAAGCTTTTCCAGATATTTTATTTATAACAACTGCTCTCCCATTAGCTTTTTAATCCTTTGTTTTGTTCCATTTTCTTTTTAAAAAGCTCCCCCCCCCAAAAAAAAACTGAGGAAAAATATAAAATAGTACACAAATGTCTGAAAGCTTCCTTTGTAATACGTACATTTTACTCTTCAAGATCACAGGTTATAAAGTTGCATTTTAAAACTCTTCAAAGGCTTGTATTTCTGAATTATTTCTGGGATCTGTAGAGTTTAGAAGATGGCACAGAATTGTATATTTTACTTTTATAGTTAAATTGTCATAACATTTCCTTTCACAGGTGTTTTGAAGTTAGAAAGTCCATGTGGGTCCCCTTTATCCAGTGCTGTTAAACACTCTGGACGATTAAATCAGGTAACTAAAATGTTTCCGTTTTTTTTAAAAAAAACTAATGTTTGTGTTGCCAGTCTGCGAGACACCATTCATGTTTGGTAATTATAGATAATTAAGTCAAATGTTACAGTGCCGCTAGTGCACCAAGCATTAGATAACTGCAATTGTTCACTCATACCTTTTCTATTTTTTAAGGGACTACTTCCACAGGAAGAAAAGAAGAAACAGAAAGGAAAAATATTCTTGAGTCCCCAGTCAGGTTTGTGAACTAGGTTTCATTCAGTACACAGCTCTTACATTTGCACAAATTTGCTAAGATCAAGGTGTCATTGAATACAGCCCATAAACTAAGCTCTGCCAACTGATCAATCATGAAAACTTGTTTCCTTTCATTTAATTGACTCAACATAACATAACCCTAACTCGATATAACATAATTTAAGTACAAAATTTAAGGGACAGTAACAAAAAAGTCAAAGTAATTCGAAACTGGAATTTTTAATGCTTGGAGATCACAAAAGTCTTTATTGATTCTGGAAAAATTTCTGCTTAGGTAACAGGTGAGCTTCCCTAGGAACAGTTTCATAGGCAGGGCACCAGAACCCAAAATGGACCACTTGCCTCTCTTTAGACCTGAAGTTGGTAAAAAGTGGCCAGTGGATCAAATATAGTCTCTGAGACTGTCTTTGTTGCCTACTGGATTCCAACAACAAGATTTAGATTTTTCCCTTATAAAGTTCTTCAAGATTTGTGATTAAATGGCAGAGGGCTCCCAAATCTTAGGGGAAAGAAATCCAAAATAAACTTGTCTTTTATTTTTTATTATTTTTATCTTTTTTTAGATTAGCCACTCCTGGGTCTGATACTGCTGTAGTACAGGGGTCCTCAAACATTTTAAGCTGAGGGCCGGTTCACGGTCCCTCAGACTGTTGGGGTGGGGGGTGGATTAGTTTGAAAAATACACAAGCGAATTCCTATTCACACTACATATATCTTATTTGTAGTGCAAAAAAAACCCCATTAAAAACAATACAATATTTAAAATGAAGAACAATTTTACCAACATAAACCTATTAGTATTTCAATGAGGAGTGTGGGCCGGCATTTGTCTGAAGAGATAGTCAGGCAGGGCAGGGGCGGGGTAAGTGGCTAGGGAGGACCGCATCTGGCCATTGGGCCTTACTTTAAGGAACCCTGCTCTAGTAGGTACTTGAGGCTAAAAAAAAATAGCTCCCAGTCTGTCAGATCCTGGCCACTGCACCGGTTGGCTTCCCCCACCCCAATTATTTGGGCCCCTTTGTTCAGTTATCATCAAAATATGTGTCCAATAGGTCATGCCAGTTGCTATTCTAGCAGTTGTGTTCAGTATTGCATAGCATTTTAAGTCATCTTTATGGATAGCCTCATAGTTCATAAAGATTACCACAGAATGGACAATGGTAGAATGATTGCCTTGGGTGGTTAATCTGGATCCAAGATCATGTCCCAGTATGGAACAGGTATTCATTTCCCATATGCTTGGACAGAAGAACTTTTCTCCCTCTTGTCAGAATTGACATTTAATTAGCTGTCATCTAGGTTCTTTTATGCCATACGCCTAATTCAGCACTTCCTCTATTCTTTTTTCATGACTTTCTTTGGATGTGTGTGTGCTCTGGGTGCGTGTGTGTGTGTGGGGGGGGGGGGGGGGGTTTAGCTCTAATAATAATAAACTAGGCAAACAAATTGAACATAATGAGAAGTTACTTCTCTCATATATATGTCTGTTCTAATTGAAATGGCCATATCTGGAAGTCTGCCATTTTTTCTAGTATTTGAAAACAATGATGATGATGATTGCTAGCCTCTGAGAATGTAGTGCACACTCCCCCTCAAAAAATTAAGTTTTGACCTCAAAAACCTGGGGATGTGGGAGGCTTCATCACATTTTACTTTGTCCATGCTGGACAGTTTTACAAATGACTTGGAATATGCCAAGGGATGCCAAAAATCCAGCAAAATGACCTGTTCTTAGCAGACCTTTGGAAATAAAAACAATTCTGAGGGCCACGTGTGATCCATGAGCCACACATTGCCTGTCTCTATATTAGATTATTGCATTATGATAAATGGATTGAATCATCTCTGGGTGTAAGGGGGCAGTGAAACATTGGCTATATAATGTTCCTGCATGAGGAGAATACATTTAACATTTTTCAAAACAAGCAAGTTTTAGAATCCCTGTAGGTAAGTATAAGAGGGATGTATTGTACAGTAATGGTCCGAACAGTGAGAGGGAAATCAAAGATAGCCAAAAAAAAGAGTTACTTCATTTATCTTCAAAATTCACTAAAATCACAACTGAATCATTTTTCAATAAAGCATATTATTGGGCCTTAGAATAGGAGACGTCCTCACCTTCGGAATAGAATGTGTAACCAGAGGTGCCAGGCCAAATTTGTGATGGCGTGAAATGCACTCAGTGTTTACATGGGGCTGTACTATTCAGAGAGGGAGCTCTTGAGGCCTTGGCTGCTGGTGCCTGGTGTGTTTCTAGAAAATAAAGAATTGTCCTATAGAAAAAAATATAATTGTCAGTTCACATATTAAAATTAATAAAAAATATTTAATTTTATTTTAGTGTTACATTTCTTCTCAGGAATTCAGAATAGAACCTATCATTGTAAACTTTTTAAAAACCCTGTGTTCATGAAGTTTTGCGTGTTCATCCTCCTCTCTGTATTTACCCTTTCATTTGATTTTTTAAAATGATTTTTATTCCAAAAATTACTTTTTCACTTGTGATCTTTTCTTCCCTCCCCACAGGCAGCCTTACCAGTAAATATATGACTCAGGGAAAAGCTTCACAGAAGCGGCCCCATCAAGATTCATGAGAAACTGAAGCAATCTTTGAAAATGCAATACAAGGCCGTCCATTTCCTTAAGAAATGTTTATTTTCTTTATAATCTCTGGGTTCACAAAACAGCAGCACAGTCTTCATCATAAGTTTTAAAAAACATATTTTAATTAAATTGCTACAGTTGAAAAAGCAATGGATTTTAATGTTTCTTCATACCATGCATCCCTGCTCTTAATAGATTGAGCAATTTGGTAGAAAACCACGATGTTTGTATTTACTACATAACAGATGTAAATCAGGGAAGTTCCTAACCCAAACCACTTCTAAGTGTTTCTACATTCAGCCTGGATGAGTGATTGCACTGAAATGGTGTGCAAGCCAAAAATAGTGTCGCCTTCAAAATATTATTTTTGAAGGATAAAAGGGGTATTTATTGATGATGAAGATTTTCCTGATTGCTTGTGTGAAAAGTGTTTGAAATATTTCTGGTCTGCTACTACCATATTTGCAAATATTTTAATTTGTGGGGGCGCTAAAACATGGACGTTAAGTAAACTTCTATGTAAAACCTCTGTGGAAAAGCAGTGCCATTGAGTGAATTCTTCCCTCCTGTTATTTTATATAATTGAAATGCTGCTGTGCTTGTGTACAGAGAACAGAAAAGCGAGTTCTGTTTGCTGCTGCTATGGTTTTCCCCTATTGTCTGCGACACTAAAGCAAAATTCCTCAAAGGAATCAAAGGACGTATTTGACAGTTAAAATAAAACAAATGTCCATCTGCTTTTATGAAAGGTAAAGATGATGATCTATGTGCTGGTCAACTATTTACTTTTGTACTTTCATGGAGGCTTAATGTCAGGATTTTCTGGAGATGGTACCATATACCCTTTCCATGAAAATTATACAGCAAAAAAAAGTAAGCCGCTGTTATTTATGACATTGAAATAAAACCACCAAGTGAAAAATGTAGATTTCTACTTTTGTGTTATATTAATGGTCCAAAGATGTGCAAAATTATTTGGAGGAAATATCCTTTATATTTTTCAGTATATTATGGGCATTAACTGAGTTAGTGTGGTGTAGTGGTTTGAGTGTTGGACTAAACTGGGCCTGCACAATTTGGCAATAATAAGAGACCAAAATTAAAACAGGTGAAACGCCTTTAGGCTGCAAATAGGTTTTTAGCACTTCACTTTGCAAGATATAATTAATAAACTATTGTGAAAATAAACCATATTATAAAAAGGGTTTCAATTAATATCAATTAAACTTATTATGTAAGATCTCTATTTATTATGAAATTGCATTAATGTGAAAAAATACTTTGCTAATTGACTAAATACAAACAGTAAGAAAACCTGAAAAATGCATTAAAGCTTGTACTGTTAAGCAATCATAAAATTATAACCCTGACAATGAAAGGTTTTAATAAATAGCATTACAAAATGCATACCTGAGCAATACCTAGTACATAAGCTAGTTATTAATAAATGGTTGTCTTGAAAGAGTCACACTCTCTCAGCATTGAGTTACACTCTCTGTCTCAGAGAAGGATATAGACAAACATGTCTTCTCTCAGCATATTGGCTGACCCTGAGCAATAAACCCATTTTAATGCAATTGTCTTTTATGAATATTTCAGAGGAAAAGCCAACCAGCGAGGGGAAACATAGCCTCTTTGCCAGCCATGCATCATTCCTTCCCTTGGGAACAGCGGGAGGGTGGCAAAAGGGCGAAGTGATGACGCTTCCCCTTGTCCCTCAGCATTTTCATAGCTTGCCTTAGTCAAGTAGGCAGAGGAAGGGGCAGTTAGTGGGGAGGAGTCCAGCCCCTTTGCCAGCTTCATACTGTTCCCAACACTTGCCCACCTGCCATGGTCTAGAGGGAAGCCCTTTGCAGGCCACATCTGGCCAGATGTTGTGCAAGTCTGGACTAGACACTGGGAGACCAGGGTTAGAGTACCTACTCAATTATGGGAACCCACTGGATGACCTCTCTCAGCCTCAAAATGGCAAAAGTTATCCCCCTCTGAACAAATTCTGCCAGGAAAACCCCTTGATAGTTTTGTTTTAGAATTGCTATAAGTCAGAAATGACTTGAAGGCACACAACAACAAAAATAAGTAAGGGTTTTACAGATTAAGTTAACATTTTTTTCAAAACTGGCTTAGGATTTTCATAGCACATCCTGTGGGTTAAAGTAATTCAGTTGAGGTTTAGCTGTATGTCTGCTTTATGTTCTAATTTCCTGATGTGTTTGTTTTGAGTTTGTCTCACCTTGGGAATTGCGTTTTCTGGATCATGGTAACTGTATGTAATTTTTATAGGTTTGTCCGATTTGTTTCTAGAAATATTTCTAGCCAACTATAGAAATACAAACCTTGTGTCTGATATACTGTATATGTTGCAATATATTTAGTTTTTTCAGCAAATTTAATTTCATCCATTTATTTAATGACATTTATACCACATCTTTGAAAACAGCCTACACATCACTTATAAAACTCATCCAGATAAAACACAGATAAAGTTTTGTTTCAAAAAAGCTACTGTAATTTACTGGGAAACATATGTAGAATGGCCATGTTAGCCACACAACGGAATAAAACAAAACCCATACGAGAGTGATCAACAAAATATCATTTGTTTTTTATTTTGTTTAATTTTAAAATTTGACAACAGCTGGATTTTTAGCTGGATGCAATCAAGGCCTTAAGAATAATTGCACTCTATCTAAATCAAAGATGGTATGATGGGATTCCCACTCACATTAACACACACACACACATATATATTCATATTCATGTTTTAGCATTGTACAAATGGCCCTTGAGCTAAAGTGCTCCCCCATCTCTGGCTTCTCCTTCCCACATTTTATTTATTGAAGCTCAGCTTTTGCACAAACTAGTTTTACAGGATTTGGAGATGGGGCTGGAACTGATAAGTGCCGTGAACCGAAATAAAGTCTAAACGAAGAAATGTTTTGTGCCCAGTTTTTAGATTTTTCATCTTTTTTTCTTGGTTCCCTCAATATCTTACATTATCCCTCCCAATGCAAGAGGGTTAAATCTGACATGAAAAATGTCAGAACCAACCCAATTGCAGAACAGTTCAGCTTTCTTGGACATACATATATTAATGCGAAAATACTCACATTAATATGGTATATAGCAGAAGAAATCTTTGAGAGTTCTGAACCCATGGAAATGGACTTCTGGTAAACAGCACTATCTGATCACTGTAAAGATTCGAAAGGCTTGGATCACCCTATCTAGCCTTTGAAAATTAATGACAAGGGTCATGATTTTCATCTTTTGGGATCCTATTGCATTTGATTCCTACAACTACAGTAGAGTCTCACTTATCCAAGACTCACTTATCCAAGGTTCTGGATTATCTAATGCATTTTTGTAGTCAATGTTTTCAATATATTGTGATATTTTGGTGCTAAATTTGTAAATACAGTAATTACAACATAACATTACTGTGTATTGAACTACTTTTTCTGTCAAATTTGTTGTATAACATGTTTTGGTGCTTAATTTGTAAAATCATAACCTAATTTGATGTTTAATAGGCTTTTCCTTAATCCCTCCATATTATCCAAGATATTCACTTATCCAAGGTTCTGCCAGCTTGGATAAGTGAGACTCCACTGTATATAAATATGCTTTGTATCTGAGGCCATTTGGTACTGCATCTGAGGTACATTTCCATGAAAGTTAAGGCTAAGATAAAAGACAGTTTCTCATTTTCTCCCGCCCCTTCCTCCCTCTTTACTGTGGAGAATTTTTTAGTGTCGATAACATCCAGAAATCCCATGTATGTCTACTCAGTGGTCCCCAAGTACTTCCTGTGATTCTCCTGGGAAACGCAAAGGATTGCAAGCACAGGATTAGGATCAACTTCCTTTAAATAACGATATAACAAAATCTGGGGGGAAAAATCCTGTTTCTGTTTTCTGAGTGTTTTTTCCTGTTTAATTGTGTGGTACTTACTTTGAAAGTAGTTGTTATACCCCAGAAACTTGGTTTTTGTGGCTGCCACAAACCAGTCTATCTTCGAGACCGCATCTCTTTCTTAAGATCTACCAGGGAGGCCCTCCTCTCGGTCCCACCTCCATCTAAATTGTGGCTCCCCGTCTTTGGAATGCCCTCCTGAGAAGATCAGGCTAGCCCCCACTCTTCAAGCCTTCCATACACAATTGAAGACATTTTTTTTCAACAAGCCTTCAACCATATTTAGATTCCTTGAATGAATAATACGTGAGGACCCATAGATTACTAAGCACTTTACATGATTGAGGGGCTGAGCTGTGGCACAGCTGGTTAGTAGCCAACGCAATAAATCACGACTGACCAAGAGTTGGTTGGTTCAAAACTGGGTCAGAGTTGAGCTCCTGACCATTAATAATCCTGAGCAGTTTGAAAATAGCTGAGTCTGTGATTAGAGAATTCTAGGTACTGCTTAATACGGGGAGGCTAATTTAACTTAATTTATGACACCATAAAACTGCCAGTGGCGTGCAAAGAACATGAAGTACTACCATCAAAAAGGACTCGGTGTCACAGTGGATGAAGAAGCGGCAACTCCCCCTGTGACGAATCTAGCATACCCTCATGAAGCTGAAAACTGGAGAATGTTAATAGTTTCTACTGCCTGTCTGTATATGTGATATGTCTGATAATGGCATTGAATGCTGATCTGATTCTATCCTGTCAGTCCAAACGGCATAGAATATTTGCATGTATGTACTGTGATTCGCCCTGAGTCCCCTTGGGGAGCTAGGTTGGAATATAAATAAAGTGTTATTATTATTATTGACACAACAACATAGTATGACACAGCAAACATGATAGATATGCTGGATTTCGTTTCACAAAATCACAAGTCGAACACTTCCCAAGTGTCTAGGACTGTGTGATGTATTTTCGGATGATGTGTGCAGATCCCAGTAAGGTGGCCTTTTGCAGTTGACAGATTGTAATTTTGTCAATGTTTATTGTTTCCAAATGCAAGCTGAGATCTTTTGGCACGGCACCCAGTGTGCCTATTACCACCGGGACCATATAATAATAATAAACCTAGAGCTATTGGTATTTTTTACTGATTTTAAGCAGGGGGTTTTGTGAAGTGAGATATTTATGTTGGCTGTTACTGTTTTATGTTATTATTGTTGCCATTTTTGTATTTTGTGTATTTGCACCTTTGAGTGATTTGTAAGCCGCCCCGAGTCCCTCTGAGAGATGGTGGTGGGCTATAAATAAAGTTTCATTATTATTATAGGTTGAATTGGTTGAGGGCCCTTCCACACAGCCATATAACTCAGAATATCAAGGCAGCTAATCCACAATATCTGCTTTGTACTAGGTTCTCAAGAGTCCACACTGCCAGATAACCCAGTTCAAAGCAGATATTGTGAGACTTTATACAGCTGTGTGGAAAGGGCCTGTGACTCATCAGAGATTCACTGCAAAACTATAGCAACGTGTGCTGCAGTTTAATAAATTTTTCCATGTTTTTATGATAGACCAGGCCTGGGCCAACTTGGGCCCTCCGGGCGGTTTTGAACTTCAACTCCCATCATTCCTAACAGCCTCAGGCCCTTTCCTTTTCCCCCTCAGCCGCTTAAGCGAAAGGGCCTGAGGCTGTTAGGAATGATGGGAGTTGAAGTCCAAAACCGCCCGGAGGGCCCAAGCCTGGTCTGCAGCCTTTCCTCTATGACGCCTCTCAGCTTTGGCAAAACAGGCATGGCGTAGCCCCGCCCCCTTCGGACTCTCCTCTCGCTCATTGGCTAACGGGAGACGGGGAGGAAAGGCGAAGGGGCAGAATCTTATCTACGACGGCTGCGGGTTGGCCTCACGTCACACTAGCTTCCGAATTCCCCAATACTAAGGCAGTCCTCGCCTTAGTGCCCGCCCCTCCAGTGACGTCAGCAGTGCGCCGGGACGTCCTTTCGTCCGCCGTGTCCATGGACAACCTGAGAGGACGGGGCTGAGCGAGAGAGGAGGGGAGCAGACGAAGAAATGGCTTCTTCGATGGTCAGAGCCACCGTCCGGGCCGTGAGCAAAAGAAAAATCCAAGCCACGCGAGCCGCCCTGACGCTGGTCAGTATTTGCGGGCGAAGAGCAACCGCGTCTCCTCGCTCTCTCTCTCTCAAGGTGGGGGGTGGGGTTGTTGGTAAACAAGCGTACTGCGCATGCGCGGTCTCAGTGAAGGGGGAAGAGTCTGGTGGTCCTCCGAGAGAGGCCACCCCGCCCTCCCTTTTTGCACCAGATCCTTAACTGATCGTGAAAGCTAAGCAGGGCCAATGCTAGTTAGTACTACTTGGAAGGGAGACTGCCAGTATCACAGTGATTCCCAAACCCCTTCATGTGTTTTGGACTTCAACTCCCAGATGCCTCGGTTGTCTTGGCCAATGATCAGGGCTCGTGGGAGTTGGAGTCCCTGTGAGATCAGACTTTGGAACAACTGCTGGAGGCTGAATTTCAATTTCAATCCTATTATGAACAGCCCAAATACCCAAATGACACCAGATCCTTTCTGAAGCTCAGCACGTCTGCCCTAGTTAGTACTTGGGTAGGAGACTGCCATCGAATCAGGTGATGTAGTAATAAATACTAAAAATAAGAAAACTTTATATACTGTTCAATTCCACTGAAGGAACTCAGGGCAGTGAACAACAAAGTCAGCAAACATTCAATGCCGTACCAAAAAACAACCACATAAACAAATAACCATAAGCAATGGATCTTAAGTGTTATTTCACCAATGGATTCAGTGAGGCTTTGGATAGTGTTGACTTTCTCAGAGCCCTTGGTGGCGCACAGGCCTGTAGCGAGGGGGGGGGTAGGGGTTCAACCTCCCCCCCCCCCCGAAATTTTTCAGGTTAAAAAAAACCCCTGGTTTACTCATGAATTTTAACTGGTTAACCAAATCCCTATGCTAAGTCTATGAGACGTAAAACATTAAGAGTCCCTCCAGGCACTATCTCAAGCAGATATTGACAGGTCTGAACCCGGGGGGCGGGTGGGTCAGGGGTTCAACCCTCCCCCCCCCCCCAAAAAAAATTTCAAAACCCCTCCCGAAATTTTTTTCTGGCTACAGCCCTGGTGGCGCAGTAGGTTAAACTGCTGAGCTGCTGAACTTGCTGATATGCTGTATTTTATATGTTGTGTGGCACCATTGCGTGCTGTTGTAAGCCACTCTTTATTACTATATATGTACACATACTATATATAAATATCATGTATATATTTTATAAATACACTATATATATTTTATATGTACAGTGTTCCCTCACTACTTCGCAGTTCACTTTTTGTGGATTTTCTGTTTTGCGGTTTTTCAATAAACTCTAAAAGACTATTATAAATAATAAAAAATTGCTATTTACACCCTAAGGAAGGAAGAAGGAGAAGCCAAAGGGAGAGAAAAGGAGCCCAAGCGGCAACGGGAGAAGGAGGCGATTTATCAACACACGATTGGTTGATAAAGACTTAAAATAGTGTACAACTACTTAAATAATGTATGACTCTTACAATAAATATAATGTCCCTACTTTGCGGATTTTCACTTATTGCGGGTTGTCCTGGAACCAAACCCCAGCGATAAGTGAGGGAACACAGTATAATGTCCAAGATTCATTGGATGCAGGCGAGATCAGGAAATCAAGGCTAGAGTGGATCCATTGAACTCATTGGTGAAATCAACCAACCAAGGTCCATTGAGTACATGGGAAGAATGTCAATCAATGCTAGAGTAGACCCATTGAATCTACCAGCTGTTAGGAATTATGGGAGCTGAAGTCCAAAACACCCGGAGGACTAAAGTTTACCCATGTCTGGTATAGACCCACTGAATTCATGGGGATTTAGGCAGCTAACACCATCCCAAGACTTATTGAATCCATGAGACATTGGTAAAGGTAAAGTTTTCCCCTTGACATTAAGTCTAGTCGTGTCTGACTCTATGGGTTGGTGCTCATCTCCATTTCTAAGCCAAAGAGCTGGCGTTGTCCATAGACACCTCCTAGATCATTTGGCCGGCATGATGCATGGAGCACCGTTACTTTCTCACCAGAGCGGTACCTATTGATCTATTCACATTTGCATGTTTTCGAACTACTAGTTTGGCAGAAGATGGGGTTAACAGCGGGAGTTCACCCCACTCCCCATATTCGACATTTGACTAAGACTAGAGACTAGAGTCCAGATTCCCACTCGGCCACAAAACCCACTGGGTGACCTTGGGCAAGTCACACTTTGAGCTTCAGAGGAAGACAAGGGCAAACTTTCTGAACAAATCATGCCAAGAAAACCTTATGATAGGATTGTGTCAGAAACAACTTGAAGGCACTCAACAACAGGATACACTTAGTCAAACATATACCAAGCACATTGTACCAACTAAAAATCCAATATTCGTATCTGATTACTTTCAAGGCCTTTCTTGTTGGAACTGAAGCAGTTGTTTGGAAATTCCACTAAAACTTAGCTAAAACTAGTTGTACGTGCAAAACTATGAAATCTATAGGGTCACCATAAGTCAGCAGGTGACTTGAATGCACATACATGCACCTGCTGTAGATTTATGTTAACAAAAAGAACAAGAACTATAGAATATGAATTATATTTGTCCTGGGCCAAAGCAGAATTGATAACTCTACATTCCAGTCAGTATGATAAGTGGACGCATGAAGGCAAACAGGTTCAAACTAGCTGACACTGCCCCAAGTGTCTACTGGCCCTTAGCCCAGTTAACACCATGTATTTTAGATGTGTAGGGTCTATACACATGATTGGGACCCAAATATCACTAGAAGTGTAAATCTTAAGTACATAACCTGCTCCATGAATGGGGTTTTTTGGAGATGAAGTAGAAGGAATTCTAACTAACATCATTCCCAATGCTCTTATAGTTTGGGATCTGATGTAATGTGTTTGCTTTATTTGTTAATCCTTCCATGTTATATTATTCTTTTTCTGATTGCTAAAATTGTTTGAATAAATGCCTAACTTCAAACAATGTAATTCACATCTGCTAGAAGTTTTATTTGGAAAATATTTTATATAATATTTATGAACTTTCTAAGGTACAATATGTCAGTAATCTGTATGTTTGTTTACATTGTTTACATTTTAAATGAATTTTTATATGCACTGAAAATTGTTAGTATATGTTTTAATATGTCCCAAAAGTTGTGTACTACATAAGTAGATTATTTCTTAAGTTACATATGCTTTTTAAGTGTTAAATCAGTGCATGAATGGAGAATGGGATCATATCCACTGCCCCTTCCCCAGCCTCCATGTGGGTCAGTGAAAGGTTAGAACAGGTTCCATACGGGTACAGTTATTTGTGCAGTTGAGAATCCTTGTTACACCAGGATTCCCAGTTGCGCATATAGACCCTTTGCATGTACAGATCTGAGCATGGGACATTGGAGGGAACAAAAGCCGCAATTATAAAAGGGACTGGAAGAATTACAAACTGTGGCATCTCCACGGCAGGTGAAACGTGAACCAGAAGAGGGGCTACAGGAACGCTGGGAAGCTCAATGGCAGGAGTTCCTGAGGACGCTGCAGGGCCCTCATTCAGAATGGGAGCATGTCCACATGTTTGAGGAACCCACACCGCCATGGGATGACACTAAAGGTTTTCTGGCCTCCTTCGAGCAAGTTGCATCCGCCTGCCGGTGGCCTCAGGACAAATGGGTTCCCCTTCTTCTGCCGGCCCTCAGCGGAGAGGCTGAAGAGGCCTTCAGCAGCCTCAGTGCCCAAGACAAGGGAGACTACAGGAAAGTGAAGGCAGCAATCTTGCAAGGGGAGTCCAATGCCAGGGAGAGGCAGCGCCAGCACTTCAGGCAATTCCGCTACCAAGAAACAGAGGGGCCTAGAGGTGTCTATAGCCAGCTCCGGGAGCTTTGCAACCAGTGGCTAAAAGTGGAGCAGCACACTAAGGAGCAGATTCTAGAGGTGTTGATCCTAGAACAGTTCCTGACTGTCCTGCCTCAGGAGATGCAGATATGGGTCAGGGAACATGGCCCAGAGACCTGTGCCCAGGCTGTCCTTCTAGCTGAGGATTTCCTAGTTAAACAGAAGGAAGCCATGGGGCTCATGGAGCAGCTCCCAATGTCGCAGGCTTTGGGGCTGGTGGCAGATGTGGAGCCCTCTGAGACAGGCCATGTTCAGTCCCCAGATGCCTGGAAAAGGAACCTCTGCAAGGAGGAGCAAGTTGGTGAAGGGAGCTCACTGGGAGTGAGGCAGATCCTTGAGAACAAGGAAAACAGTCTTCATCCGGAGAATCCAGATCAAATTGAATCAAGGGACACATTGAGAACAAGCAATGTTTTGCAGAGCTATGAGGGAAGAATAAGGTGTGGGAGTCATCAGGGATCAGAGAATGAGCATGTAGCTAACCTTGAGAAAAGGATGGAGAGACCCCTACCCAGCATGAAATGGAGATTTGATCAGAGGGGACCCATAGAATACCAAAAGATTCACCTCTCGGGAAGCCATTTCGGTTGGCGCTCAGGCCTCGGAGTACGTGGGAGATTTAATACAGGAAAGAAAGCATATGAATGCACCGAATGTGGGAAAGTTTTTGATCATAAAGGGAATTTTAAGAATCATGAAAGGGTTCACACTGGAGAGAAGCCATACAAGTGTTCCCAATGTGGGAAAAGCTACATTCAGAAGGGAAACCTTATGATACACGAGAGAACCCACACTGGAGAAAGACCATTTATGTGCAGGGAATGTGGAAAAACATTTAGTCAAAAAGGAAATCTTGCCAAACATGAAAAAATGCACATTAAAGAACCTGAATAAATGTTATATTTCTGGAATAATTGTGATGCATAAGCTGTTACTGACTTATAGCACTGAAATAATGCAAAACTGGTAGTAGCCTGGTCTCTATGCATTTTGGTATCTGCAATTATATAGAAGTACAAAATAATAACAGTTATGGTTGTGTTGAAATTATGTTGTATAGCAATATGCCTTATATATAAAACCAATGAGGTCAGCTATTTTCCCTAAAAAGGGCCTTAAAATATTTCAAATACAAATACTCGTTCACTCAAAAGTACAAAGAATGGGGAATAGGGCCAACACAAATTCATCTGTCTCTTTGTCTTGCTATCCCTTTTTTCTCTCTTTTTCGTCCTCTCTATGCATATACTGATTTAATATGTGGACAGAACTTGAATTGGGAGTTAGAGCTCTCTGAAAAATATAGTCAATCACCACTTTATAGAAATAAGATTTGACTGATATTGTTCATTAAGTTACTCATTGATGAACTGCAAAAATGTGGGGTGTTAATTTGTTGTGGGAAAATACAACAACAGAAAGCTTTCTCTCACACATATTCTTGAGTGTGTTTTTAAATTCTGCTCAGTACAGGGTTAATAATAATAATAATTTAAAAATATTCTTCTATCCCACCACCATCTCCCCAAAGGGACTTGGGGCCACTTACACCCGGCACAAAGTTCCTAAAAACATAAAACAAAAAGTACATCTAAAATAAAACACAAACTGAATGAAACAAATAGCATATAAAACCATGGAACAATGGTGTAGTTCAGGGGTCCCCAAACTTTTTAAACCGGGGGCCAGTTCACGGCCCTTCAGACTGTTGGAGGGCCGGACTATAGTTGAAAAAAACTCAATAAACAAATTCCTATGCACACTGCACATCTTTTATTTTGAAGTAAAAAAAACCAAACGGGAAGAAATACAGCCTCAATGTTAATCATAATCATAATAAAAATAATAAAGAGGGTTGGAAGAGACACCTTGGACCATCTTGTCCAACCCTCTTCTACCTTTGTGCACCAAAAGCACAAGCAAAGCACCCCTGACAGATGGCCACCCAGCCTCAATGTTGTTAATCATCATCATCATACATCACACAGTCCTAAATGCCAGGGAAGTGTTCAACTTGTGATTTTGTGATACGAAATCCAGCAGAGAGAGAGATCTCGTTTGCTGTGTTATGCTGTGTCTTTGTGCCAATAATAATAATAATAATAATAATAATAATAATAATAATAATGAGAATTGGAAAAGGGCCATTTAGTCCAACCCCCTTTTGCCTTTGTGCACCAAAAGCACTGGCAAAGCACCCATTAGTAAATTATTAATTAAATAATAATTAAAATTCCATTATAAACAAGCAAATCTTTAGAAGGCACACAACAGGTGAGAGAGGAGGCGGGAAAGGCGGAGGAGGGAGCCGCCATCACGGGGCCCGGATAAATGGCTTCAATGGGCCGCATGTGGCCCCCGGGCCTTAGTTTGGGGACCCCTGGTGTAGTTCATGCATTGACACATGACAACATGAGGAGTATAGCTGCACCATTCTCTCTTCATTAGATTTAATATTACTTGCAGATAGAAGAACATGGCTCCACAACCATGAATGTTACAGAGGGGGAGTTCATGATGCTAATGAAAGTGCAGTTGTTTGGGGGTTTGGTTTTTTTGGGGACAACTTTTAAAACACGTGCACAATCTTCCTCCACCACTTCATCCTCACTTCTCTCAAAGTCTTTAAGGAAGCATCTGTTTATTAGGAAGGGGTTTTTAATGCTGTGCTGTACTGGCTTTATTTCTTGTATTTTTAATTAATAGAGGTTACATTGTTTTTAATTCTATGCAGGGTTTATTCAACAGTGTATGTTTTATATGTTTTTTTCTGTATCTGTTATAATTTTTGTAAATGGCCTTGAGTTCCAGTTCTGGAGAAATGTGGCATATAAATAAAACAGTAAAATGATCATAGTCCTAATTATACCAGCACTACAATACTATAAGATCTTGGTCAATGGAAAGCCACATAAGCATGAAAATAATTGCATTAAGGAAAGCCCAGCTAGTTCATTCTTTGCGGGAGTAGATTTGTACTGTCTTCTCTCTAAGAAACAGGCACTGCTGTTGTGTAGATTTCCAAATGTTGCAAAATTGCAACTTCAAGTATTCTTCATCTCTGTCTATGCTGGCTTGGACTTCTTTCTAAAACCATTCAAGTTGTGAGGAGCTACACAATTTCCACCTCTTAAGTTATCTGTATCTGGATATCACAGCATGCACACGGGAAAGAAGGATGGATAAGTAACACATCTGGACTGTATTCAAGGTGCTATTCTGCAATTTTTTATGCATTTCTTTTTCGTATTTTTTAAGTTTAACAAAGCATTAGTGGAGCTTTACATTATTTTGACCTTTGCCCTTCACAAAAGGTGTTCCAAAAGATGCAGAAACTGACAAATATGACGAGTAAGGAGATAGAATTGCTACCCTGATCATTTGTGCATTGTTTATAAAAGTATAAAATGGGATTTGGCATGACAGGATGCAGTTGATACCATTAATGTTGAAATATTTTTCAGACTCCTTCTGCTGTGAATAAGATAAAACAACTACTTAAAGACAAACCTGATCATGTAAGTAAATGTGTAGGGTATTTCTAATATTCTTCATATATTTGATAATCGTTTTCGGTGTTCTGTTGATGTAATACTGCAACAACCCTATGAAGCTATATGAGATGTGATGATTATATTGCTTCATAAAACAGAGTTGTTATTCCACATTGACAAGTGGATGTGACATCTCTTTTAAATGTGGAAAATATCAATCCAGCAACTGCATTTTCAGCAATGTGGAAAGTCATTTTTTCAAACTGATATGGGTTTTTCCCCTCAGCAATTTTATGATATACCTTGTAAAATATGATATTGCGTTTTTTGAACCTCTTGAGTGACAAATCAACCAATTTAGCATTGTAATTCAATGCTGTTTTCTCTCAATAAAAGCCAATTCCATAGTGCAGGTGTTTGTAGTATAGTTTTCTGGACCTTGAGCCTTTTCTGGCTGTTGCTTTTTGGTGTTTGTTTACATAGTTGGAAGCAATGGTCCCAGTCTTCCAAGCATTTCTTACACTTAATGCCAGTAAGATGAATGAGATTTTAGTGATGTTTAACTTGTGCAGTTAGCCCTGCACATCTGCTTAGAAAAAGGTGTCACTGAGATTAGTGGCACTTACTCACTAATAAGTATGTATAAAACTATAGTTTTACATTTCTTTAGGTGTTGAAACTTTGGATTTCTTTGGAAACAGTAGTTGATATGGGGGAGCCTTTGGCTTTATGATAGCCTACATGCCCATGACTCTACTCCCACCCAGCATAAGATAGTAGTGTCGGATTTTGGTAGTTGTTCATCTGGAATAGAGAAGAACCCCTGAATTAAATGTAGGGTAATTAGCTGGTTTTAGCTATCTTTTTAAGAAAACGAACTCAGTATTAAAACTTTTGTTTCAGGTAGGAGTTAAAGTTGGCGTCCGTACAAGAGGCTGTAATGGACTTTCATACACTCTAGAATATACAAAATCAAAAGGGGACTCAGATGAAGAAGTAGAACAGGATGGTAAGTGTGGTTTTGAACCATCAAGACTCTGAAATCATATTTATATTCCTTATTTGGTGTTAACTTTCATCTTTGTTCTTTTTGATGAGTGTGGAAGCATATTCTTAAATTTAATAAGAGTCTGTAAAGCAGAGCAAACTTACTGTTCTCTTCCGATAAACATAATGTTTAATTGTAAAATGATGTTTGGTAACCAGTTGCTAAAGACCCAATAATTGAAGGTGCTCAGTTAGAAGTAAGTCCCATATTATAGAGGGAGCATATCCAAGTTCTTCAAGTTTAAGATCATAGTTCTTACACTGTAAAATACAATTTTTAATGATACCATCATGCAAAAATTGGAAAATTATACAGCTAATATAAACCAGCAGGTCCAGACTATGACTACATAGTCCACTTTTCTCAGTTATAAATTATGAAAGCATTTTATTTGCAGAGGAATATGGAATCCATACAGAGGTTCCATGAAACCAAATTAAATAGAGCCTGAAGTTGTCAATTCTTTTGAAAAGAGATTTTATAAAATTAGTGAGGAAATGGGGAATGTAAATTTTGCAAGATGTTATCAGCCTGATAGATGGAAATTAGAACCCAACAATGTGTGCCATTATGCTAATAAATTTTGCATCTATGAAATTTCATTCTGTTTTTATTCTCTTTTTACTTAAGGTGTTAAAGTGTTTATTGAAAAGAAAGCGCAACTCACCCTTCTAGGAACTGAAATGGATTATATAGAAGACAAGCTGACCAGTGAATTTGTTTTCAATAATCCAAATATCAAAGGAACCTGTGGTTGTGGAGAAAGCTTTAATATTTAAAGTATCAGGACAATATCCACGATGTACTTGTGAAAGTAATCACTTGGCATGTGTTTACTTAGTTTTTAAGCTTTGTAAAATATGGCTGCCTTCACAGGAAAATAAAAGTACTGCCTTTCTGAAGTGTAATCTGTGTGTTAAATTGCAGCCCTTACATATTTCCAAAGTTTGATAAGTGAAAGCACTTTGAGGTCAGCAGGATATCTTTATTTGCAGAAAATCTTTGTACATTGAGATCTCATTGGTTCTGCACAAGACACAACCTGAAAAGTGTTATGTATGCGAAGTTATATTTCCACTTGTATTTCTTGGAAAAGTCAGAGTACTGTTTGCATTGAACTTCCTTATTAGACTTTAAAGTGAAACTTACGTGTACCAAAAAAAATAAATTTTTTCCCTCCCCCCCCCCCAAAAAGCCATGAGCCTTTAAAACAAGGATGTTGGCATTCTGAAAGGCTCATATGTTTATATAGTTTGATGTCAATTAATTTTCATTTAAAATAACTTATATCTACATCTTGTTCACTACCCCAGTGTCTTTGTTTCGTTGCCACTAAGAAAACCACTAATATTTTAAGGAATGCTTTTTATCTTTTTATCTTTTGGGGGGGGGGGAATAAGACATAATTTTATTTTAATTGTCTCCCTTTAAAATCCTTTCTTTTCTTTTTTTGGTTTAGTAATACAGAGGCCCTGAAGCTAATACAAATTCTCTGCACAGTTCATATGTCTGCATCATTTTAAGCAATCAGGTTTTGCAGAAAAACAAGTTACTTCTTTTCTCAGCAGTTTTCTTCAATAGCATTGTAAGATCTGCATATGTTAGTATTTTGGTTAAAGTTCACCCTGACAATTTAGTGAAACATTTTAATTCTTATTATCATTTGTTTGAATAGGAAAACAGGAATATTTTTCAAAAAATGTCTGTCTGTATTTAATATGATTGCTTATGATTCATATCATGAATTTAGAAATCAATGTAGGACTTGTTTGCATAGTCTTCCAATTAAGACACTATTATGCTTCTAAAAGGTTTAATCTTTCCATTTATCTGTTCAGGAGGAAGCAAAGCCACATTTCCACCCAAACCTTTTTAGAATTCTTTTATAGCTCATGTTCAGTTATCTATTGTAAGCAGACATGTGTACTAGCCTATTTGAGAGAGAAAAATATGTTACTAGATGATTGCTTGGCGTGTTACGTCACATAATTACTGGCTGCAGTCATACATGTATATTAACACTGGGGGCAAAGTCTTAACTGTGAAAGTCGTCCAGCAGTAGCAAAAACGGCTTGGAGTCAGTTGTGGAATCCCTTCCCTTGCAAACTTTCAAGGAAAGGTTTCAACACACTCTTCCTCTGACACAAGCTTTACTGCAACTGGAAAAAAAGGTCCAGGCAAGAGCCAAGAAATGTGCAACCTTCACATGTTGAATCTGCTTCCATAGAGGGTTGCATATACGAGTGTGTCTGGGAAAAGCCTAATATTACTATTCTTCCATCCTACAAAAAGTTGGGCTCCTGCAAGCTAAAGTTCCCTATGGGCACAATTTTGTCTAGGACTAGGAATGTAAGCCGTACCATACATGAATGCTATTAATGTACTCATTTTTTTAAAAAGAAACTACTGAAGAATGTTGTATATTCCCTTTCTTTTGTATAAAAGGTCTGTGAATTAAATGTGCACTTCCATACTATAAAAATACAAAGTCTTGTCTTATTTGAAAGCCTAACGCACAAATCAGAAGTCAATGTTTGTTGGTAATAGTTTATAATTGAGTGTACACCTTTTCTAATAATCTGTAATATGTGCAATATTGTTCCTTAGATCTATTATAATAAATTACAAGGTAAAGGTTCCCCCTGACGTTAAGTCCAGTCATGTCTGACTCTGGGGGTTGGTGCTCATCTCCATTTCTAAGCCGAAGAGCTGGCGTTGTCAGTAGACACCTCCAAGGTCATGTGGCCAGCATGATTGCATGGAGCGGTACCTATTGGTCTACTCACATTGGCATGTTTTCGAACTTCTAGGTTGGCAGAAGCTGGAGCCAACAGCGGGCACTCACTCCGCTCCCGGGATTTGAACCTGGGACCTTTCGTTCTGCAAGTTCAGCAGCTCAGTGCTTTAACACACTTCGCCACTGGGGCTCCTATAATAAATTACCTTTTGATAAAAATGGTATACATCTCTGATGATGTCTGCAGCAAATCACACCAGAACATCTTAGTTGTGGTTTATCAGAGTTGTTACATGGATTATTGTACTCTTGTTATTCTGATTGAAAGTTATCAAAGAGGAAAAAGGTTGAAAGAATTGCATTTCGGTGACTTTGTTTTTACTTTGTTTTGTTCAATTCTGTGAAGATAGAATTTTAAAAGTGCCTGTTCATGCCACAAATTCTGTTGAAATTTGGACAAAAGGTATGGGTTGTGTTTAAAATTTGAGAATGAATCTTTAAAATAATTTTTTTTAGTAGTTGGATCTTTGCAGCAGGCACCTAGATTTTAAAGGGGAACCCATTTGCTTAAAAGTGAATCTGAATTATTTCAATGTAAGTAAAATTATTTAACTTTACTATTTCAATCTCACTGGTATAAATGGAATTAATAGAGTGATAATTCAGGAAAAAGGGATTTCAAGGATATATCCATGTTAGTTGAATCCAGAAAGGATAGAAGGAAGCAGAAGGAACCTAGAAGTACTTCCACTTTGAAGAAACTGGATTTAGGCTCACTAAAATAAGTACGTCTTTAAATGCTTCTAAATATCCCGTGCTCTTTCCTTTTAGTGACTAAAAATAATGCCACCCATCTTATCTGCTTATGGATTAAAGGGGGTGATATTGGGCTAGGTTTGAGCCATAAACTAATGTCAGTGGGTCATAATCTCACCTTCACTGCATATTGACATTTAAAAGAACTCATTTAAATTGCTGAAAATATACTTTTTAAAAATTCTAAATTCAGCATTGTAGTTTGACTTTAAGTCAGCTGGTGCCAGCAGAGGCTTTCTTTTAAAAGCATAAGGGAATGAAGTGGCTCCATTCCTGAGAACTGAGGTGCGCTCAACGGGGACAATATACTCTGAGATGACATGGGATTAGATGTGGGGCACCCTTCTCAGATCTGAGTTGTGTCAATGCTAATTATTTGGCAAGACATTTTTAAAAAACATAGAATTTAAAGATGAGGCCAAAAAAAATATATAAGCCTAATTGACTGGGAGCCAGAAGAAATAATCTAGCAGAGTGAAGACTGTAGTCAAGAAATCAGACTAGGACTCGGAAGGATAACTATGGAGGCAGTAGACAAGATCTTGAAGTTTACTTATCACTGGAAACTAAAGTTACAATTGTCTATGCTACTGCATGTGTGGCTGAAAACTGGATAGTGAAGACAGGTGTGAGGAGGAGCACTGAGATGTGCTGAAGAAGAGTTCTATGAATAGTGTCCTGCTAAAAAGACAAATAAATTGGTCCGAGAGCAAACAAAGTTTGACGCCAAGATGACCAAACTGTCACACTTCAGCCATATCATGACTTGGTTCACTATCAAAGAAAAAAAAAGCTTAGTAAGAGAGAAGGCAGTAAGAAAAGAGGAAGGCTTGTACCAGTGTGGTGTAATGGTTTGAGCATGGGTGGAGACACATGGAGACATCTAGTCGACTTCAATTCATGGCCACCCTATGAAAGAGGCCCCATCTATATTGCCATATAATCCTCTTTCTGAATCCAGATTATTTGCTTTGTACTGGATTATATGGCAGTGTAGATCCAGCCTAGAGACCTACAAGTCACCCCATCATCTCCTGCTCCAGTCTTTCCATCTTAATGTGGTCCTCTTGCCCTACTGCCTTTTACCTAAATATTACACTATGCAACAAAACTTGAGAAAAATATCTTCCTGGTTTGAAAGTGTTATTTCTGTTTAATTGTATGGTACTTACTTTTAAAGTAGTTGTTATACTCCAGAAACGTCATTTTTGTGGCTGCCGTGTCCCCCAAGTCCCCTTGGGGAGAGAGGTCAAGGTATAAATAAAGCATTACATTTGTTGTTGTTGTTGTTGTTGTTGTTGTTGTTATGCTGAATTGGTTGAGACTATGTGTGATATCCATTGAAAAAAATATAGCAAAATGTGCTGCTGGATGTCCTGCAAAAACGAAGTATTGACAGTTTAATAAACTTTTCCCATGTTTTTATGATAGAACCAATGAGGAAATCACATGTATAACCCAGGAACAAAAATCCTGTTACACAGTGTAATCCAGATTCAGAAACTGGATTATATGGCAGTGTAGATCCAGCCTGAGAGCCCTACAAGTCACCCACCCTATCCTGCTCAGGACTATCAATCTTAATGTGGTCTTGTTCTGGTGCCTTTTAGCTGACCAAGTATTATGGGTGGCTGTGAGTTTTCTGGGTTGTATGGCCATATTTCAGAAGCATCCTCAGAGGTTGTGAGGTATACTGGAAACTAGGCAAGGGAGGTTTATATATCTGTGGAAGGTACAGGGTGGGAAAAATAACTCTTGCTTGTTGCAGGCAAGTGTGAATGGTGCAATTAATCATCTTGATTAGCATTGAAAAGCATTGCAGCTTCAAGGCCTGGCTGAGTCCATGGGAATCCTTTGTTGAGGTGATTAGCTGGCCCTGATTGTTTCATGTCTTGAATTCCCATGTTTTTTGAGTGTTCTTCTTTATTTACTGTCCTGATTTTAGAGTTCTTTAATACTAGTAGCCAGATTTTGTTCATTTTCATGGTTTGCTCTTTTCTGTTGAAATTGTCCACATGCTTGTGGATTTCGATGGCTTCTCTGTGTAGTCTGACATGGTGGTTGTGAGAGTGGTCCAGCATTTCTGTGTTCTCAAATAATATGCTGTGTCCAGGTTGGTTCACCAAGTGCTCTGCTATGGCTGGCTTCTCTGGTTGAGTTAGTCTGCAGTGCCTTTCATGTCCCTTGATTCGTGTTTGGGCAAATCAACGAGACATTCCACATCATGCCCAGTGTAGAATACATCTCACAAAGTTAAAATGGTGGATGTGGGTCTTAATGAGACATGCCTCATTATCACAGGATGTCTACGCCCCACACCACTGGAGAAATTATACTGTTTAGCTAGCATTGCACCGCCTGACATCTGCTGCAAAGTAGCAGCCAGCAATGAAAGGACCAAGGCATTGACATCTCCAGCCTATCCCCTGTTCGGGTATCAGCCAGCACGCCAATGCCTTAAATCAAGAAATAGATTTCTAAGATCTACAGAGATACTCACAGGAACACCTCAGCAAGCGAGAGTCCAAAGATGGCAGGCTAAAACCCAGAAATTCAATCAGTGGCTGACGCTGGGTGAGAGACTCTCTCCTGGGCACACAGAAGACTGGGCGCTGAACAGACTCCATTCTGGCACCACGAGATGCAGAGTCAACCTTATGAAACGGGGCTACAAAGTGGAGTCCTCAACTTGCAAGTGTGGAGAAGAGCAAACCACAGACCACCTATTACAATGCAGTCTGAGCCCTGCCATATGCACAATGGAGGACCTTCTTATAGCAACACCAGAGGCACTCCAAGCAGCCAGCTTCTGGTCAAAAGACATTTAGTATTAATGCCAAGTTGTTGTTTTTTTACACTTGGTTTGTGTTTTCAAATACATTACAACTTGTACCCTCAGTTTGCTTCTGACACGATAAATAAATAACACCTTCCAATAAAGGATTCCCCCAGGCAGGAAGCAGCCAGGCTTTGAAGCTGAAAGGTCAATAAATGCTAATCAAGGTGGCAAGGTGGAATGTGGCCATTTGCAACATTCACACTTGCCTCAAACAGACGAGTTCTTTCACTCTGGACATTCCACAAATATATAAACCCGCCTACCTAGTTTCCAACACCTCACAACCTCTGAGGATGCCTGCCATAGATGTGGGCGAAACATCAGGAGAAAATGCTTCTGGAACATGGCCTTGCACTGTTTTATTGACCCAGAAAGCACTCTGAAATACTTTGTAGCTGATGAGTAGACTATGCGTGCAATCACTTAAAAATTAAGATTTATGATCATGTGCTTCCCTGTTTTGTAGGTGGAAATCTCTCTGCAGTAGTGTTCCCTCAGTTATCGCTGGGGTTAGGTTCCAGGACCACCCGCAATAAGTGAAAATCCGCAAAGTAGGGACACTATATTTATTTTAATATTAATGCATTATTTTAGTAGTTATATACTATTTTAGGTCTTTATCAACCAATTGTGTGTTCATAAATCTCCTGTTGCTGCTTGGGCTCCTTTTCTCTCCCTTTGGCTTCTCCTTCCTCCCTTCCTTAGGCTGTAAATTGAAAATTTTTATGATTTATGATAGTCTTTTAGAGTTTATTGAAAAACCGAGAAACAGCGAATCCGTGAAAAGTGAACCGTGAAGTAGTGAGGGAACACTGTAATCTAATATCCTACTTAGTCATCTTGTGGTTCTGTAGGAGAACTCACAGTAACCAGTGATTCTGGCCATGAAAGCCTTCAACAACACAGTTTTGGCAGTTTAATTTATTTATTTACTAGCTGTGCCCGGCCACACGTTGCTGTGGCATTGTCTGGTGGTGTTGGTGAGAAATTGTTGAGGTAGTGGTGGTATTGAATGTCTGTTGTATGGTTGTCTTTATATTTAGTATGCATTTGGTTGTTTGTGTACTGTGAAAGTGGTGAGGATAGAGGGGGTCTATGTCCCTGTGTAGTATTGTATAGTATTTATACGTTGTCCATGTGTTGTGAATGCTTGGATTGTGTCCTGCTGTATAGTAGAAAGGGTTGGGCTGGATGGCCCTTAGGGGTCTCTCCAAACTCTTGGATTCTATGCTTTTATTATTATTATTATTATTATTATTATTATCTTCTTCTTCTTCTTCTTCTTCTTCTTCTTCTTCTTCTTCTTCTTCTTCTTCATCATCATGCTTGGATTGTGTCCTGCATGGCAGAATTGAGTTGGACTTGATAAGTGAGACTCTACTGTATATTTATAATCTTATATTATCTGTTTAGAACTGGATTATCTGTGGCCCCTTCTACACAGCTGTATAAAATGCACACTGAAGTGAATTATCTGGCAGTGTGGAGTCAAGATAATGCAGTTCAAAGCAGATAATATAAGATTATAAATGGGTAATATTGCTGTGTGGAAGGGCCTTGAGTCTACACTGCCATATAATCCAGTTAAAATCAGATAATCTGTGGAAAAGGCCTAAGTGAGGTCTAACTGTGCCTGTCCCCTGGGCTGAGTAGGTTGCTAGGAAACCAAGTGGGCGGAGCTTAGCCCTCTAACTGGCAGCAATTGGATAAAAACAATCATTCATGTCCCTCTAATTAGGACTTTATTTTTCTTGTGTTTTTGTTGTATCAACCTAGAGCCGTGGATGATAGGTTGTGTTGTCAAATTTCAAGGTTGGGGGGCCTGTAGTTTTGTTGTTTTGTCCGGTGCCCTGATTCCATCACTCTTTTATATATATAGATTTATTTATTCCCGATATTTCTACCCCGCCCTTCTCCCCGAGGGGACTCAGGGCAGCTTACACAACTGGCAGAATCACTATCAGTACATCATAATACAATAAAATAAGAATAAAACAGTTAAAATAACATAGTAATAAAATACAATATATAAAGGATTTAACACAGTGCAACACCGAATATATATGCCAAGGTTTAATAAACCTTTCCCACAGGGCCACAGCCAGAAAAAAATTTCGGGAGGGGTTTTGAAAATGTCCGGTGGGGGGGGGGGGGTTTGAACCCCTGCCCCCCCCCCCTCGGGTTCAGACCTGTCAATATCTGCTTGAGATAGTGCCTGGAGGGACTCTCAATTTTTTGCATCTCATAGACTTAGCATGGGGATTTGGTTAACCAGTTAAAATTCATGAGTAAACCAGGGTTTTTTTAACCGGAAAAATTTCGGGGGGGGGGGGGGGTGTTGAACCTCGCTACAGGCTGCTTTCCCATGTTTTTTATGATAGAACCAATGAGGAAATGACTTTATAACTCAGGAACAAAAATCCTGTTACACAGTGTAATCTGGATTCAGAAACTGGATTACTGTATATGGCAGTGTAGATCCAACCTGAGAGTCACCCCATCCACTCTTGCTCAGAACTGTCCATCTTAATGTGGTTTCAGGGTTGTTGTATGTTTTCCGGCCATGTTCTAGAAATATTCTCTCCTGACGTTTTACCCACATCTATGGCAGGCATCCTCAGAGGTTGTGAGGTATGGAGGCATGGAGGGAGGGAGGGAGGGAGGGAGGGAGGGGGAGGGAGAGAGAGAGAGAGAGAGAGAGAGAGAGAGAGAGAGAGGGAGAGAGAGAAGTTCCTTGCTGAGTTTCTCCATACCTCACAACCTCTGAGGATGCCTGCCATTGATGTGGGCGAAACGTCAGGAGAGAATACTTCTAGAACATGGCCATACAGCCAGGAAAACATACAACAACCCTGTGATCCCGGCCATGAAACCTTCGACAACACATTAATGTGGTTTTCTTGTCCTGCTGCCTTTTACCTGACCAAGTACGTTATTGCCTTTCCTAGTGGAGACCGGGGTTCAAATCCCCGCATACCTATGAAAACCCATAAATCACACTGTACCCTTGAGAGGAAAACTCTTAACAAGTCCCGTTGAGAAAATCCAGCGATAGGGTGGCCCTAATTCAGAAGCGACTTGAAGAGAGAAAGGGTGTGCAAGGGCTGTGGATGAGCGGGTGACTTGGAGGTCAAGCCTTGCTAAACCCGCCAGAAGCCGAGGTCAACTGGAGGGCGCTTGGGAACAACAAGCCTCCTTTTCCTCCTCTCAAACACCTCCCCAAAACACCAGCGCTTCTGGGGCGGCGCTGTGACGCGATAAAGAGCTCCTGGGGAAAGGGCCGCCTCCTTGCAAAGCCCCCCCACCCAAGCCCCCCCCCCCCCCCCCCCGTAAGGCAAGGTAAAGCAAAACAATGTAATCTCACGCAGCCCTCCGGAAAGGTCTGTCTCTAGCTTTGTAGCCTTGTGTAGGAGAAGATCTGTCTCCATCTCTCTCATCCTTGGGTCTGGCGCTGGAGAACCAGACCCAAGGAAGCCACGGATCCATTCTGTGGCATCCTGGAAGGGAAGGGGGGCTGTCCTTTCACAAGGTCTTGAGCCTTCTCTGCCCAAGAGTGCTGGTGCTTCCCTAAACTACAGCTCCCAGGATCCCATGACAGGTAAAGTGGTGTCAAACTGCATTTATTCTAGTGTAGAGCAGGCTTGGGCCAACTTGGTCCCTCCAGGTATTTTGGACTTCAACTCCCATCATTCCTAACAGCCTCAGGCCCCTTCCTTTTCCCTCTCAGCCGCTTAAGCTCCTGACACAAAAATATATACAGTAGAGTCTCACTTATCCAACGTAAACGGGCCGGCAGAACGTTGGATAAGCAAATATGTTGGATAATAAGGAGAGATTAAGGAAAAGCCTATTAAACATCAAATTAGGTTATGATTTTACAAATTAAGCACCAAAACATCATGTTATACAACAAATTTGATAGAAAAAGTAGTTCAATATGCAGTAATGTTCTGTTGTAATTACTGTATTTACGAATTTAGCACCAAAATATGATATATTGAAAACATTGACTACAAAAATGCGTTGGATAATCCAGAACGTTGGATAAGCGAGTGTTGGATAAGTGAGACTCTACTGTATATGATACATAATTAGCTGGTTAATATAGGATTGTAATGAAGACTGAAATGTATTGATTTAGTCAGCAGACTTTTCTCTGCATTGTTATTTCATTCTTTTTTTTTATGTTCCCAAACTAATAAATGTTGCCCATCTCTTTTTCTCCCTTATCGCCAGAACTGGATTGTTTTGCTTTGCCAGCAAAGTGCAGCTGCAATGAGTCAACTTAAAGAAGATGAACCAACAAATAATGGGGAGAAGAGTGAATTGTTTCCTTTAAACTGCAAGGTGAGTGATTCACCATGGGAAAACTGCTTGGCAGTTTTACAGTATCTTGCGACCTCTCACGTTTTAAGGTTGCAATTATTTTTAACTATTTTAACTATTGACATGTTAGCTCTTACATAAAGTTTTTTAGCTCCATCTACACTGCCACATAATGCAGTTTAAAGCTGCATTATATGAATCTATACTGACCATATAACACAGTTTCCAACTGCATTATATGGCAGTGTAAATGGAGCCTTTATGATTTCCCCCCAACTGATATGTAGTCATCTGTATATGGGCTTTAACTATAAAGATTTTGTTTTCTTTCTTTATGAAGTTGTTCTAAAAACTGTTGGATATTACAGCCTTCATCAAGCCTCCTCTAGTAATTTATCTATAATCCTGTTGCTTTCTTAATGTATGTATGTTCTGGCATGCAGTTTTCTTTCTTTTCTCTATGTTTTTCCTGAGAAGTTGTGGAAAGAGCTGCAGACCACATGATCTGCTCTGAAACGAGCACAGACTTCTTTAGACCTTGGGACTGCTCAAATCGCAGACTTGCAACACACTTGTTGCTGTTTATTGTAAGAGAGATGTTCTGACCGAATGGCACATAAACTATCTCAAACATATCTGTAACTTACTGATAAATTGTGTACCTGTGTGTGCTGAACACATGAAGGTCGTGAGTAAACCAAATGTTATTTTTACCAAAGTCTACTTTATTTTATCTCTTGAGTGCATAATATAAAACAAGTTGTTTTATAGGAAAGTAGATATATTTTTAGATATGGGAGAGTAGATAAATTTTAAAGAGCCCCCAGTGGTGCAGCAGATTAAACCGCTGAACTGCTGAACTTGCTGACCAAAAGGCCAGTGGTTCAAATCTGGGAAGCAGGATGAGCTACCATTTTTAGCCCCACCTTCTGCCAACCTAGCAGTTCAAAAACATGCAAATATGAATAGATCAATAGGTACCACTTCAGCAGAAAGGTAACAGCGCTCCATGCAGTCATGCCAGCCACATGATCTTGGAGGTGTCTATGGACAATGCTGGCTTAGAAATGAAGATGAGCACCAACCTCCAGAGTTGGACACAACTAGACTTAACGTCAGGGGAAAACCTTTACTTTACTAGATATATTTTTGGGCACTGAAAAAACCCTTCTGAACAACTGCTTTTTATGTACTGACATATTATCAGTTTCCTAGAGACAACAGATTGTTCAGTCTAACAACTGAAGCCAATTGCCTTGCATAATTACATTTGGCTGTATACCACTTGAGAAGATTCTATTAAAACTGGTTTTTGGCTCTTCTCTCAAAGGTTATGATCTCTAAAAGATCATGCTTTTAAAAAAGAAACAGCCTAAGAATATTAAGGATATCTGAGGGGAACATATTCATCTGTAATTTCCTGTACTATTTTCCAGTATCGTCCCACAATAAGTTTATATTATCTTATAATTTGACCAACCAAGGCCATTTTATAAAATTTGGCATGCAGTAGTAGCGGGGATGTGAACCTCTGGGCTGGGAAGGTGGCAACATGAGCCACCATTTGCCACCCCTGGTCTGAATCAAGTAAAAAATGCACAATATACTATTATGTTCAAACCCAGGATTTTGTTTTGTTGCACTCCCATTTTGGTTAGTTTAACTTCTAGTGGGTGGGGACGAGAAGGAGAAAAAGAGGTTTATACACCAGCACACGGCTTATTGCCAGTAAACCAGAATTTATCATGCAACAAGGACACAAAGTGTCTTCTGGATAGCTTTCGAATCTCTTGAGTGACTGCTGCCATTGCTGTCTGATTTTGCCATCTTATATCGAATCCATTTTCTTTCTATGCATTATTAGCTTGTGTATAAGCTTTATTATACTGTTCTGCTCAGTCTTTGTAGTTAATTACCTAGTGGATCCAGAATTCAAAAGATCAGTTCATAAGCTATTATAGCTTTCAATTCAGAGATGAGTGTCTATATATTGTGTCTGTTTCTTTCTCTAGGTATCAGAACTATTACTGGCCCATAGATGCCTTAAATGGGGACAAGAGAAGGACCTTTCTAGGGTGGATGTTTTGGAGTCCCATGCATCCCTTTTCCATTCTATTCGGTCAATTTTAAAAGCTTGGAAGAAGACTGCAGAAAATGATAAGGCCAAACGCTTGGAGGTCAAGAAATCCAGTGGCATTTCCTTAGCCAGCCTTCAGGTGCAAGATTTTGTAAAGGAACATTTTGATTTTCTGAAAGACAGAAAAGAAGACAAAGACACCCGCAGGAAATCGCGTTCTAAATCCATCAGCAGACCTGGACATTCCAGACATCCTCTTATGTCAAAAAGAAAGGGACGGAAAGCTGATCGTGAAGAGTTGCCACCAACACGCTTGCTTCCTTACTTTAGTTTAATTAGGAATTGTTTTCCGTTGCCACTATCTATCATCCAAAGCCTATGTCTCTCAAGAGAGATACAATGCAGGATCGAACGTTTTACTCAGAAGCGCAGAAAGAAGGAAGAAGTAACTCAGCTTGGATCAGAAGAACTTCCGATGCTTAAACTACAGACAATAGAAGGTTGGCAGATTCAAGTAGAAATAAGTAAACATGTTAGAGAACAGGACTGTTCAGAGCCTAGTTTAGGGTAATTAATTCTAAGTGAAAATACCGTATTTAAGTGGTTCATAGTTAACATCTAAAAATGAAACTAGAGCTGTTACCCAAAGCACACTTGCCACAAAGAAGGCCGATTTGAAGTCACATGTACAGAAAAATGTTTAAGAATGTGATTTGCAGGAGGCAAAGGTTTAAGGAACAGTTCCTAACCAGGGCAGCTGTACTGCATGAAGGAATCAGCCATAGGGCTGCTATGAGTTTTCTGGACTGTATGGCCATGTTCCAAAAGCATTTTCTCCTGGTGTTTCACCCACATCCATTGGCAGGCATTCTCAGAGGTGGTTGAGGCCTGTTGGAGACTAGGCAAGGGAGGTTTATATATCTGTGGAAGTTCCAGGTTGCAAGAAAGAACTCTTGTTTGTTGGAGGCATGTGTGAATATTTCAAGTAATCACCTTGATTAGCATTGAAAAGCCTTGCTGATTCCTGCCTGGGGGGGAATCCTTTGTTGGGAGTTGTTAGTTGGCCCTGATTGTTTCATGTCTGGAGTTTCCCTGTTTTCAGAATGTTGTTCTTTATTTACTGTCTTGATTTTATAAATTCCACAGATACATAAACCTCACTTGCCTAGTCTCCAACAAACCTCAACAACCTCTGAGGATGCCTGCCATAGATGTGGGTGAAACATCAGGAGAGAATGCTTCTGGAACATGCCATACAGCCTGGAAAATTCACAGCAACCCAGTGATTCCGGCCATGAAAGCCTTCGACAACATAGAATCAGCCATACTTTTAAAATTTATGCATTATATTAATGTCAGAGAAGCCTACTACAGCCATGGGGTCATAATTAATGATGAGCACTCTGACCCATATTCCCCTTATGATGCAAAGTAAAGCCTTTTTAAATCATTATGTTTGGTGGAAAGCAGCATGTAAGAAGGTATGAGGAAGCTTTCTCCCTCTATGTTGCTGGATGACATATCCCATCAAGCTTCATCACCAGTTGTGGTGGCTTGGGCTGAGGATATCAAGGGAGCATGTGTTGCCCACCCCAATAAAACTCAGTAGTTGAAGTGGGAGTAAGAGTGTGTGACTCACTCCTCATTTCCCCTCTTTTAGGACAGCCACTGAATCCTGTCTCTCTCCTAACTTTTCTTTGAATACTATTTCTACTCTTCCCCCACTTTTAAGATTAAAAAAAATCATCTGCATCTTATGTTTTTTCTGTTTTTCAGATCCAAAGTACATAACCTTTTCCAGCCTGAGGGAGCTGCAGTGGAAGTTATTTAAAGGTCTGGTGAAAAGGAAACCTGGAACTATTGGAATTTGGAGGGTACCTTTATACAGTTCGGGGATTGGATACACAATGACTCCTCACAAACAAGAATACGTCCTTCCTCTGATACCTAAAGACTGGATAATTGATGACTCCCTCAAGTTTTCAGAGGAAATGACACACCGACTTCTCCAGTATAATCCTCCGTCTTGAATGGAAAGGCAGTTAAATAGAGTTCTGGAAAAAAATCCAACTAAAATGCATTGAACAGTTCACAGTGCTAGTATAATTAGTATAATTCTAATAGTACACAGTGGCTGGGTTGCTTTTGTCATCTGTCCAGAGCATATGAGTGTCATTCCTGGTGGTCTAAAAAGTACACAGTGTGAAAGTATGTCTCCATCAAACGTCTAAAAATAAAATTTCTCAGATAATGTCTATTGCAGATCTCAAGAATTTATTTCTAAATTCTACTCCAGCCATCTAACCACTATGACACGCTGACTCTCCTGCAGGTATACATATCGTAACAATAAAACATTAAAATTGGTTTGGTTGAACTCAGGCCCAAGCGCAATACTAAGTGCTAAACAAGGTCTCGTCTCTACTATGGTAGGGTACTAGTTAAAAACTAGAAATAATTGTCTTCTTTCACATTTCTGTCATAGGTAAGAGTCATTTTAAGTTTGATACATGGAGTGCTTTAAACAAAACAACTGTTGATACAATTACAGTGCATCTCTATATTGATTATATCGCAGACTATCCTTGAGGAGCCAGGATGCTCTGTCCTTCCTGTCCTTTAATCAGCAAGTCAAAATATTGTTATGCCATCAGGCTGACTGGCTGGGGTTGGGCTTTTAATGCTGTGTGGTGCTGCTTTTAAGATTTATATATAGTCTTAATAAATGTTAATATTTTTAATGTTTAATATTTAACTGCTTTTCAAATCTTATATTTAGGGTTTTTTTTATTAATGCATAGTATAGTTTTTGATTTGCATGGTTTTAAATGTGTGGTAAAGAGCCTTGAGTCCCATTATAGGTGAGAAAGGCAGGATATAAAGGAATAAAATCACTGTAATTCACCTTTAACTGCCATGGTTACATCCTGTAGAATTCAGAGATTTGGCATGTTCTATGGCACAGAATTCTAAATTCTAAATAGAAAGAAGTCATGGCAGTTAAAGTGGAGTCAGGTGTTAGAATTGTGTAGTATGAAGGGTCCCAATGTGGGGGTTCTACAGGGTTTTCATCAGAACTAAAGGAGCCCCCGGTGGTGCCGTGGGTTAAACCTTTGTGCTGGCAGGACTGATGACTTGAAGGTTGGGTTGCTGACCTGCAGGCTGCCAGTTCGAATCCAACCTGGGGAGATCGCAAATGAGCTCCCTCTATCAGTTTCAACTCCATGCGGGTACATGAGAGAAGCCTCCCACAAAGATAGTTAAAACATCTGGGCGTCCCCTGGGCAACGTCCTTGCAGACGGCCAGTTCTCTCACACCAGAAGTGACTTGCAGTTTCTCAAGTCACTCCTGACATGGAAAAAAAAAAACAGAAGCAAACTAATTCTGTATTTATGTTAAGGGTTTGTGGTGGCAAAGATCTGGAGGCCCATCTATAGAAACACAATTTAATGTACAAGTTATAGCCCACAAATCTCCATATGGCTTGAGTCCAGCCTATCTGAAGGATCATATTTTCTCTTATGAGCCTTCAGAAGTTTTGAGACCTTCAGAGGCGATCCTTCCCGTGGGTCCCTTCCACAGAGCTGTATAAAATCCACATTGAACTGGATTATATGGCCATGTGGACTCAGATAACCCAGTTCAAAGCAGATTTTGTGGATTATCTGCCTTGATATTCTGGGTTATATGGCTGTATGGAAGGGCCCTAGGTTCCACCTCTCTCAAGAGCACATTTGGTGGGAATTACGTTTTTATAAGTCACCTTATTTAGTTTTTAAGTATATTTTTGTCCAATATTACTGTGAGAACCCTTGAGTTCCATTTTTAGAAGAAAGGCAGGATATCAAATTAATTAAAATAAATCAACTGAAAGTTCATCTAGACTGGAGAATTATTACAGTTTGGCACGACTTTTAACTTCTATAGAATTATGGGAATTGTAGTTTGGCGAAGCATCAGCACCTTTTGGCAGAGAAGGCTAAAGACCTTGTAAAACTACAACCACTATGATTCCACAACACTGAGATATGACAATTAAATAATTCTGCACTGTAGAAGCATCCTAAGTGTCTTGGTTATATGTAAGTGTCATATAGCAATATGTTAGCTGCTGCCATCTGGTGACCATACCTTATCTGTATAAATAAAATTAAGTTTCTTTTTTCACATCATGAAGAGATTTTTCATCAAATTTGGAGAGTATCTTTATAATAAACTGATTTAAAATAAAGGATATCTGCTATATATTAAATTTGTTTTGGAGACAAGGAACACTTGCAATTATTTTTTCATTGGATTTTCCCCAACATTTAAAGGTTAATTTTAGATTATCCAACTTCACTTTAAAAAGAAGTGCTTTGATTGTGTATTCTTGCATGGTATGGTCTCTTCCAACTCTATGATTCTATATTAGACTAAGCAGCATACACAAATATCAATTTTGGAGAACCTGGGGGTGGCGGAGCGACATTATTGTATCATTCCTACAGAGCAGGGCCCTTAGAACTGTGTAGATCCGCCCTGTGTCTTGCACGGACTTGAGTTCCCAATCCCACCCCTTGTTCCAGGCTCCATGATAGTATTAAATAATGCATTGGAAGAGGCCTGCTCTCTCAAGGGAAAACAAGAATGAGATACAATGTGAAGAAAGTTTCAGCACTCATCCCCCAGAGCAGCTGAAACTGAGCAATCATTGACAACCGTTAATAATTCTCTCAAGTAATGCAGAGTACTACAGCTAGTATAAAAATAATCCTGTTAATTATAATTCCAATGATAGAATATTAATAGATTTAGAGCTGTCTCATGCACATTTTAAAGTAATGTACTTAGTGAGAATAGGACAGGTATTTTAGAAGGGATAGGCCACCTATACAGTAGAGTCTCACTTATCCAAGCTTCGCTTATCCAAGTTTCTGATTATCCAAGCCATTTTTGTAGTCAATGTTTTCAATATATCATGATATTTTGGTGCTAAATTCGTAAATACAATAATTACAACATAACATTAATGCGTATTGAACTGCTTTTTCTGTCAAATTTGTTGTAAAACATGATGTTTTGGTGCTTAATTTGTAAAATCATAACCTAGTTTGATGTTTAATAGGCTTTTCCTTAATCCCTCCTTATTACCCAAGATATTCGCTTATCCAATGTTCTACCGGCCCATTTATGTTGGATAAGTGAGACTCTACTGTACTGATGAATCTATCCTGGATCAAAGGCAACTGGGGCCCATCCAGACAGAGCCATATCCTGGGATCTGTCTCAGTTTTACCTGAGGCGTCCAAATGATGCCTCAGGTAAAAGTGCATTAATCTGGAGATAAGATTTGCTCCAGCCTCCAGTTTAATTTGGCACCTGGAAAAATTCAGATTTTAAGATAAGGTCTGGATCTTTCCAGGTGAGGGCCCTGTAGGGATTGACACCTGGGATAGTTTTTGCAATCCTGGGGGCCAATTCCCACAGCAGTTTCGGTTCTTTGGGCTCTAAGAGCTTGAAGGAGTGGGATGGCATGTCCACCCTTCCCTCCCAGCTCCCCATTTCCTCAAAAAAACTTACCTAAGGGGCCTGTGTTATCTAACAGTGTCCATATGTTCTATGTTCCAGAATTCATTTTTTCTTTTTTGACCGCAAGGAGGTGACCTCTTTGGACATGACAGTCCAGTCAGGGATAAGAGAGGCAGACTATGTTTAGGGCACCTTTTCTAGCCCCCTCCCCATATGGGGTGAGCAGAGAGGATCCTTAATAGCACTGCTCAATTGTGGATAAAGATGCCAGACTGCTTAACTGCTTCAGACCTTGAGGTAGAATGACTAAATCCATATCCACTACCCATGTGCTAGGGGATTCCAAATTTCGCAGTCCTGCCCCCATCTCCACTTGTTGATCACCATGGCACTTTGGTTGGTATTATTATCTTTTTCTTAGAAGATGCCTATGTGTAAATTTGCTCTATGTGTGGAGATCAATGCACATCTGATCCACACACAATCTTCACAGTAAGAGCTTTGGCTTCAGTGCCTTGGTTAATCCGAAAACCAGTGGCCTCTCATGTTTGCAGCCTTCTTCTGCCTTCACATCTGTTGTAACATGTACCATTTTTGTCTGCCTGCTCCAACTCAGAGGACTTCTGATTGTGCTTGGTCCGGTTCCTCCCCTGTCACCTTGTTGTCCTGGGAGACCTCTTTGGGAGCACATGACTCTGATGGGTTCGCCTGGAGGTTCACTGGAACACCCCCCCTTACCATGCTGACAATCCATCAAAAGGTAATACATTATATGATCTAAGTGGAACAGACTTCTATCAATATAATATTTGCTCAACTGCTCTGAGCATCAGGGCTGGCCCTACCTTTGAGGAGAGTGAGGCAACAGATGCAGAAAAATAGGGAGTAGTGGAGAACCAGTCAAATAACTGTTCTGGGAATAAGCAGTTATGAAGTTTTGCTGAGGAGGAAATGAAAGGCTCCTTCAAAGAGCAAAGAAAGGAAGGATCTGATGAAAAAGCAATTAGAGTCAGAATTAGATCCATTAACATGACTATTGTTTTCCTAATGCAACAATCTTAAGGGAAGGAGGGAAATCCATGAAAGATCTAGATGTAGAAATTTCAGTTCAGTTTGTGGTTTGCAGGACCAAAAGCCTCTTGGCATCAATAAAGAATGGGAAACAGTACAGGAAGGAAAAGAAAAATTAGCTATGGAAAGCAGACAGCAACATTCCAAGTATGACTTTAAAATGGTCATTTTTTCAAACTTTGGATAAAATATAATAATTGATCTGTCACATAGCAGTTTTGCAAATATGTAATTCTATCATGATATAATTGTATTATTGATCTGATAATGTGATTATATTTAATTAAAAACCTGAACTTGCTACATCAACTCACTGCCATCTAGTGCAGTACGATATTGAATGAAGACCCAAGAATCAATCCCATCTGCTTGTGGTTATTTCAGAAGCAGTCGCTTTGGCAACTCACATCAGCCTCAGCCAGCATAAACAGTGGTGAGTCAGGAAAGGAGATACAGTCCAAGAGCAACTGGAATAGCACATATTTTCCATACCATATAGAAAGTAGAGTAATGTGATTAATGCTGTGGCTAGTGATGCAACTGGACAGCAGTTAAAAGGATGCTCAGTCATTGATGTACTCAGAGATGAAAAGAAAGTTCAGATCTGTACAACACATATTATAGGAACATGAAATGTAAAAAAAACATGAAAGAAGGTAAAGAAGGTGTTGTAAAACAAGAAACTGAGGCCCCTTCTATACTGCCATATAATCTAGATTATCAAAACAGATAATCCAAATTATCTGTTTTGAATTGGGGGTCCTTCTACACAGGCCCAAATTCCGAGAGGAACTGGGATTTTATGTAGAGTCTCACTAATCCAAGCCTCGCTTATCCAAGCCTCTGGATAATCCAAGCCATTTTTGTAGTCAATGTTTATATTGTGATATTTTGGTGCTAAATTTGTAAATACAGTAATTACAACATAACATTACTGCGTATTGAACTACTTTTTCTGTCAAATTTGTTGTATAACATCAAGTTTTGGTGCTTAAATTGTAAAATCATAACCTAATTTGATGTTTAATAGGCTTTTCCTTAATCCCTCCTTATTACCCAAGATATTCGTTTATCCAAGCTTCTGCCAGCCCGTTTAGCTTGGATAAGTGAGACTCTACTGTATTTGCTCAGGTCCTCCCACTACCAACCCACTAAATCCTCCCTCTCTTCATAGTCTCTCTACAATTCCCACCAGCTATCTAGCTAGCCAACTGATCAGGGATGTCCGGGATATAGGTATAACAAATCTGGAGATGCTTTTGTTTCTCATCCCCACTCTGGATAGTCCTCATATACATCATAGTTGTGTATGGGGAATGCCAAGAAAGGGTAGGGGAAAACCATGTTTCAGTGAACTCTACAAAAGAGATGGGGCGCAGTTAGGTTTGTCTGCTGCTGACTGGCAGAGCAGAAGGCACCTGGTCACTTTCTCTACCATCATCTTATTTGTGTATGAAACCCAGAAGAACATACAGCATGCTTGCTTTCACCAGAGGTCTTCACTGCTTGGCTGCAGTGAGTTTTTCAAACAAGGTCTCATGAAATTAGATGCAAATCTTGTTAAAAATAAGGATAACCAGTTTCCCACACCTCTTCTAAGCACTTAAAGCTCCAAAAACCTGCACAAAAGTTTGTCCCAATGACATTTAATCAAATCAGGTGGTTTGCTTTATTTCTATTCTGCCTTTTCACTTGAAATGAAATAGCAATAAAATACAGTTAACAACAACAAAATTGTAATTCAGATGCGAAATGCATGTGCTGAATAGAGATCAAACAAAAAGAGAAGCAGGCATAATAGCAGCAACCAACAGATGAAAAAC
The DNA here is from genome assembly GCF_035594765.1 of Anolis carolinensis. Classification (NCBI taxonomy): domain Eukaryota; kingdom Metazoa; phylum Chordata; class Lepidosauria; order Squamata; family Anolidae; genus Anolis; species Anolis carolinensis. The sequence continues at coordinate 251,730,077 of NC_085842.1, read as the reverse complement.
CCATCTTCACTTCAAATTGGCTTCCACATCCCAAAGTGACCTGAATAAAAATGTCTTTGCCCAACTCATATGGATTCTAAAGGTGGTCTTTAATTGGTGAACTAGCTGGGCTTCCACAAAGCAAATCCAGACTTGGCTATATTATCCATTAAGCTTCGTAAGAGAGCAAGGAGGATCATAAGATAAGCTTCTCACATCTTAGACTGCATTCTGCTCTTTCTCATGGCATTTAAAAAGCATATTTTATTGGAAAACGAAGCTCTTCTATCCACTTCCATTTGGCAAGAGCAGGTAGCTTCAAATATTATTTTATCCAGAGATGAAGACATTGACAAGTGCAAATGGTTTTATGTTTTATGTGCCCCAAACTTCAATGTACTGTATTCCCTAAAGTGATATGCACACTTAATTCTCATATTCTCTCTTGCAGTCAGACCTGGAAGCTAGAAATCCCATACGGTATGAAGTTGCTGTCAGAAGGAATGCTGAAAGGCAACATTGCTGGTTGGCTGTTGTATCATATCAGGTTGTCTTGGCTGCAAAAAGAATGTAAGAAAGGCAGGCAAAAATCTCAACATATCGGAGACTTCCTCAGCTGGGAGGGCTGAGATAAAATGCTGTGTTTCCATCATATCCCCTTTATTTCTTGTACTGATATTATCCTGAAAGCCCAGGCACATGATGAATAACAGTACAGTTCAATTAATGGTTGCTGAATTTCAAAACCAGCTTTGAAAACCAATTAAACCTCAGAGAATGAGAGAACTAAACAGGATGAAAATTAAAACTGCCGTTGGTAATAATTATATATTCCTCTAAGTCTGTAACAAAATATTCAACCAACCATGTATATATCACAATGTCTGATTTAACACTGATTTTTTTCCCTCTCAACTTGCCTGGGCTGCCTTCGTTTTTCTCTACCGTCTGCATCGCATTTGGAAGAGTGTCTCCTTTGTAAATCCAAAATAAGAGAAGAGTGGAATGATACAAAGATGGAAAGAGAAAGGTTTTAGCCTTTACTTTCCAATCATTTTGGTTGTATACTGTTGCTCTGCCAGTATCCTTTTAGTCTTCATAGTTTTTGCTCATCCAAAATATATTTTTTTTACAAAATGAAGCCTATTTGTGTTATTGAGAAAAGTCCAGGAGTACACTATCTATCTTGTATGGTTTGCTATCTTGTAAGGTTTCAATAACCCATCCAACGCCACCCAATGTAATGTAGTGTTAATATATTTCTTGCACAGATTAATTCTTGAGTCAACACATATATCACAGATGAGGGGCAGTTATGGCAGGGGGATGCAAGTGGCTGGATGTGGCTCTTCCGATTTCTGGAAAAATGTGGCAGGTCATGAGCTTGTCAATATATAAACAGAAATAGTTTCACTGAGTGTTAAGTCCTCATTAGCTGAGATGGAAATGAATGCAAAAGAATAACATTACCGGCTGTTAGGAATTGTGGGAGCTGAAGTCCAAAACACCTGGAAGGCCAAAGTTTGCCCATACCTGGATTAAGTACATAGTGATAATTTAATATATTATTGACTCAAGGATACATGCAAAATTATTTTTAAAAATTAAATGTTTTGTTTCTTGTAAACAGAGATGTCGGGGAAAGCAGACTTCTCTCACAAACTTTCAGAATTTGTGCCTCCTGGTTTCAACGCGGTTGTTGTCCTGTTCTCCTTCATTCTGTTCATTCCCTTGTAAAGGACAACTGCCCTTTCCTGTTCCTGTGTAAACACTTGTGTTTTTTTCCTTATAAACAGATGACTCTTTACTGAAAGGCACCTGCACCAACCCATGGACTTTGATCCTTGCTTCTGTGCTGCTTGTTTCTTCCTGAATCTTGGGCTTTGATAGTCCTCCTCCTTCCTATTTTTATGTCTTTCCTCCTAACTCATCAATCCATCCAATCTTGTTATAGTCAACTCACATACCTGGGCTGTCTTGAATTTACCTCCACCAGATGATCCAATCCATGATTTTGTCTTATTCTCTGTATAACCACTTACAACATGACAGTTTAAAGCAGGGATGTGCAACTCTGGAAGGCTAGGAGTTTGCATTATCTAACTAGGAGACTTTGAGTGTCAGGCCTATTCCTGCAAAAATGAATAAAATCCCAATTGCTGGGCGGGGGGTACGAGATAGACGGATGGAATGATTTTTAACATGTATTTCAAAAAAGCTTATCACAGGCTTTAATTGACCCAATGAGCCTGCAAAATATAGTGGGCAAGTATCTCAGTGCACATTTTAGGGCAAACCTTTTTTTTTTTTTTAAATAAAAATGCAAAAATTATTTTTCTCTCCTAAAGCATTTATGTGACCTCTAAAAATTGTAGAAATGCCCTCTACAGCCTTAAAGTACATTTGGGGTCAATGTTGGCGATTATGAACCATAGACAGTAATATAGGAATGTGCACGTGCCTCTCTGCTGAAGAACACATCAGAGAATCTAAAACAGCTTGAGAGGAGACTATAGTGTGTGTCAAAATTTTAAGACTGCAGAATTGTCAGGATTATCACTTGCAGTTTTATTACAACAAATAAGCAATTGGAATAGAATGCTCTTGCTGGCTGTCCTTCCCCCATACTGTTTAGGAGGAAGCTATTTGAAAGAGTGTATCTCCTTATATGAATCTGTGTATGCTTTTAGGGTGCCAGTTACCATATGCCAGTTCCATTCATTTTTGAAGGGCTTTTCTGAGGCAAAAGAATAATCAGATGTAGCTACGACAGTTTCTTTCTCTGAAATATACCAGCTCCTGGTATTGTAACCATGGCTGATCCTGCTTGGCTTCCAAGATCGAGATCTTCCTGGAAAGGCTTTCTCTTGGTCCCACTGATGTCACATGTGTACTGGGTAAGGCTTTTCTGCTTTTCTTCCATCAGGAGATGAAGGCTTTTTATTATTTGAACTAGTGTTTTGTGACTAACTTCCTACAAGGGAAGATAATTTTATGGAATGAGTGTTGATGTAGGCCATGTTTTTAAATTATTTTAAACTGCTTTAAAGTACTACTGTTTCAATGTGATTGCTTCTTTGTTTATGCATTTTTTATCTTTTAAATAAGATATACTTTGTTTTAATTCACCTTGTGCGGGGCTGTAAGTCCCATCTTGGAAAAAATATGGGATCTTAAATAAATACCACTGTTAGCTAGTAACTGAGATCCCTTCCACGCAGCTGTATAAAATCCACATTGAACTTGATTATATTGCAGTGTGGATTCCGGTTCCCACCATATTTTTTCTTCTTTGGATTTATTGGGCAGATGACACTCAACTCACAGGATAATTTGGCAATGGGCAGAAAAATTAACCACTGTCGCACCTCAGGCTAGCTTCACCTTGCCGTATACACCAAACTGCACACAGGTTGAAGTCTTTTTTAGGTTATTAGAAAATAGAAGATAAAAAGTTCTTTAAAAACAAAAGTAAAGTTCCAAAATATCGTTACAAAATAAAGCCTTAAAGCATAATTCAAGAAATCACCAGAAACAAAGTCCCATTAGAGCATGACAAAGTCCCAAGATATGAACACAAGAGCTGCAAAATAATCCAGGAAAATGAGACCTTGCTTCTTGGTTGAACGAAAAGTTGTTTTGACAAAGGTTTGTCTCCAAACACATTGCTTTAATACTCTTTGCAAAGCATGAAAGCATTTATCTGGCCTCTAACCTCCCTCTTGTTTGCAATTCTCACACTCCTCCGAACCCTGAATTCCAAACAGTCAGCTCGATCTAGGGAACCTGTTTCATCAAGGTCAGCCTGCTCGTTAGTTTGCTGAGCCTCATTATCAGACTGAGAACTGTCCTCCTTTTCCAAGTCAATATGTACCTGGCTAGTTTCAGTATCAATAACATCATTCCTTGCTGTAGGAAAATGAACTTGCACTCTCTGTTCCTCATCTTCTACAACAGGAACATTTTGAACCTGATTGTGAACCTGAATCCCATCATCCTCATCAGAGTCAATCTGTGGTTCCAGCTGAGTCACAACAACCTCTGGATTTCCAAAATGTGCCCTACCCATGTTCTATACTTTCTATCAATATTATGCTTCTTTTGTGTGTGTGTGTGTGGGGGGGGGGGGGGGGAGTTAGTTCATTTAAGAGGTATGTGAGAAACAGTGTAGCATAGTGCTATGGGAAATTGACTTTTTCTTCTTCTTAGGTGATCCCTCGTTGTCCAAGTATGATTGCCTCCCAAGTGTAGTGTCTTAGCAGTAGGTATGAAGGTGATTGTAGAGCCCTATTCTTGATCCACATGTTCTTCCACACTGAGGACATCGGTTTCCAGGTGGAAAGCAGGCCGAGTCAGGGTGGCTTGACATGTCTTCCTCTTGGCATGTTTCTCCCTTTTACTCTCCATTCGTACATCTTCAAATTCTACAGCACTGCTGGTCACAGCTGACCTCCAGCTAGAGCTCTCAAAGGCCAAGGCTTCCCAGTTCTCAGTGTCTATGCCACAGTTGTTAAGGTTATCTTTAAGCCCATCTTTAAATCTCTTTTCCTGTCCACCAACATTCCGTTTTCTGTTCTTGAGTTGGGAGTATAGCAACTGCTTTGAGAGATGGTGATTGGATATTTGGACAATGTGGCCAGTCCAGCAGAGTTGATGGTGTAGAAGCATTGCTTCAATTCTAGTGGTCTTTGCTTCTTCCAACACATTGACATTTGTCCACCTGTCTTCCCAAGAGGCAATACTGATGGAATCGTTCAAGTTGTCAGAACCCTGGCAGCAGGGCACCAATAACCTTACACAGAGGCCAGTCTCTATCTAATATCTTTATTAAAGAAATATATAAAATCAATAAAAACAAGTGAAGAATATAGTTCAGAAGCAGACCTTTCAAAAGAGGTCAAATATAGTCCAAAAATGTATTGTCCAATATAAGATATTAGAGTTCAAAGTTTTAATCCACTTGACCGAAACACACACTTTGCCAAGCAATAGTGTGGGGAATTAGCAGAGTCCTAGAGTTCAATGAAGCTTGACAACAAGGCTGGAATTAAACTTGATTCTTGGCTAGATTCATAACTGGAAACAAAGGCAAAACATGAGCGTGGAGCAGGGTTCGTGGTAAAACTGCAAGGCTAGGCAAGGCTTGAAAACTTGATCCGAGAAGCAAGGAACTGGGGTACGAAGTCCACACACGATCTCTCTCCTGAAGCTGATCAATTGACTCCGCAAAGAATTCCTCGTGCCAACCACCTATATTGGGTCTCGTTTTCCCGCCAACAGAACTCTTTCCCTAGAGAACGAGAAGCGAAACCCAACTCTGTCCAGATGTGTGACTCCTTAGAATTTCCCAAGGGAAGCAAGCCTAATCAGCTTGATTTCTGGCAGCAATGCGTAAACTCCTCCGTTGAGCTTCTCTGATTCCCCTTTCTCTGGAATAAGATTCTTTTCTGGGAAACGGGGGGGAGTTCTGCCCAAGGCCTGTTTGGCTGAATTCTTGAGGACAAACATCAACATCCTGCAGGTGAAGAGACTCCGGCTCTTGCTGAACCGGCGAAAACCCCATGTTTTCCTCTTCGTCTGACACAATAGTACTAGGAACAGGACTACAAGGCCCATGAGTCATCACACATTATACCATTAAGCTAGTCTATAGGCGCACCTACACTATAAAATTAGTTGAGCCTTTGTAGTTAAAGGGACATCATTTTAATGCCATGGTTCAATGCTATGGAATTGAAAGGAGTTTCCTTTGCCTTCTTCTGAAAACTGACACAGTTGAAATCACTCTGTCATGGCTCAACGCAATGGAAGCCTGGGAATGGTGGTTTTACAAGGTATTTTGCTTTCTCTTCCCAAAAATGCTGGTACCTCACCAAATTACAATCCTCATGTTTCCATAGCATAGCATCATGGCAGTTAAAGTGCTATCAAACTGCATTAATTCTACAATGCAGATGCACTCAGTGACAGGGTATAGGTAGAGGAAGAAAACACGGGGAGGCAGAGAAGAGGAATGGAAAAAATAAGGGAATTCCCTCAGGTGAGAGAATGGCTGGTTTGCTAAGACCCTGAGTGGTAGAAGCGCCTCATATACTGTTCTCAAACATTCTGTTATAGGTTCCTCATGACCTTCTCTTAAAAGTTGAGCAACATTTCAAACATATCAAAAATAGGTTGTGTTTGTTTTAAAGAAGAGGGATTACACCTTACTTGGAAACAGGCAGCTTTCTGTTCTGTTAATTCCATGACTCCTTTTTTTCCTTCCTCCTTGTGTGCAAACAGAATCTGAATAATACCACCTCTTACTTCCTTTACACGGCTGCCATTCAGATTGTTCTTTTCGTCTGAATTTCTTACATAATATTAAGATTGACACATTCAAAATCCCTCCTTTTATTTTAATTTGAGGGACTCTGATGTCATATCTATATCGTAATCAACTTGTACATGGCAGCAATTGTAGGGAAGAAATGCAAGTTTTCTCCATGAATGCAGGGAAGCTCTTCAATTTGTTAAAATTACATTAATTTAGACTATGATCCTGTATAATTTATGTGAAAGTAAGCCCTACTTAACTGAATAGGGCTTACTCCTTCATAAATTATATAGAATTATATAGGCACTGAACTGAACAGTACTGTCAAAGATGTAAGATATAAGATAGAAAGATATTCATATGGTCACTTGGGACCAATTCCAGTCTTTGTGTCGATTATTTATGGCTTTCATTATGATATTTAGTACCTTTTTTTCCTCTTATCTCCCTCCCTGAGGGTATGAGAGTTTCTTTCTAGCTATATTGTTCGTGACTCAGAAACACAATTTTAAAGCCACTTAAAGTAAATACCAAACTTTGACGAGATCATTTTTCTGTCAACCTTCCCCAGTGTCTTGTTCCGCATTGCAGCTAACAATATTCAAAACCTTTGTGGAACGTAATGTGCCAATTCCTCGTCCAAACTACAGTTGAACAAACAACAGAACTGCCACATCACTGTAATAAAACCTGTTATCAGGAGATTTATGCCAGGAAAGAACTAGACAAAATTCCTATTCTTTTCATGGGTGAAGGTATAAATCTTCCAGAGCAATTATCCATTTGTTCCACCTGAAAAATCCATGTAATAGTTCTAGAAAGAAAAAAATGTCTAGTTATTCTGATTAAGAGCTTTGTGACAGTATTTTTTTTATTAAATCACAGTTTGGCTTGACATAAAACAGTCATTCAGTATGGATATCTACTCAGAAGAAAGACCCATTGGATAAATCCAGTTAGCCCTGCCTAGAATACACCCAATAAAATCAATGGGGTCTAATATAACAATGACTAACAAGTTCCATTCATTTCAGTGGGTCTTCTCTAGGTAGGACTGGCACTAAACATGAAAGTTTGCTGGTGAGGAAACGAGGAGACAAACATGCCTCCACTTGAAGTGCCACGACCCAATGCTACAAAATGCTGCGGTTTGTAGTTTTGGTGAGGCACCAGCACTCTTTGGCAGAGAAAGTTAAAGACCTTGTGAAACGACAATACCCAGGATCAATACAATACCCAGGATCAATACTCAATAGCACTGAGCCATGGCATTTAAAGAGGTGTCAAACTGCAATAATTCTACAGTATGGGTTCACCCATAAATCCTACACTTCCCTAGCCTGTGTGTATGTATTTGTGTGTGGAGGGGGGATTTGGGGTACGGTAGTCCCAAAGGAGACTTGTCCAACTTTTCCTGCATTTCACTTGTGTGTGTGGGGGTGGGTGAGAGAGAAAGAGAATGGCAGATTTTCAAAACTCAAAAAGAGAGAGAGAGAGAGAGAGAGAGAGAGAGAGAGAGAGAATGGCAGAGATCTTTAGGACCAAATATAGGTAGATATACTGTGAGAGGGAGACAATGGGAAGGATCTTTGGGGTTATTTATTTATTTCGTGTCAAAAGCATTGCATTATAAATAAGTTTAAAAGTGATGAAATCACAAGCAAGGAATCACAAGCAGTTAAATAGTGTTTAGACCAAAAGCGGGCAACAGCGTCCACATTGTCCGTAGCTTTAAACAACTCCTCCTCCGTGCATGAGGCAGGGCATTGTGGGCAAGCATACATATGCGGAGTTGTTTGTTCTGCTCCACAGTCACACAAGGTGGAGGATTCCTCCAGGTAGTGCCACCTTGCCAAGTTGTCTTTAGATCTGCCCACTCCGCTTCTGAGTGTGTTTAGGGACTTCCAAGTTGCCCATTCTTGGTTTGCCCCTGGAGACAGACCCTCATGGGGGGCCATCCAGTTGGGATGGCCTGGTTTAGCTGCCCAGAGGGATACACTTGCTGTGGCTGGAGGAACATCAAGAGGAGTGGTGGTTCTCATGAAGCTTTTCCTTGATTTGAGTCTAGTGGGAGGAGGCTGATAGTCATGCAGTGGATGGCTTTCGCAATGTTCGACCTTATTTCTGTCAGAGTTAGCAGCAACTTCCTGTCGCACATCAGGTTTGGGGTTAGAGATGGATAAATGACAGACAGATGGATAGATGTGTGTGTGTGTTTCTTTGTGTGTGTGAGAGAGAGGAGAATGGAAGGGGTCCTTAGGGTTTTTAGAACTGTGTGTGTGTTGAGATATAGAGAGAAAGAATAGCAGGGGTCTTTGGGGCTATAGATGGATGGATATAACATAGATGTGTGTGTGTGTGTGTGACAGAGAGAGAGAGCGAGCGAGCGAGCAAGAGACCGGTAGGGGTCCTTAGGGTCTTTAGAGCCCTATATCTATATATGTGTGTGTGTGATAGAGAAAGTCTAACAAGGGTCTTTAGGGCCATAGATAGAAGAGATATACTGTAAAGATACAGTAGAGTCTCACTTATCCATCATTCGCTTATCCAATGTTCTGGATTATCCAATGCAGTCTGCCTTTTAGTAGTCAGTGTTTTTGTAGTCAATGTTTTCAATACATTGTGATGTTTTGGTACTAAATTTGTAAATACAGTAATTACTACATAGCATTCCACAAAAATCAACATCGACACTGAAATACAACACCGCCTGAGCTCTGCGAGTGCAGCATTTCTCAGAATGAAGCAGAGAGTATTTGATGATCGGGACATCCGTAGAGATACCAAGGTGCTTGTTTATAAAGCCATTGTCCTCCCAACCCTGCTCTATGCCTGCAAAATGTGGATGGTCTACAGACGTCACACTCAACTCCTGGAGCGTTTCCATCAGCTTTGCCTCAGAAAAATCCTGCAAATCTCTTGGGAAGACAGGCGGACAAATGTCAGTGTGCTTGAGGAAGCACATACCACCAGCATTGAAGTGATGCTCCTACGCCATCAACTCTGCTGGACTGGCCACGTTGTTCGAATGCCCGATCACCGTCTCCAAAAGCAGTTACTCTACTTTAAACTCAAGAACGGGAAACGTAATGTTGGTGGGCAGGAAAAGAGATTTAAAGATGGGCTTAAAGCCAACCTTAAAAACTGTGGCATAGACACTGAGAACTGGGAAGCCCTGGCCCTTGAGCGCTCTAATTGGAGGTCAGCTGTGACCAGCAGTGCTGTGGAATTCGAAGAGGCACGAATGGAGGGCTAAAGGGAGAAACGTGCCAAGAGGAAGCAGCTTCAAGCCAACCCTGACCGGGATCGCCTTCCACCTGGAAACCGATGTCCTCACTGCGGGAGAACATGCAGATCAATAATAGGTCTCTTCAGCCATCTACGGATCCATCCCCAAGACGGAAGACAATCATCCTCGAACTACGAGGGATTGCCTAAGTAAGTACAGTAGAGTCTCACTTATCCAAGCCTCGCTTATCCAAGCTTCTGGATTATCCAAGCCATTTTTGTAGTCAATGTTTTCAATATATCATGATATTTTGGTGCTAAATTCGTAAATACAGTAATTACAACATAACATTACTGCGTATTGAACTACTTTTTCTGTCAAATTTGTTGTATAACATGATGTTTTGGTGCTTAATTTGTAAACTCATAACCTAATTTGATGTTTAATAGGCTTTTCCTTAATCCCTCCTTATTATCCAAGATATTTGCTTATCCAAGCTTCTGCCGGCCCGTTTAGCTTGGATAAGTGAGATTCAACTGTACATAGCATTACTGCATATTGAACTACTTTTTCTGTCAAATTTGTTGTTAAACATGTTTTGGTACTTAATTTGTTTAAGATGTTTAATAGGCTTTTCCTTAATCTCTTCTTATTATCCAACATATTCGCTTATCCAACGTTCTGGTGGCCCGTTTATGTTGGATAAGTGAGACTCTACTGTATGTATGTGTGGGAGAGATAATGGGAGGCAGGCCCATAGCCAGGATTTTGATTTTTTTTTTTTTGGGAGGGTGGGCTGAGTCTTAAGTGAGAAAGTATCCACCCAGGCAAAACTTTTGTATCATTATCCCAATAGCCTCATGCATATGGGATATACTGTATTGAGCATGGTGAGCAGATCATGATATGAATAAGCATAACAGTTTAAATAATAAATGTTATTTATTTACTTTCATTAACAAAATGTTTAGTAAGACCTTCATTAACAAAATGTTTAGTAAGGCTGAAGCCCCTCAAGCCCCCCCCCCCCCATGCCTGATGGGAGGGAACTTTAGGCACAGATATAAATAGATAGACATAAAGACAGACAGGTGTGTGTATGAAGGGAGAGAGTGGGGAGAATGGCAGGCCCCTTTGCTGCCTCTCCCCTCAGGCCCTTCTGCGTGTCCCTCCATCCTCCACTCAACCTTCCTCCTCCTTCTCCTTGGGCCGCACTTCCTGCTGCGCTGCCCGCAGTGCCTCCTGCTGAGGCTTAGGCTGGGCTCTCTCCTCTCTCTCTCCTCAGCCAGTCAGAGCCTGAAAGAGGAGGAGAAGCCGAAGGAGAGGGCGGGGAAGGCGCCGGTTGACTGAGCGAACGAGCGAACGAGAGAGCGAGCGACCCTCAGAGGGAAGGCGGCCCCGTCCATCCGCCCTCTCCTCACCTTCGTGGTGGGTGTGCTTCGGAGGAGCGGGGCCTGGCCGCGGCGCTGAGGTGAGTGCCTTTCTCCCGCAAACCTCCTTCCCTTCCCCCCGCCTCTTGAGAGACAGAGAAAGCCCTCAGGAGAAGCAGTCTTGGCAGGTCTCTCTATGGAGGGGACTCGCCTGTCAGTTCAATGGCAGCCCCATAGGGGAGTATAGAGGAGCCTTGCCACTTGACTATATCTCCCACAAGGACTCACCAGAGCTGGCCCTGCTAGGACCAGGCAGGATTTGCTGCCTTTTGGGCAGGCCTGGGCAAACTTGGGCCCTCCAGGTATTTTGGACTACAACTCCCACAATTCCTAACAGCCGGTAGGCTGTTAGGAATTGTGGGAGTTGAAGTCCAAAATACCTGGAGGGCCCAAGTTTGCCCAGGCCTGCTATAGGATCTTTAGATACATGTGCGTGAATGGCAGAGGATGAGAGATGGAAAAGAGGAAGGGGTCTTTAGGCTCCTTGATACACACATATATATTTGCACTGTGAGAGAGGGATCCTTTAAGACCCATATGTATAGGTAGGTACAGTAGGCCAAAAGTCACAAAGGGATTTCAGTACAGTAGAGTCTCACTTATCCAAGCCTCGCTTATCCAACGTTCTGGATTATCCAACGCATTTTTGTAGTCAATATTTTCAATATATCATGATATTTTGGTGCTAAATTTGTAAATACAGTAATTACTACGTAGCATTACTGTCAAATTTGTTGTATAACATGATGTTTTGATGCTTAATTTGTAAAATCCTAACCTAATTTGATGTTTAATAGGCTTTTCCTTAATCCCTCCTTATTATCCAAGATATTCGCTTATCCAAGCTTCTGCCGGCCCTTTTAGCTTGGATAAGTGAGACTCTACTGTATTTAATTCTTTTTTTGTGGGAATTGCTGTGAGGGTTTCCAGACAAGAAACAATCAGGGCCAGCTAATTGCCTCCCAACAAAGGATTCCCCCAGGCAGGAAGCAGCCAAGCTTTGAAGTTGCGAGGTTATTCAGTGCTAATCAAGGTGATCAGTTGCAACATTCACACTTACCCCAAACAGACAAGAGTTCTTTCTCCCACCTGTATAGCCATGGCTGTATGGTCACGTTCCAGAAGCATTCTCTCCTGACGTTTCGCCCACATCTATGGCAGGCATCCTCAGAGATTGTGAGGTTTGATGAAAAGTAGGCAGGTGGAGTGTATATATCTGTGGAATGTCCAGAATGGGAGGAAGAACTCTTACTTTGAGGCAAATGTGAATGTTGAAATTGATCGCCCTGATTAGCACTGAATAGTGTTGCAGCTTCAAAACTTGATTGCTTCCTGCCTGGGGGCATCTTTTCTTGGGAGGTGTTAACTAACCCTGGTTGTTTCTTGTCTGGAATTCCCTGTTTTCAGAGTGCTGTTCTTTATTTACTGACCTGATTTTAGAGTTTTTAAATACTGTTAGCCAGATTTTATTCATTTTCATGGCTGAAGAGAGGTGAGGCAGGGAAGGAATCTTTTTCTGAATCCCACCGCTGCCACCAATTGAAGAGCTACTGAGGTGAGGCAGGGAAGGAATCTTTTTCTGAATCCCACCGCTGCCACCAATTGAAGAGGACTGAGGTGACAGGGATGGAATCCTTTTGATCCCACCGCTGCCCCCAATTGAAGAGAGCCCAATTTGTGGTACTCAACTCAGGCAGGGGAAATCTTTGTCTTTAAATCCCACTGCTGCCTCCAATTCAGGAGATGTGTGCACGTGTGAGAGGGAGGGATGGAGGATGTGTGAATGTATGACAGGGATGATTTAGTGGATAAGGAAGGATAACGGAACTGATTGGGTTTAAATGAGTAAAGATGGTAACTTATATAGGAAAGTACGGTAACTTATATAGATAGGTACGGTAACTGCCACCAACGTGAGGTAACAGGCTTACAGAGAGGCAAGGAGACTTATCTTTATGAACAATAACAAAATTCAAGTTTATTTTTGGTACATAAGCGTATGGTTTCAATCAGTAAACGTTCCGGATCTTAAGTTACAATGTAGTCTTTCTTGAATGGATATTTCTTAAATAACTTCTCTTCAACACAGTATACTAAACTCCCCTGGTCAGCTTATATTCCCAGCCTTTCCCCTGAGTGACCATAAGCTGCCGTCCTTAGCTGATTTCCCCAGCTCCTAATCTTTCCAAAACCTAACCGCAACTGTCCTTTTTTAAACCCTCACAGCAACTCAACTTTTTTAAAAGGGAATCTGCTCCAACTGTCATCTTAGCCACGCCCCTTTTCTCCCAAGGGAAGCTGTGTTACCATGGCAACCTACCAAATGCTGCTTCCAGCTAGTTTCCATGCTAGGCTTTTCCCTGCTAATATACAACTCTTTTTCCTCTTTAACAAACAAACAAATAAAATCATATCAACAATCTCTGTTTTACACATAACTTCTCTACAATGGCTTTTTCCCATACATTACCGTCAAACATAAAATTGTCATTAAAAGGAGTAAAACCATATAAAATTCTCAGGAAGATAAAATATAAAGTAACATTTTTGCATTTAAGTCAGCACAGTTATATTTTTAAATGTAACTTTAGCCATATCTATCTATTTATCTATCTATCTAGTTAACACTTCTGTGATGCTTGTCTTGCTGTCTGTGCCCCTGTTCAGAGAATTTCACCTCACTTTCTGTCATTGTGATAATTGAATTTTGAAAAAAATGGATTGTTGTGGAAACAAGGATTGGTGATGAAGCTTCAGTTGAAACACCTTTTACCAATAATAACTTCCAGAAATGTCCCTTCCTAGGAGTAGATGTCTTTCACTTCCTGTTGTCTCACCCTATTCTTATCTATGAGTAGTTTGTAAGTTCGATATTTGTAACTCGGGGATTGCCTATATATAACTTTTTTCTGTTGGTGGTACTGAAAATAGTATGTGTCTTATAATCAATGAGATTTTAGAATCAATGAAGTATGATATATAATATATATACATGTGTGTGAGAGGAGAGTGAGAAGTGACTGGTATTTAGGCTTGCGCTTGTGTGTGTGTGTGTGCGCATCTCTGTCTCTGTGTGTTTTCATGTCTGTGAGAAAAAGAGAGAGAGACAGCAAGTGGCAGGGGTCTTCCAGTTGCCAGGGGGAAAGAACCCAGTGTTCACTTATTTCATGCTCCTCTTTAAGTTTAAGAGAGCATCTTCTTTTATCTGCCTCTTTCCTCTCAGGCTTACTACAGTAGAGTCACTTATCCAAGCTAAACGGGCCGGCAGAAGCTTGGATAAGCGAATATCTTGGATAATAAGGAGGGATTAAGGAAAAGCTTATTAAACATCAAATTAGGTTATGATTTTACAAATTAAGCACCAAAACATCATGTTTTACAACAAATTTGACAGAAAATGCAGTTCAGTACGCAGTAATGTTCTGTTGTAATTACTGTATTTACAAATTTAGCACCAAAATATCACGATATATTGAAAACATCGACTACAAAAATGGCTTGGATAATCCAGAAACTTGGATAAGCGAGGCTTGGATAAGTGAGACTCTACTGTATCTGCAACCCATTTTCAACCCTTTTCATTATCTTAATGGGAAGGAAAGAATCTGGGGAGAGACATTGGGGTCTCTCCCATTCAAGTCTGCAAGCTCTGGTTTCTTTCCTGTCTCTGAACTTGATTCATTTAAATTTAAAAATGAAAGACAGAAAGGAAGGGAGTAAGGAAGGCAGAAAGGAAAAGGCAGTAGACAGGCCTTGGCTTGAGAACTTTGCTTGAAGTTGGAATCTGACATTTCTCAGAACAGATGTGGATTTTGACTGGAGATGTTTCATTTTCCAACCATCAAGACCCACAACTCGCCTGAGAAATGAATTATGAAACTAGCGTTGAGGTGAATAGGGCTTGTGGTATCTCAGATTTTACTTAAGGAGTGTGTGTGTGTGTGTGTTATCAGGAGAAACTCTCCTGGTGAGCATGTTCATGTTTGCCCTGTTTGTGTTGCCAATAACTCCAACCCATTTACACAAACATGGTTTAATAGGATTGAGGGCATAGGTTGAAAATAAGAGCCTGTGGTTTCCTTAATTTATTTTTTTAAAAACCTTTATCTATGATATGAATGGTATCTACCCAGCATTTAAGAACTTGCCACACATTCATATTAGTGATATTTTGAAGGTACTACCCTGTTTCCCCGAAAATAAGACATCCCCAGAAAATAAGACCTAGTAGAGGTTTTGCTGAATTGCTAAATATAAGGCCTCCCCTGAAAGTAAGACCTAGCAAAGGTTTTGTTTGGAAGCATGCCCGCCAAACAGAACACCAGAGCATGCAGGATCGGTAAATGTACGTACCATAGAGTGTTGTACATGGAAATATTGGTAGTAACAAGAAATTCTTGATAGGATTCACAGTTTGTCTGGTAATACTGGTTTGTGATGACAACTACTGTACAGTATATAATAAATGTTCATGTTTTTGTTCAACAATAAATGTGAATTTTTCTTCATGGAAAAATAAGACATCCCCTGAAAATAAGACCTAGTGCATCTTTGGGAGCAAAAATTAATATAAGACACTGTCTTATTTTCGGGGAAACACGGTAAAATGTTTTGTTGACTATGGCATTTTAGTATGGCAGCCTCATGTAGCTGAGTGCATACATACCTTAAAGGGGCCAGATCCTATATTGGATAAAAGCTTTCGTGGAATGCCACTCACCTCAGAAGAAGTAAGAAATCTGCATGATTTTAAACAGACTTAACAGGATTGCCCATCGTGGAAATCAATGCTATTATGATCTTGTGGGCTGCAATATTACATCCTTTTTGGATCCTTTGGAGGAATTTTAGAAAAAAATGTTTTATAATATTTGCCAGACAGGTGCCAATATTAAGTGATATCTGTGGTCTGGTTAGTTGGAAAATTGCGTTATTCTGCAGTTCTATACTGAGGTTTGATCATATGTATACAGTTTTATTATTTCCACATTTATGTTTTATGTACATTATGTTTATTTTCTCTCTCTCCTGTTCATGCAAATAACAGCACGTAAGAATGGTTTCATCAAATTTGTATGCCTGGTTATGATGTCTTTTAAATTGGTTAAATTTGAATTTCATTAAGATGTATGACTTTTGTTTGTAACAGAATGACAATGAAACTGTAGAATGTTCTATAGCATATTCAAGGAAGCATTGCTTATGTTCAATATGGTGCAGGATTATAGCTGATCTGTTAGGATTCTACAAAGGCTTGAATCAAATAAGTTAAAGGAAGTTCACAGCAAGAAAGTTTCCTCCCTTGCCCCTCAGACTTTTCAGTAAGTCTTTTGGTGTAGTGCAGAAAAAGAAACTTTCTCTGCTTGAAAGTCTTTTAACTAAATTATTTTAGGATCCAGATGAAAGAGGTTATTGTTTGAGTGTTTGTTTTGCGTTCTGCATGAATTAGATACTGCATATCTGAAATTACATTTTTGTTTCTGAAGCAGCTTCCCCAACCTGGTGGAATAGAAATCTAGAGTTTTACTCCAACTTTTGTGGCATCAAATTGGGGGACACAGTTAACATTAAAAGTTGTGAGAATAGAGAAGTAATGGTCTGGCCTGGATTGTTGGGAAAGAGGAAGAAAGATCTTGGAGAAACAGTGAAGGCAATTGAAAGGAAATAGACTTTAAAATGTTGAAGCAAGGGGTGTACAAAACAGTGCTCTTAATTCTCAATGTAGTTGCATGGAGTTGAGGGGACATTCTCAGGCATTGTAGTTTATGAAGCTGTACCACAGCTTCCCAAGATTGAATTGTTTGATTTTACTTATAAAAATAAGAGCAACACATCTCTAATGAAGCAACTAGCCCTCCTAGGCAGCATCTTTGAAAAAATATTTGAAAAAGATCATATCAAAAGCAAAAGCTTTTTATCTCTTTCAATATTCTCATCATCTTGGTTCTCCATTTAGTCTGAGTGTTATCCTCTCATCATTATGTTATAAATGTCACTTATTAACTTTCCACATAGAGTATAGTTTATGAAAAGAGACCTGAATGTTAAAGCAAGTAATGGCTACCTCTGACTAGTAGTTACTCATTTTAAGGATGATTTTATGTGCACCTTTGCAGTAGGAGATCAAGATTTTTGAGCTAAGGAAAAAAAATGTTAAAAATGGCACTGATAAAATATGAAATGTAATTAAATGGTACACATTTCCAGTGCGAAAATGTTTTCCAAAGGTACTGAGAAAAGAAAAATATAAATAGATTAAAATAAAATAGGCTATGTAAATATGACACATCCTGTGACAAACTGTTTTGTTGCAACAGATCCCTCGTAGTATATATAATGATTAATTACAATTAAATATATGAGCCCCTGGTGGCGCAGTGGGTTACACCCTTCTGCCAGCAAGACTGCTGACCGAAATGTTGGTGGTTCAAATCCAAAGAGTGGGGTGAGTTCTCATCCGTCAGCTCCAGCTTCCCATATGGGGACATGAGAGAAGGCTCCCACAGGCTGGTAAAACATCCAGGCATCCCCTGGACAACGTCCTTGAAAACGACCAATTCTCTCACACCAGATGTGACTTGCAGTTTATCAAGTCGCTCCTGACATGAAAAAAATTAAACATACCATATTTAAAAAGCAAAAACTAATTACAGTAGAGTCTCACTTATCCAACATTCTGGATTATCCAACGCATTTTTATAGTCAATGTTTTCAATATATCATGATATTTTGGTGCTAAATTCGTAAATACAGTAATTACAACATAGCATTAATGCATAATGAACTACTTTTTCTGTCAAATTTGTTGTATAACATGATGTTTTGGTGCTTAATTTGTAAAACCATAACCTATTTTGATGTTTAATAGGCTTTTCCTTAATCTCTCCTTATTATCCAACATATTCGCTTATCCAACATTCTGCCGGCCAGTTTATGTTGGATAAGTGAGAGTCTACTATACATGGATTTGTGAGGAATATGCTTTAACTATAACAAATGATAAATCTCTGCTGATCACACCAAAAATTACCTTCAATCAAATCTAAGGAACTTTTTAAAATTAAGACTAAAAATCTAAATTTCTTATTATAAAGTATTAAATGGTAACATTATACATTATTTTATAGCACATCTCTAAAAGAAAGTATATCTGATACAAATATAATCTATTTCTTATTTTTTAGAATTTAGAATTTTTTAAGAATACAAAAGATGACATAATACAATTTGTTTGACAGATGCTAAAAACCATTTTAATGCATATTAAACAGTAGCAAACAATAGCACAAATTGATAAATGCACACAGAGAATAGATTTATGTTATAAATCGAAGAAATATTCTCACAAAATGACAACATGATGATCAGTATGTAAGAATTTTAGTGTTCCAATAAGTTCTATTAAATATGATCATACACTGGTCAAAAATGCCTTTCATACCAGTCTAGGAGACATTTGGGAAGCCAAATTTTCCTGAATGTTTTTAAATGACATTTTTCATCACCCCTTACCCCATATTAAAAGAAGGCTGGGGGTTCTCACTTTGCCACCCCATTTGAGAACAGTGTTACTCCAGTTATATTCCCAGATAGGAACAGGAAGTTGATTTTTCTAATGTTGCACAAACCTAAGGTTGAGAAGTTGCAACCAAGAGAGTATGTTTGCAACTCTAAATTTCGCAGTACAGGAGAAAGCATCTCTTACTCCTTGTAGATGTGTTCTGTGATCTGAGCAGGATCTGAGGTTGGAAACAGACAGTAACATGGTAGAGCTGAGTGAATGTGCATGGCTCACAAGAAAGATGGAAAGATAACATAAAAAGAAGAAGCTTGAATGGGTCTAAGAGGTCATGGCTCTCTTTTCTGTTGCTTTCTATTTCTTTCACATTTTCAGGGGTGCAAACACTGTGTCCTATTCTTGGCTTGTGCTGATGTTTTTTACATTTTTTGTAAAAAGTTAAAGATTTATACGATCTGAAGAGAAAGCAGAGTATACTGTATGTTGTGTTTATATTGTTTGTTTTGATAAGGCCAATTGGCTGATTAATAAAACTGTTAAAGGACATTTTTTGTGTGATGAAACTAGAAATTCTAGTGCCATCTCCCATCTATTATCTTCCATCTGTTATGAACCTTTTATAAAATGGAGAGATCATAGAAGTTGAAAATCCATCCTTAGAATGACTTTCTGTTTAGTAATTCAGCATGTGCTTACCAGTCCTGTCTGCTTTTTTGTAATATATTAATTTTGTGCCTCTAGGGAAAGACTTTAAAGTTTTCATTATAAGAGCTCAAGCCCGTCATCTGTATGCACTTTCTGCCAGCTTTATGCTTTTGGTTATAAATTTTCGGACAATTGAACGGATTGCTAGCATTTATGTGTGGCAGCAGTTATTTAAATATCATTTGTAGCATATGGCAGACAAGAGTAGAATTTACTTATGGTATATTTTATTGGTATGCTTAACAGCCGAGTTAGATAAAGTGATAGACGTAATTTGCTTTCTTCCCCAGTTGGTGCCCCAATAAATAAATTTGGGGCAGGAGAGGAAGTGGAATATCAAAGGTGCTGATATTGTTCTTAATGAAAATTATTATTTTAAGGCATTAAGTGCTGGTTTTGAATGAGTGACAAACTATCTTTGCATAAGTCCTTGATTCTGTGGTTCCCAAACTTTGGTCTACCAGGTGTTTTTGTGATGACCCATGGGCCTTGTAGTCCTGCTCAGGACATTGTAATTCCTGATGAAGATGAAAACTTGGGTTTTTTACCTTCCCAGTCTGAACTGGATTCCTCTCAGCCAGATCTTTCCCAGGCAGATCTGGGAACCTTGCACCTGCAAGAAAGTTGTCTCCCAGAAGTATGTCAAACAAGCCCAGAGCCTACTTCTCCCGTGTTCTTGCGCCGGGAGTTTTGTAAACAACAGAGAAGTTTGGAATCAGCTTCGCGCAGGAGTGCGAGGATTGCAGCTAAGAATGTGGCCAATTAAGACTGCTTCTCGTGAGAATCTTTGGGGAGTCTCACATCTGGTCTCAGAGTTTAGCTTTCGGTTCTGATTCCCAGAGAACTGCTTCGGCGGGAAAGTTAGACTCTATTTAGGTGTTTTACCCGCGTAGTAACTTCGCGGAGTCAATTCGTCAGCCTACGGAGCGAGTTGTGTCTGGACAGCGCGCTCCGATTCAAGCCTCGCTCCTGCTCAAGCCTTGCCTTGCTATCCAGCCTTCGCCTTGCTTCCCAGCCTTTGTTTATCTACGGACCTTGCCTTGTTTCCCAGGATCAATCCTTGCCTTGTTCCACGGATTTTATCAAGTTATTCCACGGACCTTGTTCTTGTTCTTAGTTACCTTGTTCCACGTTCAAGCCTTGTTTCAAGTATCAAGTTATTTCCTAGCCTCGCTCAAGTTTCATGGACTAAAGGACCTTGTCATCTCCCCTCACTTTGCTTGGCAAAGTGAGTGTTTCGGTTATTGGATTACAACTTTGGACCTTAATATTTCTTATTGGACATTGCTTTTTTGGACTAATTCTGACCTTTCCTGAAAGGTCTAATTCTGGACTATTTTCTACACTTGTTTTTATTAACTTTATATATTCCTTCAATAAAGATATTAGATAGATTCTGGCCTCTGTGTATGGTTATTGGTGCTCTGCAGCCTGGGTCGTGACAGTTTGACTCCGCCACCCTAAGCACCAATTAACCTCGGCCAGAATGTCTACCGGAGTCGTACCTGGGCCGAGCGGCCAGCCGATTACCTACACCATCGACAAGGATGAGGTGGACCGAATCCGTGATAAGCTCAATGCACAGGATGGAGAAATAAGGGGTTTGAAGGAACGCGGAATTCGTCTTCCGGCCAT
The DNA here is from genome assembly GCF_035594765.1 of Anolis carolinensis. Classification (NCBI taxonomy): domain Eukaryota; kingdom Metazoa; phylum Chordata; class Lepidosauria; order Squamata; family Anolidae; genus Anolis; species Anolis carolinensis. The sequence goes on along the minus strand of NC_085842.1, from coordinate 251,709,264 downwards.
GGCGTTGCCAACCAAGTTTACTGGAGAAGCTTCTAAGGTTCATGTCTTCCGTCGCCAATGTCAAGCTTATCTAGAGGCCCGTGCTGCCGAGTTTCCCCAAGAAGACATCAAAGTGGCATGGGTTTACAGTCTTCTAGACGGGCCAGCGGCCAGCTGGGCGACGGCACTGTACGACCAAGCCTCTCCACACCTAAGATCAGCGCAACACTTCTTGGACCACCTCAAGGAGACTTGGGGAATCGAGGACAATTTGGAGGCAGCCGGTCACAAACTCCGTCGCCTTTTCCAAGGAGACAGACCTATGTCTCAGTATATAGCCGAGTTCCGAGTGCTGGCCCACAACACCGGCTGGAACGATGTAGCCCTCAGGGGACAATTCCGGGAGGGTCTCAACATTGAAATGCTGGAAGAAATCTCCAAGGTGGATCCTCCCCAGACCCTCGAGGCACTCATTGATCAATGTTTACGGGCTGAAGTCATGATTGCCAACAGGAAACAGTGGGTTCGAGGCCAGGGCAGTAGAGCCGGGGCAAAACCCCCCGCTCCCGCCAGCGTTCAGCCACGTCCGGTCTGGAGACCCCCACCGCCAACCCCATACCCCAGAGGAGGCGAGGAGGTGCCGATGCAGTTGGGCAATGTGCGTCCCAGACTAGATGCCGCCGAGAAGGCCCGTCGTCAACGCTTAAACCTCTGCTGGTACTGCGGGAACGGGGGCCACTTCGCCAGAGAGTGCCCAGCCAAAGGGAAGCCTGCCGCCCGTCTTGCGGCGGCGTCCTCCACGGAGACGAAGACGTCTGAGCCGACTGGCACACAGCCGGCGGGGGAAGCCAACGACCGGGTGTAGAGAGGCTCGCCAACCCGGTCAAAAAATCCATCCAAGAGCCGCCAACCGGGGTCCTGTTCCTTCTCGTGGTCACATTATGGTCAGCAAAAAGGGGACCCGTCATGATCCACGCCATGATAGACTCTGGAGCTACCAACAATTTCATCGATAGAGAGTATGCCGACTCTCTGGGATTACAATATCATGATTTCAAGAATGCCCGTGTGGTGCAAGCCATAGACGGCCGCCCCCTCAAGACGGGCCCCGTAAGTCAGTGGTCGGAACCCACCAGGATGTGGATAAGGGAACATATGGAAGAGATTTCCTTCTTTGTTACCGAGGTCCCCCATTTCCCTGTGATTTTGGGAATTCCATGGCTGACTCTCCACGACCCTAACATCTCCTGGTCCAACAGAGAACTGCAGTTTGCTTCACCGTACTGCCAAAACCATTGCCTCGTAGCCAAGGTATGCCATGCCACAGACACCGAGCCCATCATCACCTTGCCAAAGAAGTACTCCGAGTATTGGGATGTATTCAATGAGAAAGAAGCCGAAAAATTACCCCCACATAGACCTTATGACTGTGCCATTGACTTGGTGGAGGGGGCCCCGATCCCGCGAGGGCATCTCTACTCCCTGACTGAACCAGAGCAAGAAGCTCTCAGGGAATTCCTAGAGACAAACCTTCGCAAGGGATTCATCAGACCCTCTCAATCCCCAGCCGCCTCTCCAGTGATGTTTGTGAAGAAGAAGTCAGGGGAACTACGCTTGGTGGTGGACTACAGAGCATTGAACAATATCACCAAGCGGAACAGCTATCCCCTGCCCTTAATCTCGGATCTACTGGATCGGCTTCGAGGAGCCAAGGTTTACACCAAGCTGGATCTTCGGGGGGCTTACAACTTAGTTCGCATCAGGGAAGGGGACGAGTGGAAGACCGCCTTCCAGACCAAATTCGGATTATTCGAGTCCCGAGTTATGAATTTCGGTTTATGCGGAGCCCCCGCAACGTTCCAGCATTTTGTCAATGACATTTTTCAGGACTATCTAGACAGGTTCTTGATAATCTACCTGGACGATTTTTTGGTGTTTTCTAGATCACAATCAGAACATGAGAACCACGTCAAAATGGTGTTACAACGATTGCGGGATCATGGACTTTATGCCAAGCTGGAAAAATGCGCCTTTGATCTACAAGAGGTAGATTTCCTTGGTTACCGCATCTCGCCTCTAGGGCTTTCCATGGATCCAGCCAAGGTTTCAGCAGTATTGGAATGGCGGGCGCCAACTAACAAGAAAGAGGTGCAGCGTTTCTTGGGGTTCGCGAACTATTACCGCAAGTTCATTCCAGATTTTGCCCGCTGGTCCGACCCCATCACTAGCTGCATCCGTGGAAAGCAGCCTTTCCGCTGGACTGATCAAGCAGAGAAAGGGTTCCAGCAACTAAAGAAACTATTCACCTCCCAGCCAATTCTACAGCACCCAAATCCTGGAACCCCTTTTGTGGTGCAAGCGGACGCCTCTGATGTGGCAATTGGGGCTGTACTCTTACAACCGGTGGGAGATCACCTCCATCCCTGTGCCTTTTATTCTCGTCAACTAACCACACCAGAGAGGAATTACACCATTTGGGAAAAAGAACTACTGGCCATAAAGGCAGCCTTTGAAACTTGGAGACATTGGCTAGAAGGGGCCAAATTTCCCATTGAAGTCCACACTGATCATCGTAATCTAGAACATCTAAGAACTGCCCGCAAACTAAATCAGAGGCAGCAACGTTGGGCTTTATTCTTTGAACGTTTCAACTTCCAGATCCATTATGTGACCCCAGCCCAAACCAAGCAAGCAGACGCCCTGTCACGTAAACCGGAATACGCTGCAGGACGCAAGGAGACCTTTGAATCCCAACTGCTACAACCCGAGAACTTTGCCACGCTCACGGTGGGGAACACCAAATCCATTCCCATTGGTTCAACTTCCCCTACTCCAGGACCCATCTGTGCTCAAGAAATCAGGGCTAGTCAGCAAGCAGATGCCTGGGCGCAGGACCAACTTCGCCAAGGTCTGCATTTTCCCTTTTCGCTTAAAGATGGGCTGCTCTGCTATAGAAATCATGTTTATATCCCACCCGGACCGGGCAGGGAAAAAGCGCTTCGTCTGTGTCATGACTGCAAACCAGCAGGACACTTCGGACTATTTAAAACTATGCATTTGATCCTAAGGGATTTTTGGTGGCCCAAGATCCGCAAGGATGTGGAAAAATATGTCAACACCTGCCCAGTATGCCAGCGCTCCAAGATACGAAGGGAGAAGCCCTCAGGGCTTTTACACCCCCTTCCTACCCCATCTCGCCCATGGGAAATAATTTCCGCGGATTTCATCACTGACCTACCACCTTCCTGTGGATTCACCACGATCTTGGTGGTGGTGGACCTTTTCACCAAGTTAGCCCATTTCATTCCCTGCGAAGGCCTCCCCACGGCCAAAGAAACTGCGGATCTATTTCTTCAACATGTTTTCAGACTACATGGATTGCCCAAGAGTTTAGTCACAGACCGTGGATCTCAATTCACCTCTCGTTTTTGGAAGGCACTACAAAAACTATTGGGCATAGACTCTCGCTTATCTTCAGCTCATCATCCCCAAACAGATGGGCAAACGGAGCGCACCAATGCCACTTTGGAGCAGTATCTTCGCTGTTATGTAAACTACCAACAGGACAATTGGGCTTCTCTGTTACCACTGTCTGAGTTTGCCTACAACAATGGAGTTCAAGCTTCTACAAAAGAAACGCCGTTCTTTGCAAACTACGGCTTCCATCCACGTTTCTTCCCCCCTGTCATTGAAACTTCAGAAGTTCCCGCAGCAGAGGATTGGCTGCAGGAACTCACAGCGGTGCAACAACTTTTGCTCCAGCAACTGGACCAAGCCAAGGAGGACTATAAACGCCACGCTGACAAACATCGCCAGCCGGGCCTCGAAATCAAGGTAGGAGATCGGGTTTTCCTGTCCACTCGCTTTCTGCCCTCCCACCGCCCTTGCCGGAAGTTAGATGCCCGTTTCATTGGCCCCTATCCAGTGGTGGCGCAATTAAACCCCGTGACTTTCAAACTCCAACTTCCGCGTTCAATGCGCATTCACCCAGTGTTTCACCGTTCCCTGCTCCTTCCGGCGGATGGTGTACGACCTGATACAGACCAACCGGCCCCCCCTCCTGTTTTGATGAATGGGGAGGAGGAGTTCGAGGTTGAGGACATTTTGGATTCTCGCTTTCACCGCCGCCGCCTACAATATCTCATTGACTGGGTGGGTTTTGGCCCTGAGGAACGCTCTTGGGAAGACGCCTCCACAGTCCATGCTCCTGATCTAACCCGTCGCTTTCATCAGACCTATCCCACCAAACCGCGACCTCGCGCCTCGGGGAGAGGGCCCCAGTTTGGGAGGGGCCTTGAGGAGGGGGATAGTGTGATGACCCATGGGCCTTGTAGTCCTGCTCAGGACATTGTAATTCCTGATGAAGATGAAAACTTGGGTTTTTTACCTTCCCAGTCTGAACTGGATTCCTCTCAGCCAGATCTTTCCCAGGCAGATCTGGGAACCTTGCACCTGCAAGAAAGTTGTCTCCCAGAAGTATGTCAAACAAGCCCAGAGCCTACTTCTCCCGTGTTCTTGCGCCGGGAGTTTTGTAAACAACAGAGAAGTTTGGAATCAGCTTCGCGCAGGAGTGCGAGGATTGCAGCTAAGAATGTGGCCAATTAAGACTGCTTCTCGTGAGAATCTTTGGGGAGTCTCACATCTGGTCTCAGAGTTTAGCTTTCGGTTCTGATTCCCAGAGAACTGCTTCGGCGGGAAAGTTAGACTCTATTTAGGTGTTTTACCCGCGTAGTAACTTCGCGGAGTCAATTCGTCAGCCTACGGAGCGAGTTGTGTCTGGACAGCGCGCTCCGATTCAAGCCTCGCTCCTGCTCAAGCCTTGCCTTGCTATCCAGCCTTCGCCTTGCTTCCCAGCCTTTGTTTATCTACGGACCTTGCCTTGTTTCCCAGGATCAATCCTTGCCTTGTTCCACGGATTTTATCAAGTTATTCCACGGACCTTGTTCTTGTTCTTAGTTACCTTGTTCCACGTTCAAGCCTTGTTTCAAGTATCAAGTTATTTCCTAGCCTCGCTCAAGTTTCATGGACTAAAGGACCTTGTCATCTCCCCTCACTTTGCTTGGCAAAGTGAGTGTTTCGGTTATTGGATTACAACTTTGGACCTTAATATTTCTTATTGGACATTGCTTTTTTGGACTAATTCTGACCTTTCCTGAAAGGTCTAATTCTGGACTATTTTCTACACTTGTTTTTATTAACTTTATATATTCCTTCAATAAAGATATTAGATAGATTCTGGCCTCTGTGTATGGTTATTGGTGCTCTGCAGCCTGGGTCGTGACAGTTTTCAAGATCAACTTTCAGAAGCCCCAACCTGCCTGACCAGCATTCAGGAATTCTGGGAGCTGAAGTCTAAAGTGTCTAGACCAGTGATTTCCAAAGTGGGCGCTACCGCCCCCTGGTGGGCGCTGCGGCGATCCAGGGGGGCGGTGATGGCACCTATTAGGACACGGAGGCAGGGCCAGGGGAGGGGCGGGGCCTCTTTCCAAGTGCCGGAGACAGGGCTGAGCACCTGAGGCGCCTGTTAGGACACAGGGGGCGGAGCTAGAGGAGTGGGCGTGACTTCTTCACAAGAGCTCAAAACAGGGCTGAGAATCTATACCTCTCCTGAGGCACTTGTTGGGACACAGAGGGCAGAGCTAGGGAAGGGGGCAGCGCCTCCTTCCAAGAGCCTGAGACAGGGCTGTGCCTCTATACCTCTCCTGAGAGGCCTTTTAGGACTAAAGGGCGGGGCTAGGGGCGGGGCCTCTTCCCAAGAGCATGAGACAGGGTTTAGCCTCTGTATACCTCTCCTGAGGCGCTTGTTAGAACACGGGGGCAAGGTATAGAGGTTCAACCCCATCAGGCACTTGGGAAGAGGCCTACCCCCTCCTCTAGCCACACCCCCTGTGTCCTGGCAGGCACTGCAGGACAGGGGTAGAAGCTCAGCCCTGCCTTAGAGCTTGTAACTCCGCCCATCCCAGTCCTGGCCACCCATTTGTGGCCCCGCCCACCTCCCCTCCCCCTTCCAGCTCTGCATCTTGGACTAGGGGAAGGCTCAGCCCCACCTACTTGAGCAGGAGCCACCCCCCCAAGCCACGCCCCACTTTCCAGGGGGCGCTAAGTAATATTTTTTCTGGAAAGGGGGAGGTAGGCCAAATAAGTTTGGGAACCACTGGTCTAGACTAAGGTTGGTAATCACTGCTTTAAATCTCTTCAGCAACAATTGTTTCTGCTCTTACTGAAAACAGTTAGGAACATAATACCGTGTTTCCCCTAAAATAAGACCTCCCCAAAAAATAAGACCTAGTAGGGGTTTGGGGGGATTGCCAAATATAAGGCCTCCCCTGAAAGTAAGACCTAGCAACTAAGAATGGGACCTTCCAGGCTGCAGCAGAGTTCCATTGGGGAGCATGGCTGCAGGGCAGAAGCAGCATTCATATGCACTGGAGGGAGGGAGGGAGAGTGCTTGCTTTCTGTGCCTCCCTGGCTGGCCTTGCCTCCCACGCATCCCCCAGCCGCCAATGCATATACATGGCTCGAAGACCTCGCTGCCGCTGCTTTCTTCCTTCCGAGACATGGCTCCGTCCTGGCCACACTCAGAGACTTCTGATTGGTTCCTGGTGCCAGGGCGAGGGAGGGTGGGAGGGAAGGAGGAGGAGGGCTTGAACACCCTTCCCACTCTGCTCCTTCTGCTTCTTAAAGGCACAGGACGCATTGGGATTCTCCTCACATTCTTATTCCTATGCCATGAAACCTATTATTTTATACTATTGTTCTATTACCATATTATTATCATCATATTCTGTTATTATTACTATATCTCATTATTATATTATCCTATTAATATATTTTATATCATTATATTATATTTTTCTATGATTATATCATTATATTATTCTATTATATTTTCATATTATTATTTTGTTATTATTATATTCCATTTTATATTATCCTATTAATATATTTTATATCATTATATTCTATTAAAGTATTCTATTATTCTATTATATTATCATATTATTATTATTATATTATTATCATATTCTGTTATTATTATATCCTATTATTATATTATCCCATTAATATATTTTATATCATTATATTATTATTCTATTATTATTCTACTATATTATCATATTATTATTATTATTATTATTATTATTATTATTATATTCATCATTCATGACTACATTGAAACTAGAATAGAGAGAAATCAGTGTGGTAACCTTGTGAAACCTAAACTGCAAGAGGTACCATAAATTGTTGTACATGTAAATAATGGTAGTAACAAGAAATTCTTGATAGGATTCACAGTTTGTTTGGTTATGCTGGTTTGTGATGACAACTACTTTACAGTATATAATAAATGTTCATTTTGTTGTTCAACAATAAATGTGAGCTCTTCTTCATGGAAAAATAAGACACCCCCTGAAAATGAGACCTAGTGCATCTTTGGGAGCAAAAATTAATATAAGACCCTGTCTTATTTTCGGTAGCATTTCCACCTGACTTTCTGTCGAAGCTGATGAAAGTAACTGGCCAGAAGATACAGGAATTTGTAATCCACCAAAGTGACTTTTGCAAGTTCTGGTCATATTTGTACCAGTAAAGTTTTTGACCTTAGACATTTTGCACATGTATATTTGTTTGAAATAAACGTAACGGTATTTAAGGACAAATGTGGGTGGTAAAGCTGATGTTAAATCTAATACTGGATATTAGCATTGTTACCTTCAGTAAAACTAATGTTATTTTTTCCTCTGTTTTATTAATATCCTTTATTTCATGTTTCTTTTATGGGTGTTTTAATGCAAAGCAATTAATATTTAACCTCTTAGTAAGTGCTTACCCTGTTTCCCCAAAAATAAGACATCCCCTGAAAATAAGACCTAGTAGAGGTTTTGCTGAATTGCTAAATATAAGGCCTCCCCCGAAAGTAAGACCTAGCAAAGTTTTTGTTTGGAAGCATGCCCGCCAAACAGAACACCAGACCATGCAGGATCAGTAAATGTACACACCATAGATTGTTGTACATGGAAATAATGGTAGTAACAAGAAATTATTGATAGGATTCACAGCTTGTCTGGTTATGTTGGTTTGTGATTACAACTGTTGTACAGTATATAATATAATAAATGTTCATTTTTTTTGTTTAACAATAAATGTGAATACTTCATGGAAAAATAAGATATCACCTGAAAATAAGACCTAGCACATCTTTGGGAGCAAAAATTAATATAAGACACTCTTATTTTCGGGGAAACACGGTATGTCTTTAAGATTATGTCCACATATACTTTTAGAAAGAAGTTTAACAGTTCATAAGTTCATAGCACTCCAGCATTGCTCTTGAATCCCTTTCTGTTTATACTGAGTGCTACAAAATGGACCACTTTTGAAAAGGAGTACTAACATCACTTCTAATTTAGAGGTGCACGCTCCTTCACAGACTTCAGGATCTTTGTCCACAAGAAGCAAGAATGCATTTCAACATATGTATGTAGTAGAGAGCTAAGATGAGAGATTCATACAGATCAGGTGTAAGGGACAATGATTTCAAAGTGAGAAAAAATATTATATCACTAGGGTAATTTAACCTATTGATTGATTTCAGAAACAAAGGCTGATTAGTATATGAGTGAGCGAGCAGGATATTCTAGTAATCTTCAGGTAGTGGCAGGGGAAGATCTTGCCTGAAGTTACCCTGAGGAGCTCTTGTTGTCAGTGTGAGTTCGCAATGCTGTACTAGCTAGATGGACCAATGATCTGGCTCAATATATAGCAAATTTCCATGTTTCTGTAAATTCCCACACGCAGTTGAAAACTATCAATGAGTAACTTGTCTGAAATGAACAAGGCTTAACTGCTTAATATTTACAGTTTGTTTTAATAATTATCGCATTCAAGATAGTATAATAAATATAACAAATAGCAAGTGCAAACTGTTTTTTTACAGAAGTATCTGTTTGTAAAAATACATTTATATATCAGCTGTTGTAAAATAAGAAAGCTGAAATGTCTAAGCATATTTAATTGTTGACATCAACAGGGTTTAATTTTAAAATAGGAAAAGCATTTCTGTACAGCAGTTGGGATGCCTTTGGTTCTACTATCAATTGGAAATTTAAATATTCAATGAAAGAAAGTATAAACCTGTCTTTTCCTTTTAACCAGCAGAGATTGTGGTCTTACGCATATGATGGTGGGACTAGGGAACAGTCGTCGTGGGATGAAGTCTCCACCTCTTCTGGTAGCAGCGCTAGTGGCCTGCATAATTGTTTTGGGATTCAATTACTGGATTGCAAGTTCCCGAAGTGTTGATTTACAGGTATTGCTATATTGTTGGTTTTCAAGCTGACTGAACTGGCAATGTGTGTTTTTCTCTAATTGTTTCAGTCTAACAGGTAATACCTGAAGTTTAAAAAACACACTTTGAGATCTATGTACCTGACAGATAGTTGGATGTTAACCATGAGAACAAACAGGAAAATGGAAGAAAAGTATCTGAGATAAGACTATAGCTGAAGTAAATAATACTGCATTCTTCTTAATCAGGAAATTCTGTGTTGCCCAGTATTTATATAGATATAAAATCACTTTTCTGTTTGTTTCTGAGCCTATGCTCATGCACATATATCTGCATGCAGAAATAGACCTAGTGCGAAAGCTAGACTTGTCTGTTTTAATCAGTAGAGAAAATCCCGAGTTACAAACATCCAATAATACGGAGTTTATGGTATAGTATGGGGTGTAGTATTAGTTAGGCCTATTTTTAATAGTATCAAGCAAGGAGAATTTACATTTATCCAACACCTACCAATCTCCATGGGTGCCGATTAACTGAGAGTGTGCTGTATTAGAAAACTGAAAAAAAAAATGTTTTGATTACCCACTTCATCTTAGGAGCACTATATCAGACAGACCTCGAGTTACCAACATCTAACTTAAAAATGACTCATAGTTAAAAATAGGGGTCAGACAACAGGAAGTGAGAGAAATCTACCCCTCAAAGGGGAAATTCACTCCTGAAAGTGTTATCATGGGGGAAAGGAGTCTCCACTGAAGCTTTACCACCAATTCCTGCTTTTAAAACAAGGCAAATATTTCAAAATCCAGAAAGTGAGGTGAAATCTTCTGAACAGCGGCACAGAAAGCAAAGGATACACCACAGGGGTGTTAACCCTTCCCTATGCTATCCAATGCTTAAACATACATATTTTGGGCTGGAGTTACACTTTAAAATGTACCTGTTCCGACTTACAAACAAATTCAACTTAAGAACAAACTTGCAAGCTCTATCTTGTTCATAATGTGGGGACTGCCTGTATATGAAGATTGTTCTCCAGTTTCCTGGTGCATTGATTTTGCTCTTCTGCATTGTTATTCATGTCTGCTGCATTATTATTACCAGTGATATATTCTTCTCCATCTGTTGCCCATTTTCTCAAATTCTGTGATATCACTGCAATTCACAGCAGAAAGGACCCCTCAGTAACTGGTTTGTGTGTATAGATTTTATACTAACCCTGTCTGTCTGTCTGTCTATCTATCTGGATGCTAAGTCCAGATAGAGAAACACATTCAGTTTGCTTTCTTTAAGGACAGAATAAGAAATAAAATTCTGATTACAGATATTATGCAGACAGGCTTTTCAAAGACTCCCCCCCCCCTAATTTTTGCATCCACTGTTTCATAGAATCGTATAATGGAATTAGAAAGCAGAGTCCGCAGGGCAGCAGCGGAAAGAGGTGCTGTGGAACTGAAAAAGAATGAATTCCAAGGGGAGCTACAGAAGCAGAGGGAGCAGATAGACAAAATCCAGTCTATACATAATTTCCAAATGGAAAGCACCAACAAAATCCACAGAGATGAGAAGGTAGGGGAAGTTTCTCTCTGTTAACTTTACTCTGGCCATCACAATATGATTTTTCATTAACATATAAACATCACGTTTATTTAATTTACTGTTAGAGCTTGAATTGTTAGCACTGTCTCTGTTCTAGAATAATAAAAAAGTCTTGCTTACTTTGAGAATAAGGGACCTTTAACACGTATAAGCCAAGCATGGATTAAGTTCTGGAAGGATAAACATGCCGTTTCTTGGGAGGTGTGGAAAATACAAGAAGAAAGTACTCCACTGATGTAGTGAGAAAATGATTCAGGAGGCTGTGACAGTAACAAAATTCGACATCCAAATTCCAAAGAGTTTGCAGTGATCACGCTTGTGGGAATGAAGTTCCCATTTCATAATGCAGTGACCTTTTGGCAATTCTGTCATATTACAATTCCAGTATCTGAAAAGAACCAAAATAGACTACAAAACTGAGTTTGCAATGGAAGTTCACTCTATATTTTTGATACACACACATTAATCAAGCTAAAGTAAATTTGTTATTTGGTTTTGTGAAGGGGCCATGCACAGGTCTGATAGGTTGGCTATTGTTTCAGTCAAGAAATTACTCTTCTCCTTTCTAGAGTAGCTTTCCAAACATTAGAAAACCCGATTGGACCATAGCGTTCAGGGCAAAGCAGCTTTTCTAAAGCAAGGATAAATGGATGACGAGGATTAATATACCACATTTGATTTGAGGCAGGATTTGATTTGATGCCCAGGGGACATTGCCCGGATGTGTGACTGTCCTGTTGGGAGGCGTATTTCATGTCAATGCAAGCTAGAGCTGACAGACGGGAGTTCACCTGACAAGAACATACTGCAAGTTTCTTCAAGTGTTATAGAATTGGCTGTCTGCAAGGATGTTGCCCAGGGGACATTGCCCGGATGTGTGACTGCTGGCAGGCTTATTTCATGTCAATGCAAGCTAGAGGTGACAGACGGGAGCTCACCCGACAAGAACATACATATCTTTTGCAGTTGCCGGTGGAAAGGTTGATGTAAGCACACTTTCTCCTTCATCAGAAAGTGCACACAGCCCCCTGTTTGCAGGTAGACTTGTATGCAGCCAAGGAAGCCTGACATCAACATGATAATTATTGTTCCTCCATTGATGAAGCCCTTGTGACCTGAAAATGCAAATGGATATATGGTATTGAAGAATTCGTGGGAATGGAAGAAAGCTTTTCAGCTTTAATTCACTGAAATACAATTATCTATTTAAATAATGAAACAATTATGCTTTCAGCAATAACTAACTGAAATGGTGAGAAATGTTAGCGGTGCTAGAAGTTACAGTTCAGCAATATATCTGTGGCATACTTTGGTGACTGACAAAACATGGGTCCCTACACAACTACAAAACAAGTTGCTTCATTCTGTCCAGGTCAGTTGGCCATCTGCCTATGCTGATAAGATAATCAAGCAGGTTTGGTCTCCTTGCAGAATGGTTTTGGAAGTTAGTACAAGAAGCAACTTAAATTGCAATCACAAGGATTGTGAACCTTCACTCATTTCCTGAGGCTGATGAGGTCATACTTATTGTCAAGCCTCATAGAGGCTTTTACTGTTTTCTTTATTGAGGCTCAGTTGTCCCTTTAGTTAGAATGGGTTCATTTCCTTTTTGTATAGTTTTCTGTGGGGGGGGGGGGGCACACCTTAATTAGACCTTGTCTCTTTAAGACCCCCCCCCCCCCCCCCCCGAGATTGCAGTCCTCTTCAGCAACTCCTTTGCAGTTAGTCAGTCTAAGGTTGCCAAGGAGCTTAGAGGTTGCAACATTTTCCACGTCTAAGGTTAAGAAGACTCAGTCAAAGATTAAGGAAACCCAGTTTAAGACTTGGTAAACAAGCTTTAAGTATCAAGGAACCAGGTTTGCAGTTGAAAGATTAAAAAAGTCTTAACAGGAGGTGTTAACAAAAGTCGAAGCCAGACAATGGACACAGAAGAGAGGCTAGAAAAAGGATATCTTCAGAAAAAATCAAGGGAAACCCAGTTAAGTTCTGAGCTTCCATTTGTTCTTTCAAGGGAGGACTTAGGGTACTGATATTCAATACAATTAAATTCCTTTTTTGTTTACTGTTACACCTTTTGTTGTGAGTTTCTTGCTGAGAATAGGGCATCTGAGAGAATTAGCTCGGGGAGCAGAACTTATGCAAGATGCTTTGGAGACAATTCTACTCATAGACTCTTTAGTGGTTGTTGCTATCATCTCAAGATCAGATTGTCATTAGATAACAGCTACTGGTCAGTCTGACTCTGGATATTAACTTTTCTCTGATTTTGTCAAACACATGCAATTTAAGCAGAGATCATAAGAAGATTATTTATAATAAATACCATCCTATTAGGTTGTTGATCCTGGATCTACCAAGACACACAAAATAGCATAAAGTAGCTGGAGCTCTGGACTGTCGCATCAGTTCTCCTTCACTTTCATCCACTCCTTATAACCCATCCTTTTCTAATGCATATTGTGTGGTAGCATGTGAACAGACAAGGAAGATTTTACTGTTGTCATGACTGCAGAGATCCTTCCACCCTCAAATTATGCAACACATTAATGGGGCAGACTTTCTCATCCAGAAGACTCTGGAGAGTAGAGTCAGGATCTAATAAACTCTAACAGGCTGAAGTAGACTTCTTCAACCAGAAAAGAAAAACAACCTTAACAGGATACTTGGCTACTTTTTCTCCTGGTCAATTACTATTTTTTTCACATGGCCTAAGATGCTCTGATATCCTCCTGTCATTGGGCCTTTCATTATGTTTTTGTTCATTGCCTCTAATAACAATAATATATGTCTTCTAGCACACCATTGTTCATAAAAGGCATGGTTTCTAAAAACAGTACATGTTCCAGTGGAAGGCCTGAGGTTTCCACTCTCTCTTCCCCCCTCCTCAGGACTTAGTCCTATACTTGAGGCCCAGTTGGCTATCTCGTATCTATGTAAAGCACCTATGTGAATCTTAACCCATCCAAAGAAGTAATTAACATGCTGCTGTTTATATAATGATTAATTTCAAGAAAGCCAGATTTAGATAAATGCTTGAAAATCTGCAAACAGGATGGATATGAGCCTGAGCCTTTGTAGATAAATTTCAGATTTCCTTAGCCTTTTACGAGTCATGGAAAATTGTTCAGCCAGCCTCATGTTTAATGCTTTTATTGAGGAGTCTCTTCAACCTATTATTCTGGTGGTGGTTGCATTTTGATTTGGAGCCTGCATTCTGTGTCTAAGACATGAATGTAACTACCCCATAAAGCAGTGGTTCCCAACCTATGGGTCCCCAGGTGTTTTGGCCTACAACTCCCAGAAATCCCAGCCAGTTTACCAGCTGTTAGGATTTCTGGGAGTTGAAGACCAAAACATCTGGGAACCCACAGGTTGAGAACTACTGCCATAAAGATTTCAATACATTTGCCCTAAGCTTCCGTCTATGAAGGTTAAGTTTCTCACAGCCTTTACATCCATTAGAAGAGTTTCAGAGCTTGGGGACTCTTTCCATAAAAAAAACATCTGTTTAGTTTTGAAAATTACGCTGTCACATTCTGAATAGACCCATGTTTTCTCCCATAGAATCATAGAATAGTAGAGTTGGAAGAGACCTCATGGGCCATCCAGTCCAACCCCCTGCTAAGAAGCAGGAAATCGCATTCAAAGCACCCCCGACAGATGGCCATCCAGCCTCTGCTTAAAAGCCTCCAAAGAAGGAGCCTCCACCACAGTCCGGGGGAGAGAGTTCCACTGTCGAACAGCCCTCACAGTGAGGAAGTTCTTCCTAATGTTCAAGTGGAATCTCCTTTCCTGTAGTTTGAAGCCATTGTTCCGTGTCCTAGTCTGCAGGGCAGCAGAAAACAAGCTTGCTCCCTCTTCCCTATGACTTCCCTTCACGTATTTGTACATGGCTATCATGTCTCCTCTCAGCCTTCTCTTCTGCAGGCTAAACATGCCTAGTTCTTTAAACTGCTCCTCATAGGGCTTGTTCTCCAGACCTTTAATCATTTTAGTCGCCCTCCCAATGACTAACATGGTCTTTCACCAGAGTCATCTGGAGAACTGATCCACATCTTTACCCCCATTTTGTCCCATATCTTGCTTTTCCTCTGAAAAAGAGTGAGGCAAGCATTATGAAAGAAGAGTAAAGCAAAGTCCTTTTAGGATCAGGTGTCTACATATATTTCCTGCCTACTATTTTGGGTAAAAAGGTCTCATCTCCCTCTTTGGCCAGATGTTTTAAGGATTTTTGTGTTTTAAAATGACTGTAGGGTTTTGTTTGGTCAAAAGAAACCACAGTTGAATGTTTTGAATGCAGAGATGAGCAGGGGAAAATATTGTTGCAAACAGACATTAAAACTTTTGAAATTACTGTGAGCATCCATTCTTGTATACACAGAAGACATCAAGATACCCTAATTTGGAAACATTCCCAAACTGATTTATTTGATCATTTTGTGATATACTTATGATTCTTTTGAATTTTCTACTAATTTTCTTTCTAATAACAACCCTTTGTTCTTGGCTATGAGAGGAAGTAGAAGAGGCACTATGGGTCCTTAGCATAAATACATTTTTAGTCATGTGATCCTTCCTAACTTTGGAGGCTATGAGTTATCCTACATATGGATATCACCTTCCCTGCTGACAAGAATAGCTCTTAAATTGTTAATATCTAGGTTTTCTAAAGGAGATAATCTTTCCAAAGCTAATGAAAACAGAAAGTCATGAAATAGATTATTTATTCTGAATTTAACAACACTACAGTTGTATTTTATAGTCTCATTTGCTATCCTGTTAATGGATAAAGTAGATCTAGCACACCATGAAATTCAAATCAAAGAAGCACATTCATAATGGAAATCTGGGACAAGTTCCCTAATTACTAAAAACTGAAAATAAATACTCTGCTCCATCCCTGAATCTCAGGATATCAAGTAGTACTTTTTAAAAAGCGGATTCAATCTTTAAAAGCTCTGGAAAAAAGAACAGAATTACTGATTATTCTGTTTTACACTGAAGCTATGAGTGAGGCTATGGCTGAGGTGGGATTTGGTTCTCTGGTTTTAGACTCTACCTTGGGTATAGATTTAGTGGGTGACTTAGAACTTGCCATTCTTTCTCAGTGACAATGTCATGTCTGCAAAATGAGAATGAAGATGACCTGTTTTGGAAGGTGATAGAGGTAATGAATGAAGAAAGAATTCTGAATCAATTTAAAAAACAAAGTGAGCAGTGAGATCTGTTCTTTGTAAACATGTTCAGAAAGGACCTGTTGTCCAAAGATTAGTAAAAACAATGTGCATCTATTTATGAATCTATGGTAGTTGTCTTGTTATACCTGTTTCTGAAAAAAGGTTTCATTTTAGATTCGAATAGGATTATATTCATCTATGGATATGCTACTGTTATTAACATCTTTGCAGTTTCTCAAGAGTCATAGAGAGTTAAAAGTTATACTTGTGATCACTGGCAACTCTGCACTGGGGCCCATTCATACTCTGAGAGTTTGCCACATATATTGCTTATATGATTTTCAGGTGTCACTCTTCCTGCAAGAACTCATTGCAAAAATTAAATATCGGCATGTTCAAGGTGCTATTTCTACAGCTGACATCTAGTTCTGTTTGCACTATAGACTAGCTCAGCCTAGATCATAATAAATTATTACACACTGGTTCTGACACAGATATGCTATTTATACACAGTAAAGTAGTTTGTACGTACATTGTCTAGACTACACAGGTGTTCTTTCCCCAGGAAATTTCTAGCTAGAAATAATATTCCATCTGCCCACCAGCTGGGGCAAGATATTTTCTGCACAGCAAGTGATAGTTCTGCTTTGTGATCAGACATCTGAGCACCAGTTATAAATGAAGGAATCTATTTTTTCTTTTACATGAACAAGGGCTTGCTTTAGAATTTATCGTTTTTATGTAAAAGACACAATAAAAGGAGCTAATACAATATCTCTTCTGTATTTCCCCTTTCACCATGTTCATTTTATCTAGGTTTTACAACATTCATTTTATTAGGAAAAAGCCCAAAATATTTTTAGAATATGTTACATTTGTTTATGTGGAGGTTTTAATCGTCACATAGAACTTTCAATAAATGATTAAAGCAAAGTTTGGAGAAAAAGGCTGAATGTTTAGGTACAAAGATTAAATAAATAAATAAAAAATTATTTGAAATTGATACTGTGATAAAAAAGTGGATTAAGATAATTTTTGAATGATTCATTGTAGAACAAAGTACTATTGAAAACAGTGCTTCTTTCTACATCACGAGATCAGCCCACGAGAACCTTAAGATCATCCGGGGAGGCCCTGCTCTCGATCCCACCTGCCTCACAAGCGCGGCTGGTGGGGATGAGAGACAGGGCCTTCTCGGTGGTGGCTCCTCGGCTGTGGAACTCCCTCCCCAGTGACATCCGGCAGGCTCCATCCCTTCTGGGGTTTAGAAAGAAGCTGAAGACCTGGCTATGTGCGCAAGCGTTTAATTAATGAACTCAGCGTTGACATTGATTGGATTAAGGCTCTTGCACAAGGTCTGATGGATGACTGGCATATATGTTTGGTGTTGCACTGTGTTAAATCTTTTATATATTGTATTGTATTATGTTATTTAAGTATTTTAACTGTTGTATTATTTTATTGTATTTTGATATACTGGTATTGATCCTGCCAGTTGTGTAAGCCGCCCTGAGTCCCCTCGGGGAGAAGGACGGGGTAGAAATATTGGAAATAAATAAATAAATAAATAAATAAATCACTTGGGGCTTAATTCAAAACAAATTCAGTTTTGTTTTCTGCAAAATCATCTCAAGATTTAAGGCATCATCCGAAAATACATCACACAGTCCTAGACACTTGGGAAGTGTTCGACTTGTGACTTTGTGATACGAAATCAAGCATATCTCTCTTGTTTGCTGTGTCATAATAAAATAATAGTAATTATTATTATTATTATTATTATTATTTATTACCCGTGACTTGAGATGGATTTTTCTCAAGATTTAAGGTATTTTTTCAATAGAAAATAATAATTTATTATTACCTGCCACTTGAGGTGGATTTTTATTTCATGTCAGGAGCAACTTGAGTAACTTCAAGTGGCTTCTGGTGTAAGAGAATTGGCCATCTGCAAGGATGTTGCTTAGGGGACGCCCAGATGTTTTACCATCCTGTGGGAGGCTTCTCTCATGTACCTGCATGGGAAGCTGGATTTGACAGACTGGATGGAGCTCACCCTGCTCCCCGGATTTGAACCGCTGACATTTTGGTCAGCAGTCCTGCCGACACAAGGGTTTAACTCATTGCGCCATCAGGGGCTCAACATTGTTGAGGTAGGGTGCACACCAAGATAGAACAAAACACTATTAAAATAAATAACATCTAAACTCCACACAGGTTAAAATTCACAACTTAAAATTGACAGGCATTAATGTTTGTGTATTAATACCGTTGAACATGTGGCCAAGCTAATCTTTGTTCTTTTTAATTTTTGCTTACCTACAAAATTATGAAAAATATTATTCCCCTTTTTGGAGGATCAGCCAACATTGGATCCTGACTTACGGCCTATCCCTGTGCTCCATGATGGAAGGGAAACAAGATGGTGCTTGACTTTATCATTTTTCATTACTAAAGTGGCAGCTCTGGAGAGCTCCTGGCTGCCACTCAGTGCCTTTGCAGATGTCCATAAGGAAGACTGCAACTTGGAAAGAAGAGTGGGGTTGCCCTCCCCTTCCTTCTCCAAGTCCTATGGGTACCTTTGCTGACATTGTCACAGAAGCCAAGCAATGGCCAAGAGCTCTCCAGAGCTCCATGGCCAACACTATGGCAAGGAAAAACAACAAAAGAAGGTTTGGCCTGGCTGGACAGTGTGGACTCGGCTCCCGCTGTTAACACAGGTGAGGAATGGAATGGTATAAACACCATGGCACTATCCCAGGCTTGTTCAAAGCAGCAATGCTTTGGACCAGCCCCAAATTTTGTAGAACTTCAGTTTAGTTATGCCAAAATTAAATCTCATTTATTTCAGTTGAGTAAGCCTGGGTACAAATACTGGTAGTAGTTTACACACTTAATTTTCTTTTTGTTTCTTTCAGGCAATGCTACTGAATAATATCACAGTAAGTGATAGATTGATCCAGAATCTTAAAGGTAAAACTCTGTAAATTAATTACATGTACTTTTGCTATGTTAAGCCATTACATATCTATTAATAGAATGCTTATATTGCAGCCTAGTAAAGAAATGATACCAGGATTACATATGTTTCCAAAGGCAGTCCTGGCACAGAATTATACATAGAATGTTTACAACTATGATACCTACAAGTTTATTCTTTAAAGGGCCAGTTTGTGATGTAATGAAAAATCAAAATGTGTAGTTCACTCACTGCTTTGCCAGAGAAAGAAGATATGTGCCACGCACGTGAACAATAAAGAACAAATGGTTTATTCTTCTTAAACCCAGAACAACATATGTACAGTGTGCTCAGTTGGACCAACTCACATAATGTCCTTCCATTTTATGAAATGTGGCACACACATATTAACTGATTTCTTACATATCGTAACACAGTTGGTGTTCAATGTGTCACTTATGTCCTTTTATTTTATTTAAATAGGAAATAGCTATGGAGGGACTAGAGTTGAATCAAAATTACAGGAGAGCCCTGGTTAACCGAGCTCCAGTTAACTGAGGCTCTGGGTTATCCAAGGCGCCCCTCCCTCTCCCTCTCCTCTCGAGTTCGAGAGAGGGAGATGGAGATGGAGGAGGAAGCCCACGAGCGCTGCTTCCCAAGGGGTGAGACCTCCCCGAGGGAGATCCGGGGAGATCTCCCTTGGCGAGGGCTCGCCCCTTGGGAGGCAGTCCACGTGCGATACTGCCTAGCAGCGCTCGTGGGCTGCTTCCCAAGGGGCGAGCCCTCGCTGCGGGATGTCTCCCTGGATCTCCCTCAGTCAGGCCATTGCTGAAGGAAACTCTTTCCTTCAGCAAGGGCCTGGCTGAGGGAGATCCAGGGAGACGTCCCTCGGTGAGGGCTTGCCATATCCGAGCCATTCGGTTAACCAAGATCGGGCCCGCCCGTTTATCTTGGATAACCGGGGCTCTACTGTATAATGCTGAGAACAGTTTTTAAATTCCTAATAAACCATTCTTTCACATGCTGTCATACATCATGAAAGTTACTTCCCCCAAACTGCTATTTACCACCTTATAGAAAAATACAGACCAAAGCTGAGGGTGGTACATTAATAGAAAACCTTGTGTGGTAGAAAGTTTAATCGTGCCACTTAATTTTCCCAATCCAAATGATATTTGTCTTTTTTGAAATTTGCAAAATGATTATTGATCAAATACTTCATCTAATTTGACTTTTAGTTCAATTCTAATATTTAGATTAAAATATGTCAAAGTGGTGTGCAATTAACTAACTAAATAGGGATTCATGTGTAATTGGAAGTCTAGGTACCAATTATTACAAATAGTTAGATACCTCCTAATTTACAAATAAACTAGTGTGTGAAAGATTTAAACCAGGGATTGAATTAATGTGGCCTTCCAGATGTTGTTGGGTGCAACTTTCACCAGCCCTAGATAGCATGGCCAATGTTGAAGGGTCCTGGGAGTTATTGTCCAACATGTGGGGGGCCTACAGGGTTCTCCCCTGTGATTTATACCATATAGCTGACATCCTATATCGCAATTATGGATTTATAACGGGGAGTTATGGATCTGTAACTATTTCGTTTTTCAACTATGCCACATATTCACAGTTGTATTATTATAACAAGCTTAATTGCCACCTGAAACTCATCAGACGCAGATCTGTGGCATGGTTGAATGGGCACTTTAGTATACTGTGGCCACGCCTCAAGCTTTGGTGCAGTGAGAGAAGGGGCTGGCTGCATCAACTTGAAGTTCCTTGCTCAACTGCTCCACAGATCTCTATCACTTAGATTGGATACCAGGAGTTTCATGTGGATTTTTGGGGTTGATTCCTAAGTACATGTTTACTTAGCTCAAATGTTGCAGAATCTCTGTGTAATTTTTTATTGCTGGAAGTACTGTGTTTGGAAACTTAAATTCATATAGCTCATGGGGAAAGAGCCAAATAAAAACAGGAAGAGAAATGATAGAAAGTAATGTCTATATTCTGCTAATATGTATTCAAAGTATACTCTGATAGTATTCATTAGAGTCTTAGGGAAAAACTTCAAAGGTTTATTGGTGGTTCTATTCTCTTCTTGTGGAACTGTTTGGTAGAGATAAATAAATTGAACTCTGCAAAGGCAGGTTGATAACTTATCTTCCTGGCAGGAAGGAACTGTGAAAGTAGCTTCTTAAACTAGTTGTGTTTCTAAGGCTCCTTCTACACTGCCATATAAAATTCAGATTATCTGATTTGAACTGGATTACCGGTATATGGCAATGTAAACTCAGATAATCCAGTTCAAATTAGATAATGTGGATTGTCTGATTTGATCATCTGGGTTATATGGTGGTGAAGGGGCAAAGATGTAAAAATACTCCTCTTAATCCAAAGTCAAAAGCAGGAGGACCCTTTCAGTGGACAGGGCGAGGAAAAACACCACGAAAGTTGGATCTTCAAATTGCAAAAAAGCTATTTATTGCGAGCTTAGCAATAACGACAAAAACATGCATACATCAATGCAATAAAATGATTGGTTACACTTACAAAATGTTTGCAAGGCTTTTTATCACTTCTACAGAAAGTAGTAAGCATATCCTTATTGGCTTACAAAAATCATTTACCCCATTCGTCTAATATTGGCCACGTCACAGGCATCTTAACCATCATGCAATTCCATTCATTTTCTATGCTGTAACAACATGTGACTTTTTAGACAATGGTGCTTTCATGTTATTGACCCTGATCTCTGTACCTACTTATCTTCTCCTTGTTGCAAGTATAGGTTCTAAACCGCTGGGAACCTTAGGGAGTGAGATCTAACCAGTTCAGTCCTGGTGTATTGTTATTATTGAAGAGTAACGTCTTTTCTCTGGAACAACTCTTTTTTCCAACATCAGCATTTTCTCTCAAACATAGGCTTTTTGCAACTTAGGTCAATCAAAACATATGGGACTTATAGTCATTAGAAGTATCTTTGAAAATTCTCTTTTTAAACCCACATCCCCCTCAGCAGTGTAGAAGGGGCCTATGACTGTAGTCCAAAACACATGTGCTGATATTCTGCCTAAATGATCATGAATGAGGATTAGGTTTGAATAAAGACATGTCAAGTTGTTCTGTATACATCACATTGATGAATAGGAAGAAAGGTTTAATCTCGGACAAAAATCCCTTTTTATCAACCTGTCTGATTAATTTGTATACTGATGTTTCATATTTAAAGATGAGTTAGATTCCAGGAAGGAGGTGTGAAAATTGAGGGAAGGAATGTTAACAATTTAAGATATGCAAATAACATCGCACTACAAGCAGAAAATAGCAGATTTGGGATGACTATTGAAGGAGGTCAAGGAAAAAAGTTCAAAGGAGAAGTTACAGCTGAACTTTAAGAAAACAAAGATAATGACACCAGATGATTTACATAATGTTAAAGTAGGCAATGAAAACTCTGAAAGGGTGAAATATTTCCTAGATCTTGACAGTCATTATTCAAAATGGAGACTGTAGTCAAGAAATCAAATGAAGACAAGTTCTTGAAAAGGCAACTATGAAGGGACTAAACAAGATTCTGAATATCATTGAATACCATGTCCAGTATTGTCGATGCCATTGTTTTTCCAATTTCTATGTTGTAAAAGCTGGGCAGTGAAGGAAATTAGAAAATAATAAATTCATTTGATGCCATTGTTTTTCCAATTGTGCTTGGTTAGGTAAAAGGCAGCAGGAAAAAACAGGTCATGTTTTAGATGGATAGACTCAAGGAGGCAAGACCTCAGCTGGGTGATTTGAAAATCTTTCATTCATAAGATCACCAAAAGTTGAAGTTGCATGAGAGCAATTAACAACAACTGCTTGATGAAACTAGTAAACAATGTCATCCGTATTTCATCCTTCTCATATATTTATGTCTGCTATGTCATTTTTTTCTGTTCAGAACAACTGGAAGATCTGCAACAGGAATATGGGAAGCTCCAAATGGATGTATACAAGTTTCAGAAAAACCAGACTAATCTTCAGAAAAAATTTACATATGACATGTAAGTTTGTGTTAAATGGCTACTGATACTATAGGCAAAATTATCATATTAAGCCAGATGGAAGATGGAAGGTCATATCCTATTTTTATGTGTAGTTACACGGGAATAAAATCTCAGTTTTAGTCAAGCTTCTGACTTTGGCACTGAACTTGTTTGGCGCCTTACAAACTGCAGAATTTTGTATACAAGAGAATGCACCTGAATGTCTGTATTCTGTGCTTTGATTCAAGGTCTCAGTGTATTAGTCAGATGAAAGAACTGAAGGAACAGTGTGAAGAAAGGATAGCGGAAATCTCAAGAAAAGGAAATGAGGTGTCACAAGAAAAGGAGAAGAAAAACATTTCAAATGTATCAGACAAAAATGATCATGTAAGTTTTAAAATTGAACTTTAGCAGGATGTCTTTTACATTTGCAGTAGCTAGGCTAGACATGGGCAAATCAGCCCTCCTGGTGTTTTGGACTTCAACTCCCACAATTTCTGGCCTCAGGCCCTTTCCTTTCCCCCTCAGCCACTTAAGTTGAGAGTTGAAGTCCAAAACACCAAGAGGGCAGAAGTTTGCCCATGCCTGAATTAGACCTCTATTAAGACACTGCATTAAGGTCAAAATCACCCAGATCGATTCTGTGAAATCTGGTCTTTGAGTTTTCTTATTTATTTAATGTTATGCCTTCTTTGATGAACAAAATGATAACATTCCTCAGCCCTTCTGTGGAGTACCTTGGGATGTCCATATCCCAAGCATTCTTATTATTCCTCCAAAAGTTCCTTATATCTCCTATATGCGTGTTCTCCTTTAAAACCTCAAATATCCTCCTGTCTTCACTTGAAGACATATTACAATATAAATGCCGATCCATGGCTTCTCTCTCCAAATGTATTTCATGGGTACACTTTTCTTAGCGACTCTTTGACTTTTTTGTCTGTCATATATATTTTGCAATATGTTCATGGATTCTGCCTTACACTGAGTCAGACCATTAGTCCGTCAAACGCAGTGTTATTCTGACTAATTGTGGCTCTCCAAGGTTTTAAGCAGGATTCCTTCCAAAACCTATTGGGAAATCTTTGCCATTACTTGGTGGTCTCCCATTCAAATACTAAACAGATCTAACACTGCTTAGCTTCTGAAATGTATGGAATTGTATGTGTTTGGGGTGGCATGTCTGTTGTTATAACCTTGTTAGCCTTCAGAATATCATCAGGTAACATTTTACTTCCAGCCTCTTCCTATTTCTACATTGTCTCCACTTAGATAATGAAAACTGTGTTCACCCTCATAACCAAAGGAAGATTCAACTCTGAATTAGACAGTCCCCAACTCTTGTCAGATTTCACCCAGGGTACATTTTAAAAGCTGCTCTACCACTTTTTGATGTAAAATATCAGGCATCTGGTTCCTTATTCCCTAAAGTCCTCATTCGGCATGAATTCAGAGGAGTCTGTGTGCCACTACCACATCCTGAAGGCCTTGTCCCCCAATATCTGTGCCTTTCTCCACAGTTCCAAGTCATTGACCATGGCCTCAAGGCAATAAATCTTCTGAAAGTTAGGAGCTCCATTAATGGTTCATTGATGGTCCAAAATTCCAGTCACTAACACCAGTTTGGCCTGTTTAACTAAAAAGTGAAAATATTGGCAGGGCAGGGGCTCGGTTGAATGAGATGTTACCAAACGTGAAAGTTTAATAACACCTTAAACCATTTGAATGATTTTGGTGTGTCCCCTGAAGTCATTTCTGACTCACAGCAACTCTAAGGTGAACTTCTGACAGGGTTTCTTGGCAAGATTTGTTCAGAGGAGGTTTGCTGTTGCCTTCCAGTGAGGCTGCAAGAGTGTGACTTGCCCAAGGTCACTCAGTCTCCGAAGTTGTAGTCCAGTGGCCAAGCCACTATCGCAATGCTGGCTCTTGATTAACCTCTTACTCTGAGCTTAATGTAAATTATTCTAAAAATAGGTTCAGCTGAAAACTATGCTGTTGACAGACTTGCCCTTGTATTACTGTTAAGAGCCTTTAGAGTGAACATTTTCTAGGATACTGTAAGCTGTCTTGTGTTATTTCAGATGTTCCAGTTTAAGACTTCATGATGTATGAGAGCAAATTCATTTATTATTTTTGATTTTAAAATAGGAACAAACATTACAAGTGGGGGAATTTCCACTAAACATCAGTTATTTCATTAGTGTGACTACTTGTGTTATCGTTCACATTCAAGTTTCTATAGCGAAAACTATAGATCAATTCCAAGCAAATAGGTATGGTTTTGGTTGCTTGAGTGACATTTTATTATGAATATAAAGTAAATTGTTTCATGTTGTAACTCTTCCAATCCAGCTAATAATTACATGGGAGAGCCATGATTGAACCTCTTGATGAATCAGTCTTGTAAAATCAGCCCTTAGGAGGAGAATGTCTGCATTTCTCTTCCTTTTATACTGAAGAATTAGCTCTCTTTTCTCTGCTTTCTACTAACAGTACCAGAATAAAATGAGAGAGATACTCATATTGCCTATCTTCTCTTTGTGACTAATACAAGCTCCAGGCCTTATATTTGGTCATACTGTATTATTTTGCATGCTTTCCTTTTTGTCTAGAAAGGAAAAATCTTTGAAGATCCTATGTAAGGTCTTCTTGATGACAAACAGCCATACTAATTTTTGAAGCTGAGTATTTGAATGTTGGGATTTTCTTCTGTTCTCTTCACGAGTGTTACTTCTTTATGTTTGGTTCCCTTTTAGACCAATCTCCCAAAGACAAAAGAGAGAAAAAAATAAAAAGGCCGGGAAAAATTCTTAGAATTGCAGCTCTAATAATTGCTTTGTAGATTACACCAGTTTAAGAAGGTGAAAATGAAAAGCTTCTCTGTGGTAGAGAGTTATTCATATTTCCTTTTCAGAAATATCAAAGTACTGATTAGTTTACTTAGAAAAGCCTTCTGAGCCAGGGTATTTAGTAAAGGCATTGGTTTTTTTGAGGTTAAACTATATTGTTTAATATTATCTTTGAAAAGGAAAAAGGGGATCAAAGCTGCACCTTTAAAACTAATTTTTTTATGTTTTAAATTTAACGTAAGTTTTGTTAATATCAGTCTTCAGAGTGATATTAAAGCTACATGTTATTAAGCATATTTCTTCCAATGTGGGAGTGACATATTACAGGATCTAGAAAGATGCAAATTGTGAAAATCACCATAAATCTTTTTAAAAAGTATGAAGTGCTGTAGCTATATTGGATCACCTATGGGAGGGAGTTCCACAATCCTTGAGCAGTCATTAAGATGACTTCCTCTTGGGTTGTCACCAGATATGCCTGTGATAGTAATGGGAATTGGAGAAAGATTTCCCCTGAAGATCTTAAAACTCAGGCAGACTTATATTGAGAGATAAAGTCTTTAAAATAGTGTGAATCCAAGCTTTTTACAGCTTTCAAAGTTGTAACTTGCACTTTGAATTTGTCTTTGAAACTTACTGGTATGAGAACTAGTGTTTTAATATATCTAATGTGCCATGAAACAATTATCTTTGTTCATATCTCTGTGCATTACTGTCCATTAGCAATGATGTGAATCAGATGCCAGCATATTACAAATGGTGGCAAACTACCATTATGATCTATCTTTACAAATAGTAATGAACACTTGCTTCATAAAATTCTTATATCTATTTTATTCTCCTTGGCTAGAATTACAGTATTATAGCTAGTCAATAGAAGTGTACTGACAAAGTGGTTCTTCTTACATGACGGAAAAGGGTTTGGGATCTGTGATTAAATAAAGCATTAATATCTGAGTGTAAAGTTCTTAGAGTGGAATCTAGAACTGAGAAATTCGTTGAAATACTCAGTCCTTCATTCCTTTTATCTAATTTATGAACAATAGATTTGACATTCTTTGACTTCCTTGGTTTCAGCAGAAGGTCTGAAAGATTTGTTATGGGATCTCTGATGTTTTACTGTTTGGAAAATGAAGATTCAAGATTATTCACTGTGTTAAATCTTTTATATATTGTATTTTACTATGTTATTTAACTATTTTAATTCTTGTATTATTTTATTGTAATATGATATACTGGTAGTGATCCTGCCTGTTGTGTAAGCCACCCTGAGTCCCCTCGGGGAGAAGGGCGGGGTAGAAATATCGGAAATAAATAAAATAAAATGTTGATGGTAATGGGAAAATGATTCAGTCTCTGGGAGGATTTCTTTTGAATATATCCTATTTCATTGCATAATAGTCACTATCACATAATAGTTGTATCTCGCTTTTGGAGGAGGCAAAAATTATATTTTATATCTCCCCACATAATAGTCGCACCCTTAGTTTACTTGCCCAAGTGAGCTAATTAAGGGTGCAACTGTTCATTGGCACTGTGGGGCTTGTCTCGACTGGGAAAGAGGGCAAGCGGGTGGAGGAGTGAGCTCATCTGCCTGCTCTACTGTCTACAGCGACAGAGCCTTACCTTGTTTCCGTGAACTCGCCCTCCCGCAACCTTTCCCTTTTAAGTTATGCTTTGAGGTCACAGCTGCACCTTCAAAGGGACTGTTGTGTGGTGAAAAATATATATCTCAAAGGGGGCTTTTTTTCACTACCTTTTATTTGCACCCCCTTCCCCCCAAAAAATGCGGTGAGGGAAAATGTGACTATTATGCAATGAAATAAGGTAATTTGTTTGGTGTATTCTTGTTTATCTTTAAGTAAGCTATTTTTTTCAAAAGAATTTATCACTGTCTTTGACCATGGTTTTCTTTCCACCATGTTGACCATGATTGTCCAACATAACTGTAAGCAGTGGTATAGATGCAGTCCGTAATTCCAACAAGCAGTCTTCATTTTTAAGCAATAACAGGTAATACAAAATACCTGCCCTTGTATTTCATTGTGGTACTTATTTCTGCCATATCACTTCATTCTGTTTGATAATATTTTTAAAAGAATAAAAATATATTTAGGATATTTGTATTAATAATTCATGTGCATGTGGTGTTGCTGTTGGCTATTTTCCAGGTGCCAATGTTTCGACAGCCAGAGTTTCAGAATCGTGATTTAACAAAACAAGGAAATGAACTTGAAGACAAACACCACATTTCTGAGAATTCTTTGATATTAGAAGCATCAAAGCCAGCACTCACTGTAAAAAATGTGCCGGAACTGGATGATCATAGAGAAAAAGGTAAGAATATAGAAACAAAGATCATGATTCCCAAACTTGATTTGTTATAAAGTACAAACATTTTAATTTGTTTCTTTAGG
The DNA here is from genome assembly GCF_035594765.1 of Anolis carolinensis. NCBI lineage: Eukaryota > Metazoa > Chordata > Lepidosauria > Squamata > Anolidae > Anolis > Anolis carolinensis. The sequence goes on along the minus strand of NC_085842.1, from coordinate 251,680,964 downwards.
CATATTGGCTAGCATCCAGCTAATGCTTATGATGCCACATTTTAATTGCAGAGGCCCACTGCTTCATGGCCATTTCGTGGAAAGCAAGAGACATCAGAGAAACATTTGACTATGTCTCTATGTCCACTTGGAGAACAACACCATCCATCAGGAACTCCCAGACTGGGAGGCCTTTGCAACTCTGAGGAGTAATGAGACATAGTTGTACTTGTTGATTTTTTTTATTCTACATCTTCACAATGCAGTACCTGCAATAAGACCCCTTATTTTGAATGAATATGTTTCCTAACATAACATTGGGACTTGGGTAGAAGTTCAACTGATTACACAGATTCCAGTTACTTGTGTCCATTGGGTTTTGTTCCTACCTGAGGGTGAATACCAGGGTGAGTTCCAGTCATGGAACATTCTTAAAGACATGAAGGAGGAACTTGATTCCTACTGATTCTTTCCTCTGAGCATCAGCTCTCATACAGTGTCATAGGGCTGGGTGAAGATGGCACTTGAGGAAGAGTTGTACCTGCAGAAATTGACGACTTCTCTGCCAGTAAGATCCTCCACTAGTTCAAAAGCTTTCTGTGGTCACAAGGAGGCTTTCTGTATGTGGAAAGTGAAATTTGGACGTAACTAATTTTCTTCACATCTCTCTGGTCCTGTGAATAACAAGACTAGAAGTGCAATTCTTGTCTACATATTGATGTGGTGTTTGCATGATCTGAAGGAGAATTGGATGAGCCGTCTTCTCCTGTAATTAGTGAAAAGAATGTAATAATAGCTATGGTGGGAATAATGGATGAGCCAGTGAAATGCTTTTTGATCATATTTGGCTTGTGCAGTGGTTCCCAACCTTGGGTCTTCCAGGTGTTTTGGACTTCAACTCCCAGAAATCCTAGCCAGCTTACCAGCTATTACTAATTGTAGAAGCTGAAGTATAAAACACCTGGAGAACCAAAGGTTGGGAAACACTGGGCTAGTGGGACCTGTTCTCTTTCTATTGTTTCCTGTATTGGGTTTTGAAAGAAATTTCCCTTAGGTCCATTTTGTGATACCTTTGTTATGCAAGATGTAGTTGGTTTGGTTGAGTCAATTGTATTGTATCAGTGCCATTTTTGCAAAGTTACATTGATCTAGTAGCCTGTATATGTATATATTTTCTAATATGATCAGTCTCTGCCTCAGAATATATTATATCTGAGTAATATATAAAGAAATGCTCATATTGCTTACACAATTTGAAGGTAAGCCAGGGCTGGGGAATCTGGCTCTCTAGAAGTAGTTGGATTTATAATCCCATCAGTCTTTCCAACCTAGGTGCTGATGAGAGGTTGTGAGGGTTGTATTTATTCATCTTCTTTACGATAGTTTGTTCTGCAGAGTAGAATATGTAAGACTGAATCTTTTCAGCCTATTGAGTCTAGAGCAGAGCTTCTTAAACTGTGGGTCTTGACCCTAAATGGGGTCCTCTTAGCTCCATGTTGGGACCCCCAAAATTGGCAAAATAAAAAGGCTTCAAAACACTACCCATTTACACCAACCCGTTAGCAATAGCCTGTAGTGTTTACAGCAGTGGTTCTCAACCTGTGGGTCCCCAGATGTTTTAGCCTTCAACTCCCAAAAATCCTAACAGCTGGTAGGCTGGCTGGGATTTCTGGGAGTTGTAGGCCAAAATATTTGGGGACTCACAGGTTGAGAACCACTGGTTTACAGTGAACTTTGCAGAAAATATTTCAGCTGTACTCCACAAAAAAGGAAAATCAGCCTTTTTAGTAAGACTTGGCAAATGCTGATTTATTATCAGTAAATGTTTGGTCTTTATACTTGTTTTATATACCTATATACCTGAGGTCACTTAAAAATTTATCAGGTAGAAAGGGGTCACGAGTGGAAAAAGTTTAAGAAATTCTGATCTAGGGCAGTTGGTCAAATCCTGGCTAGTTTTCCTTTAGCTATTAAGTTTTGGGCATTAAAGTTGTTGGATCATAGGACACATGGCACAGCTATGTTCTGAAGATCTGTGGCTGTTCTCTCATTGATGCAACTTTATTTAGCATTCTCTGTATTGTGCAAAACTCTGGCAAGCCCTGTTCAACATTAGCCTTTGCAATTGGAGCTGTTCTGCCAAGTCAAAATTGAAAGGCAATGATTCCTTCTTTTCTTCTTATCACCTTAAGTAGGGACTTCTTATTCCTTCATATCTATAGGGATATTACTAGAATCTGCTTAAAGTGGGAAAATGGGAGTCAGCATTATGTGCATATGTGAGTTATATCTCTTGCAGCTTCAGTGCATCCTCTGGCATCTGCACCTATTTCATAGACATTAAATAATACAAAAGATATTTCATGGAATTCTCTCATTACTTGAAAATGAAATGAGACTTGCTGCAATTGCTTCACTAACATATAGCCAATTCCAACTTAATGGTGCTTGCAAGTTATATGTACTTCTTTTCTTGGTGCTCCTACAGCATCCAGGATAACACATTCTGCTGTGTCTGCAAAGTTTGGGCTTGGAGGATGTTGTGTCAGTACTGATGACAGATTATGTACCTTTCCAGATCTGTTCTAATTCTTTCTCTATGAATAGTGTCAACACACAACTTCAAATCATGATTTGCAGAATGGGAACTATGTGCTCAGTAACTAGCAGGACTACTAAGATTTTTTTTGAAAAAAAAATCAGTTCCAAATCAGCTGCAGTTTCTTCTTTGTGATCTCTGTGAAAACCATTCCTCCCAGGAACTGAAATTTATTTGATACATTTTGCTACCACCATGGTTAAGATTAATTCTAACTTGTGGGGTTTATGATGGCTTACAGGAGGAACTAATGATGATATTACTACTGCCAAAGGGGAACTTGCGAAAGAGGACCAGGATCATCCACAAATACCTGCAAAGCCCAGCTTAAATAGTAAAGAGCTGTCCCCAGAACCAGGAATGCATCAAAACCCATATGAGACTGTAAGAGATGTCAATGGAGAAGATGCAGTTGAAAGACAGACTGACAAGCTACCAGAAACAATGAGCTATCAAAATAACATTGAAGCCAAAGCAGACGATGAAGAAATTGAACGAGAGCAGCTCTTGAATGATGATCTGCAGCAGGATGACCAGGAGCCTAGTAAAGATGGTTGGTAGAAAGTCTTCTCTCTTTATGGATCCATTACCATTGTTGAACATGTGAAATACAGCTGTTTACTTTAGTATCTGTGATGAAAATTGCATGCAGATATTCAGAAATGTTTTGGATCTGACATTCAGTGTTGAACAGACTCCCTTTTCTATGTGAAATAGTACTTGTCAACAAGGGAGAAGATTGCAAAACATTTATTTTCCCAGTGATTTATTTACTTTCTTTATTTTTATCCTGCTTTTCTTCCAATATAGGAATTCAAGGTGGCTATTTTTGTATTTATTTATTTATTTATTTACTGCATTTATACCCCTTGTTTCTCGCCCCGAAGGGGACTCATACCGGTTAACAACAAATATCACACAATGCAAAAATCAATATTTTGTTCTATTGTAAAAAAATACATCTAGAACTGCATAGCACACCTCTTGTTTTCTGTGCTCTGGAGAATAGGACACAGACCAATGGGTTCAAATCGCAGGAAAAAAATATTCTATACATTAGGAAAAACTTCCTGGCATTAAAAGGTGTTTGGAAGTGGGATTTACAGCCTAGGAGTCTGATGGAGTCTCCTTCTCTGGAGAGTTTAAAGCAGAGGCTGGATGGCTATCTGTTGGGGGGCACTTTGTTTGTTCCAGCATGGCAGGGGTTTGGACTGGATGACCCTTGTGGTCTCTTCCAATTCTGTGATTTTGTGATTCCATGTTTGGTTTGCACAGTAGTGTGTGCTTAGCTAATGTAGGGTAAATTTGAAAGTCTTTCTGGATGCATTAGCTGGGAGGTACTGAGCAGAGTTGGGAATTTGTACCTCTGCAGCACTGGTTCTCAACCTGGCGCCCCCAGATGTTTTTGGCCTTCAACTCCCAGAAATCCTAACAGCTGGTAAACTGGCTGGGATTTCTGGGAGTTGTAGGCCAAAAACATCTGGGGACCCCAGGTTGAGAACCACTGCTCTACAGCATTTCTCAGCAGTGGCTTAGATATTACATATCCTCCCAATACTTTACACTAGCCCAATTTGAAAAGTCATAGTGTGAGCATGAAGATGAGCAACTGGGCTCATTAAGAGGTTTACATGCATTACACATTTCCTGTGAAGTGCCGTCATATAGAAGAATTTCTGTCATTTTTCTATAAGACCTGTAACACATGAAACGTCTTTCAGAGTTTCAAAATCAGCTTATCTAATAGAAGATGGAGACTGTGCAGGATGCTTGTTTTTTATTATAATCTTTTAAGATTATTATAAAGAACAATAAGTAGTAATATTTCTGAAGGACTGAAGCAACTTGTCTTTGTCAGTACCTTGTGTTAAACTATCACCCATCTTTTGAGTGATAGTTTTTAAAAAAAAACTATCACCTATGACCAGGCAGATCCAGTTGAGCCTTATGCCTTTTCAGACTTTTGCTATACAGGAAGGTTATTCATCAAATAGGGACTATGGAAATACTCATTTATCATTTCTGCTAGGCTACCATTGCTGCATACAATAATCAGTCTTAAATTTATTTTCCATTTAATGGTGCTTGTTTATCAGAATACACATGCTTTCGGGACAAAGGAACATTTCTGCTTTCAAAAAATCATTAATAGGATTTTTTGCTCAATTTATTGAAACTAATTGCAGAAAAAGCTCCAGGTATTTTAACATACCGATATTTCAAATTATTATTTGAAGTTACTATTTGAAATGCTAGAGTGTTATAAGTAGCTGGTCTCTAAAGCAGAGATGCGTCAAGATATTAATTGTACATGTCTTTGCAGGTGAATTTAGAATCCAAAGAGTAAACCAGGATGCCAAAAGAATGGACTACAACTTAGATATGAATGAAGCAGAATCTGAGACTGATAAGCAGGCTGCTCTTGTTGACCAGCAAAATAACTTAATTGGTAAGTTACTACGTCATCCTTCCTGAGTTGTCCTCATTGTCCCAGAACAGCATCAAAACTACTTTGCAATATGATTAATCTTGCTTCTGATTAGCTTGGTGCCTTTGGAAATACTTTTCTTCATGCTGAAGTAGGAAATTCTGGGAACTTAGAAATCATTTAACAGTATGGAAACAAACTGAAGAAAAAAACTTCAAAAGACTTGGCCTCAGTTGAAAGCACTGATTGTGTGCTGTGATACAGACATAAATAATATCTGTTATGTGAACGTCCTGTGATAGTTTTATGAGTTACTTCAACACTTTCAAAATATAATTTCATTAAAATGTTGCTCTTTTTCAGTTCCGAATCATGAGGATCCCAAACTGCAAAACGACTTATTTAATCTTCAAGACCATAAACAGAAACTGTGAATGAGTTCAGTGTGTGACTCTTGCAGAAACGACTACTATTGAACCATCTGATCAAAGCTTGAAAAGTTCAACTCAAGTTGATGACTATTTGTTTATTTAAAACAATTCTGACCTCTTTAATGAACTTCTGACTTAACTAGGCCATAGTACTGTTTCAGGAGGAAGAATTCTGTCTTTAAGGCAAATTAAATTCTACTTGTTCTTCGGATGCCTCATCTAGTTTTCCTTCCTGAACTAGTGTGACAAAAAACTAGATGCAATTTGTCTTGCCACTGTCGTGATGGAAGACTGTCGCTTTACAACTATTCCCAGCCAGTCTCATATTTCATCTCATGTTTTTTGTGGGTTCCTGCTTTTATAAACAAATCAGATTTAGAGAATGACTTTATTTTGTGTAGCAGTTTCCTTCAGAACAAACATATCTTAGAGCATTCTAGGGCTGTTCTCTGTTAAATGCCTTGCTTTGAGATAAATCATATTTATTGTTGCGGGGCTTAAATCAAAGTAAATATGCAGTAGATTTTATTATATTTATATATCCTATTCAGATAAAATGATCTATGTCTTAAAGAGCAGTACTGGATAAGAACAGTAACTCCAAGTCATGGCCTCCTGGATTTCTGTAAAGCAGGTCAATAACAATATAGAATTTTCATGTACAATAATTGCTGATCCTATGAATATGATCTTGCCACCACTTACGATATACATGGAAAAAGAACCTATAAGGTCCTATAGCATTTCCTGCTCCTTATCAAGTATCTTATTTATGTGCAGAATGAGTAGCTGTAATATTCTATTGAATTGAGGAAAGATCATGATGCTAAACTGGAACCAACAAAATGTCATAGAATGAGTGTGATATAATAAATATTATAACAAGTTTGTTCTCTAGGAGAGATGTTTCAAGTAATTAGTATTTTTTTCAAATTTAACAGATTAAACACCTTTTTCCATTCTGTATGTAGATCATATTGGCTTGATTTTAATTATTTTAATAAAACTGAATCTAGTATTCATAAAAGGAAAACCTATTATAGGACCAAAGGTTAATTAATGTGTTTACTAATCTGGTTTGTAGCATCTTATTTCCAATAAAATATTACACATAGCTTAAAATATCATACTATGTGTCTCTATACTTTAGATCTAAGTTACTCATGCTAGAAATCCAAGCAGTCAACCCATATTCTTTAAAGCACTCCCAAGCTACCTGTTTGTTATTTGAATAGGCAACATCTTTAATAGAGTAGCTTAAAGATGTTCAGCTAATATCGAATATTTAATTTGTTCTTATGTTTCAGGTAAGTAAAAGAAAAACACAATTTCATTATGTGTCAAAGTAAGTGTTAACACAATTCATAGAACATTTAGCAGAATGCACAGAAACAAATCAAAATGTAATCTTCATTTTTATTATTATTGTAAACACAAGCCCCTGGTGGTGCAAGGGTTAAAACCACCGAGTTGTTTGTTGAACTTGCAGACCAAAAGTTTGGCAGTTCAAATCCAGGGAGTGGGGTGAGCTCCCACTGTTAGCCCCAGCTTCTGCCAACCTAACAATTCGAAAACATGTAAATGTAAGATCAAAAGGTACTGCTTCGGCAGGAAATTAGTGGCACTCCTTGCAGTCATGCCGGCCACATGAGCTTGGAGATGTCTACGGACAACACTGGCTCTTCGGCTTAGAAATGACGATGACCATCAACCTCCAGAGTCAGATACGACTAGACTTAATGTCAGGGGAAAACCTTTACCTTTTTAAACACAAGTAGAGTAATACAAATCTCAATAATGAATTCCCATTTTCACTCAATATAATATGTCTTATATTCTTAGCCTTACCAATCCTAATTCCACACATCAACCATTTGTGTCCAGCAGTTTTTTTCCTCCCCGCTCCCTTCGCCCTTCTCTTCCCACCTGCTGGTAACAGTTGTATTTTCAATTCGAGTATTATTTGACTTGATCCATCGTGAAGAGAGTGTGATTCAGTTCTTTATATTTTCTCTTTCCTTTTACTCTAGCTACCAGAACTCCCCATTTTGAGTCTTGGTTCTTCTTACAACAGCCTGTTGTGTATTTTATCCTCTTTTCAAAAATATAATCCTGGAGCATACAGTCTGCTAAATATTCAAACCATTCTTAAAATTCCAATTTTTCTGCTCTTTCCAGCCCAAAATACGGTTGCTTGAGCCGCTTCTACCGTATCATATGTTTTATATCAGCCCATTTATTAGTGCTACCCTTGCCATTTTTTCTGAATTAAAGTAATATCTTTTATTCAGCTATTTTTTGCCCTATTAATTCCTCCATCTCTTTATTTTATTATAATTTTTTGTATCTTATCACAGTCCCACTTCATATGCATAAAAGAGCTGATTTTGCCACATTTGTACCAACATAGTTTTGACGATTAGTTATATGTGCTAATTTAAGTGGGGTTTGATACTATTTGGTCAATATTTTCTATTGTGTTTCTCTGTTCCTAATATGTTTGATTTTTTAATTGAGTTAATCCAGTGTTCAATGACTGACTCATTGCAGTTTATATCCTCTTTCCATATCTCGACTAGTGCTTGTTTCAGTTTATGTTTTCAATGTTTTCTTATAAATGAAACCCATCAAGCCTTTCTTTAATTTCTATTTTAAAATTTGATCAAAATCTGTTTTTTGACTTTTCTTTCTACTCAACTCTATAATTCTTTGTTTAAAACCATTCCCATAACAGCCAGTTACTTTGTTCACACATCATATCCCAATCTTTAATTTTGGTAAAATAATCATTTAAAAATTCTTCTGTTTGACATACCCCAATTCCAATTTTTCCAATTATGAATTTGTTTGTTAACTTTTCCCATAATTGTTAATTTAATTTTATTAGATTGTTTAGATTTTTGGGGCTGTAGATCCCCAAATATTTTAACTTCTTCTCACCCAGTTTTATTCCCAAAATGGATTGTAATCCTTTTAACTCTTTCCAAGTAAGATTTTTGTGTACGATTTCTGATTTTTGAATGTTTATTGCCAACCCTGATAATGTTTCAAATTTCTTTATAATATTACTTTCTCTATGGAGTCCTCTGATGCTCCAAGTAGAACCATTGTATCATCTGCATATAAATTTACCTTGATTTCTTCTTGGCCAATTCTAAATCTTTTGATATCATTTCTAATAAAGCAAGCTAATGGTTCAATTGCCAGTGCAAAGAGAACGGGGTAAAGAGGGCATCCTTGTTTTGTCTTGGTTTTTATCTTGATTGTTCTTGATCTAGATCCATTAATAAGTATTTCTACCTGATTGTCTTTCTATAGTTCCTTAATTACTTAGCAAAATTTTCCTCCCAAGTTAAATTCTTCAAAGACTTGGGACAAGTACTGATCAGTACATGCAATCTTCACTTTTGACTGAGGATCTGAGTGTGTGTAGGGTTTTTGTTTTGTTTTGAAAGTCCAAACACAGGAGTTTGTCTAAAGCAGGGATTCTTAGACCTTTTCTACTCACAACCTCTATCTGCCTGAGAAAGTTTTACATGACCCCAGATATATAAAATACGTATAAAATTAAACATTTACTGATAATGAATCAGCATCTGTGAGGCTTTCTAAACAGGCTTATTTTTCTCTTTAGGTAGTACAGTTGAAGCATTTTCTGTAGTCACTTCTTGCTAATTTGTATAATGGCCAAAACAGCCACTAGATGGTATTCAGAAACTTTTTACTGTTAATTTTTTCGTGACCCCAACATTGAGCTAAGGGGACTCCCATTTGGGTTTATGCCACACAGTTTATTTAAGCAGTGTTCCAAAGTATCTGAAACTAATACAAAATTCTTTGTATTTAGCTCTAGGTTCAGATGCCTATTAACAGCCTAAACAAGGACTTGCAGGAACCAAATACTAGATAAAGTAAAATATGGCACCTTTAATGTGCATCTGCAATATTAATGAATGAAGCCCAGAAGGAAACAAAATTTGAGTCTTACTATCTGTGTCTTAAGAAATTATCTAAGCCACAGTGCTTAAGAGATTGTGTGTTTATACTTTTATATTTGGGAGTTTCCAGGGAAACATTTAATATCTTCACAATAGCATTTCTATTTGTTTTGGTTAGGGGTATAATCTCTTTTCACTCACCAATGCATATGAGAACAATTCTTTTGTTGCACTTTACTTTCAGAATGGTCAAATATGTTGTGAAGTGTATATAAATGTTCTGAAACCTTTCATACAACTGATTTATATGCACCAGATCAAAACATACAATGCTTTAATAATGAAAGTGATAAAACCAGTTTCAATGGTAGTATGTTACATAAACCACTTTTAAAACTTCAGTTGTCATTCAGGTTGTGTAAGAAAGTCTGCACAAGGTTGCTTCCAATACAGCAATACTTTTGTCTGAGAGCACCATGTCCTTTTTGAGCACAGTGTAAGAGAGCACACAAGGCAGCTCTGTTACAGAAGTTATGGGTCCTTTGTTCTTATGATCCTTTGCCTTTCAAACAAGCTTCACCACAGGGAAGTATCTGTGAGGAGAGAAGTCAAATTCCGGTGGAATCTAGAAAGCGATAATTGACGATAAGTTAGGGAACTCTGAATGAAAGTTTATTAAACAGTCTAATTCCTAACAATTCTTGAACACATCATATAAGAAAAATCCTGAAGCTAAACTACAATTACAGGAAGAGAAGACTAGAGTCCTATACAAGCACTATGAATTTTAGAAACGTATCACAGAATCGAGCAATTCCCAACCCTGGGAAAACTGAACCAGATTTAGATTCTGAAGAAAAAATTTAATGATAGTTATATCATTACAGTACATCATCTCTTACTGAAACAAAATGTTAGGGTAAAGTCAAGTTCTTTTATCATCATGTAACCACAAGGATTGATGTGACATGCCCCTAATATACACACACATATAACTAAGAGTTAAGCGCAGGCTATTTGTATTGAAGATGAATTTATTTAATACAAGATGTATACTGTGCCCCTATCTCCTCTATTGTTTGACTTTTACAGAGGTGGAATTTGAAAATAAGAGTAGAAGTATGTCTGTGTGTACCTAAAAGGCTGTTGCTAGGTGAAGTGGGTCTTTGTGATGTCACTGGGAAAGAAAGATGACATGTGTATGAGGGAGAGGGAGGGAGGAAAGAGCCACAAAGAAAGCCATGCTGCCATGGAGACATTGTGAGGTCCTCTCAGAGCTGGAGAAGGAAGAAAGGTGAGAGGAAGGTAGGAAAGAAGGAAAAGAAAAGGGACATAAAGAAGAGGAGAAGGAAGGAAAGAGAAAGAAGGGAAGAAAATAGGGCCAGTGGCTCCTCCAGCACCCAGTCAATGCCAAGCATGTATGCTAGTTTTTATATAAAAGATACAGTGGTTACAAATATCTAATATTTTCTACTACATGCGAAGATTTTATGAAGGTCAAGTCAAGATTTTCCATATTTAGTAGTAAGCTATTAAGCCATAACCACAATATTGAGTACAAAACACAACAGAGCATCCTTTAAAATAGATGTATTTAACATTTGGCAATTATCGTGGCTACGTTCAATAGCTATTGTAATTACAGCAACATAACCCAGGAGCCCCTATGGCACAATGGGTTAAATCCTTGTGCTGGCAGGACTGCTGACCACCAGGTTGATGGTTTGAATCCAGGGAGAGTGGGTGAGCTCCCTCTGTCAGCTCCAGCTCCCCATGAGAGGACATAAGAGAAGCCTCCCACAAGGATGGTAAAAACATCAAACATCCAGGCATCCCCTGGGCAATGTCCTTGCAGATGGCCAATTCTCTCACACCAGAGGCAACTTGCAGTTTCCAAGTAGCTCCTGACACAAAAAAACCACACCCACAATGGTTTGGCATCAGCTTAAAAAGCCACCTTGTTCCTCAGGGTTAGTATATTTAAGAGGAATGTGACATCCAGTGTGGTGCAGTAGTATGCGCATTGGGCTATGACTCTGGAGACAAAGATTTCAATCTCCACTAAGGCCAAAGACACTCATTGGGTAATTGGGCAAATCACACTAACTTGATCCCAGAGGAAGGCTAAGGCAAACTTCCTCTGAATAAATCCTTGTAATAGGGTTTTTTTAAGAGTCATAATAAGTCTGTGATGACATGAAGGCACACAGCAATAATTTGCACTGAAACTGAACACTAAAAGCATTAGCAACATGCTATTAATGTACATCAGTTAGTCCTGGCACACTTGTCTGTGACCTCCTTTAGTTTGATTCTATTACATTTTCAGAAACAATCTAGTTATGATTTGCTTACTTTAGAATCCTTTTTGTGACCACCTGCCAGCAACTTCATAACCACAATATTGGGTTTAGCAACTTTAAGAATACGGTTGACCTAAACACAGAAAGATCAAGGTTTAATAATTCTGACAGAAAGTAAATCTTAAATGAGGTCAGCAACAACAAATACTTAATTCAATATGACATTTGCAACAATTATTGTATCAAGTCATTTAGAGAAAACTAAACTTTTCCCCCCACATTCTTTGCTAAGCTGCTTATAAACCAACAAAGTATTCTTTATATAAATATCATTAATCTGGTTCCAAGATGTGAGGCCAAATTTATTCAGTGTTTTTGTTGGACAAGTAAATGCTATCCACTGTACAAAAATGTATGCTAAAATGAAGCAAGCATATTGAACAGCAGCATTTCAAGCCATCCATCCAGATTTGAAGGTTCAACTCTTGCAGATTTGGTTATTCACAGATTTGATTAATATATTATCTTCAAGAAATATTGAGGTCCTCCAGTGTGAGTCACACTGGAGGACCAAGAAATTCCTCAGGAGAACACCTATCTAGGCACTGGACATAGTCATGCTGGAGGACATTTTTAATCCATATTTTTTCCACTTTCATGAATCCTGTACTCCTAAGTCCCATGAAAGTGGAGAGCCTACTACACATATATTTGAGAGTACAGTAGAGTCTCACTTATCCAAGCCTCGCTTATCCAAGCCTCTGGATAATCCAAGCCATTTTTGTAGTCAATGTTTTCAATATATCATGATATTTTGGTGCTAAATTCGTAAACACAGTAATTACAACATAACATTACTGCGTATTGAACTACTTTTTCTGTCAAATTTGTTGTATGACATGAAGTTTTGGTGCTTAATTTGTAGAATCATAACCTAATTTGATGTTTAATAAGCTTTTCCTTAATCCCTCCTTATTATCCAAGATATTCGCTTATCCAAGCTTCTGCTGGCCCGTTTAGCTTGGATAAGTGAGACTCTACTGTATTTGTTTTTCACATTGGAAGATGGGAAGACCTTCAGAGTCCCTTTATCCAAATTCAAAATTCTTTGTGCAGTGGATACATTATCACTGCACAGCTGGCTGTTATCTGACACTAAATCAGAAAAAAAAAAATCAGCGAACGTGAATACTCCATGCCACGATTCCTGGTTTATCATGCACAAGCTGAGTGCTTGTGAATACTATTGATCATTTTTGCTGCAAGCTGTTTATTGTAAAATGCAAATATAGGGTGCTCTCCTTTTTTGGTTTATCTCACAGAAAGAAGCCAGCATTTGTTCTTGGTTGGTTGGCAGAGAAGGGAAAGCTGCCCAATAAAGAAATTACAAAGCTGTCTGTTTAGCCAGAAATGGTCAGTGTGCACTAGAAAACTGCTTGAACATGAGAAACCAGAATTCCTGCAACCTTCTGGGTTGTTGTTGTCATACCAATAATAAAGCTTCCCACTGATAAGATTGGGTTGATCCTCCCTGTGCTCCCTCTCTCCCTGTACACCAAGAAAAATCTAACTGTAAAACAAAAACTATTAAGACATTTACTATTTAAAACATAATTCATGCAGGTGCCAACCCTTTTCCCTCTCTATTCATATGTCTAAAGAGTGTGTTCTCACCTCCTGGTCTGGGTTAGGGATATTTTCCAGTATCATTTTAGCTTGCTGGAAGTGTTTGCTAGCAGCCATGTAGAGATCAGAAGACTGAGGAGGAGGACTATATTTGTTTAGGTCAGACATTTCCTATATATTAGGGGAGAAATAAGAATTCATTAAAAGAAGCTGCCCCTCCCCAAAAGAGAAAGATCATAGTTTGTTTATTCAGACTTTTAGGCACAGAGGAGACAGGTTTTTGAACCAAATAAAAGTAAAAACTGCACATCAAGAAGGAAGGGAACAATTAAAATAAAAGTACTTAAGCCCACTGGAAAAACTGTTCAATTAATAAATAATAAAAAGTTAATATACAAACAAATGACTTGGTACAAGTTATTAATTTCACAATGATTCACCTTGAACTGCAAATAGTGTACTGGTGGTGGTGTTATGACACTGTTGAATGGTGCAAACCTGTGCTCGTATCGAACTTGTTCACTATCAAGTTCAAACTTTGGCTTTCTCACTTTGCCATCCATATCAAAAGCAATCATAGTCTTAAAAAAAGCAGAGAGACAAAAGTAAGAGAACCCAGCAGAATGAGAAATTTGGTACTTGCAACATCTACAGCAGAAGCAATGGTGCATGTGCCCCAGAAATGTTACTTTGGATAAATGACTGATGAGGACTCAATGAAGCCACAACACAAAGAAATCCGATACACTTGCACTGTATTCACTTATCACCCTCAAATGATTCACAAACTACATGCATTTATTATGAAGGAAGCTGTGGTGACACCACTTCTAAAAAAACACCCCTTAATCCCATCAATTTGGACAGCTATAGGCTAGTATCAAATTTGCCTTTTATCAGTAAGATCTCAGAATGAGTGGTGGCCAATCAACTCCAAAGATTTCTGGAAGATGCTTTCTGGAAGGACCGGGCTGTGGTGCAGGCTGGAAAGCAAGCCAGCTGGAACAAATCAACAAATCACTCTGACCAAGAGGTCATGAGTTTGAGGCCAGCCTGCGTCTTGTCTCTGTCTCTGTTCTATGTCATGGCATTGAATGTTTGCCTTTATGTGTGCAATGTGATCCACCCTGAGTCCCCCTCGGGGTGAGAAGGGCGGAATATAAATGCTGTAAATAAGTAAATAAATAAATTTTCTAGATCTACTTCAATCTGGCTTCAGCTCAGAGCATGGTATGGAAATGGCTTTGGTCGCCTTGGTGGATGATCTTTGGAGGGAACTAGACAGGGGGAGTCTGAATCATGCTGGTTCTCCTAGATCTCTCAGCAGCGTTCGATACTATCAACCATGGTATCCTTCTGGAGCATGTGGCAGGGATGGGACTGGGAGGCACTGTAGTACACTGGCTCCAGTCCTTCCTTTCGGAACGTCTCCAGAAGGTGATGTTGGGGGAGTCCTATTTGACCTCATGACTTGTTGGTTATGGGGTCCCACAGGGCTTATCATTAATTTTATACAATATTTTAAATAATTTTTATGCACTGAACCAACAGAAAACAAAGATGCCATTATCTCAGCCATCCATGTTCATAATTTTAGATTTTTGACTATTATGGATTTCTGGATAACGGGCGCTCCACCTATATTTACGTTCAAATTCCTTCAAAAATGTTTAGGTGCAATTCTCTGTTTGACTACTTACATATCAGAATATTTTTAAAAGGTTACTTTTATAATTACAGTCCATATACATCACCTTATACATTCCAGCACACATGTTTTGATAGGCTTGGCTCATGGTGATCTCTCTGCTCAAAGGACGTGCTGCAAATTCCATGCACAAAATATTTTACTACAGAGGTATGAGTACTTCAATGATGTTAAAAATACAGTGACTTAACATGGAAGGGATGGCCTTATATCTCTTGCAAGGAGCAAATTGCCCCCATCCCTTCT
This sequence comes from Anolis carolinensis, assembly GCF_035594765.1. Taxonomy (NCBI): domain Eukaryota; kingdom Metazoa; phylum Chordata; class Lepidosauria; order Squamata; family Anolidae; genus Anolis; species Anolis carolinensis. The sequence continues at coordinate 251,665,706 of NC_085842.1, read as the reverse complement.
ATGCAGAATGCAAAATTCAGTTTGCCATCTAGATTAGGTCAAATTTATGCTAAAACTTCTCAGGGGGCAAGACCTTGAACTTCTATCCACACAAAGACTGGGCTTTTCTAGGGGAGGCATTACTTATACCGAACTAATCTTCAAAATGAAGGTGCTCCACTGAGATGAGGAATCACCATAGAAACGTGTCATTTTCACCTAAGGATAGCATCACCTCAGTGGTAGCCTGCAAGGAATTCAATGAATGGGGCTGAAGGTCGAGGTCAATGGGACTTGTGTGGCAGCATACAGGGTCTCCCCACATTTAAAGCTTACATCTACATCATCCATTCATTTATTCACTTATTCAGCCTCTCACACATATACATGACGATCTCACTAAACCATAGTTACGCTCTGGAACACATTCTCAACAAACCTGAGGTAGGGAGATGTTACAGCTGGGACTGTAGAGTTCCTTCCTACAAACCTTTCCCCGCCCTGCATGGGGAGCTAGTAGACTTGCAAGAAGCCCACCACTGGCTTCGATGGGAGGCATTTGCTAACCTTAACTGTGGCATTTGGGGCAAGGCGAGGGGAGGATAGGACAGGACATGTCTTCCTGAACAGTGACCTTCCCTGAAAATGCTACCATCCCCACCATCACTGGCAACATTTCCTCTGGCAACACAGCAGACACTGAGACAAAAGAGAAATTGTGGGTTGGATGATAAAGGACAAAAACCACAGTTACCTTGTAGCCTAGTGAGTCTCCCATTCTTGAAAGTAATTAAATTTAGATGGCATAGCAATAAATAGAGTTGCAACTAGGCCATATGGGACTGAGTACTGCAGTAGTTCACTGAGTGTGGAAGTAGGATTCATGGAAAGAGAGATCCATACTGCCAAATTCAGAGTCCAAGGGTGAAGAACAACAACACAGAAACTTTGTTATTCACTAATATTATTTTTTTCTAATTTAAAACTCTCAAATACAACTATAAGATGCAGCTGAAAAATGAACTCAGGCAATTGGAATTCTATTCCTACAGAATCAGTGCCCCCTAATTTAGATGGCTACATGAAGCTGAAAATAAATAACCACCGCTATTTTCATGTGCTTTAAAAGAAACATGAGATGAACAAATCCAGCAAATATGATCTGAAACACATATACACCTTTTTTCTTTTTCTTGGACTTCTTATTGCTCCGGCCTTTCTGCTGCTCTTCCATTATTCTTTCTTCTGCCATTTGAGAACTATCAGCTCGGCTGAGTGTTGACATTAACCAGGCATAGAGGAACTCAGAGAGATACCTACAAACAATATTTTGTGATCAGTTATCTGAGAAAAATTCCAGGGCGTAAGAATACAAGCTCTATAGAGCAAAACGCAATTGCCATTAAAAGCATTTCTGTTGGTTTTCCTTTTAATCTATAACCAACAATTTTTCTAATAATTTCAAAAGGTTATGTTAATCTGCTGAATTCAACAGCCTGGACCCTAATTCAATGTAATTGAAGAGAGTTAAGAGAAAGGAGGTTCCTTCTCTCCCCTTGTATCCTAGTAAAATCCTCTATGGGATGGGACTTTTGGGGAGGATGAAGGAACTTTAGTCCATAATCTTCCATTCAGAATCCAAGACTGTTTGGGGGACTGATACTATCCTATGACTGGATCTAACCCTATGTAAACAGTCTCTAATATACACTTATGATACATAAGTCAACGCACTGTAGAATGAACTGTGTATTATTTCTACCAATTAGGGCAGAGTTTCTCAAACTGCCTTTCCAGATGTTTTGGACTTCAGCTCCCACAATTCTTAATAGCTGGTAAGATGGCTGGGATATCTGGGAGCTGAAGTTCAAAACAACTGAAGGACCAGAGTTTGAGAAATGCCGAAATAGGGAAATATACACTCCCAATTCTTACCAATATATGTAGTAGTATTCATGCATACTATACAGTTCCAGTTCAAACCCACTCAGAAGATACTGTATCATGATGCGAAGGTTATGGTAAAGGACCCAGGTGCCCAAACATGCCAAGTGTTGCCTCTGGGGTTCCTGTTTCAGCAACATACTGTGAAGTGCTGCATCCACTTTCTCTGCCTAGAAGATTGAAAGGAACAGTGTTGAATACAAACATCAGTGTGGCCAATTTCACACATTATATTGACAAAATCCAAAATCCTTTGTCCTGTATAGGGGAAGATGACAAGCATACATCAAAGTGCAACGAAGAAACTACAATGCGACCAGGGATGAGACTATTACAGTTGCATCCTACCAGGCAGGACATTTTAGTATCCTAAAACCATGTGTTACTGGGGAGTTCCCAAAGAACCAAATCTGCAAGGCAGGCATTTTACGACTTTGTTACCTCAAGAGACTTAAACAGTCTCCCTGCTGCCTGCCATGTACTTTTAAAGAGAAAACAAAGATAGGACACAATAAAGTGTCCCACCAGATTTCTGGGGCACAATTTTTAAAAATACTGCCATTTAAATGTAATGGGACAAAAATGTTACAAACTAATAGTAAAAACATAAGGTAGAAAATTTAATGTGAATGCTTGGATGAGAAACTACTCCTCCTTCTGGTCAAAAGTGGAAGGACAAGAAATGCATACTCGCATGATCCTGCTCAAAAAACAAGCCAGCAATATTTGCCAGGAAAACCAGGAATGGGGCACATAAAAATGTGTGATGCTGCCATGGCAAGATATGATTTTTTTATAGAAACATTTATCTGGACAGGATACCTGGAGACCAGCTTGAAAACACAGGTATTTCCACATTCCACATTAAACAAAAAGGGAGCGTGAAACCAAAATGTTCTTCATTTGTATAAATATATTAAGTATAGATGATACGTTATATGGTAAAGTATGGTGTTAAAACATTGTGTATATTAGCTAGAATAAGATAATAAGATGGTCTATTGGGAGAGGTGGTAACAAGGAATGATGCAGGAAATTCAAGTCTGTCGGCTGCTCAAAACAATGTTATACTTCATGAAGATAAACGTTTTCAGGCTCTGGGTGGCTGGACATTGTAGAGTATCTTTCATTCTGTCCCCACAAACACTCATGGGGATAGGCAACATTTTCATAACCTGGTATTTACTGGAATTCCCATGGGAAAAGAAAATATCCAAGAAATCACCATGCAAGGGAAAGGAGAGAGGCATTAAGCATGCCGTTGCCATAAAGGCTTATTTTGTACAGTATTTCCTGCTTCTAAATTACCTCATCTTGCAAAGTAGCAAATTCTTCAAGAATATGTCCAAGTTTATCCCTCTGACGAGCCCTATTGTGCCCATGAATCTGAATTAAACTACAGAATGGCTGGAGGGGGAAAAAGGAAGATAAGTTACTTTTTTAGACATCTACATCACTCTCCTATCACAGGTTTCATTTGAACCATACATTTTGAGACCATTATTGGAGGCAACAATGGGCAGGCTGATGCTGCATCAGTCCTAATCTGGAGCCCTTTGAAATATGCTTACAGGGAATTTGACTGAGCTCCTGGCTCACGTCCAAGTCAACTCTAGTTTTTAATGAAGTGGGATGGATATTGATGATCTGAGCATATACATCTCTTGTAAATCACAGAACTAAACACATTTAGAATGACACTGAAACAACATGACTTATATGATGCCACTCAGTTGGTATTTTCAGTGCTAATGTCGTGCATCAAACCGGGCACACGAAAGAGTGGCTACAGATGCCTAGTAATGTATTCTAAGGTAACAACTAAAAACAATTACATATTGTTATGGCCAAGCATATTCTTATTTTCTTATTTCTTCTTATTTCCTGTCCTCTATGAAAAGTTCTTGACAGTATTGCCAAACACAGTGGCGATTTTCTAAGGATAGCTAAGGTGACAAGTCTTTGTTGTGAGTCCTATGACTTTATTAAGTAGGGCAGCAATCTAGCAAAAGAAACATTTGCCACCAGCGCCCTTAAGGATAAAAGGTAACAGCTTCTGGACTTGTTAAATGGAGGTGCTTTCTAAGCATAGGAAAATACACCAGAAAAGATCTGTAGCAGCAGCACTGTGCCTTGAACCAACAGGATGACTTTAGATTGTGAGAAAGGATGAAGTCTGTAAGTTGCCTTATTTCATCTCTCAAAAACCTAATTAGTTCCACATAATAACTGTTCTAGTCACAGAGATGTCGTTGTTCACCAACAATACACTTAGTCTGCTGTGGGAGAGCTCAGATCCTTACAAAATGTTAAGTCCTACATTCAACTGAATCTTAGCAGAGATTCTCATGATAACTGGCAATGAACAGCAGCTATTCAAGAGATTGTGCAACCAACTATAGAACTACTCACAGTCATCATTGTTTAATAGCTTTGCATAACAGAGAAGGTTAAGAGGGGACATGATAGACATGCTTAAATATTTAAAAGCATGCCATTTTGAGGAGGGGGCAACCTTTTTCTGTTGCTCAAAAGACGAGGTCACAGAGCAATGAAATCAAACTACAGGAAAGAAGATTCCACCTAAACATTAGGAAGAACTTCCTGACTGTGAGAGCTCCTTGGAAGTGGAATATGCTGCCTGGGTGTATGGTGCAATCTCTTTCTCTGGATATTTTTAAGCAAAGGCTGGATGACCATCTTTTGGGAGTACTTATGGCAGAATGGGGTTAGACTGGATGGCCCTTGTGGTATCTTCCAACTCTATGATTCTATTAACTTTCAGTTCGCTGAAGTGTTTATGTTCTTTCTTTGTTATTTCTCAAAAGAGAAGGAGGAAACCAAGAGCAGTCTTGACTCATCCATTGAGCAATCATCTATTTCAGGGTCTCTGACAATGGCACCCATTGCATTCTTGGGAGTTCCAATTCACAAGGAACACGTTTTCCTTTAGTGCACCATTTTACAAATCATGCTCTTCACATATTATCCTGTCCACAAAATAATAAATTACTAGTCAACTCCAAAAAACTAGGAAAATCATTCAGTTAAGAGTCTCACTTGACAAAAACATCCGGATTTCTAAAAAGATACTTAAAGGTACATAAAGTGCCTAGGAATTTTAAAAAGCAAACTCTTCATAACACCACCAATACTCACACGAACACAATGTGTGACAAAGGAGTCAATGTAATCCTTAGCCTGATGGTTATTATACAGACAACACCTAAGAAAGAGCGAACAAAATAATGTCAGTGAAAATCATTGTGGACAAAAATATTTCTTTTTTTTTTTTTAACTGAAACTAAAAACAGCTAAACTGTGAAAAAGATACAGGTGTTACTTGAAACAAGCTAAGCTGTTTAAAGAAATCTGGTCCTTGATTATCATGTTTTACATTCTTGCATGAGGTAATCTGGATTAAGTGGTCAGTTGGGACATTTATCGTTATTCTTATCTGTCTTCACAAAGGAGCTAACTTTACCTTCCACGTATTAAATTAAGACTATTTAGTAAGGGGCAAATATTGGGTGGTTGTTCACAGTCGGCAGTGCAACAGAAAGATGACTAAGTTCCAGACTGCAAATTAGTAGACAATGAACTTTCTTTAGAGTTACAATATCATTAACAATTATTAGTTGTCCAAACTCAGGGTAGTGCTGTGTTGATTTATAAGGATAATTGGATGTTGTTGGCCTGTATTTTTTCAAACACTGAGACATGCAATAAATATACAGATTAGCGCCAGTTCTAGATTCTGCTACTCACTTAGTTGAAAGGACTGGAGGACTGACAAAGGATCTCAAGGCATCTTTCACCATGTCTTGCATGAGATGAGTACCAAATACCTTTTTATTATCTACAAGAAAAGTAGTCTGCAAGAAAGAGTAGTTCTATGACTTTTCAAATTATAAATAAATATTTAAAACATTTCTGTATATTTGGTGTTTTCCTACTTACCTGTAACAGTGATCTTGAAAGAACACAAGGGGACTGTTCACTAAATTCACAGAAAAAATCCTAATACAGAAACAGAATGGAGAAAGAAAAGAGTCAGCATTAACTGTTACACATAGAGATGGACACCTAGGGAGGGAATAAGGCAACTGTTTGGGAAATCTACTGTTGTTCAACTGAGTGCACTCTTCTTTCAGAAGTATATGACTACACATTATACCTTTTCCCTGCTACATGCAGCCATCAATGCCTGTCTGATATTAGATGTCATTTCAATCCAAGATCCCTCATCTAAGTAAAGGCTATAATAACAATACTTATACGTTGATACTTTGGACTCAGAGGCTTAATGTATATACTTGAGTATAAGCTGAGTTTTCAGCCTTTTTTAGGGCCAAAAAAGCCTCCCTTGACTTCTACTTGAGTCTTATTATCTTAAATTACAGTTTTATGTAAATATTTGAAAACATTTAATCTACTGATACCTTAATTAATGTAATTTTATTGGCATCTATTTTTACTTTTGAAATTTACCAGTAGCTGCTGCATTTTTCATCCTCGTCTTATACTCAAGTCAATATGTTTTCCCAGTTTTTTGTGGTAAAATTAGGTGCCTCGGCTTATATTTGGGTTGGCTTATATCGAGTACATACGGTACTTCCTACTACATTGAATAGGATAATACTGTAAGCTTCCACCATGTTTTTCTATTGGTGCATGAAACAATTAGAAGTGGAATGGAAAACAAGAGCTGCATCAATACTTCTGTCATAAGCCCTAGGAATTGTTCCAGGAACCTGCCCTTATACCGTAAGAATAAAGCAACTGAAAAAGTCCAGACTTACCAGTATGCAGTGCAAATTAGTTAATGTAACAACTTCACAAACAGATTTTATTCGGTCAATAAGTTTTGAAAAATAGTTGACCATTTCTTCCCTTTTAATGATCTTTGCATATCGAGGAAAAGTTGGGGGAAGCAGTCTCTGATTCACAAGGGGCTCAAAACCCATCATAATAGGGTGATCTAAAAAAAAGTAATCTAATTACTGTTCTTGATTTTTATTAAGTACAGTGTCATACACTAATAGTTTCAGCAAAGAGGGAAAAACATTTTGGTTTATTCACTTCAAAACAGTGGACAGTTCTCGAAAAAGGATAAAGCCTTGACTTCTCTAAAAGCTCTGGAACAATCTGTCTCTTACTGTCCAAACTAGCTACTTCTCTAGATCCTTTTGAAACAGTGCCATAACTTTGTGGTCTTTGTAAACCTGATTTTTGTTTTATGGCTGCAAAATGTAATATTCTGTGGGCAAAAATTCTGCATCTATAAGTAAGACAGCAATACCTGAACAACTGTGTATCTTAGAAACAAATTCAGGTGGGAATCATATGGCCTTCCAGATGTTGTTGAACTGAGGTCTCTTCAACACTTCCCAATTATAGCACTACGATCCCACTTTAGTTGTCATGGCTGCATTCCACAGAATCCATGATTTGGTAGTTTTGTGATTCCCCCTCACTCTTAACAATTATAGCACCGTGATTCCACTTTGTTACAGCTTCCTCCTACAGAATCATGGAATTTGTAGTTTCCCGAGGCACTAGATCTCCATGGCAGAGAATTCTAAATAACGCTCCCAAAACTGCAGTTCCCAGGATTCCATAGGATTTTGCCATAATTAAACTGGAACCACCCCACTAGATAGTATGAAAGGGGCTTCTTTATTTTATATCCTATTTTCTTCCTAATATAGGAGACAAGGTGGCAACTTTTATCTCCCAGTATTCCTCACTGCTGGCAGTTGCAGGTCAACTACATCTGCCTCCTCTCCTACTTCCCATGATACATGGATGAGCATAGTTCTCCTACAAATTTCTAAATGTACTAGGTATTCTGAATTTCAACAGACCACACACACAAAAAAGAGAACATTTCTGAAGAAAATGCTTACAATGTTTTAATGGATTTTAACTGTGATCTTTTAATACTGTTTATATTTAATTTTGTTTTAATGTTTGCATATTTGTGTATTTTAGATTGTATGCAAATGCCTTTATGTTAAGCCGCTTTGAGGTTCCTTTGGAAGAGATAAAGCAGAGTATAAATATAATAATAATAATAATAATAATAATAATAATAATAATAATAATAATAATAATAATAATACCTCCTTTGGTTGTGTCATTCTGAGCTTGAATGCCATGGTGTAATGAGTTGTGGATAGCAGAAAGTAAGTCAGCTGCCTGAGTCATCAATTTCTGAGCTTCTGCAACTGCACTAGTCTGTTAAAAAGATAGAAACTATATAATATATACTCTCTTTCTCCCCCCCTCTCTCTCACACACAGTGTTTACATTACTAGACAATAACAAACATCTATCATTATAAGAAAGAGTACTAAGTAAAACAAAAGAATGTTGATCACATAAGTATAGATCTGTTTCTGTGCTAACCGTTTAAAATGGTGCACCTGACAATCTTATGACATAAAAAACATTTAACTTCTGCAGATTTGATTATTCATGGATTTGATTCATATATTCTTTCTAGGAATCTCTGGGTCCTCCAGCAAAACACCCACTCCACATGCAACAATACAATGATAGACAGACATTGATCACACAGTTGTGCTGGAGAACCTAGATTCCTAAAGAAGTGTTCTTTCAGGTAAAGAAATAGCAGTTTTTTTAATTTGGGGATTTTCCACTATTCTGGGGCCCTGCACCCCTCATTCCCACAAAATTAGAGAGCCTACTGTAATATTATTGGCTTGGTTAATATGGTATGAAGTGGCTGTTTCTAGAAATGCCCTGGCCCACCATATCTTATCCCCGGCAACTACTAAAGTCTAATGTGCCATCGAATCTAACACACACCTCAATTTTCAAAATCCTGAAGTCAAAAAAAGTATTTGCTGGCAAATGTAATGTATAGCAGCAAAAAGTGGATTCTTTGTAATTTGCAAAAAAAGTGTGCATCACAGTTACTAACTGCTTAGAATTCCTTCTTTAAAAACCAAAGTGTTTGAACAACAAAACTTACAGCAAATGAAAGGAAAGCCTTGGGATGCATCTCTGCTGTAACATGATTCCACTTTAACTGCCTTGGCTCAATGCTATAGGGTCATGGGGGCTCTAGCTTGGGATCATGGAGGCTGCCAAAGAATGCTGATGCTTCACCAAACTACAAGTCCCAGCATTGTATACCATTGAGTCATGGCAATTAAATTAGAGGTGATATTCCTTAAATGGAAGCTACAGGTGCTCATAATTAGCTTCCCCTTTTGCTTTGGCTCAGCACTATTACCATATTATGCAAATCTAATGCACACCCTAATTTTGGGATGGTAATTTAGCCAAAAAGGTGAGCATTAGATTAGTGTACATATGGTATATAGGAAACACCCAACACTGATTTGTACCTGTAGCTCTTCAACCCAATTGTAAAAGGCAGCAGTCCTTCAGGGCAGGAGTCTTTCCTATCTCCACCTAGGGATGCCAGGGACTGACTGCTCTTTAACTAACCTATGAACATCATCCTAACACCAATATTGAGGGTAAGAACCAGCAGCAGCCCTGCTGGATCAAAGGAAGGGCACAGCTATGGCACCATCCCATTTTCTGTCTCCTACCCATCCCCTCCCCTCCTGATAAGAGAGAAAAATATAGCTTCTGTTTATGAAAATGCTACATAGGAAAGATCAAACTGCCACTATTTCATAGTACATGCAGGTTACCTAATAATCACATACCTCTTTTTTGGTAAAGGCTATCAGTACAGTCAGTAAAACCCGAGTAAATTTCACTCTGCTGAATACTGCAAAGCACTGCTGATGCTACAAGAAATCAATCCTCAATTAATACTTTTCAAACTTCTAGGAATTGAATATAAAATACAAGTTTTGTTACACACACATGCAGTAAACCTGCTTTATAGTTTTGAAGACAAACTAAAATTGAAAATAAATCTACATATTGAGATGAATATAACATTTTTCTTTCACAAAACAAATGGTTAAGACCAATAAAATACGATGCATCAAGATTGTACAATTAACAAAATAATTTTACATGCTGATCCAGTGTAGCTAATAGTATATAAACTCATGCATGTCAAGGGCAGGTTTTGGGGCCAAAATTATGGGTTTTGATATGATCCCTGGATAAGCTAAGGGTCATTCTGCAAAAAGGAGGAAGTGTCAGTGTTGCCTCAGACAGACAGCCACAATTGGCAGCTATCATTTCTTACCCAGGTATACAAAAAGATGGTCACTACTTTTTGATAAAGTTATGGCATAGTAAACTCTTATAAAAAAGGAACCATCCTCTTTTCTGAGCAGAGCAGCAAAAGCCAAGAGCTCAGGCCAGGCATCCTCAAACAGTGGCCCTCCAGCTATTTGGGCTTCCAACTCCCAGAAGCCCTAGCCAGCTTGTTCAATGGTTAGGAATTCTGGGAGTTGGAATCCCAAACAGCTGGAGGACTGCAGTTTGAGGATGTCTGGCTTAATCCATCCCCGGAGAACCTAATAGAAGCAGTTCCCTTCTACTCTTTCCACTGTATGCCTTTTCTAGCTTTTCTGAATGCTGGGATAGGGAAATAGAAGCAGCAGTTCTTTGGCACTTCCCCTAAAATGTATTGGACTATTGGATTATGACTTATTAGGATCATAATACAGTAGAGTCTCGCTTATCCAACGTAAACGGGCCAGCAGAACGTTGGATAAGCGAATATGTTGGATAAAAAGGAGGGATTAAGGAATTAATCTATTAAACATCAAATTAGGTTATGATTTTACAAATTAAGCACCAAAACATACCACAAATACCACAAATTTGACAGAAAAGGTAGTTCAATACAATACAGTAATTACTACAATGCTATGTAGTAATTACTGTATTTACGAATTTAGCATGAAAATATCATGATGTATTGAAAACATTGACTACAAAAATGCGTTGGATAATCCAGGACGTTGGATAAGTGAGTGTTGGATAAGTGAGACTCTACTGTATTTGGGAATTATGACCTGTTAGGATCATACCTTATTGGGTAGAAGAGTTTCAGGAGTGTTCCTTTAGTTTATTGGGTAATGATTCAAAGATTCAAGTAGACTTCTTTAAAATAACATGTTTGTTTTACTCACAACTTCATGTATTAAAATATACAGGTACATTTCTTGTCAGGTTAAGCTTTAAAAATATTTCAGTTTGTATCTTTAACTTATAGTCTTTAACAGTCTCCACAAAAACTATATTGCTCTGTTCAGCTCTCTTTTATAACAGTCTACTTCTAAGGAACTCAAGCCTCAACTGACTTTTAACACTGGCTTCTGTACTCAAACAAACTCAAGCCTCAACTGTCATCCTTTTAAACTGCATTCTAAACAGTCACTGAACCAGTCACATGGTCTGCATCCCTTTCCACTGCCTCAAGCACATAGAGCTAAGAAAACTGCAAACCAAAGAAGACACAGACTTCAGGAAATAAACGATAAATTATAAACAAACAACACATTAAAGGGAGGAGGCTTGAGAATGCTGTTATCGCCAACAAAATGACCATCAAGAAAGTGGAGGGAGCTGGTGCTTTTTAAAGGTTATCCCAAGATAGACTTAAGCTTTTGCCTTTTGCCTCAGAGAAGAGGATGACTCCTTCATGACCAGAGTTAAGTACAACACTTGCATTGATCTGTGGATAAATTGTATGATAAATTCCCAATCTTTCAAAAAGATGTGAACTGTTTTTTTTTCATTACGGTAACATGGATAAATTATTTCCATGAAATCAAACAATTTCAATATCCAGTTCGTTATTGAAAGTATTTATTTATGCTTCCATCTTTAGGCATAAACTAATCTGGTATCTCTTAACATATACTGAATTGCCTTTTCTTTCTGTCTTTGTATTATACCTGATAATAGCAGTGACAGCTTAAAGCTCACTTTTGTCTTTATGATTTTTATATCACCTCATGGATACAGAAATTATTTTATTACTATTATAATTTTGTGTTTTAAATGTGAATACCACGTGTGGTAGTATGATCATTCTTTCCTTTTGCACTTCCAATATTTATTTTTTATTTAGGGGGTCATTTTTTTGACAAAATTCTTTGAATTTATACATGAGTATACATAGTATTTAGTCTACTACAAATAGAGGTCCAGTCAAATTCAAGACAATACTGTCTTCCTTCAAAAATCTTTCTTTAAACACAGACAGTTCTTCCACATTTTCTTGTAATTCTTCAACAAACAAATAAGTATTATAGTGCATATTCTAAGAAGAGGCTCAAGGAACAGATGTTCCTATGATCTCGGGAGAGAACACAAAATCCTTACTTCAAGTTCCACTTCTGGATCTCTCTCCTCTCCTTGTCGGCTTCGAGTGCTCTAGAACAATTAGAAGAATTTTATGACACCTGAAGTGAAGCACTAGCTTTTTCTCATTACTGAATTGTCACATATGTATCATTGTTTACCCCTTTCTAATAATATTGCCCAACAAAAAATATCTTGGTATCTTGGTTTTTAGGTTTGTTTCTGGAGTTATTTGGGGCACTGATCTAGAAAATTACATTGGATTGATTGCATCAGCTCCAGTTTCCTAGAAGTTATTATGGTTTTTATGTGCAAGCAGCTTAATACTAGTATATGGCATATGTTCTAAAGCTGATAGGGGAAACTGGTGCCATTTTCTGAATCAATAGGTCAAATATACTCAAAAACAGGTTTAACATCTGAGGCACCAAACGTGTTGATTGGTGTAATCTTTAGTTATATCAACCTCAACAGAATATATACAGAAGACAGTCAGTGAATTACAAACTTGGAAAGGGAGCCATGGGTTCAAATCCTATTCCACATGCAAAAATGCATTGACAGGAAGCACATTTGTTAGTTCTCCTGCCTGTTCTTCAATATGTAAAGTCACCACATGCCTACAATTCAGCTCTGAAGTATAGTGGTTTGAGTGTTGCTATCAGTATGGAAGACGAGGGTTCAAATCCCTGCTCAGTCAAGGAAACCCAGTGAATGACATGAAGCAAATCACAGGCTAAGAAGAAACCCCCTTTGAAGAAACATGGCCAAAGAAGCTCTAGGATAGTGGTCCTCAACCATTGGGTCCCCAGATGCTTTGGCCTTCAACTCCAAGAAATCTGAACAGCTAGTAAAGTGGCTGAGATTTTTGGGAGTTGTAGGCCAAATCACCTGGGGAACCACAGGTTGAGAACCACTACTCTAGGATATTGAGTTGACATAAGGACAGATTAGCCACCAAAGCTATGCATTCTATCTAAATTGGTTATGTTTATTAGTTTCCTTTTAAAAATTGTCTATCCTATGAGCAGTATACTTTGAATGTCTATGTAAAAATACGATTACTTTAAAAACTGTCAAAAATTATACCTTAACTCGACGCTGCATGTCATCTTCAACATCTTTCAGCATACCTGAAAAAATCAGTTTAGATGCATGAATTCCTGTCGGAAAAAGCTGGTTGTGCATTTAGATGAACATTTATATTTCGCTCAACAAGTATAACTCTACATCCATTTTTATTGCTTCTTTGGACTAAACTCCCATGCTAGCTGTGCGTTTATGAGAGCTACAGTTGATACAAAGTAACTTTTTGAAGCTCTGATTTCAAATAAAGTATTCTAAGACTTGAGCACTTTCCTGCTCCAAATCCTCATGTACAGTAATTTAAATTACTTATTTGACTAACCCCAGGCTGGGACTCATGCAGCTCTCCAGAGGTTGCTGAACTGCTATTTCAACCATTTTTCACCACTTTGTAACATAGGACTGATGCAAAATGCAATCCAACAGCATCTGCAGACTCATGTTTCCAACTTTTGCTTAAATTAAATCAAAGTACACAATTGCACCTGAATCATAAAACTATGTTGATGGTGAGTGCACCTGCCAAATCATAATTGCTAACTATGGGTTGTAAAACCTGTTTTTGAAAGGCTCACTCAGGGCATTGCCAACTGGGATGTAATAATAAATTGTGCTTTCATTACACTAAAGAGCAAGCTTTATCAAAATCCAATCAGATGATATGAAAGATCCAGACTATCTGAAAAACTGTTATCTATCATCTGATAAGAGCCTGAAAATCCTCAGGAGGTTGCTTTGTTTTGGGCCCCTTCCACACAGCTGAACAAAATCCCACATTATCTGCTTTGAACTGGAATATATGGCAGTGTGGACTCAGAAATCCAATTCAAAGCAGATATTGTGGGATTCTCTGTCTTGATATTCTAGATTATATGGCTGTGTGGAAGAGCCCTAAGTCTCACCATCATCACACACTTCTTTGGTGATAACATTGGAAAGAACCTTCTCAGTGGATGCTTCCAGCCTTTGGAACTCCCTTCCACATGATGGTCCCCTGTAATCTCGTCTTTTGCCAGCAGGCAAAGACCATTTTATTTAACCAGTATTCATGACTAATTAATGGTGCTGAATATATAACTTTATTGCTGTATTTTTAAAAGTATTTTATACTTTTAAAAATGTATTTGCCGTTTTATTATGATGATAGTTTCCTTGTGGTTTTAACCTTTTTGATTTTAGGTTTTTAAGATAGTATTGTTTTTAGCTTATGTAAATGTCCTTGGGTCCCTTGCTAGAAGAAAAACAGTCTATAAATAAAATAAGTAAGTAATAAACCAGAAAGAGGTTTTTACAATACATGCTTATGCATGCCTACTTCCTTCTGCTGAATTCATTAGGACTTAGATAAAAGGTAAAGGTTTTTCCCTGACATTAAGTCTAGCTGTGTCTGACTCTGGGGGTTGGTGCTCATCTCCATTTCTAAAGCAAAGAGCCGGCATTGTCTGTAGATGCCTCCAAGGTCATGTGGCCGGCATGACTGCATGGAGCGCTGTTACCTTCCCGCCGGAGCGGTACCTATTGATTTACTCACGTCTGCATGTTTTTGGACTGTTAGGTTGGCAGAAGCTGTGGCTAACAGCAGGAGCTCACCCCGCTCCCCAGATTTGAACCAGTGACCTTTTGGTCAGCAAGTTCAGCAGCTCAGCGGCTTAATCTGCTGCGCCACCAGGGGCTCCCAGGACTTAGATAAAAAGTGATAAAATGGGATTTAGATATAAGTTTCTACTCTTTTTTATCACTTTTAGGACTTAGATAAAAAATGATAAAAAAGAGTGTAGAAACTTACACCTAAATCCTATTGTTAGTCCTAATAAGAACAGATATATTAAATTAGCGGTAATTTATTGCCTAGATACAAGGATTCAATGAACCCACTCTTGGATTTACACCCTGGTTTCTGAAAACAATGAAAGGGTAATGTGTTGTCAAAGGCTTTCATGGTCGGAATCGCTGGGTTGTTGTGTATTTTCCAGGCTGTATGGCCATGTTCCAGAAGATATACCTCACAACCTCTGAGGATGCCGGACATAGATGTGGGTGAAACGTCAGGAGAGAATACTTCTGGAACATGGCCATACAGCCCGGGAAACACACAACAACCCAATGAAAGGGCAAACCTTTTTCTGGAAAACTGAGTTGCATGAGCTTTACCTGTAACTCGAAGATCGGTCACACTGTTTGCCATTTTAAATCCATATGTCATGGACTGAAAATCTTCCTAAACATAAATGAATAAAAAAAGAATTACAGTAAAAGTAACACTTGTTTCAAAGAACTGCAAAGAACAGAAATTCAATCTTCACATTTACTGTTGGAGCTATACCTCTAAATATTTTCAAAATACCACTAAGAAACCTTAAATGACTGGATATTTCAAAGTAGTGGGGAAACACTTTCCTCCTCCTGATAAGTTTTTAAATTTTTTTTAAAAAAATGTGATATTAGCATTCTTTGCAGATTGATTCTCACTTTTTGTTACTTTACACATATAACAAGATTTCAAAATAAATTTTACTAAAAATAATATATTAATGAATTAATTAATTCCCATATTTATACCCCTCTCTTCTCACCCTGAAGGGGACTCAAGGCTTCCTTACAACAGGCAGCAATTAGATGCCAAACATACAATTTCAAAAATAGCAATTACAAGTATTACAACATTAATTATTAAAAAATCAATTAAACTCACACAAGTTCAGATATAGCATGAAAGAACTACAAGAAAAAGCAAATAAAACCATAACCAGGTTAAAAAATCTTACCTCTTCAAATACGGCAGCTTTATTCACCTTTTCTCTGGCAATATCACAGATTTTCAGGATCCCCAGAGCAAATGCTTTCATGGCTGGGTCCTCTATAAAGTCTGGATTATGAATGTAAAGGCAAGTGAATACTGTCTGTGCTAAAGAATGGCCTTCCAACCATGTTATCTGAAGAGATTGAAAACAAAAGCTTCAACTGTAACATTTGTAGACTCTGCTTTGGGAATATTAATGACACAGAGCACCCATACATTCATAGATTAAATGACTCTATTACCTTCAATGAATTTTAAATGCTCCGAAAACATTGACAATTCATTGTGTTCTGGCATACTTGTGGAAGATATACAGTGGGGAAAAAGTATTTAGTCAGATACCAATTGTACAAGTTCTCCCACTTAAGAAGATGAGAGAGGCTTGTAATTGACATCATAGGTAGACCTCAACTATGAGAGACAACATGAGAAAACACATCCAGAAAATCACATTGTCTGATTTTTCACGAATTTATTTGAAAATTATGGTGGAAAATAAGTATTTGGTCACCAACAAACAAGCAAGATTTCTGGGTCTCACAGACCTGTAACTTCTTGAAGAGGCTCCTCTGTCCTCTACTCATTACCTGTAGTAATGGCACCTATTTGAACTTGTTATCAGTCTAAAAGACATCTTTCCATGACCTCAAGCATTCCAAACTCCACTATGGTGAAAACCAAAGAGCTGTCCAAGGACACCAGAAACAAAATTGTAGCCCTGCACCAGACTGGGAAGACTGAATCTGCAATAGGCAAGCCGTTTGGTGTGAAGAAATCAATGGTGGGAGCAATAATTAGAAAATGGAAGAGATACAAGACCACCGAAAATCTCCCTCGATCTGGGGCTCCACGCAAGATCTCACCCCGTGGGGTAAAAATGATCACAAGAACGGTGAGCAAAAATCCCAGAACCACACAGGGGAACCTAGTGAATGACTTGCAGAGAACTCGGACCAACGTCACAAAGGTTACCATCAGTAACACACTACGCTGCCAGGGACTCAAATCCTGCCGTGCCAGATGTGTTCCCCTGCTTAAGCCAGGACATGTCCAGGGCCGACTGAAGTTTGCTAGAGAGCATTTGGATGATCCAGAAGAGTATTGGGAGAATGTCATATGGTCAGATGAAGACAAAGTAAAACTGTTTGGCAGAAACACAACTTGTTGTGTTTGGAGGAGAAAGAATGGAGAGTTGCATCCAAAGAACACCATACCTACTGTGAAGCATGGGGGTGGCAACATCATGCTTTGGGGCTGTTTCTCTGCAGAGAGACCAGGGTGACTGATCCGTATGTATGAAAGAATGAATGGGGCCATGTATCATGAGATTCGGAGTGCAAACCTCCTTCCATCAGCAAGGGCACTGAAGATGAAACGTGGCTGGGTCTTTCAGCATGACAACGATCCAAAGCACACCGCCAGGGCAATGAAAGAGTGGCTTTGTAAGAAGCATTTCAAGGTCCTGGAGTGGCCTAGCCAGTCTCCAGATCTCAACCCTATAGAAAACCTTTGGAGGGAGTTGAAAGTCCATGTTGCCCAGCGGCAGCCCCAAAACATCACTGCTCTCGAGGACATCTGCATGGGGGAATGGGCCAACATACCAGGAACAGTGTGTGCCAACCTTGTGAGGACTTACAGAAAATGTTTGACTTCTGTCATTGCCAATAAAGGATATATAACAAAGTATTGAGATGAACATTTGTTATTGACCAAATACTTATTTTCCACCATAATTTGCAAATAAATTCGTGAAAAATCAGACAATGTGATTTTTTGAATGTGTTTTCTCATGTTGTCTCTCATAGTTGAGGTCTACTTATGATGTCAATTGCAGGCCTCTCTCATCTTTTTAAGTGGGAGAACTTGTACAATTGGTATCTGACCAAATACTTTTTTTCCCCCACTGTAAAATGGCACATTCTTGCCTTTTTCCAACCTTACTCTCTTTGTTGCTGTGTGCCTTCAAGTAGTTTCTGATGGAGATTTCTGGGGATGAAAGGGGGTTTCCATGGCTAAGCGGGGAACTGAATCCTGGGTCTCCAGATTTGTAATCCAATGCTCATAGTATGTCTACAACATAATTAAAGGACTCATTCTATTTGCCTTGCAATACTCCTTTCCTCCAGGGCTGCACTGGTATAGTACCTGATGAAAAATTACATTTCCTGGTCCATACATGTATTATTAGCCCCAGGTTGCAGCACATGTATTTATTTATTTTACTGAAGAAATAAACATTATTTCTCAATGTGGGAAGGATGACATTTTATAATGCACAACACTCTTTAAAATGAAAAATTAATGGAGGATGTTTTGTTGTTTTAATTTGAAGCCAGTTTGGAGTACAATCACATGCATGCTTACTCACAGGTTATCCCACAGCCTTTCATAGAAATTGGTTTGGGACTGTAGCATAAGAATCATTAGCTAAATTCATCAACTGTTTTCTCTAATATTTCCATTGGGAATTTTGGATTTTGTAAATACTCTCTTTAAGAGGCTTCTGACAAGTAGCTTTTTGTATTACTCTAACTATTAAAAGACAATATTCTTACCAAGCAGCAAAAACAAGTATCCATTATTCCTATTAACTCAGGTAGCGATAAGTCTTTAATTTTAATGGTGCCATCCTTTAAAAGAGTAAAAGAGAAAATATGCATGAGATTCTTTTCAAAGAAACTGCAATTGTATCAGCCTAAAAAGAAAGCATTTATTCAGATAGTAAAAACTTTCTTCAGCTCTTGTGAAATGAGGAACAGATTTTGTGAAGGAACAGCTTAAAAAGGGTAGAACCCTGGTTGATTTACTATAGTTCAGCAAATTTCTGGCCCCCAACCTGGGATAATCAGGAATAGATTTTTGAGTGAAAGAGCTGAAATAATGCCCATGGATACAGAATGTATTCAAAGACAATAATTTAATTTTATGACTTTAACACATGGCCCTACAGTATGTCTTTTACATATGGTCTTAGTGGACTCCCATCACTTTCTTAAAAACTTCTACTTTTAAAAAATCTTCTGGATTCATTAGATTACCCTATTTTTGTCCCAAAACAGTTCAAATTCCAATTCTGGAAGCTTCCAATAGTGGCAATTCATGATTCTAATATGTTGCAGGGCCTTTTAACAACAACAGCATTAAAATACATTTTTTAAAAGTGGCAGGGGAGGCCTGGCCACATCAAATGTTGTTTTTACAGATGCTGCTTCATCAACCCCAGGGCAGAAAACTGGCCTATCCATACCTGTCACAGCTGACCACCTACGCCTTAAACTCATTTGAAGTTATGCATGTTTGTATTTTTTCAACAGTAATGTATCATTAGGAATCACTAAAAAAAAGTAATAAAGAAGGGATGCCAACCTTGATAGCTTGTTCAAAGTTCAGAACTTTTCGGTTTACTTGGTTTCCAATCATACCAGCATCCATCTTGGGGTCCATCATTTCAATAGCAGACATAGCTTCAAAAAGGCCAAAACTAAAGAGAGCAGCATAAAGGAAAAAGCTACAGTGGCATAACGAAATTAGTTATGAGCATACTTTATATAAAACGTCAATATAATAATAATAATAATAATAATAATAATAATAATAATAATAAAAACTTTATTTATATCCCGCCTTCTTTTCCCGGAAGGAGTAAGGCCGGTTTCCAAAGTATAACAAAAATGGCAAACACTGAATGCCAGGAACAAATAAACAGCAATCACAACAAAACATGAAATAAATTAAACTAAATATAACATAAGCAGCAGAACTAAACCAAGGATGAACTAAATAAACATAATATAACACAAAAGGTCAAACCAATTAAACCACAATACATTAAAACATCTGTTTATATAATTTATGAAATTTACCATATCAGAACTTATATAAAGTGTATATAATTTTTAAGAAGGAGGAAACTGAGCAATGTAAATTGATAGGCCTAAAACACAATTTCAATTTTGCAGGTTCCCGACTTTGTACTATGTGCAACCCAGAAACCACAATTAGTTATAGAACAGTCTGCAACAAGCCTTGGCTTGTTCTGCTTAACATACCACAGTTATTTTAAACCACAATTCTTGGTTTGCACACATTGCTTTACAGAGAATCTGCTGAAGAGAAAGAAATTCTTGTCCTCCTACTGAATTTGCAGAGGGAATATAAATAGGCTTTTCAGATAGCTTTATGCAGACAGCACTCTAGTATGGTCTAGCACTGAACTAAAATGCTAAAGTTAATTATAACCAGTGAGTGTTTGTATTTAAACACAAGTTGTGTTCATCAGTGAGGGCCATTCCACACAGTCCTATATCCCAGAATATCAAGGCAGAAAATCCAAAAATATCTGTTTTGAATTGAGTTATCTGAGTCC
Organism: Anolis carolinensis; assembly: GCF_035594765.1. Classification (NCBI taxonomy): domain Eukaryota; kingdom Metazoa; phylum Chordata; class Lepidosauria; order Squamata; family Anolidae; genus Anolis; species Anolis carolinensis. Next base: position 251,645,253 of record NC_085842.1, on the reverse strand, counting down.
ACACTGCTATATAACCCGATTCAAAGCAGATAACGTGGGATTGTATTCAGCTGTGTGGAAGGGGCCTGATTCCAAGCTAATATAAGTCCATAGTCAGAGTTTGTTCCCATCCTTCCAAAAAAGATAAAGCATGATGAGCTAAAAATCCACATATTAGTAAGTTGTATTGTTATGGTGCACTTACAGTTTATCATGAAGCAACTCCCCCAACTTCAATTCTAGAAATCAATTTAAAAAAGAACGATTCATTACAACAGTATTCTTAAACTTTCTATCAATGTCTCCAAAAGCAGCTACTTTAATCTCAGCTTAAGAACAGAAAATGGAATGACACCTTTCTCTTGGCATGTTTCTAAAATAGATTTAAAGATAGGCTTAAAGCTATTCTTTAAAATCTGGTATAAACACCTGAGAACTAGGAAGCCCTGATTCTCAAGCATTGTAACTGGAGGTCAGCTATTGTTGGAGTTGAACCCCACACTGCTCAAGTCTCAAGTCCTCAATGAGGAACAGTTTTAGTTAGTTTGGAATAGGCTAAGGGTTTCTCTTCCCCCATGTCTTCTGTATGACAGTTGGGGATGTATCTCTTCTTTTCGCTCTCTTTCTACTCTCATTTTGATTGGTTGTGTAGAATTTATACTTTTTTACTGTAAGGCTTTATTTTGATTTTTGTTTCTGCATGTGTGTCAGAGAGATGTAGTGATGGATGATTTTTCCCTCTCTTTGAAACTTTAGAAGAGATAGGTGTTAGAGTAGCTCAGACCCAGCCCTTGATTATTATTGTAAATAAACCTTTTGTGATTTTTAAGATTGGACTCTGCATCTTTGCCTGTCTAAGCTCTGAATTCTTTGCAGCCACATCACACGGCACCTCACGCTCTGCTGGCTAATGAGCTGAATGCTCAACTTTTTGTATCCTGTTTGATTTTTGGATGTGCTGCTGTATATTATAGGGTAGTTTTCCCTAACAGCTATTATCAACAGTGGTGTGGATTTTGAAGAGGTATGAATGGAGGGCAAAAGGGAGGCCAACAGAAAGGCGTCAAGTAAACCCTTGTCAAAGGCTTTCATGGCCAGAATCACCGGGTTGTTGTGCATTTTCCAGCTGTGTGGCCATGTTCCAGAAGCATTCTTTCCTGATGTTTAGCCCACATCTATGGCAAGCATCCTCAGAGGTTGTGAGGTAACACAACCTCACAACCTCTGTGGATGCCTGCCATAGATGTGGGTGAAACGTCAGGAAAGAATGTTTCTGAAACACGGCAATACAGCCCAGAAAATGCACAACAACCCAAACCCTTGTCCTGACCGCCTTCCATCTGGAAACAGATGTCCTCACTGCAAAAGATCATAGGGAATCAGAATAGGTTTCTATGGTCCCTTATGGCCCTTATCTTGGAAGACAGTCACATTCAGCCTGAAGGGATCCCCATGACTTCCAACATGATGAGGCTTTGCTTGAGTGACAGGTATCAACCTTCTCCCAAGACTGACAGTTTCACCAGTGTCCCATTTTGACCCATTTCCCCTCCGGAACTCCAACGCCAGAATTTCCCTCATGTTTTACCTCTACAGCAGTCTTCGAAGTCATGGGTAATGTCTACCCAGCTTGTGTTGCTCTTCTCCATCTTCTCTGGGAGATTGAGCTCCCATCCTGAGTCGTCATCTTCGACGGAAGCCTTCATAACCATGGCCTGACACCTGGACAAAGGGGCGACACCAAAAGGGGGGCGGTCACATAGACACCTTTGGAAATGCAGGCCATGTTGCGAGGGACGGTGTGTGAACAACGAGGGTCAAATATTGGTTTGATGTTGAAGTTTCAAAATGGGAGAGAGGGCCGATGGAAAACCTATGAGACATAAACCATCACTGAGTGTCGTTCAGCTGAACAGGCCTCCAATTGGGGAAGCATACCTGGGCAGGCACTAGTCAACCACTTTCGACGGGCCTCCCGCAGGAGAAATGTCCCTTTTCGGCCTCCGTAACCGCTCCTTCACTGACCTCCGAAAAGAGGGGGGGGGAAATGGGCGGAGCGAAGGTCCCACTTGTTTCCAGAGCCCGAACAAAGTTATCCTTCTCGGTCCCCGTAGCCGGCACTTCTCTGATTGGCAGCGCGTGACGCCAAGGAGCTGGATGTAGGCGGAGCGAACGCCTTACTTGACGTACAACGTCTGATACGAACCACAGAGAAAGCAAGAGAAAGAACAGCGTGTCTCTTGCGCATGCCCAAGGTCCCGTCGGCTTCCAAGAGACGCCGGAAGTGTAGGGCCCGTCGCATTTCCGTTTCCATCTAGAGGTAAGAGAGGAAAGAACGGTGGGAGTTCGGGTTTGGAGAGTATAGCGTTCGCGTCGAGGTTGTATGTGATTTTGAGAAGGCCGCAAGGACTTGAGAAGGACGCGGGGCGGCTTACATGGGGCAGAGGCCCAAACAACATAGAACAAAACATAGGCAACAAATAAAAATCACACTATAAAAAGATAAAACATCAATACAATATATCAATTAAAACAAAAATACAGGATTAAAAAATTGCATTTAAAACACATAAATGGTAAAATCGTAATAAAAATGAGATAGATTATTAAAAACCCTCTGGGGCTGATTGATTAATGACTATATCTCCAAAGGCCTGCCGAAACATCCAAGTCTTCAGTTGTTTCCTGAAGGAAGGTAGAGAGGGAGCCAACCCAATCTCCCTGGGGAGGGAGTTCCAGAGTCGGGGAGCCACGGCCGAGAAGGCCCTCTCTCTCGTCCCCACCAAACGCAGTTGTGAGGAGGGCAGAAGCAAGAGGAGGGCCTCCCCGGAAGATCTCAGCGACCGGGTGGGTTCATAGGGGACGGCGTGGTCACGAAGATAGGCAGGTCCCGAACCGTTTAGAGCTTTATAGGTAATAACCTGCACCATAAATTGGGCCTGGAATATAATCGGCAGCCAGTGGAGCTGCTTGAACAGGGGGGTTGACCCCTCCCTATAAGCAGCTCCAGTTAGTAACCTGGCTGCCGACCGTTGTACCAACTGCAATTTCCGGACCGTCTTCAAGGGCAGCCCCACGTAGAGTGTGTTACAGTAATCCATCCTTGAGGTAATCAGAGCGTGGACCACCATGGCCAAGTCAGACTTCTTGAGGTACGGTCGCAGTTGGCGCACTAGCTTTAGCTGTGCAGAGGCCCTCCCGGCCACCGCTGACACCTGAGCATCAAGTGACAGCTATGAGTCCAGAAGGACCCCCAAGCTGCGGACCTGCGCCTTCAGGGGGAGTGTAACCCCATCAAGCACAGGTAGCAACCCTATGCCCCGATCGGCCTTACGACTGACCTGGAGGACCTCTGTCTTGTCAGGATTGAGCTTCAGCTTGTTGGCCCTCATCCAACCCATTACAGTGGCCAGGCACTGGTCTAGGATCCGAGGGGCTTCCTTGGAAGTAGGTAGAAAGGAGTAGTGGAGTTGAGTGTCATCTGCTTAGAGATGGCACCAAACTCCAAAACCCCGGATGACCTCGCCCAGCGGTTTCATGTAGATGTTTAAAAGCATGGGGGAAAGAATAGAGCCTTGAGCAGGTGTCCCCCACCTTCACCATCTGAGTGCGACCCTCCAGGAAGGATTGGAGCCACTGTAGAGCAGTGCCTCCAAGGCCCATTCCCGAGAGCCGCCCCAGAAGGATACCATAGTCGATGGTATCGAAAGCCGCTGAGATGTCCAGGAGAACCAACAGGGACACACTCCCCCTGTCAAGTTCGCTGCGGAGGTCATCCACCAAGGCGACCAAAGCCTTGATTTGATTTACAGATTTAATTAGTCACATATTTGATTGAAATCTCCACTTTATGAATCTCTAGGTCCTCCAGTGCATCTGTATGGGCAACCTCTAGCAGATGTTGAGCATAGAATTGAGTTTAAAGATCTAAAGATTCCTAGAGAGGTAGGCTTCCAGTTTTAAAAAGTTTTATCCATAGATTAAAAAAATAGAGTTGAACATTAATACATAGAGAGTAGCTTACCATATTCATTTTTCTCAGGATTATTTTTAATATTTGTAATTTTTATTTTAATATTATCCTTTGTTATCTTAATTTTCTATGTATAATTTGGATGTTGCCATGGCTGATTTTAATAAATAATTTTATACTTTCAGGCTGCAAGGTGTCTTATTTACAACAACAGCCTTTACAATGTAGGTAGAAATATAGATACATAAAAAGAATGCAAATGTATCATCGCTTCTGACTTTTTGTTCTTTTTAAGCAGGTAGATGTCAATGGGGGCACTTTAAAGGGAGGGGGAGAATAGGCCAAATGTGTTTTTGAAGCTCTGCTATAGAATGTCACATGCTCCCTCTCTTCAGTCCTTTTGCTTTTTTCATATAATTTTTATTACAAAATTTATGAGGAATGGGGAAGGGTACAAGAATGGATATAGATCAGAGGCATTTTTAACAGCTTGCATCTTTGTCGTCTTCCATTGTTATCTAATACAAAAAGATTTCTATGATGTTAAAAAAGAAAAAAAGAAAATATTTATTTTGTAATCTAAAACAAGGATAGAAAAGCGGGTGTGTAGTCTTTTGAAACAAAGGAAATAGAAAAAGAAAATAGAAAGCCTTGACTAATGCTTCCTACTCTGTCTCTGTTGTCTTCATTTAAAAAACCTATTATTTTTATCATAAAACTTATCTGATAGATTAACTTTCCAGGATCCCTTGGATATCATTGAGGATCCTGTTATTCTCGTCACTAACTTCTCTATTTTTCCTTTGTTACTCCTACGTCTCTGCACTACTAATTTTCCCTTAATGCTATAAAAACCCAATATTTTCATTTCCTTTATTTCTTTTAAATAATCAATAAAGGGTTGCCATTTTTCTACAAATTTGGAAGAATCTAGCAATTGTGTAAGCCTCGTCAGTTTGTCCATTTCTGCCATGTCAAACATTTTTTTAATCCATAAATCTTGGGTGGGAATTTATTCTTGTTTCCAGTAGTAAGAGTGTCAGGATTTTTTTTTGGTAGTGTTGAATTTGTAAGGCCCAACAGAAAGGCTTCTGGCTCTAGTAGTACTTTAATTTTTAAGATGTTTTCAATATTTGTTTATTTACAGTATTTAGGAGATTTCCATGCGGCCTTTTCCCAGGTAGACTCAAGGTGGCTCACATCATCTTAAAATATACACCGTAACATAAAACCAAAGCTAAAACAAATGATAAAAGTTCCAAAAATGTTCCATAGCATCATCCATATTATAACCAAAAAAGTTTAAAATTCCCTGTATGACCGTAAAGTGCTTAGTTAAAGGCTATTATAAACAGGAAAGTCTTCACAGCTTTTCTGAATGACATCAGGGTGGGAGCTGATCTGTTTCTTTCCTGGCAGTGCGTTCCATAGCTTTGGAGCCGCCCCCAAAAATGTGCCCTCTCTAGTAGATTTTAAATGCAAGTTGGCCCTGGATTGTGTGGAAATGAGGGTTTTCTTGCTGCACCTTAAAGGTCTGCCTGGTCTGTAGAGTTGGACAAGTCATATGTTTTTATGAATTATAATCCAATTTTTCTTTTGCTTTAGGACATTTCCACCACATAAGGTAAAAAGTTCCTTCTTTTTGATGACATTTCAAACAAACATTTAAAAAAATTGGTTCCATTTTTGCTAATATTTTTGGCTGCATGTATCATCTATACATAATCTTGTAGATTTTTTCTCTTAGTCCATAGCATCTTTTGAATTTAATCTTTGTTTTCCACTTTGTTCCCATTTGTTTAGATGAATATTATGGCCCACATTCTTTGACCATTGAATCATACAATCTTTGATTAGATGTCCTTCTCTGTCTAATTTTAATAATATTTTATAGGCTTTTTGCAATTTGTTTTTCCTTGGACTGGAAGAAAATGTTATCTGTTTCATTATCTTTCCAGTCGATGTCTATCTTCTTATCCATTTGGTATCTTTCTTTTAGTTGTCTATACTAAAACTATGAAAATTGCATGCCCTCTTGTTGTAGTTGGCTTGGACTTTTTAGATGAACTTCCTTTTTTTTTTTGTCCAGTTAGTACCTGTTTATAGGCGGGCCATTGGTTTCCTCCAATGGAAACCTCTGGTATAGAATATCACATGAACTCTCTCTTCAGTCTTCATCTCACCAACATCCTTAGATATTGCAATGTTTCCAGTAAGTTTCTTTAAAGAATTCTGGATGCCTCATTATCTTGGAGGTGGTCGTCTTTGTTACCACCACTTCCTAAGGTGATTTCTCAGTTCCATTTAAACCAAATCATTGTTTTACCTACTTTCATCATGTAGTTGCATTACTTTTAGAGAAGCCATTACATTGTCTGGATATCCATGAAACCCTGACTTTATGTTTCGTGTAAAGTAGAACTCCTGAATCAATCAGATTTACTTATTTGTTGATTCCCCATTTAAAAAATCCTAAAATCAGAGTTGGAAGAGACTAAAGGCCTCCCAATCCAACTCCCTGCACAAATCAAAGTACTTCAGACAGATGGCCGTCCAGCTTTTGCTTAAAAACCTCTACCACACTCAGAGACAGCATATTCCACTGTCAAGCAGCTTTTATCATCAGGATGTTTTTCCTCATGTTTAGGTGCAAACTACTTTTCATGTACCATGTTCTTGTTTCTAGAGCAGCAGAAAAAAAATCTTGCTCCACATTCAACATGATATCCTTTCAAATATTATACATGGCTAACACGTCACCTCTTAATCTTCTCTTCTCCAGGCTAAACGTACCCAATTTTTTAAATTACCTTTCCGAGGAAATGGGTAACCAGAACATTTACCATGTGGGTGGCCATTCTCAGGACATGTTACAGTTTGTCAATGTTCTTGAATTGTGCCCAGATCTGAGCACAGTATTCCAGGTGAGGTCCAACCAGAGCAGAATAGAATGGGACTATCACCTCCTCGATTTAGACACTATACTATTGATGCAGCCTAGAATAATGTTGAAGTTTTTTAGCTGATTTAATGGTTTGTTCTATTTGGCTTTATCAAGAAGTATTCAGTTTGTCGTTGTCCATTTCTTGCTTCCTGTTTTTTCAGCAGTGGTCTTTTTTCTTGCCAGAAAAACACCGACATAGACAGAATAATTGTAATTCTGGTTGGGACAACAAATAGGAATGTTCTCTGGATCCACATTAAAGTGCTGTGAATGAAGCTGAGTAGTAGTACCAGAAATGATTGCATCACAAAAGACTTGTAGGGAAACCTCCTAAAATTGTTTCCCCCCCCTTTCTTTTTCTGGTCTTTATTTGTTAATAAAGGTGTGTTGGACTCTTTGGGGTGGAAATGGTGGCATACAGAGATAGAAAAAGATGTGGTATCATTTTATCTGTTTCTGGTTGACTGAATGTTGTTGCTGAGCCAAAGCAGCACTATCCACCTGCAGACTTCTGAATTTTGCAGAAGAAAAATCTTTAGGAACAAAATGCTCAAAAGCAGTGTGTGTGTGTGTGGGGGGGGGGGGGGGGTGACCACTGCATATTGGCTGGTTATTGCAAGTGGGTGCCAATGCAGGAGCAGATGGGACCCATTTTTCCTTCCCACCATTCTATTAGCATTTGTTAATCTGCTGCAATCCACAGCTAAGGGAGAGAGCTCAGAAACTGCTACGTCAAGTAGCATAAGATTAAAAATGGAATGGTGGTGGTTTATAATGAGTGGACCCTTTCCTCACATTATAGGTGAGAGTTAGGATGAACCCATCCTAGTGGGTGCATACTCAGCACTGATCAGGGAATGGACCACAGTACTTTGGATATTGAGATGGGTTACTCACATCAATATTGAAGAGGTGAGGAAGAAAGCAGTTTTTGTTGCAAGTACCACATGCTTATCTTTTAAAAAGCAAAGTTCTCCGATAGAAGCTTGCAACTGTATATGCAACCTCAATTCTTTTGTTATTATGTGTTTAAGGAATTCATATTGCAGCCATTTATTTCTCTATTGTGTTTGAATAAATGAGAGGTGTAGCATGTGTAACCTTCCAGATATTATTGGACTATGACTCCCATCAGCCTTAGTTAGCATAGGCAATTGTGAGTGATGCTGAAAGGTTGTATGTTTTCTATCCCTGCATACCTTTTATTATGTGAATGGAAGGAGAAATTGCAAGTGTTGCCTTCATTAAATATCTTGAGGTTCTAAGTTTTTACTAGTAGGAGGGTTCTTGTATTACCCTTTTGTTAAAAAAATTTTTATTTCCTCGCACAACAAATGTACAATATGCTTGTATTAATTTTTCAGTTTAAAAATATACTTCCTAATGCAATCCATCCAACCTACAGTTTCCAGGAATTCCTAAAATATAAAGAAGATTTTGAGATGCAGAAATTCAGAGATTTGCAAACATTCCAGTCTGACAATCACAACTAATTTAATGAAAACATGTACAGCTTAATTCAATTTATAATGCAGTGTTGTTAATGTTTGGTTAGAAATATGTTCTACTATGTTCAAAAGAAATGTACTGCTTAATGAGTTTGTGTAGCTGGCATCATGAGCCTTTTAACTTGCACCATGTTAATTTGTTTTAAAAGTGATTTTGGGACTCTATAGAAATAAAAATATCGTACATTTATTTATTGCTATTGTGGTCCAAAAGGATTAAACTCCTATATGTTTGGACCACAGTAACATATGTAGCAGTAGAATTAATGCAGAACTATAAAAAGATGAAGAAAAACAACATACACTGCTTCTAAGAAAATGAGGAATGTGTAAAGTATCCCAAAAAAATGTACTGTTCGTGGGAAAGAAGGTAACCTGCTATGGCCTATTATTAGTTTGGTTTTTGTTTTTTTATTCCCAAAGGCGAGATTATTTCTGTTTGTTATTTAAAGATTGCTTGGTTTCCTAATCAGGAAGCATTTGGAAACAAATGAAAACTTAGTATTGGGTTTGAAATACTCTGTATTTCTTTGTAAATCTCAGAAATCTTTATGCTGTGGAATCTACAACTGCATACAACCGTGAGCATCTCTAACCAAAATAAGCAGTTTAAAAATAAATATAACATGACAATAAATATGACAGTAATAGCAGTCAAAATGAGTAAAATGTCATCACTGTTAAAAGTTTGAGCATAGACTTAGGTTTCTAAAAGATTGTGAGCATGGTGTGCAGTCATGTCTGTGGTGAAAGGTCCATAATGAAATCCACGTCCAACTGGGTTATGCAAGGCCAATAAAGTAGCATACTCCAGGAGGGATTATGGGGGATATATAAGGATAGCAACTAGTGTCTAAATGAGGGCTGGTGAGCCTGAAGCCTTCCAACTGTTACTGAAATTCAATTCCCATTATCCCCAGCTACTCTGGCTATAGAACAGGGCTTATTGGAATTGTAGTTCAACAAGATCTGGAGACCACCAGTTTAGTCCCAAGTTGAATGGAGCAAGTTTTGGGAATGACGCAGAAACAATCACTTGGCACACGGAAACACTATCTTCTGGAAAACATTACAGAAAGAAGTGGAATTACTCAGTCTTTGTGCCTTCCACCCCAAAACCCAGAAAGATATCGTGGCCCATTCGCGATGCTGAGTGATCAAAACTAGCATACTGTAAGTCACTCTTATTGGTATGCCAAGGATGGTAATGGTTTCTGCATCATTCCCTTGGCACTTATAATAAGACAGGGATTCCAAAATTCATTTTCACAGAGGTCCATGTCAGCCTTCTGGTTGCCTTCAAAGGGACATTTGTAATGGTAAGACTGTATAAATGTAACTATGCGGCCATCGCTTTAAAAGCCTCGCGGGCCACATAAAATGACATTGCGGACCTGATTTGATTTACAGGGCTTGGGTTCCATTTTATTCCCTATGTTTTTGGCAACTACAGTATATAAAGCTGTTAGATGTGGTCATCCAGAGATTTAGAGTGTGTCCCTGTTGGTTCTCCTGGATATCTCAGCGGCTTTTGATACCATCGACGATGGTATCCTTCTGGGACGGCTCTCAGGAATGGGTCTTGGGGGCATTGCTCTGCAGTGGCTCCACTCCTTCCTGGAGGATCATACCCAGCTGGAGGATGCCTGCTTGAACCCCTAGCCATTGAACTGTGGAGTCCCGCAAGGCTCCATTTTATTCCATTTTATTCCCTATGTTTTTGGCAACTACAGTATATAAAGCTGTTAAATGTGGTCATCCAGAGATTTAGAGTGTGTCCCTGTTGGTTCTCCTGGATATCTCAGCGGCTTTTGATACCATCAATGATGGTATCCTTCTGGGACGGCTCTCAGGAATGGGTCTTGGGGGCATTGCTCTGCAGTGGCTCCACTCCTTCCTGGAGGATCATACCCAGCTGGAGGATGCCTGCTCGAACCCCTAGCCATTGACCTGTGGAGTCCCGCAAGGCTCTATTCTATCCCCCATGCTTTTTAACATCTACATGAAACTGCTGGACGAGGTCATCCAGAGTTTTAGGGTTCAGTGCCATCTCTACACAGATGATACCCAACTTTACTACTCCTTTCCAGCGAACTCCAAGGAAGCCTCTCAGACCATATACCAGTGCCTGACAGCTGTGATGGGCTGGATGAGGGCTAACAAATTGAAGCTTAATCCAGACAAGACAGAGGTCCTCTAGGTCAGTTGTGGGACCGTTCGGGATATTGGGCGTCAACCTGTGCTCGATGGGGTAACACTCCCCCTGAAGGCACAGGTCCGTAGCTTGGTGGTCCTCCCGAATTCATCGCTAGTGCTTGATGCTCAGGTGGCGGCGAGGGCCGGGAGGGCTTTTGCACAATTAAAACTTGTGCGCCAGCTGCAACTATATCTCGAGAAGTCTGACTTGGCCACGGTGGTCCATGCCCTGTTTACATTCAGATTGGATTACTGTAATGCTCTGTACATGGGGCTGCCCTTGAAGACAGCCCGGAAACTCCAGCTGGTTCAGAGATTGGCAGCCAGGCTTCTAACTGGAGCCAACTACAGGGAGCATACAACACCCCTCCTAAAGCAGTTCCACTGGCTGCCGATAAGCTGCCAGTCCCAATTCAAGATGCAGGTCATGACCTATAAAGCTCTGTACGGCTCGGGCCCAACCTATCTCCGTGATCACATCTCCCCCAACAAACCGGCACGTGCTTTAAGATCATCCGGAGAGGCCCTCCTCTTGCTCTCACCACTGTCTCAGGCACGGTTGGTGGGGACAAGGGCCTTCTCGATGGTGGCCTCCCGGCTCTGGAATGCCCTTCCTAGAAAGATTAGGCAAGCCCCCACCTTACTTTCGTTTCATAAGGAGCTGAAAACCTGGTGATTTAAACAGATTTTTGAAGCTCCTTAGACTAGCTATGCCTTCGCTATCATTATATGCATCTCTGCCCACACTGTATTGAAATTCCTGGCATGTTTAGCACTTTACACTTGGCCACTCCAATGTTAAATCCTGGACACTATATCTGGTTTTATTAATGGAGTCCTATCATTAGGTTTTAACTTGGGTTATGTGTTTTATGATTATTCTTGGATATGTGTATAATGTTTTAATTGTTGTATGTTTTAAATTGACTGTATATTTCTTGGTATGCTGGAAACCACTCTTGAGGCCCTCAAGGAGATAGGGCGGTATATAAATAAAGTTTTATTATTATTATATTATAGAGTAAGGTGTCATCAGTGTGCTCATTGAGGCCCAGCTCTACTTCTCTTTGTCATATGAGCTGGATGAGCTGCTAAGCTGCTGAATCAGGGACTGGATATGGTAATGAGCTGGGTGAGCACTAATACATTGAAATTGACTCCTGGCGAGATTGAAGCAGCCTGGGTACATAGTTCTTCTGTCTCGGGAATTGATGTTCTTCCCATTATAGATAGGATTGCACTCTCTTTGAGATGGGGGGAAGGACGTCCAAGAGAACGGAGACTGTCATACTCTTCATCATTACTGTCCTAAAGCTATTTTGAAACCAATCTGGAAACCAGATTGAAATAAGGAGATGTTTTCCAACTAAATGCGCTCAACCCAAAGAAAGCAGGGATTGAAAAAAAAATTAGCCTAAGAAAAGAAAAAAGTTAAAAACTTATTAAATACAATGAAATAAGAAATACACTGTATAAATTTTGTAGAAATGTATATTGAGCTAGAGTCAGATATAAAGGCTACTAATAAAGAAGTTCAATTGAACTGCGTGGAGGTTTCTCCTGAGTACATAAATACATTAAAACCCCTGTATCCACAGAGGATATGTTCACAGCTGAATCATGGTTATGTGAAACTGTGGTAATGGTCAAACACCATTGAATTTTCTCACTTAAAAATGTGGTGGAGACTAGAGATTCCCAAAGAGATATCCTCTGTAGAAATTGTCTAGGTCCTCCAACACAACTCCCTGGTGACATCCAGAGATTGTATAAAATGGAAGTGCATGGAGGACCTAGGAAATGACTACAGAAACTACCCCCCCCCCCCAAGAAATTCCTTATAGGGGTTTTATAGGGGTGAAGACTTCCAGCATCACAATGTAAGACACTTCTTGTAGTCAAAGTAGTGACAAGAAACTATCATAAAGACTGGGAAGAAGGTCCATAAATTTTGGTTTACAATATGCTGATTTATGTGTGTTCCTTTCCTTCTAATCGCAAGCATGTGATTTAAAAAGGTTTTTCAATATTGTAGCCTTTTAAAATGTATTTTTAGATGTAGCACAATAAAATATCATACCACACACAGTTCTTTCACAAATTTTGTTACTATTTCAATTCAGTCGCATCTTATGACAGCAAGGTAAAGGTTTCCCCTGACATTAAGTATAGTCGTGTCCGACTCTGGGGGTTGGTGCTCATCTCCATTTCTAAGCTGAAGAGCCGGCATTGTCCATAGACACCTCCAAGGTCATGTGGCCAGCATGATTGCATGGAGTGCCGTTACCTTCCTGCCGGAGTGGTACCTATTGATCTACTCACAATTGCATGTTTTCGAACTGCTAGGTTGGCAGAAGCTGGGCCTAATAACGGGAGCTCACCACAACATAGCAAAACTGAGGTTATTTTCGGTTCAAAATGCCGGGTTTCCATAAAATCAGCATACATTTTAAAAGGTTTTTGCAACCATCAAATTTGTAGACTTATGGAACACAGTTTTTAGAATAAGTATTTCTTGGTAGCTTTACCAAAATGAAGGCTATGATACAGCAGATGGATAACTGCATCTAAACCTAAGTACCCTGAAAATTCTATTATATCAGGCTGTTAGGAATTGTGGAAGTTGAAGTTTAAAGGACCTGGAGGGCCCAAGTTTACCCATGCCTGCGTTAGATGTTAACTCTCATTTCATTTGCTCTGTTTATGTAGACTGAGTCAGAATTGTGTGGCCCTCTAGTAGAAGCATTAGACTGTAGCTCCCATCAACTCTAGACAACATTCCCACCTCTGATGTAAATACTTCATGTATGCATGTGTCCAAGTGCACTGTTTTCAGTTTGTCATCTGTCAGTGGTGATGCATTTTTATTAAATTCTGGTGAAATGATAATAAGTAGAAGGCCAACTGAATTTGTTGAACATATTAGTTGATACCACCAAAGTTTAAGTAAAATGAAAGGATGCCTTTCATTTCTGCCAGTAATGGTTTCTCATAAAACTGCAAATTTAAAGAATTGGGCTGAATGATGTCACAGGAACCTTCTATTAATATGTGGGATGCAAAAATTGTCAAAACCAATGAACAACTTTAGCCTGGCAGATCTCTGTAACAGAACAGACAGATTAGTAGATGGATTGCAATGAGTGTCATTGCTACTGGCTGGTAAATATCTGAATGGGACACCTCTTTATCATAGAATAATAGAAGTTAGAAACTTAACTGCAAATATTTCGATTTTCAAAGAAAAGAAGGACAGAAAACTCGAGAAGCCTTTCAGAGTGCTGCTGCTCTCCAAAAATTTGAAGGGGCAACAAGAAGATTTGGGATCTCTTTTAAAGTTGTATTTCCATTTGTGCTTAGCCTGTATATTAGTCATATTAAAAACTCCAGTAAGGCCTCAGAAACTTTGTTCCAAAGTAAACTAAATCAAGGAATGATTACACCCCCAAAAGTCCTCAGTGTTCCTGCAATGCATAAAATAGGCAGTTGTAAGAACCTGTTTTACTAGTTGAGAATTACTTCCTCATTACTATTCATTAATTAAATGGACCGAGAAACAGTAATTGTTGATGGTCACAACTATAATGGTCTAAAGCCAAAACGTGCTGACCAATGGCTCCTCCTCATCCTGGAGAGATGTGACCAGTGGGGTGACGCAGGAAACTGTCCTGGGCCGAGTTCTATTCAACATCATTATCAATAACTTGGACAACGGAATAGAAGACATGTCTATAAAATTTTCAGGTGACATCAACTTGAAAAGGATAGCTGATACTCCAGAGGACAGTATCAGAATTTAAAATGATCTCAATAGATTAGAGCTGAGCCAAAACTAACAAAATAAATTTCAACAAGGGGAAATACCCTTGTCAAAGAGTAATCTCGTCCATTTCCCTCCCTAATGGGTTGTATTTTAACTCATAAATGAATATTAGTACAGTATCTCTGAAATATGTTCCATTCCTTAAAACTTAATTTAAACTACAACCGGGGAATATGTGAAATATATTCTCTTAATGCACTTGAAATTGTTTTCAGAAAATGTGTTCAAAAACATTATGAAACATTTTAAAATTTTAATTCAGTTCTGTGCTTTACACAAATGAGAACACTACGGGTTTGCTTTCCGAGTTAATATGCCACTTATAAATATTGTATGATAGAATGTATCTGTTTATCTGTGGAATAAAGATGATAAAAGCCAGAAGCTCTTGGTCATTTTTATTTATGTTCTTAAAGACTGATGTTTGGTCTGGCAGGGACATATTGGTTACCATCATCAACCTACTCATACCCTCCATATATGCTCTTCCCAAGCACCCCACATATACAATCCTAACTGGAGTCTGTAACCACATAATTCTGTAACACAAACTTATTTGCAGCTGTTCACACACATATGTAGACATGATACTAAAATCACAGGTGCATGTACACACATACTACACAAACCTTTTTATTCAGCTTTTAAAGCAGAAAGATTTTAGTAATGAGCCAGTGGTGTTTTAATTATTTTAAGTTTTACATGTTTAATGTGATTTTAATTGGCTTGTTTTGATATTGGCATGTTCACTTCTATTTTAATTATTTTGTAAGATTTAAATTGCATTGTCAATACTGTGAGCCGCTTTGGGTCTCGATCAAGAGATAAAACCAGTGTTTAAATAAACATAATAGTAGTAATGGCATCATAGGAGGCAAGGGAAAGTAGGGAAGGGAATGAAGAACATGTGATTAGTTGTGCTAGGTTAATCCTAACCCTCTAACAAGACTTTATACACAAACATCTATCTCTCTTCTATGGAATGCAATTTTCTCTTTCATAATAAGCTTCATTAAGTCTGCTATCCCTTGTTCTGTGTATGGTGTGGTCGTGGATTTAGATTTTCCCAAGAATATACTCTTTGTTGTTGTTACGTTACCTGAGCTGCTAGGGCTATTTTTGGAGGCAGATGCCCTAATAGGAGGTTACAGTGTTGTTTCCAATACAAAGCAGGTACGTAGTTACTGGATAGGACCACACCACAAGTTTATCCCTCACTGGATTGTCACCTTGTCATGGTGAAGCTTGTGTGTTTCAGTGAACCTTTGACTGCATACAAGTTGTATAGGTAGGGTGAGAGTATACAACCCTGCCGTACTCCTTTCCCAATCTTGAACCAGTCTGCTGTTCTCACTGTTGCTACTTGATTATACTATAGATTATACTATTATTTATTTATTTGTTTGTTTATTTATATCCTGCTTTTTTCCCATGGGTGGGACTCAAAGTGGCATACAGTAGTTAAAAGCAACAGAAATTACATAACATACAAATTCATACAAGTACAATAAAAACATAATAAACCAAATACACCAATTGCTCTTACATCTATATATATAAAAGGGTAATGAAATTTCGGCCTAGGACAAAACAACAAAACTACACACCCCAGAAACACTAAACTTGGCAGCACAACTCCTCATCCATGCCTCTACGTTCATACAACAAAAAGAAAAGAAAAATAAAGTCCTAATTAGAGGGAGAGGAATAATTGTTTTTATCCAATTGCTGCCAGTTAGAAGGCTAAGCTCTGCCCACTTGGTCTCCTAGCAACCTACTCAGCCCGCCCAGCCTCTCAATAATAATAATAATAATAATAATAATAATAATAATAATAATAATAATAATAATAATAATAATAATACAATCCTAAGGTTAGCAGATACCCCTAAGGGTCATCCAGTTCAACTTCCTTCTACCATGCACAATCCAACCACTCCTGACAGATGCCCATCCAATATCTGCACAATAATAATACACATCAAATCATAGCATCAGACAGTTAGGAGACACCCCTAAAGGCCATACAGTCCAACCCAATTCTGCCATGCAGGACACAATCCAAGCACTTCCAACAGATGGCCACCCAGCCTCTCAATACTACTACTACTACTATTAATAATAATAATAATAATAACAACAACATCATCATACAGTCCTAAGGTTTGGAGTGATCATCCAGATCAACTTCCTTCTACCATGCAGGATGACACAATCCAAGCACTCCTGACAGATGGCCATCCAGCCTCAACAAGTTCTCACCAACACTACCAGACAACACCACAGAACGCGTGGCTGGGCACAGCTAGTAAACCATAAATAACAAATTAATAACTTACAATATATACCATTAAATTTCCACTGGGGTTATCTATAAAACAGTTGTACTAAAATCCTAGAAACTCCATCTTCATTAGGCCATGTAACAGCATTGCCAAGTTCGAATAACATTCTGAGATGCATATTACCAGTAACTATCTGGTCATTGCCTATTATAAGTCATCAGGAAAGGCCTGGTTCCACAAGGCTTTAATTTGTGAATGAAAGGCCAACAAGGAGTGGACCAATCACACCTCTCTAGGAAGGGAGTTCCAGAGCTGTGGGGCCACTAGCAAAAAGGCCAACTCTCTCATTCCCACCAGTTGCACTTGTGATGGTGGTAGGACCGAGAGAAGGGTCTCTCCTGATGATCTCAGGACTTGTGTGGGCTCATAGGAGGAAATGTGGTCAATTAAGTAGGCTGGACCCAAACTGTTTAGGGTTTTATAGGCTAAAGCCAGCATCCTGAATTGCACCTGGAAACAAACTGGAAGCCAGTGTAGCTGCTTCAGGATTGGAGTAGTTCTTTCCCTATATCCTGCCCCTGTAAGCGGTCTAGCCACTTAGCTTTGTAGCACTTGAAATTTCCGAATGCTCTTCTGGGGCAGCCCCATGTAAAGCGTATTAACAGTAATGTAGTCTGGATGTGACTAAGGCGTGTACTTTATTTATCGTGTCAGAAGCAAATTGAGAATACAGTATTAAAGAAACCACAAAGTTAAAAACTTGGCATTATGCTAAATTTCCTTTCACCAGAAGCTGGCCACTTGAAGTACCTCTGGTGTTGCTGTAAGAAGGTCCTATATTGTGCATGTGGTAGGGCTCAGGCTGCATTGTAGTAGGTAGTCTGTGGTTTGCTCTTCTCCACACTCTCATATCGTGGGCTCCACTTTATAGCCGCATTTGTTAAGACTGGCTCTGCATCTTGTGGTGCCAAGAGCAGTCTGTTCAGCGCCTTCCAAATCTCCCAGTCTTCTGTGTGCCCAGGAGGGAGTTTCTCATCTGTTCTCAGCCGCTGATATACCATAGATTATATTATTAGTATTATACTATTTAACTATAGCAGTTAAAGTGGGTATCAATCTGCATTAATTCTACAGCAGACCTGGGCAAACTCTGGCCCTTCGGATATTTTGGACTTCAACTCCCACAATCCCTAACAGCCTAGCGGCTGGGTTGCTATGAGTTTTCTGTGCTGTGTGGCCATGCTCCAGAAACATTCTCTCCTGACGTTTCGCCCACATCTATGGAAGGCATCCTCAGAGGTGGTGATGTTTGTTGGAAACTAGGCAAGTAGGGTTTAAATATCAGTGGAATGTCCAGGGTGGGAGAAAGAACTATTTGTATATTGGAGGCAAGTGTGAATGTTGTAATTGATCACCCTGATTAATTACAAGAATAATAATTTTATTTTTATACCCTGCCACCATCTCCCCAAATGGGCAGCTTACATATTAGCACTGAATGGCCATGCGGCTTCAAAACTTGGCTGCTTCCTGCCTGGGGGAATCCTTGGTTGGGAGGTGATTAGCTGGCCCAAATATATAAACCCCACTTGCCTAGTTTCCAACAGACCTCAAAACCTCTGAGGATGCCTGCCATAGATGTGGGCGAAATGTCAGGAGAGAATGCTTCTGGAAAATGGCCGTGTTGTTGTTTATTTGTTCAGTCGCTTTCGACTCTTCATGACCTCATGGACCAGCCCACGCCATGGCTTCCTGTTGGCCGTCGCCGCCCCCAGTTCCTTCAAGGTCAAGCCAGTCACTTCAAGGATAATATCCATCCATCTTGCCCTTGGTCAGCCCCTCTTCTTTTTTCCTTCCATTTCCCCCAGCATCATGATCTTTCCCAAGCTTTCCTGTCTTCTCATTATGTGGCCAAAGTACTTCATCTTTGCCTCTAATATCTTTCCCTCCAGTGAGCAGCTGGGCATTATTTCCTGGAGTATGGACTGGTTGGATCTTCTTGCAGTCCAAGGCCCTCTCAGGATTTTCCTCCAACACCACAGTTCAAAAGCATCTATCTTCCTTTGCTCAGCCTTCCTTATGGTCCAGCTCTCACATCCATAGGTTACTACAGCAAATACCATTGCTTTAACTATGGGGACCTTCGTTGCCAGTGTGATGTCTCTGCTCTTCACTATTTTATTGAGGTTGGCTATTGCTCTCCTCCCAAGAAGTAAAAATCTTCTGATTTCCTGGCTGCAGTCTGCATCTGCAGTAATTTTCGTGCATAGAAATATAAAGTCTGTCACTGCCTCCACGTTTTCTCCCTCTATTTGCCAGTTATCAATCAATCTGGTTGCCATAATCTTGGTTTTCTTGATATTTAACTGCAACCCAGCTTTTGCACTTTTTTCACCTTGGTGATAAGGCTCCTCAGCTCCTCCTCACTTTCAGCCATCAGAGTGGTAATCATCTGCATATATAAGGTTGTTAATGTTTCTTCCAGCAATTGTAACTCCAGCCTTGGATTCGTCAAGCCCCACAGGTTACATGACATGTTCTGCATACAAGTTAAATAGGTAGGGTGAAAGTATACAGTCCTGCCATACTTCTTTCCCAATCTTGAACCAATCTGTTGTTCCGTGGTCTATTCTTACTGTGGCTACTTGGTTGTTATGCAGATTTCTCAGGAGACAGACAAGGTAACTTCATATCCCCATACCACCAAGAACTTGCCACAATTTATTATAATCCACACAGTCAAAGGGTTTCGAATAGTCAATAAAGCAGAAATAGATGTTTTTCTGAAACTCCCTGGCTTCCTCCATTATCCAGCAGATATTGGCAATTTAGTCTCTCGTTCCTCTGCCTTTTCTGAACCCCGCTTGTACATCTGGCAACTCTCGCTCCATGTATTGCTGGAGTCTTCCTTGCAGGATCTTGAGTGTTACCTTACTGGCATGTGAAATAAGTGCCACTGTACGAAAGTTTGAGCATTCTTTAGCGTTTCCCTTTTTTGGTATAGGGATATAAATTGTTTTTTTCCAATCTGATGGCCATTCTTGTGTTCCCCATATTTGCTGGCATATGGCAGCTGGGATCCCGTCATCTCCTGCTGCCTATTCTCGCCACCTTTTCTTGATCTCTTCAGCTTGTTAGGTCCTTGCCATCTTTGTTTTTGATCATGCCCAGTTTTGCCTGAAATTTACCTCCAATGTTTCTGATTTTCTGGAAGAGGTCTCATCTTTCCTATTCTTCCACTTCCGTGCATTGTTTGTTTAAAAATAGTTCCATGTCTCTTCTGGCTAACCTCTGGAATTGTGCATTTAATTGCGCCATAGAGGCTGGAAATTCACAGCAACCAAGTGATTCCGGCCATGAAAGCCTTCAACAACCTACGGCTGTTCGGAATTGTGGGAGTTGAAGTCCAAAACACCTGGAGTGCTCAAGTTTGCCCAGGCCTGTTCTACATTGTACATTTAATTAATTCTACATTGTTAAGTACATCCACACCTGCCAGCCATGTGGATAATTTAGAATGGTGGAATATTTCAGACTTCCAGGCTAGGGAGGGTTCAACCTGTGCAGGCCTTGACACCAGAAGGCAACTTTGGGACACGTCTATGCTGTGGAATTAATGGCAGCACTTTCACAGCCATAGCTAAATAGTATATTATGGAATCATGGTAGCTGTGGTTTTGGCCTTCTCTCTGCCAATGAGTGCGGGTGCCTCACAAAACTGCAAATCCCGCCTTGGGGGTCTTTTTCCCCTCATAGGTTTCCAAGGTGCTGCGGCCACAGGTGTCTGTAGCCGGAGCCTGTTTATCCCTCTCGCTCCCCCCTCCCTCCCCTTTTCTAAGTGACGCGGCGGCGCGAGGGAATTTAAGAAGAGTCGCGCGCGTCTCCCTAGAAAGGCGTTTAACCGTCCGCCTCAGGGAGGGAGGGAAGGAAGGAGCGCGAGCGCGGGGCCGGCGGCGGGTGCGCGTGCGCATAGGAGGGGGTAGGGGAGCGGAGTGACGTCCCCAGGATGCGGACAGGTTTCTGCTGCCGCCGCCTCAGCCTAGGCTGCTTCTGCGGAGCGCCACGGATCGCCTCCGCCGCCATCGCCACCGCCCTCTCCCCCTCCTCACGGCAGCAGCGGAGGCGTCTCCATTGCTGTTGCTGCCGCCGCTTTCCACCTGCCTCGCCTTCCGTCGGCGGCTGCGGCTGAGCTGAAGGTGCCCGGAGGCCGAGGCTTAAAGGAGACCACCGCCTGCGACCCAAGAAGGTGACTGGCAGCCGAGGGGAGCGGCGGGGGAGACCTCCCCTTTAATGAGCCATTATCTGTCGGAGGGGCGGGGAAGAGTCCTCAGGAGTGTAGGAGAAGGAAGGAGGGAGGGAAGGAGCCTGGGGCTGGCTGGTGTTTCCCACAGCTTCTTCTTTTTAATATGTATGTAATTATATGTGTGTGTGTGTGTGTGTGTGTGTGTATATATATATATATATACACACACACACATACACACACAAATACATATTAAAAAGAAGAAACTGTGGGAAACACACACACACACATAAATATATATATATATATACACACACACAAGGTAAAGTTCTAGTCCTGTCAGGCTCTGGAGGTAGGTGCTCATCTCCATTTCTAAGCCAGAGAGCCAGCGTTGTCTGTAGACACCTCCAAGGTTATGGGCTGGCATGACTGCATGGAGCGCCCTTACCTTCCCGCAGGAGCGGTACCTATTGATCTACTCACATTTGCATGCTTTCGAACTGCTAGGTTGTCAGAAGCTGGGGCTAATAGCGGGCGCTCACCTCGCTCCCAGGATTCGAACCTGCCAACTTTTCGGTCAGCAAATTCAACAGCTCAGTGATTTAACCCATTGCGCCACCGGGGACTCCCTATGTGTGTGTGTGTGTGTGTGTGTGTATATATATATATATATATATATATATATATATACACATACAATATATATATTGTATGTACTTTTTAATGTACAGTATTTGGAATGCTGCTCTCCCTCAATCAAACACATTTCAAATACGTTAAAAAGTATATACAGGTTGGGCCACATGTCACAAAGGAGGTTTTGCTGCTGCCTCTACTCTTCTCTTCTTCCTGCCAGGGTTTATAGAAGAAGGCATTGTTTGTTTTGGGATGTTTAGTAATATCACTGAAGTTTTGTCCAGATCTGGCTGGGTTCAGTGTTGTCTGGATAAAGGTGAACTACAACTCCCAGTTTCCCAGGGCAGTCACCTGCCAGTTCTCACAGTTGGCCATGTTGGGTGTGTGTGCCAAGTTTGGTCCAGATCTGTTGTTTGCTGGGTTCAAGGCTCTCAGGATTAGAGTGAACTACAACTCCCACCCAGGGCAATCACTCCCAACTCCTGCCTGTATGCACAGTTGGCCATGTTGTGTCTGTGTGCCAAGTTTGTTCCAGATCTGACATCAGCTGGGGTTCAGTGCTTTCTGGAAGCAGGTGAACTACAACTCCCAAAACCAAGGTCCATTCACCTAAACTCCTGCAGTATGTTCAGTTGATCATGGGGCTTCTTTGTGCCAAGTTTGGTCCCAGTCCATTGTCGGTGGGGGTCACAGTATCAGTGAAGGTACTGCAAGTACCATTATCCTTGGCAAATTTGGTCCCGATCTGTCTTTGGTTGGGTTAACAGTGCTCTGGATGTAGGTCAAGTACAACTTTTGTAAATCATGGTGAATTTTCCCCAAACCTTTTGTTCAGATGCTGATCAATTTGTCTGTTAACTGTGTGCCATAGGAAAGGGTAGAAAAGGGTTAAGGTAGAGGCAGTGGGTGGGGGTCATGCAAATTAAGTAACCCTGGGATGTCAATTCTGGAGGAAAACTAGAACATCTAGGATAAAATTCTCCCTGCATGAAAACCTTCACTTGGGTGGGGGGCAGAATGGTGTTTGTGGAGGACACTGGCAGGGTTTGGGCCACATGTTCATGGCGCTCACTATAACCTACATATCAGTAGAGGAAGGGCCATTGATGTCTCTTGCTCAGTGGGAACTATAGCTGTTTGTGGAGGCTGGAGGCTGTCTAAGTGGACACCTCCTCCACATACACACATACATATTTTTCACTATTATTATGTGTATAGATAGATATACATACAGTATATGTATTGCAGAAAATCTGTTTCAGATTCTCAAATACATTAAAATGTACAGGGTGGGCCAGAAGCCACAAAGAGGGTTTCACAATATATAATAACTCCTGTATTTTATTTTTGTTTACAGTTTACAATACCACAGCATTACACATTATATTATAGAGCCCCCGGTGGTGCAATGGGTTAAACCCTTGTGCCGGAAGGACTGCTGACCGAAAGGTTGTCATATCCAGCTTCCCATACAACGACACGAGAGAAGCCTCTCACAGGATGATAAAACATCCGGGTGTTCTCTGGGCAACACTTTTGCATACGGCCAATTCTCTCACACCAGAAGTGACTTGCAGTTTCTCAAGTTGCTCCTGTCATGAAAAAAAAATACGGTATTTATATAGGAAATTACGTTGCATTGCCTATAAAATCTATTCCCCCCGCCCAAAAAAAAAGTTATTAAAACATTAGATGCCTTAGTTACTTTTGGCCCGTCTTGCCATATATAAAACAAAGAAAAGGTGAGAAAAAAGAAAGCAGAAAATAGAAAAGCGGCAGCAGTAAATAATAATAATGATATGTTATTTCTTTCTGATACTTCTCTTTCTTTTCTGCTTTCTCCTTCTTTTTCACCTATTACTATTATTATTGTTATTATTATTATCTTTATTTATTGCCTAATTATTTTTACCCACCTCACTGGATCAAGGTGGGGAACAGCAACATATTCAAATTCAACATGAACAATCAGTTTAAACTGGCATGGGCAAACTAAGGCCCAGGGGCCGGATGCGGCCCCCTGGGCGCTTATCTCAAGCCCTCATAATTTTCCCTGTCCTCTTGGCATAAGGACACAGTGGCCCGCTGTGTCCTTATGCCAAAACGATGGGTGAGGAAGGCACGTAGCAGCGGAGAGCCCTCTGGAACGCTCTTAGACACCATGTCTCACCCTCCTCTCAGCATAAGGACGGTGTTGAGCTACCCCATCCTTATGCCGGGAGGATGGTTTGAGGAAGGTACAGGGAGGCTGAGAGCCTTCTGGAGCACACTCAGTCGCTGCTTGTCCTGCTCTCCACCCAGCATAATGCCAAGAGGGCAGCCCAAGTATTGGGGGAGGAAGATGAGAAGGAGGACCAGGACAGTTGCTGCATGTCTTGCCTTCCTCCCAGCATAAGGATTGGACAAGCAGCCCCGTCCTTATTCAGGGAGAACAAACTGAGGATGACCCGGGCCCTACCCTGCTCTCTCCAGGCCCCATCCTCTCCCCCCCCCCCCCCCCCCCACCTAGCATGTTCTGGCTCTCCTCCCTCCTGGCCCTGCCCTCCCAGCTGGGCCCACAGTCTGGTCCCAAGGCAAAAACGTTTGCCCATGCTTGAATTAAAAGCTCATAGCACATAACCTAGTTAAGATACCAGTTTAATAAGACATGTACAACCAGTGCATATTAAAACATCCATTACGTAACTTAAAATTAATAATTTAAAAATTCTAAAAGGTGCTTTCTCATATGTTTTTCAGCAGTTTTTAAAAACACATCACTTTATCCATCTCTTGGCTATTGCCTACTATTCTCCTCCCCTCAACATCTTTTTCCAGGGAGCTTAATTACATTTTTCAAAGGCTCCATGTTTATTTAGGGTTGAACCTGGTGCTTGTAAACCTTTTTTTCATAAATGACCTGGAGATTAGGATGAATATCAAGATGCTGACATTTGTTATCATGCAGTTACAGGTTGAACATCTCTTATTTGAATTGCTTGGGACAAAATGTGTTTTAGATTTTGGAATTCCTGTATTTGCATATATGTACATAATTAAATATCTTGGGAGATGTAACAAAGTTTGTGTACACTGACCCATCACAAAGCAAAGGGGTCACTATCTCAGCCACCCATTTGGACAGTTATGGATTTGGGATTATTTTTTAAACTTGTTTCATAAATGATGTGGAGGTTAGGCTGAATAGCAATGTGCCCATGTTTGGTTATTTAAGTGCACATTTCTTAAGCTATCTCATGTAGGGAAACTGAAGGATTGTCAAGGAGCAATATCATGTTTGTACCCACTTCCCTTCAGTTGTTCTGTTCTGGTAATTCTCAAGAGACCTGCATCTAGTGGCTTCACAGACTGGCACCAGTCCATGGAATAGTACTTTAAGGAGCACTGACTTACACTCTTTTTAGATCTAAAGCATTGCAAAGAGCCTCAGAAGGGATCTCTCCATGATGTGACAAGGGATGTTTAAATATCAAATGAAATTGACTTCATGGTTAGTGCATATTGAGGCAAAGGAAGAAGAAAAACCTTTGCATATATGCTGCTCAGATCTCAGCTAACAGTCACTGCCCAGGAAAGAAATCATAGTTTTGAGAAAGGTAACCAAGTGTGTTCTACTGCTGTAAAAATGGGCACATACCAAGGCATGGTTAGAAAATGAACTGAAAACAGAATTGTTGATACCATACTATCCCTTACACAAGGGCCCAAAACCCTAAAGGCATCAGATCTGATCTAATCTTGGAAGCTAAGTAGAATCAGCCCTGATTAGCATTTGATGGGTAATGTAGGCTGGATTTCAAAGGAAAGGAACTGACAAAAACATCTCTGAGTATTCTTTGCTGTACCAATCTTGTGGTGTGATCGCATCCCACTAGGAAGACTGCATACACTTTTGGTCAACGGAGCTGAAAAAAGAATACTGTAAAGATGGGAAAAAATGCAGAAGCAGCATAATCAAATCAAGGCCCTAGAGCAATATCCTGTGAAAAAGGGTAGCAATGTTTGTGATTATAGCTAAGAAAAAAGGGAAGTAAGGAGAGACATGAATATAGCATTATATATGGTGTGCATGGAGGAGAAAGTGGCTAGGAAGAAGCTTCTTTTATCTTATATTATGATTTATTTAGTGCTGAAACTGAATGTTG
Source organism: Anolis carolinensis (assembly GCF_035594765.1). Taxonomy (NCBI): domain Eukaryota; kingdom Metazoa; phylum Chordata; class Lepidosauria; order Squamata; family Anolidae; genus Anolis; species Anolis carolinensis. Next base: position 251,619,521 of record NC_085842.1, on the reverse strand, counting down.
GGAGACAGAAGAAATAAAAAAGTGTGTGGTCAACCTGTCGAACTTGTTACTTTAAGAATTGCTGGGGTGACTTTTAAAAGGTAGTCAGCTTACTGGGGGATTAGACCATCAGTAGTTGCGAATCATGATGACTATATATTACTATCAGTAATAGAGGCTGTATGCATCAACCTTTGCTGGAGAAGCATAAGTAGGAGAATGCTGTAGGCAGGTATGGGCAGACTTCAGCCCTTCAGGTATTTTGGACTCCAACTCCCAGAAATCCCAGACAGCTTCTGATTGTTAGGAATTGTGGGAGTCCCAAACACCTGGAGGGCTGAAGTTTTCCCCTGCCTGTGTTTAGTGGGTTTCCCATATGAATCCTTTGATAAGCCACTGTGTGAACAGGATGCTGGCTAGGTAAGCCTTTGATCTGAACCATCAAGAATTCTTGTGTTCTTAATATCTGACAAGTTTTTTTTCACAAGTGTGCTACTAGAGTAGATAAGAAACCTAGTAATAGATAAGCCTAGTAATAGTATCACTAATCCATGATATATTATCCAGAGGATGCAGGCATGTTTCGGTTTATTAAACAAGCTGTATTGTTAGTAATCTCAGTCTGTGTGTGTGTATATATTTTTAAAGGTTGAGTGTTTATTTAAAATATTATTTTATATTCTTTCCACTCATAAGCACTTCTGAAGGGCTTCCTATAGCTGTAATTTTATTTTATGTCAAAAGCATTGCATAAAATAAGTTTAAAACTGATAAAATAAAGAAATCACAAACAGACCAAAAACTGGCAACAGAAATTGCATTGTCTGCATAGCTGTAATAAATTTAGTGTGTAAAGCAGTCCAGAGTTAAGCCAACATTTTTAACTGACCCGATTACAAAATACAGGTTGAGCCACCTGCAGGGAACTGTAGTTTTACAAGGCCTTTAGCTTTGTCTGTCAATGAGAAAGCGTTCCCTTGTCAAACTACAACTCCCATAATTTCATAGCATGAAGCCAAGGCAGTTAAAGTCATGTCAGACTGCATTAATTTTACAGTGTAGTGATGCACCCATCGTCACCTGCATGCAGAAAATTCACTGTAGCTAGGATATCCCCCCCCCCCCTTTTTGGGTCCAACATTTGAGTGGTTGTGTAAGCATTTCACATTCCTATGCATTTGTCTGTGGCTCATCCAGGTTACAACTGTTCTGGCATATGAGAAACCAGGGCTGGGCTGAGGGACGAGGATGTGGGAAATGTGCACAGTCTACCAATTTCTCCTAAAAGCAGGCTACACTGTATTTGTCTCCTTGTAGAAAACCGGAAACTCACATGGCTTTGATGAGAGACATAATGCTTTTCTACATTTAGAAGGAGCAAAATTTACAGACCTGTTACTATATAGTTTAATTGCTTCCCTCCCCCACAAATGATGTTTACACTAAAAAATCAGTAACAAAAACAAGATGCCAACCCTCACTGCAAGCCACTTGCAGCAGGGTGTCACCTGAAAGTCTGAGTGTTTGTAGGGAAGAAAACACTTCTACAGTACTAAAGTGCACTTCCAAAGTACCCTTAATACAGACTGGCATGGGGAAAAGGATGATTAATTGCCATAATACGAGCAATGATTTTAGCAGAACTGTTGCTAAGTGGTTTAGAAAGAGATGGGGTGCTCTAAAGTTGAAAACCTGTTAAAGGTGAATGTTGTTTTCTAGTGCTATTTTTTCTCTGCTGAAGACTATATATATCTCCGGGAATAACCAATCTCCTGTCTCCATCATGGTTTTATGAATAGAATTTTGCATACAGTTTGTTAATGACAATGATAGTAAAATAATGTGGTATGACCAGGTTAGTATAAACAATGGACCATTTACTATTTTCATTGTAAATAAAAAAATCCCTGCTTGTTTGTAAAATAATGACTTTTGAAATTGTTGAAATGATTGTGAATATTATTATAGAAACCAGAAATTTTGTAAAATCCAGTTGTATTAAGTGCTGTCCTTTATGTCATGGAAGACTAATTGATACATCAGAAGGATACCATGAACTGAAGTGAGGGAGGGGGCAATAGTGAATTGCAATATCCCATTTGCAATATCCCATTTTTATTTTCTCCCTTTCTCATAGTCTGTTTTGAGTGGGGATCCTATGTTCCATATTCTTTGCTGCAAAGTAGTTTTGACTAGCAACGATGAAAAAGTGAAAACGTCATCCCACCTTCCGTTTTGATTCCTCCTTGAAATGTTCCCAAATTCCAAATGCTGATAAAGGCAAAAGGTATACCCTTTAGCATCCCTTTCAACAACTGTCCAAATCAGTCTGAACTACACTTGTCTAAAGCCATCCCTTGTTTCAACAAACAGGAAGACATGACTTTGCATTGGGCAATTTTGTTCATTTCTTGTTGTGGAATTGTTTTTCCAAATTCAAAAAAAAGAAAAGAATGCAGAGTGGAATTTAAATATTCCAGTTTATGCAAAATGGTTTTAGACAAAATATATTTTACCCTAGTTGAATTACATTGCATGAGTCTTACTATACTTCATTTGGTCATAATAAAACAGCTGGTTTTGCTTCACCCTAGTATGAGAGTGTTTGCCCAAGATAGTGTTTCCTTCTGAGTAAGGTTTCCAGGAAAATAGCTGCAATTTTCAAATGTATGCTTCATGCATGTTGCACTTGAGTTATCTTTCTCCCCATATCTGTTTCTAGAAATAGAGAACTGTGTTTCAGTTCCCTACACCCTTGCAAGGCTGGAAGAAATAGTCATATTTCATTGGGATGGTGTTCATGTGGCTTTCTGATGGCCTTTATACTGCCAGAGTGGTGAGTCTTCTGACTTTTGACATACGCAGTGGCTTTGTAGGAAGTGCTTTGCTGTATCTTTCTTCTGGTTGTTCTGTTCAAATGTTTCTATTTGGCAGTGTAGTTGAAAGGCCTCTGATTTCATGGGTTCCCATGCAGTATGAGAATTGAGGACAATGTCTGATGGGAAGGCTTTACACTGGTCTTGCTGACTTGGCATTGAGTTTTTAAGCATTACAATGACACTGTGGGATAAAAAAGCTATCTAGGATCTGTTGTCAAAGGCTATCTAGGATAATCTCTCATTCCACTGCTATAACACGATAAGACTACAGAGAGACTGGTAAATTTATAGTGCTGCTACCTGGTAAAAGTAAAAGTATACTTTAAAACCTGTGTTAGAAAAGAATATGGTAGTGGAAAAAATAAAAATAGCGCATCCCTTTTAGATGGAAGAGAAATTTTGATATAAAGAAGAAATTGCAGTACTTTCTATCCAATCATATATTTGTTACTGTGATCAAATGTAAATTCTGATGAAGTGGTGCAAGAAGGTTTTGCAATTGTGTCACAATAAAAATGCTTCTATTTTTTCCTTCCTCTTTAATGAATTTTTAAAAAAAGAAAAATGTTAAAAGAAGATGTGGGAAAATATGTTGGTTTTATTGTTCTACTGTTCTTTTGATTTTGTTTATTGTAGTGTATATTTTCTTTTATTGTATTGTTTAATGCGTTATGATTTGTTGTTTTATTTATATTTTGTTATATTGTATTGTTCTGGGCATGGCCCCATGTAAGCCGCCCCGAGTCCCCGTTGGGGAGATGGTGGCGGGATATAAATAAAGATGATGATGATGATGATGATTATTATTATTATTATTATGTCAGGATTCCAAGTGAAAGATGATGTTTAGATCTCCAGCTTATGTTCTATTAATGAGATGGGGCAATTGCATGATGAAATCATTTTCTTGGGTGGGAAAGCTTGATAAATCAAGGTTTCATTGTTTTTCTGATAGGTGAAAGTTATACAGTTAAGCAAAGTATCTAAACCAAGAAGTATAGTGGAGGTATGGTATTTTCCTGCATAGAAAATGTAGAAAATTGAAAATTCTTGCCCACTGGGGCTATAATAGTGCAAGTATTTATTAATTATTGCTGAACGTGTGTCCAAATTTGAAGAGTGGAGAAAGACATCTTGAGAATGTGATCTTCGACTCAGGATGATAATGCACATCAATCATTTGGACCCGTTATTTCTCTATGTAACAAAAGAAATCTAGTATCACACGTGACTATATTAAACTCCTCCATTTATTTGGGTGAAATGACAGTGTACATCGTATGTGATACTACCCTGGTGATAGCATTTGACCCATCAGTATAAAATCATTTTCAAAATAGAAGGATTCCAGACACAGCTCTATAAGTAAATATTTTGACGGATAAAATCACAGTGGTGATTATATAAGAGAAGCATACTGTTCTTGCAAAAATAAACCTCATGTGTTTATTTAACAAAGTTTTTGAAGACAGTAGTGTGTCCATTAGACAAAAACAAAATCCAAATAATTATAAATGATTTATTTGGTTGAAAACATACACTAGAATTTGGCAAAGCATTTGATGAAAATAAGATGATACATTCAAGACATTGTTATATATAGAACTTTTGACAATTTGTTTTGATTGTATTACACTAATACAAAAGTCCTTAAAGGGAAAATCTTTCATTAGGCATTTTCCAGAGTGATTGCTGTTATGAAACTTTCTGTGAGAAAAAAAATGGATACAATGAGGCTTTTTTTTTCTTAACAATTTTTATGGAGTTGCAATTTTTTTTATCATTCTAATGACAAGCTAAAGTGCCCCAAAACTTTTCATGCTGCCATAAGGACAAATGTGTCACATTACTTGTATCTTTACTTTTTCTAGCACTGTATTTTAGTGCCTGCTTCACTGTGCCATTCCAAACATAGTATACTGATTCTGATTTGATTATAATTACACATTTTATTCTGAAGAGGTTTCTTTTAATCTTGTCAGATGTGGGATTACTTACATTGTATGCAACTAAGCACACACTTCACATTCCATTAAGCATTGACCTAGGTCTTCCACCAATATTACATTACTCTTGGAGTATGGGTACATACTGTATTCCAATAAGATCTCCTAAAAGAAGAATGTTTAGTTGAATTCATGAAAACTCCATAGGAAAATATTTTCATGCAGACATCCTTTTTATTTTCTCACCTCCAGATATTCTGAGATGTTGATATGAGGAACTAATCCTTTCAAGTTGACATGACGAACAACCTTTTCCAGTATGAATAAAGTAAAAATGGCATCAGAAAAAAGGTAAGTGAACACTGAGATATATAACTGCACTTATAGGGGTTTTGAGACACCTAGGGCTGTATTCCTTGAACATCACTGAACACACATCAACACAAAATGACATTTGTGGATATTTTGGGAAGGGTGTCATCCTGTGCTTCCTATAAAACAAAATACAATTGTTTACCGCCTCCCCACTTTCATGAGTTTCACTTTTGCAACTTTGATTATTCATGATTTATTTGCTGCCACATCTGTTTTACTCTATGCCATTTTAATATAGACTGCAATTTTGCAGATTGGGATACCATGAATGAGGCTTGCAAATCCATATGAAAAATGCCATAGGGCTGCAGCAGAGGCAGCAGGTGGGGGTGGAGGGGAGCAGAGAAGAACATGAAGAAATTGGGTGTCTGGGCAATGAGAAAAACAATAAGCAATCAGGCAAGCAGAGAAAGAAAGGGACCAGTCGTCCCTTTCTTTCCACAACTGCCTGACTACTCACTGCCTTTCTTGTGCCCAGGGGAGGAAGGCAGTGAACAATCATTCCAGGGGACAAACAAATGGATCCTCAGTTCCTTCCTTACTCTTTCCCCCTGTGTGATTGTTCACTGCTTTTTTCATGCCCTGGATCAAGAATGTTTCTCTATTTAATTACCTGGCATTGAGCAGCAATGTTTTCAGCAGATTGAGTTTTTTTAAGGTCAGCTATGTATACAACTGCAAAATACACTTGTACCGATTTTTTTGTACAGTGAAGAACATGGACATTTTTATCCTTACACACTGAACTTAATAAGATACAAAAATTGCACAAACAGAGGGCAGCTCTTTCCACACATCTCTACTGATTTAGCTTTATGTACTGCAAAACAGTTAAAACAAAACGACTTTAGTGTAGAAATTCTACATAGTGTATGTTGATTTTACTTTTTATCCCTATTTATATTATTGTTGGAAGTTGTATTCTTTCAAGTAAATAAAGTAAAAAAATTGTATGATAAAGTAATTAAAAACTCTCAACATACAGGAATTTTATGGGATGAAGTGGCCCTTCATCCAATATTTTTTAAAGAAATTAATTCCAGGATCATTTCATTGAATTCAGTAATGCTATCTCAGATGAAGAGAACGATCTGCTTCCCGACTAAGCTTAAAAGAACTGCATCCTTATGACATGAAATGGTTGCCCTGGTAACTTGGCAGGATGCAGTTGTGTCTGTGACAGGCTCTAGAACTGATTACTGTATGAGCAAGGATTAAGCTGTGGGTTGCCATTCATTTGCAGCTTCGTCAAAGACATTTGTAGATGAACAAATGTGGACATGAGGCGTGGTCATCGGGTCCATGTAGCAGTTAGGATGTTTAGGCCACTTTCAAAGTGGGTGGCTCTTGAGAACTCCACTCACCATTGGCAAGTAGGAAGCATTCCCCGGTGAGTTGAAAAACCCATAGAAGCTAGACAGTATTGAAGAAATCAATTCCTTCCAAATATAATTTTCTTGAGGTTGTAGTAATATTTATTTGTATTTTCAAATACTAAGTTTTATTTTCAAGCCAGACTTTAGAGTAGCTATTGGGATCTCCATGACAATTTATTTGAAGTATGCGGACTGAAAGCTTAAATACATTTAAAGGCAGCAGATTCCATAATAAATAATAATAAATAATAAAACTTTATTTATACCCCGCCACCATCTCCCCGCGGGGACTCGGGGTGGCTTACATGGGGCAGAGGCCCAAACAACATAGGACAAAATATAGGCAACATAATACAAATCACACTATAAAAAGATAAAATAGTAATACAATATATCAATTAAAACAAAAATACAGGATAAAAAATTGCATTTAAAATACATCTGAACTTAGAAGCTAAGCAAAGTCAGCCCTGGATAGGAGAGCATCAACAAATACTTGGTTCTGTAGGCTACATTTCAGAGAAAGGAACTGGCAAAAGAACCCCTGAATATTCCTTGCAAAAAAAAAACTCCTATGAAATCTATAGGGTTGCCATAAGTTGACAAGCAACTTGATGGCACCAACTCACACATTGGGACTGAAAGGGCATCTGTTTCGAGATGCATAAATCATTCTGTAAAGTAGTTAGCTACTTCAAAACATTCTCATTGATTGAATTGCTAGTTCCAGCATACAAGCAAAACATTGTAAAGATGTGTATTTGGAAAATTATTCAGTTCCCCCATAGCTTTCTAAAAGTGTGCCTAGGCAAACATTTGCAGATGCTGTGTACTATTAACATATACAACAGTGGTTCTCAACCTTCCTAATGCCATGGCCCCTTAATACAGTTCCTCATGTTGTGGTGACCCCCAACCATAAAATTATTTTCGTTGCTACTTCATAACTGTAATTTTGCTACGGTTATGAATCGTAATGTAAATATCTGATATGTAGGATGCATTTTCATTCACTGGACCAAATTTGGCACAAATGCCCAATATGCCCAGATTTGAATACTGGGGGTGTGGGGTGTGGGGGATTGATTTAATTTTCATTTGGGAGTTGTAGTTTCTGGGATTTAAAGTTAACCTACAATCAAAGAGCATTCTGATCTCCACCAATGATGGAACTGAGCCAAATTTGACACATGGAACTCCCATGACCGACAGAAAATACTGGAAGAGTTTGGTGGGCATTGACCTTAAGTTTTGGAGTTGTAGTTTACCTATATTCAGAGAACACTGTGGACTCAAACAATGATGGATCTGGACCAAACTTGGCACAAATACTCAAAATGCCCAAATGTGAACACTGATGGAGTTTGGGGAAAATAGACCTTGACATTTGGAAATTTGAATTGCTGCTATTTATAGTTCATCTACAAAGAGCATTTTGAACCCCACCAACAATAGAATTGGGACAAACTTCCCACACAGAACCCCCGTGACCAACAGAAAATACTGGAGAGATTTGGGAGGAATTGATAGTGATTTAGGGCAGGTGTAGTTCACCTACCTTCGGAGAGCACTGGAGAGTCTGGGCGACCGCTCTGACAATCCCCCTCATGAACACCCCCCCAGGGGTCCTGATCTCCAAGTTGAGAACCGCTGATATACAGCACTGATAAGTATATTGTAGAACTGTGTGTATATTCCATATTCACAGATTTTCTTCAAAGATAGTCTTTGTCTTGTTTCAGAATAGTTAGCATGTTACAGAGTTTGGACTCTTTCAGGGACTTGTTTTCCAGATTTTTGTAGTTCACCAATTTGGCGACTCTTAGTGATTGTTGAAATTGATCATGCTGGGAAAACCTTTGTTAGTTCAAACAAAACTTGACCCACTGAAATACACAAAATTGATATAAATGCCGACCAATAAATACCATTCATTTCAGTGGGTGTAATAGTTGGGATTTTAAATTGGATTGAGACCATTACTTTATTAATAGAATTATGCAAATTGCCATCTTGTAAGTAAGACAGTAAATTCAGAGTGCTGGAGTAATGAGGCTGCCAAGTGTTAGTTTTAGGAAACTTAGCTTTTATTTATTTAAAGTGTTTTATACTACTCAATACCACCATGTGAACATGAAAGCCCTGGCAAAATATACACAGTCGTTCAAAAGAACCAAGGCACCGCTGTAGCTAAATGTCATTGTGATAAAGCCAGTGACTTTCTGAGATAATTGAGTGAGCAACATCCTATTTGACACTATAAATAAGGCATTAGAACCTTTTTGCTAAGCTGCTTGCTCTATAAATCACATAGAATGTTTATAGAAATAAACTGAAAGTATTTAGAAATAATGTTACAAATAATTATCCATTGTTTATTAATGTTGAGATATTTAAACTTCTGGCTTTATGCATATTAATAGTAAAGATCAACCATACATCTGCAGGGTCAGTATTGAAACTCTTCTAACTCATTACTGCCATAAGAATAAGAACAAACAAACAAGAAACAGCCTCAGAACCACAGTATAGAAACTACTTTATTAAAAACAATACAAATATCAAAGTTCTGACCCTTGAAGATTCCCCAAAAGCACTTTTGTTAGATGTTGAACAAAAGTAAGCATGGACAGTTGGGAGTTACACCTTTCTTTCCAAGTCCTAAAATGGGATGAATGTTGATTTAACTAGATTTAAGGCGGATTTCTCAACGTACCGGTAGGATTGCAAAATTAATATTTAGGGAGAAAACAATAATGACATGGTGGTATCTTGTATTTGAGCTTGATTGCACAGTTTTAATATGAGTACATTTTCAATTCAAGCACTTTTCCATGGATGAGTTGTAATACTGTTAATATCAATACTACGTAAGTTATTCTTAGACTTTAATAACATATATTTTATTTTCTTTATATTCATGAAGCTACAGTTTAAATATTTATTACACTATGCAACAAAATTTGAAAAAAATCTGTTCCTAGTTTGAAAGACTTATTTCTTGTTTAATTGTGTGGTACATACTTTGCAAGTAGTTGTTATACTCCAGAAACTTCGTTTTTGTGGCTGCCACAAACTATGTTGGATTCTTTGAGACTCTAGGAGATATTCATTGAAAAACTATAGCAAAATGTGTTGCAGGATGTCCCGCAAAAACAAAGTTTTTTCAATTTAATGAACTTTTCCATGTTTTTATAATAGAACCAATTAGGAAATGGCATTTATAACCCAGGAACAAAAATCGTGTTATATAGCATTATCATTTATTTATATGGTACAATCCACATATTTATATGGTGCAATTGCCCCGGTGGCGGAGTGCGTTAAAGCACTGAGCTGGAGACGGAAAGGTCCCAGGTTCAAACCCCAGGAGTGGCGTGAGCGGCCGCTGTTAGCTCCAGCTCCTGCCAACCTAGCAATTCGAAAACATGCAAATGTGAGTAGATCAGTAGGTACCACTCTGGCGGAAAGGTAACGGTGCTCCATGCAGTCATGCCGGCCACATGACCTTGGAGATGTCTACGGACAACTCCGGTTCTTCGGCTTAGAAATGGAGATGAGCACCAACCCCCAGAGTCAGACATGTCTGGACTTAACGTCAGGGGAAACCTTTACCTTTAATCCACATACATGATGCTTTACAAGAATTGCAACAAGTTGCTTTGTTAAAAAGAAGCTCTCTTTGTGCTGATTCTTACTGTAATTGACCATTTTTCTTGTTTAAGACTGCTTTAATTTAAAAAAAATGTCCTGTTTCCTATAATAAGTGAATTCTGTATACCTCGGAATAAATAATTGGGCATAGTTAAAGAATAAATGAGTGTGAACTGAGAACATATTTAAAAGTCCTCTGCAGCTGTCAAGACTCTTTTAAGGCATTTCCTCATTTCAAGGTAGGCCCCAGAATTTTATGGCAGCACATCTGAGAAACTTTTGTACTAGTGTAGTGTCTTCTGGACTGAATTCCCACATGGGCTGATGATGAAAACTGCATACAATTCAGGATGGAGTCATACAGTGCCCAGCGGTGAACCAAATCTCTGTCAAGTCAGGTTTAAGTCAAATTTTGCATTTGAACTTGAGATAATTCCTGAACAGATGTGTATGCTAATTCCCTGATTCACTTCCATACCATCAGATGGTGGCATAATAAGGCAGGTTATGCATAACCATAACACCATTGTCAGTGGGCCTTTTGTTTCTTCGCATGAGTACAAACAGGTCAGAAAAACACAATAAACTGTAGTAGGGTTTTTTCCATTCAGACTGGAAAACTAGTTTTAAACAGGCTGAGAGATGAAGACATTCTTTAAATTTGTCTTCTCAGTTTTGGCTTGTTCTGAAGCTATTATCCATATTTAACTGTATGCTATGGGTTATAATAATGTTTGGGCTTGCTCATGGAAAAATGGGAGGAAGAGGCAAAGTGGAGAGAGATATTTTTTAGAAACTTCAGTGCACTGTGTTATGTTACATATCCTTTGAGTTATCCATTCCACGTGTATGGAAAGATACAGTACTTTGAAATGAACAAATTCTTGTCTTTGTGGAAGGACAACGCGCGAAACCATTTACTGGTAATCAGAATCAGTAAATATAAGGGAATTAATCTAAATGAAGCCAGATTTCAATTAAAAATCCATACTTTTCATCCACTCTCCTTCTAAGCACTAACCAAATAACAACTGGATTCTAAGTAGAGTATTTATAATTGCAGCAGAGCTGTTTCATAACTGCAGAACATAGCTACACGACATTAATCCAGCATAGCATGTATATACAATCACTGGCATATTTATTAAACTGCTGTCATATACTTTTTTGTTTTATTGCAGATAAAGCAATTTTTCATTGTATGTATACAGTAAATTATCACTTTGCTGTATTGCTCTGTTATACGTTGACAAGGAGAGTCGTTTAAAATTCCAGCTTTTAAAATGAAACAGTAGTCTCCTGTTTTTCTAAAATGGTGATTCAAAGAAAGCTGTTTAAATCCATTTCTCCCATTATTTCAGACCTTCAGGGGTAACTGCTGTTGCTAATATCACCAAGGAAGTTCTACTCACACACGAGGAGTGTAGACGGAGAATGCAACCTGGGTTGGGGTGGAAAGAACTGAGGTAGAGTAGACTGGAATATCCCAGTAAATGATAATATAGCAGCATTTCACACTGCAATACTTTAATTGTTTAACTTAAATGTATCAATCATGTGAGCCAGTCCAAACCCGGAGAATATTAGAAAATGAGTCAGGGCCTTCTCAGTGGCTCCCCCTAGACTTTGGCCTTTCTTCCTCCTTTTTATACTACACTTCCTTTAGCAGGTGAACATGTTGTTATTCAGGCATGTTTTAGAGCTGAAGGCTTTTATGAAAAAGACTTGTAGGGTAGTGCTATATTTTTTAAAAATAATTTGTAGTAATAACAAAATATTTTACAGTAGAATAAACATTTGGGGTAAATAGGTATTTTTTATTGTACTGATTGGACTGATCATCATTTTCTGCATTTGTTTTAGAAAGTTTTGGTATTAACTTCCATTTTAACTTTCTATGTTTTTAACTCCCAGTATATTGGAATTTTAATTATTTGTAAACAAGTCATAGTTTTAGAAATGGTAAGATGAAAATAATAAAAAAGAATGACTTAGATTTAAAGTTTGTGTTTCATTTTCAAAATTGAAAGCTTAGAGATTCTTAGACTACCTGATAGGTAGTTCAAGTTGTAATACACTTCAGCATCGCAGTCAGTCTCTATGAGATCAGTTTCTAATATGACCTTAAATATTGCTCCATTGGATTCATTGCAGTGGTAAGATTTGGAATGTTCTAGTAGATAAAATAATGGGTTTGCTGCTTGAAGGTTATGATAAGAAATGAAAATAAGGACCGCAAACTTGCCAGTTCCTTAAAACTTATAATGTCTGGATCAAAACCTGGCTTGTTTCAGAAACAGTAGTTACAGTCAACTGCACACAATGTTAAGCTGTGCACAAATTTAACCTGATATCCTGCTGATCGCATCAAAAGAAAAGAGGCCAGAAGTATGCAAAAATAAGGCCCAAGGGTCATTGTCATCATGAAAAGACATAGCTAATCATGATACACGTGTGTAGCTGGTCAGCACAGATATACTGTGTTTCCCCGAAAATAAGACAGTGTCTTATATTAATTTTTGCTCCTAAAGATGCTCTAGGTCTTATTTTCAGGGGATGTCTTATTTTTCCATAAGGAAGAATTCACATTTATTGTTGAACAAAGAAATGAACATGTATCATATACTGTACAGCATAACCAGACAAACTGAATTCTATCAAGAATTTCTTGTTACTACCATTATTTCCATGTACAACACTCCATGGTACGTACATTTACTGATCCTGCATGCTCTGGTGTTCTGTTCGGTGGGCATGCTTTCAAACACAAACTTTGCTAGGTCTTACTTTTAGGGGAGGCCTTATATTTAGCAATTCAGCAAAACCTCTACTAGGTCTTATTTTATGGGGATGTCTTATTTTAGGGGAAACAGGGTACTACAAGAACATCTTAGTTAACAATTCATCTGACAATGAAGATCCTTTTTATAAAATCTTTTAATTCTTGCTCTCCCTTCACTTCTTGGGTTCTGTCTTGTTTGGAAGATGGTGAAAGAGAGCTGAGGAAGCCAGGTTATAGTATAGTAGTTCAAGGTAGCAATCTAAAGTGCAGTTGCAACATTTCCTTTTCCTTCTTAGTGAGAGATATTTCTGTCTAACCTCCTAAATTTCACTTTTTTGTTCAACAAAAATTAGTTATCTATATAAGGATTAATTTTTCTCTGCAACCAGAAAATGCAGTCACTTCTTCACATTTGCTGGGGTTAGGGGCGCAGGACACTTGTGACTATGGGGAAAAAACACAAATACAAAAAAACCTCACTTTTTTAAATCTGAGAAAACATCTCCCTAGGAATCTCTAGGTCAACCTCCACTGGAAATTAATCACAGAGTTGCACTGGAGGACCTAGAAATTATTATTTATTATTATATTTATTTATGCCCCACTTTATCTCTCCCAAAGGAGACCCAAAGCGACTTAACATAAAAGCATTAACAAACAATTTAACATATACGAATATGCAACATTAAAATAGAATTAACTATAAATAGTATTATGCTCAGTTAAAAACCATTAACACATATTCAAAGTTAAAATTCAAAATTCATAGAGAGAATGTTTTAATCAAAGCAGTGAATAATCATATATGCCCAAAGCAAACTCACAAATGCGGAGGGCTGACTATAGATTTTTCTTTCTTTCTTAGAACTTGCTAAAAACTGGCACCTTAGCTAAATAAACGATAGCTAGTTTGTGTTCAATGTAAAGGCTCTGCTCAATTTTTAAACTATACATTTTAAATATGCATTTCTTGGTATGCCTTATTATGTTTTAATCTTTGTTGTATGTCTTACAGACACTATGTTTTATATATTTATTTTAGCTAAATTGTATCACATCTCGAGGCGTGAGGAAAGGTGAATAACAAATAAATTATGATGATGTGGAATAAAATGATGATGATGATGTTTCCAGGAGCAGAAGCAGGGTTCATGATTTAACTGAGAAAAGGGAAAAGGAAGTAACAATTTACACACATCATCATCATCATCATCATAAGATTTGTGTAAGGAGGCAGTCCCAAAAGAGGACAGACTAGAAATAAAAATTTAAAAAGTGAGAGAGAGAGGGAGAGAACTAGAAAGCAAAGAAGGGAATGTGCAGAGACAAGACGGTGGTTCCCAACCTTTGGTCCTCCAATTGTTTTGGACTTCAACTCCCAGAAATGCTATCCATCTTACCAGCTGTTAGGAATTATGGGAGCTGAAGTCCAAAACGCCTGGAGGACCAGTGTTTGGGAACCACTGCCGTAATTAGATGAACCCGACAGTGAAACATATGTTGCCTTCAGTAAGTAGATAATCTATATTGATATAGATATCTGTATGATATCAATATAGATATTGATTATATATATATGTATATATATATATAGAGAGAGATTCCAAAATTATAGTACTTATTAAAGACACACAATTGTTTCTTATTTTAAAAAGCCTGAGACACTACTCAATGGGCAGGAGGAAGAGAATGGGCAGGAGGACAGTGAAACATATGTTGCCTTCAGAAGAAAAAATGAAATGCAAAGATACAGAATGGGGGACGCCTGGCTCGACAGCAGTACTTGTGAAAAATATCTTGGGAGTCCTCATGGACAACAAGTTAAACATGAGCCTACAATGTGATGCGGTGGCAAAAAAAAGCCAATGGGATTTTGGCCTACATAAATAGGAGTCTAGTGTTTATATCCAGGGAAGTCATGCTACTCCTCTATTCTGCCTTGGTCAGATCACACCTGGAATACTGTTTCCAATTCTGGACATTGCATAGTAAAGGGAGATGTTGACTAACTGGAAGGTGTCCAGAGGAGGGTGACTAAAACGATCAAGGGTCTGGAGAACAAGCCTTATAAGGAGTGGCTTAAAGAGCTGGGCATGTTTAGCCTGCAGAAGAGAAGGCTGAGAGGAGACATGATAGCCATGTATAAATATGTGAGGGAAAGTCATGGGGAGGAGGGAGCAAGCCTTTTTTCTGCTGCCCTGGAGACAAGGACTTGGAACAATGACTTCAAACTTCATAAAAGGAGATTCCACCTGAACATTAGGAAGAACTTCCTAAATGTGAGAGCTGTTCAGCAGTGGAACTCTCTGCCCCAGAGTGTGGTGGAGGCTCCTCCTTTGGAGGCTTTTAAGCAGAGACTGGATGGCCTCTGTTGGGGGTGCTTTGAATGTGATTTTCTTGCTTCTTGGCAGAGAGTTGGACTGATGGCCCGTGAGGTCTCTTCCAACTCTGATTCTGTGATTCTAAGAATCTAGTAAGATCAGATGGCTGAAATACGTTTCAGGACATCTGGGCTGGAACACAGAATAGCAAAGCACAGAGACAGGCACTTATCCAAGAGACTGAGACAGATGGTATATCTCCTCAAAAGTACAGTAAGCCCAAGATTCTGAACCAGATGCCTTATCTATTAAAAAAAGGAAAGGCAGAAAGAAAAGTGTCTAATTTTCCATAAAATTATCTAGTTTTACATGTTAAAAAAATTACTGATCCAGGATGCTGAACCACTTTTGAAGGATGGGCCTCATCATTTGGGAGAGTTTCTTGGGGAGCAGTTTTGACACAACATGGAGATGGAAGCCATCAACTGATCTGGCTATTTAAACAAGAAAAAACAATGGGTGCATCTACACTATGGATAGAAGGTAGTTTGGCACCACTCTTAACTGTGATGATGCATTGCTATGGCTTTGTGGTTTGAGGAGGCACTTTTGGCAGGAAAGGCTGAAGACCTTGTAGAACTACAACACCCATGATTCCACTGCATTAAGCTATGGCAGTTAAAGTAGTGTGAAACTGCATCAATTCTACAGTGTTGGTGCACCCCCCCCCAAACCCTGTGCAAGTTGGAATTTGTAAGCCCAGGAAGAGTTAATTACCACCTCTGCTCTCATCATTTCTCCCATGCCATTTCCTTCCTCTCATTCCCATTTCTTCAATAAATGCCAAATCTGTGAAAATGCATTTGTTTAGTTTTATCCCAAGTTCAAAATTTAAGGTTGTGTACATATATTTACCCATATATTCTTCATGTTATATTTTATTCCACCCTCTCGAAGAAAAGCAAAAAAAAAAAAAAAAAGGTGAACATCTTATGAATGCCTGTCGTGTGTGTTTTTCTCCCATCTTAGGCATTTTCGAATGGGAGAATCATAACCCTATTTATTAATTATTTATTTACAGTATTTATATTCCGCCCTTCTCACCCTGAAGGGGACTCAGGGCGGATCACATTACACATATAAGGCAAACATTCAATGCCTTAACATAGAACAAAGACAAGACAAACACGGGGCTCCGAGCTGGCCTCGAACTCATGACCTCTTGGTCAGAGTGATTTATTGCAGCTGGCTGCTGCTGGTTGCTCAACAGCCTAATGGTAACATTGTCTGAAAAATAATTTTGCACTCCAAAAATTATTTGAAGTCGATCACAACATAAATATATATATTTTTTCCAGTGTAACTAACAATTCCCGGATTGTGAGCTTGTTGGCACAGCTGGAGAAGATCAATGCAGATTGTTTGGTAGATGCAGATAATGCCAGATATGTTACATCAAAGATTCTACATTTAGCTCAAAGTCAAGGTAAATATACTGTACTTTGAAATCAACCATAAATTAACCAACAGTTCTGCCTCTCCTCTGTTCCTGTATGTGTATGTGTCCTATCATTTTCAGAAATATATTTTATACAAGTATTATAAATTCAGCTGCTGGTAATTGTAGTTGGTATGGTATGCCTGTATATTTATAATCAACCAATGTTTTGTCTTGTTTGCTAAGTACATTATCTTCACCAGATATTAAGAGGCTATTTTAAAAATTCTCAACCTTTGTTGTCTTTCCCTTTAATTTCAAGACTTACTGATATGGCATAGGTTATATATAACAAAGTTCAGGGAATAATTTTCATTGATTGAAATAAGGATTTGAAAATCTTGCATTGTGGATAGTTAATTTTAGAACAACCAGTGTCAATTACAAATACATTTCAAAATTGTACTTAGCTTTTAAGGGGCTCTTATGTAACTGACAGTTAATCCATGTCATCCATTCTCCTAATTTATCTTGTATGTTTTAATTACAGATCTGGGTGCTTAGTACAAATCATTTTGTGAAATTACGTCCTCCTCTGCACTTTAGGGTTTTAGATACAGACTAAAAGAGGTCCCTTTTAACTGGAAAAGTGGCACTTAAGGGATAATTTTCATTTCACAGAGCTGCTATACACTTAGCTGTGTAATGTACATCTGAGGTGCAGAGTTTTTGCTAACTGCTCTAGTTCCATATGCTCTTCTTTTTTGAGGATACTCCACTCCTCCATCCTTTTTTTTAGATCCAGCAGAATTTAAATTAGTTTATTGACGGCCATATTTATCTCTAACATATGTTAGCTATACATTTTAGATTTATCTCATTTGAAATTCAAATCTTCTCTTTATTAGTTTTTATCCCTATGTATATACCATCATAGAAAGAATGTACATCTCTAACTTGCAGAAAAAATCAAGAAAGATATGATGGCCAAAGGTTCAACTGGAATAGAAGTTATCCTCTCAACATTAGAGGTAATGTATTTGTGTGTGTGTGTTTTTGCACTTCAGTCTTCTGATTCACAGTTCAGGGATGGGCAACTGTTACCACACAGGTGCAGTCAGTTAGCTCCATATGATGTGTCACCATTGGCAGTGTTGGCTAGGACTGATGGAAGTCCAACAACATGTACAAAGTTACATTTGATCTCAGATGCAATTAATGGGTGACCGAGCCCAGTTTAAGTTTCTTGTACAGTTTGAAAGCTAGCTTTACAATTGTGTGATCAGTGTAGTCTCTTTATTCGTAGGATTTTTGTGTTGGGAAAGGAACCTACAGCATTCTTAGAAATATGTCATTCAAGAATTGCTATTTAGTATGCTAGACTTTATCTGCGCAACCTCTGTTTAAATAAAAGATTAAAAACTTCACATTGATGGTGTTTTTGTGTGCCTTCAACTCATTTCTGACTTACAGTGATCCTAAGGCAATCCCATTATGGAGTTTTACTGACAGAATTTGTTCAGATGGGTTTTACTGTTGCTTTCCTCTGAAGCTGAGAGAATGTGACTTTCCAAAGGTCATTCAGTAGGTATCTAAGCTAGGATTCGAACAATTCAAGCTACTACATCACACCAGCTCTTATAGAACCCAACATACAGTCTGTAAAATAAACTGCAATTTTGGCACTGCCTCTGTTTAGCATGAGAATTTAAAAACGAGGCCATGATGCAGCCAATGCTCAGTACCTTTTAAACCCAGATTGATGTCAGGGCCTTATTGTTCAAACTTTGAATCTTCTTTAATTACATTGAATAAATGTTTTCTTTTTTATAGTTTTACTTGCATCTCTGTGTAGCTATTATGAAAGATGTGGTATAAATACAATAAAATGCATACTGTTCCTTCTTTTTAGAATACCAGAGATCTTCAGACTACGATAAATATCTTAAACATCTTACTGGAATTGGTGGCAGTAGGTAAGGTTTGAGTATATGGTTTTATTGATATATGTTATTTTTAAAATACATGCCTGGATAATTTAGAAACACACATAGCTTGGCATTTCTGACTTCAAGAAACTGAAGACTCAATATCCCCTTTTAACTGTAATTTAAATGCTTGCATGATAAAACTGTGCCCTAGTGACATGTATATATTTTAGATTGCTGCTGATGGATCTTATTTTGTTTCTAGGAGGTAACCGTAGAACAAGTGTTCTGGTTTCTAGAGGAGGGACACAGATTTTATTACAATTGCTTGTGAATGCCAGCAAAGAATCCCCACCAAATGAAGAATTAATGGTGCTACTTCATTCTCTTCTTGCAAAAGTTGGTCCAAAAGGTTAGTTTAATTTGAGTAAGATCATGTGATTGAAGTTGCTTTTGTTTCAGTGAGTGCTCTTGGAAGTTAGTGTTGTCATAGTACCCTGCACGATTATGCCTCTTAAACAAGAATGGGATTATGACTAAATTATCTTGAACCAACAGAATGGAATAGTGTGTTAGCTTTAAACCAGTGGTTCTCAACCTGTGGGTCCCCAGATGTTTTGGCCTTCAACTCCCAGAAATCCTAATAGCTGGTAAAGTGGCTAGGATTTCTGGGAATTGTAGGCCAAAACACCTGGGGACCCACAGGTTGAGAACCACTGCTTTAAACTGAAGTAACTGAAAGGTTGGTGTTATGCTACGTATTGGCATAAGGGCAAAAGGAGCCGAGATTGTGCTTTGGTAGTATGTAGCGGGACAATCCTATCCTAGAGGACTGGCCCATAGTATTATGTCTCTTGAAGAGTTGTTGCATCATAAAGCAGAAGCATTCCTACTGAAACCATGTAGATGTAGCCCTCTGTATATGAAGTCTTCATAAAAATATGAGTCAGTACAAAAGACAGAAGTTTGTTTGCTAACTAAGCCTAAGCATGTGGAATATACCTTCTATTTCTTTATTTTTTATTTGTATGCAAAGAGTCCTTGAATATTGAAATACTATAGAGGTGGGGAAGTTCTAAAGTAATTACAGATTATTTACAGCCTGTGGCAAGGATCTTTCTCACTTACTATATGATGAAGTACTCAAATGAAGCCAGCAACAACAATTGGTTCAAAGTCACCCCTTTTCTCCAGATGCATAGACTCTGTCTCTCTTCCATCTGCTAAAACCATGAAAATTGTGGCAAAAATAGAGATTTTATGACACAGATTAAAAGCCAGTAAAAAACAAAAAAGTGGAAATAAATTTCCCACTGATGAGGAGAGCATAGGAGCATGGCTTAAATAGATAGTGTCCTATCATCCTACACACTAGTCAGGTAGGCGAAAGCTGATTGACTGACTTCCCTGCCCTTTCAGGAGCCCTCAGATATCCAGGTGGGTTTCTGGGAAAGATTATGAAGCTAACATTGCCAAAGAAGGTGGTGACTGCTGTGTAGTCTAGTTGTTTCAAGCTGTGAACAGTGCTCTCGATGACTCATGAACAATGTCATTTTAACATTTCAAGAGGTGGATTATTATTTATTTTTTTTGCATTTTGATAGCTAATAGTTTGTACTTTGCTCAGGATTTTTCTAAAACGCAGAAATATTTATAATACTTTCAGTAAATAAAAGCAGATATCAAGCTGAATGAATTAGGTTGTTGCTTAGCATCCACCAGTCATATTTGCTTTAGAGAATAGACAGGCACAGGCTAGAGTTCAAAGCAGAGGCATGTTATTTTTATATGAATGCCAAATTTAGTTAGTCTGAAAATATTCCTGGCATTCAAGATAGGGTAACTTTGATGCTCCAACCTCCGCCCATACTCACTTTGAAGTAAACATAATGGCAGAAAAGAGCTCATTGATTATCATTCTGAAATAATAACCAATGTTTCAGTTTCCCTTAATATGATATTGCTAGAATGTAAACCTAATTGTTATGTTTTTATAAATTTTCTTAATACTGTAGATAAGTAATTTTTAATTTTCCATAGATACTAATTACCCCCCCCCCCCTCTGGTGTTTTTCAGATAGAAAATTTGGAGTAAAAGCCAGAATTAATGGTGCTTTGAATATAACTTTAAACATTGTGAAGCAGAACTTGCAAAATCAAAAACTAATTCTGCCTTGTCTCCAAGTGATACGCGTGTACTCAACTACTTGTAAGTACTGTAACATTTTTCTCTCAGCATGACTCTGCTTACCTAGATATGTAATAGAAAATATCTGTGTATCATTTATGCTAAAAACTAACAGAGTTCTGCAAGATGGAGAGACAGAGAGAAGGGGGGGGGGAGTTTAAAAATATGTCTGTCTTTGTAATCAAACGTATTGCAAATACAGCAATAACATCACCTCAGTTGCACAAGCAAGGGCCCCATCCCTGTGTTTGCCAGTTTCTTGTATTCATAGAAACGCATTATGTCTGCTTGTAACTGGATACTGTTGACCACTGAGCACCGCGTATTAGGTAGCACTTGACAGATTATCTGTCAATACGTATTACTTAGTATCTGTATATAGGCTCTTGCCAGCTTTATTCTATTTAAATGTTGCATTATTAGCATGAATTATTTTATGCTAACCAGGATCCCCATGGTTAGCAAAACATTGTTAATGTTAACCATTAATCTAATGATAGTGTTAAGTTCAAGTAGGTGAGGGAAATTCAATAACAAGGGGAAATACAGAGACTGTGGTCCTCTTAATCCTAATAAATAGAATGTAATATTGTTAAATATTCCAAAATAGTTCTCTTGTATCAGATTGTCCCTTTTGTATGGAGTTAGCCTATCACTTAGACCTTCTGCAATGTCAGAAATCATGTTTCCATTTGTATGCTTAACTAAACACGAATGGCATGGATTATATTAACTAATGAACAAATGCAGTAAAATACCTTATCTTGCCAATGTGTTTGCTTCCAAAAATAAGTTAAAGACATAGCAAATAATATTTTGTAACCTTACAAAACAGATGTTGTAACATATAGCAGAACGGTCTTTCACAATTTTGGGTGTGGGGCTGAATGGAAGTTTGGAAAGCTTATCTTTTGGGCTGCATTTCAGCAATGGGCAGAACTAGGAGCATGGGGTAGGGATAGAGATAAAGTAGAGAAGGCCAAAACAGGCAGATCTTAATATAATTTTTACAAATGTTAACATTTCTATGCCAAGTGTAAAAAACATAGTTCAGGGTTTTTTGTACTGTTCTCTTAAAATGAGCCCTAGACCAACAACTTGAAGGCAAGCAAAACACTGGTGGCCCATCATCCAAGCAAGCCAGTGGAGGTTAGCATGTTCTTAGCGGGGGGTTGGCCTAGATGGCCCATGAGGTCTCTTCCAACTCTACTATTCTATGATTCTATGATTCCACTGCTTAGACAAGTGGCCACTGCTGGTGCCTGTTATTTACAAGCAGGGTACTTTAAGTTAAAATGTCTTTAAATATCATCATAATGTCTAATCCGTGCCTAGAGAAAGAAAACAGCAAAAGGCCAAATTTAGTTCAAGAGCTAGAGACTGCTAATTCTTGCTATTTACCTTGTACAGTAGAGTTTCACTTATCCAACATAAATGGGCCAGCAGAATGTTGGATAAGCGAATATGTTGGATAATAAGGAGAGGTTAAGAAAAAGCCTATTAAACATCAAAATAGGTTAAGCACCAAAACATCATGTTATACAACAAATTTGACAGAAAAAGTAGTTCATTACACATTAATGCTATGTAGTAATTACTGTATTTACGAATTTAGCACCAAAATATCACAATGCATTGAAAACATTGACTACAAAAATGTGTTGGATAATCCAGAACGTTGGATAAGTGAGTTTTGGATAAGTGAGACTCTACTGTATTTTGTACTCTTTAACTTGATTGGACATTTACATAATGAAGGGTGGGCAAAGTGTGGCTTGTAGAATGTAAGGAACTTGCTTGGCCTTTTTGCAATCCCTTGGCTTGACCTGTTCCTCTGACCCCCTCACAGCCCTCATTTTGAGCGAAAAATGTCTGGAAATTGTTAATTATCAGTCTACTGTTTTTATTATGAATTATGGAATACAAATGCTGTCTTAAATTTATATTAGATGTACAGTGTTTTCAGTGCGTACATTTATGTCATTGTGCCTGTGTTTTTGATCTAAAACGTGATCTTTTTTTTCCAGCTGTAAATGCTGTGTCCTTGGGTAAGAATGGAGTTGTAGAATTGATATTTAAGATAATTGGTCCATTTAGCAAGAAGAATACTGGCCTTATGAAGTGAGTAGACTATCTGACTATATGCATTTCTTAATTTTTGGACATCACTTATTTCAAAAGGAGCCTTACCTAGCATTTAAAATGAGGCATGATTGTCATCTCTAAGGATAAATTATAGTCTGCTAAAAAAAAACCCTGATGTTAAGAAAATTGAATCAGTTTTTTGATCTTTGAGACTTGCTATATAAAAGTAGTCTTTCTATATATATATATAAAAGGGTAATGAAATTTCGGCCTAGGACAAAACAACAAAACTACACATCCCAGAAACACTAAACTTGGCAGCACAACCCCTCATCCATGCCTCTACGTTCATACAACAAAAAGAAAAGAAAAATAAACTCCTAATTAGAGGGAGAGGAATAATTGTTTTTATCCAATTGCTGCCAGTTAGAAGGCTAAGCTCCGCCCACTTGGTCTCCTAGCAACCTACTCAGCCCAACAGATGGCCACCCAGCCTCTTTATAATAATAATAATAATAATAATAATAATAATAATAATAATAATAATAATAATAAATACAATCCTAAGGTTAGCAGATACCCCTAAGGATCATCCAGTTCAACTTCCTTATATCATACAGGAGGACACAATCCAACCACTCCTCACAGATGGCCATCCAATATCTGTATTATCCAATAATAATACACATCGAATCATAGCATCAGACAGTTAGGAGACACCCCTAAAGGCCATCCAGTCCAACCCAATTCTGCCATGCAGGACACAATCCAAGCACTCCCAACAGATGGCCACCCAGCCTCTCAATACTACTACTACTACTACTACTACTACTAATAATAATAATAATAATAATAACAACATCATCATACAATCCTAAGGTTTGGAGTGACCCCTAAGGATCATCCAGATCAACTTCCTTCTACCACGCAGGAGGACACAATCCAAGCACTCCTGACAGATGGCCATCCAGCCTCAACAAGTTCTCATCAACACCATCAGACAACGCCACAGCAACGCGTGGCTGGGCACAGCTAGTCTTTTATAAATCACTAGCTGTGCTCGGCCACACGTTGCTGTGGCATAGTCTGGTGTTGGTTAAAATTTGTTGAAGAAGTGATGGTATTTAGTGTGACTTCATGCCTGCTTTATACTTACATCAGCAGTAGTAGTTGAAGTCTGTTATCTTCCTCAAGTGTGGTGTCGAGTGAAGATTGTTTGGGATCAGTGTTGTCTTTGGTCTCTGTTTAAACTTGATGTTCCACTGTGGTAAGTGTGTTGTGTCTTTTTGCTGCGGTAGGATAATCTGGCCTTTTTTTGAATGGAAGTATTTGGAAGAGGCTGGATGGGCATCTGTTGGGAATGTTGGATTGTGTTCTCCATGGCAGGAAGGGGTTGGACTGGATGGTTTTTAGGGGTTTCTCCTATCAGTGTGTTTGTAGGGTTTTATTATTATTATTGTGGAGATATTGGATGACCATCTGGCAGGAGTGGTTGGATTGTGTTCTCCTGTAGGTGTGTTTGTTGTTATGTGCTTTGGTTGTGGTTGTGTGTGTACACATGGTTTTACCTTGGGTATGTGCATCATGGAAGATAAGTATTGGATTGGTTTGTTGATTCTAAGGTTTTGTTTTGTGTGGTGTTGTGTTGCATTTGGTTGAAAGTGGTGAGGCTTGAGGTGGTCTAGATCTCTAATAATGATGATGATTATGCCGAAGGTGGATGGCCATCTATCAAGACGGCTTGGGATGTGTCTTTCATGGTAGAAAGGTTGGACAGGATGGCCTGTTGGAGTCTTTGTTAAGTCTTGGAGTGTATGGTTGTATTATGATTATGATTGCTATTGTTAGTGTCATCGTCATGATCCTCTTTATTATGTAGAAGTTGGATGGTCATCTGTCATGATTGTTTTGATTGTGTCCTCGTGCATGGTAGGAAGGGGTTGGATTGGATGTCGTATATGTGTGTTTGTAGGACTGTATTATTATTATTGTTGTGGAAATATTGGATGGCCATCTGCCAGGAGTGCTTAGATTGTGTTCTCCTGTATGGTAGTATGACGTGCACCATTTTCTGCCCCTAACTTGCAGTTGTTATTGTGGTATGTGCCCGGCTGGTCGATTCCCTCTGGCAACTCTGAAGAGAGCCAAGCCCTGGTCTTGTAGTTTCATTCCGGGGCACCATTTTGTGTCTGAGGGTCGGGCGCCGCCGTTCCTTGTCTGGTGCCCCTTCCCTAATTCTCCCCCCCACCCCTCGAACGTTGTGAGGGCTGCAGTTTGGGAATCCATCTGAGGTAAGAGGGAATGGTAGTTTTAGGTGGTTGGGGAATCTCCTAAGGGAGGAGGGGGCGTTGCGGGCGAGGTTTGTGTGCCTCTTTCCTCGGCGCCATTTTGAGTCTCTCAGTAGCGCTCCGCTGTTCCTCATGTGGTATGTGGCTGGGGGCTTCTTTCCCTCCCTCCCCCCATGCCCAAGAGGGTTGTGAGTCCCTTAGTTTTGTCATCCAAGGTGGTGTGGAAATGTCTGTATGTTGGGCAAACTGTGAAGTGAGGAAACCACAGGTTTTGTAGGGTTGACCCTGGGCACCATTTTATTGCGTCGGCTTTCGCAGGGCCATTCCTCACCTGCCAGCCCCCCCCCCCCCCCCAGTGCAGGCTCGTAATTTGGGAACGCACCTGTAGTAATAGATAAATGTAGATGTAAGAGGTTGTGCAATCTCTCTGGAGAGGTATGCACCGCTTTTTTCGTCCTGTGTCTGTGCTGCCGTGAGGTCCTCTGAGGAGGATTGTTGTGAGCCTGGCATCGGTGTCGGTGGCAAGAGGCAAGTGTGGCGCAAGCATTCTGGATGGGGGGGGGGTGCGACGTTGGCGCAGTGGCTCCTGTCCCGCACATGTGCAGTAGCGGGTTTTGTGGTTTTTTTGGGTATTTTGGGCGATGATTGTGTTTCTGAGTTGTGGTTGTGTTGTTAGAACCCAGCGGGGAGGATCAGGGGTTGTGTTGTCAAGTTTCATGTTTCTGAGTGGTTTAGTTTTCCCTAAAATGGTCAGAACACTTTTATATATATAAATAGTCCAGACAACCCATGCAATATATTCTTTGTACCCAGGATTTTTTTTTGTAATTCTTCTATTCCCTACAACTATTTTATGTGAAACATTCAGAATTAATTGCTGGTAATAACAGAAATCGGTAGGTTTCTATTATTTTTTGTAGTCATATTTGAGTAAGCATATTTGATACTGCCCAAGCTTATCTCCTGGCTGTAAGCTTCATTAAAACATACAATAACAAGAATGTTTGAAGTCAACAGAAAATCATTTTTGAAAATATATTTACAAAGTCAGTATCTAGATTATGTATAGATGCATTGTTGTAGGAAGACAAATTTTGTGGACTATAAACCAAATGTGTTTTGAATTAATATTTATTTTTCATGTCATAACATGTCATGTTTTTCATGTCATGTTGGACTCTCATCCTGTTAGGCTGCTTAAATACAGATTTAACTATTACACGCTTGTTATTTTGTATTTTTTGTATTTGCTTGTCTATTTTTGTGTGTGTTTTTATATTCACAGAGTTGCTTTAGACACCCTTGCAGCACTGTTAAAATCAAGTAAGTATAGTTCAGTATTTAATAAAAAATATTATAGAACACATGACATATGAATAATTTGATGTAGGTTTTTGCTTGTTATCATCCTAGAGAAATAAAATGTCATATATTTTCTATGGAAAGAATCAGGAATTTAATTGTTCTGAAGCCAATGAGTGGCTCTGCTCATGAAAAAGAAGACAACTGCTGAAACTGTACTGGTCCTTTCGCTACATTTTAATAACCACTTTTTCAGTATTCATAATTCTTCTTGAAAGTGCTGCTAATGCCTATTTTTATTTATTTTTCTTACAGTTTCTATCTAAGCTTTTTCCCAAGTAGTTCGAGGAAATGTATATTTTTCTTTCCCTTCTTAATTTATCCTCACAACAAAACTGCAAAAGAGATTATGATGCAAAAGTATATGGCTGATCTGAGAACAACTAGGAAATCTAATTCTGAACAGGGGCTATATTTTTCCCTGTTCTAAGTCAAATATTTTAGATCTTGTCAGTAGCATTATTGAATTTGCAAAAGTTTGGGTAGTCCTGTCATTTTCAAGCATCTTTCTTTATTTCACATTGTTTCATTTAAATTCTTCATCTACATATGTAATATGAAAACAAGTCATAAAGACTTTAAAATGAAGGCAGAAGTAAAATAAGTTTTTTTGGTTTTACTTTTTTAACTGTTTAGAAATCCTTGAAAGGTTGATAACTCCTAGTTCTTCTCCTTTCTTACAGGAACAAATGCAAGGCGAGCTGTTGACAGAGGCTATGTCCAAATGCTTCTAACAATTTATGTAGATTGGCACCGTCATGATAGCCGACACAGACACATGTTGATCCGAAAGGGAATCTTGCAGGCTATTAAAAGTATTACAAACATCAAACTGGGAAGAAAAGCATTCCTTGATGTCAATGGGATGAAAATTCTGTACAACACTTCACAAGTAAGCTTTCAGAAGTTATATTGCTAATGATGTATAGTGAAGCTTCTTTATATGCCAATGAGATGATGATATAAATATGCATTGTAGATAAAATATTGAACGCTGTAGAAATGATGGCCTTTCTTCAGCTACAAAGCATGTATACTTCACAGGGAATTATATTCAATCTGACCTGCTAATTCTGACATTTTGAAGATTCAGTTGACTTGCAGTTGATTATACAGTAGAGTCTCACTCATCCAACATTCACTTATCCAACATTCTGGATTATCCAACGCAGTAGTCAATGTTTTTGTAGTTAATGTTTTCAATATATTGTGATATTTTGGTGCTAAATTTGTAAATATAGTAATTACTACATAACATTACTACGTATTGAACTACTTTTTCTGTCAAATTTGTTGTGTAACATGATGTTTTGGTGCTTAATTTGTAAAATCATAACCAAATTTGATGTTTAATAGGTTTTCCTTAATCCCTCCTTATTATCCAACATATTCGCTTATCCAACATTCTGCCGGCCCATTTATGTTGGATAAGTGAGACTCTACTGTATTCCCATGTATAGTTTGCAGCTGCCTTTGCCTATATTTATTTATGGCATTTTATCCCATATTCAGCCAAAATATATTCCAAGCTATTGTATGCATAGTAATAGAGATCAGAGCCCTGTCTATAAGTCGTTTCTCTAAACCATAACAGAAAAGGCAAAGGAGATGAAAAGCCAGCATGGTATAGTCCTCTGAGTGTTGGACTAGATTGGCAGAGATGAGGGTTCAAATCCTCATTCAGCCATATTAATTGACTAGAGAACCTGTGGCAAGTTGTGTTCTTGCAGTCTTAGAGGGAGGCAATGACAAACCTCCTTAGAATAAATTTTCCAAGAAAACTCTGGGACAGGGTCACCCTAAATCTGAGTTAACTTAAAGCCACATAGCAGAAAACAATTGAAGAGGAAAACAAAACTCAAGCACCATTTTTATGCTGTAAATTTACAGTGTTTAGCTTTGTTCTATACAGATTGGTATCCCATAATTTGCAGAATGTCAGGGGAATTTATCTCAGGCATAACCTCCAAGCTTGACCATGTTGGACATTATACTGTATTTATGTCCTAATGAAAAACTTGTTTTCTGCTTGTCTTTCACCATTTACACTTAGTTCCAAATAACATTGATTATATTTAATTTTATTAATGAATAATATTGCTTCACTAATTATGTCACTTCTGTTCTTTATTGGGATAAGTTTCAAGATCTGCTATATAATTTCCCATGCAGGAATTCCTTTCTGAAGCCCATAAGTAATTTTGTTCATAAATATCAATCATTTCAGTTTTTCCTAGCAGGTATAAGCCCAAAGGCTGCATAGGTATGGCATTCATCTGCAGTTAATGATCTGTAGCAAGAAAGCTTTTGACTAAAATCATGCAAATATTTCCACTGTTTGGTTAAATTGTATCAAATGTATGAGTGGAAAAATCTGTGGTGTTTGTTCCAACTCCCAACAATTCGACTCTGCCTCAGACTCCCACGGGTTCAGTGCATACCCATTGCATTTTGTCATAATTGCTCAGTGAAAGCTTTTAATGTAGAATATGATTAATCATGTTAGAATTAAAAGCAATGAACTGTCCTATTTCCAAATGTAAGTTTTTATGTTATGTCAAAAGACAGAACATCATTTAAAGTTTTAAACTCAAATTACTGTCATATGCCAGTATTGATTAATTGAATCCCCAAAGAATTCCAGATAGAATGCAGCTGTCCTTAATGTATAAGAATCTGAACACAGGATCTGTAACATGGGAGGAAGCTTCAGAGCATGTGTGTGTTTCATTCTCTCTCCTCCCCACCCCTATTAAAAACACACATTGCTTCAAGATTTATGTATTTTTAAAAATGCTCACCAGATTATGGACTCCAGAGATATATTACTATTTTCTAATTATTCCTTTTATCATTCTTTGTTAATTAGACTTGGTTGTAAGTAGGAAGAAGTTTTGTGTATAAATTGAAGAAAAACTTTGATTTTTTTTTAAAGAGTGGAAACTGAAAATGTTTGCACTCGGAATTAACAGTAACCATGTTAAATCAGACTTCCAGAGGATGTGTGGCTTTCACATTCCAGTTTCTCCAGGACCATAGATGTGTCAACATTTCATTATAACACAAAGAGGGTCCTTAAAAGCTCACATTCCTACTGATTACTTCAGTTTCTGTTTCTAAGTTCCTAATAACTTTCCTTCAAAAACAGGGAAATATTTTATGAGCAATGCTTTATTTCAAAATGCTTTATTTATTGTAATAGGAATGCCTGGCAGTAAGAACTCTTGATCCTTTAGTCAACACTTCCAGTCTAATAATGAGAAAGTGCTATCCTAAAAATCGTCTTCCACTACCAACAATTAAAAGTGCTTTCCATTTCCAACTGCCTATCATACCTGTTAATGGCCCGGTGTATCAGCTGTACAGTTTGCCTCCTGAAGGTATAGTCCATTTTAAAATGCCATGGTCATGTCTGTATGTGCTCTCTGATTGTAAAACATGAATATATATTGGTATGGAAGTATAACATTTAATCTTTCTTTGTTTTGCATTCTTGAACTGTCATACAAATTCTATTTTTTAAAGTTTGCCTCTTTTAAAAAAGAATTAAACAACAGGAAATCCACTTAAAGAGGAGATAGGGTCATGAGTTTCAAGTTTGAACAATTAAGCAAAACTATAAAATTTTAATTAAAACAATGTCTTCGTGACTTCCATGCAATTTTTGAACGTGGGAAAAAGTATGTTTATCATAATGTTGCTCTTCTCTTCTCATCTGCAATTCCACATACACTTCACAGGCTGGTTTTTTTAGGTGAGGGCTCTGGAACAGCAAGGACTGCTTTGTCCAAATGGGATACTGAAAATCAGATAAAGGAATCGGTCATACAAGCTGACTTCCACTTACACATCCACTGGATAAAAAGGAGTAAGGGAAGGGGAGAAAACACACTTCTTCAAATGTCGTACTGAGTATTATGTCTTTAGGTACCATCTGAAGAAGTGCAAAAATAAAAACTAGTTAGTCTTTAGGATGCTATCACCTTAATTTTTTCTCTCCCTTTAACGTATTCCTTTTTATGCAGCAGGAAACCAGCATGACTACTTTAAAAAAACAACCACTAAATGCAATAGTCCTTTGAAATATCTGTAATTGATCTGAATGAATTAAATAATTGGATTAAAATGTGTGCTCTATGTGTGCTTTTTAAAATGTTTTTCTTTAATTTCCCAGTTTCAGAAAGTTAGAACAATATATTGCTCTTGTGTGTGTCAGGAGAAAAATAATATGCAGTACATGATCATATTGAAAGTTGAAAATGCATATTGGCCATGTATACTTGCTCTGTATAACTGAATCAAAAGAAAAGAAAGTGTGCTGCTCTTACAAGATACATTTTTTCAGAGATAAATGCATTTCTTTGTAATGGGGCTATAGGATAAGAAGTGCATCTTTGCCTAACTTCATCATAGGAACTACTGCTCAGAGCAGTAGCAACTTTCCATTCTCCAGTCTCCATACCCTTAATAACATTATTGCCACCAATTACCATCTCCTTGTAGGGAACTGACTTTCCCATCTCAGAACAACTCACAGTGGTGGTTTGGGAGAATCTGCCAATGTGGGAGAGAAGCTTTATGGAGGGTACCGCTAGCATAATGAAAGATTATCATAAAGCACTGTGATCCTATTCACCCACTCAGTAATCTTTTTTTGTGTGTAAAAATCTGAAACATTTTTGTTTCAGTGCCTTGAAGAATCCATGTAATTAAATATACAACACGTGCTGTCTTGGGAAATTTAATTCATATGTAATACTAGGTTTCAATTAGTGAGTGAAAAGTTTCACATGCATCATTTCTTTTCTGGGATGCACATATTGTAGAAAACGTACATCTGCCCTACTCATAGAGCATTTTATATCACAGTGGATGACGTAGTAGATGAAAGCGATGACAATGATGACACCGAAACAGAATCTGAGATTGAAAATGATAATGAAGAAGACTTCGACCAAAATTTTAAGGTTGGTGAAATAATTGAGGAAATAACACTTGTACTTTCTTCTGAATCACATTTTCATAATCATAAGGATTGAAATCCATTAAAGGCCCCTTCTACACTTCCATGTTAGATCCAGATTATCTGCTTTGAACTGGATTATATGGCAGTGTAGACTCATAATTCAGTTCAAAGAAGATAATGTGGATTAACTGCTTTGATAATCTGGATTATATGGCAGTGTAGAAGGGGCCGAAGTCAGTTGCTTCTCTTGAGTTTCCTAAACCCTTTATTTAACTAATGGGTTATGTGGACATTCAGAGGAGGCAAAATGTGGCGTATATATTTTTTGTATGCTCATGCAAACATTTTGCAACTGTGGGAGCACCTACACCAGGCATGGTCAAACCTTTTTGCCCTGGAGCTGCATTGTGGGTTTCCGTTTTATACAGGCCTTGAATGTTTGCCTGTTGTGTTGGAAACCGCCCTGAGTCCCCGTGGGGAGATAGGACAGGATACAAATAAAGTTTATTATTTTATTATATATATATAAGCTTAAAAATACAAAACATTTCTGAAGTTGCATCGTGTATTGGTATGTTACTTTACTAAACTACTATAGGTGCTAAAGTTTCTGCAAGTGTAGAATGCTATTATAGTATAATGTTGCCTTTTAAGCAACAAATGAACAAGTCTAACATCAGAAATCCAGATTCTTATGTACTTATATTGCCAAAAAACAAAAGGTGACTTTTTAAAAAGCACATTTCACACACCAAAATGTTGAAATTCATTTATTTGTTATATTTATTTATTTATTTATTTCTGGTATTTCTACCCCGCCCTTCTCCCCGGGGGACTCAGGGCGGCTTACAAATTGTGGGAACACAGTGCCATCACATCAACAATACAATACAAAAGGCATTAAAAACTAAATAACATTTAAAACATCATAAAAACCAACATACAATAATAAAACATTACCATAATATATAATTAAATGTAGGGTTTTTTTTTCATGTGATGGATTGTTCCTTAATCACAGTGGTAATATGGCAACTATAACACTATTGCATTAACATGTGCACTATTATATTCAAAACGGCATAACAAAAACAGATAAGACAATACAGTTTAAGACCATTATCTTAATGTTTAGAATTTTTATATGTTCAGTTTCTTGCCTGAAGCTCTTTTAACATGGGAGTCTCTTTGTATAGTGCACAGTTGCATTTGTTGGACATAAAAGGCTCTGTTCCCATGTAACACTGAGGCTCCATTTACACTGGCCATTTAATATAATTTCAAATGGAATTGAAGAAAGTGGTTTCATTGTGCAAATGATTGCATTGGAAATCCTGGAACCAGTTTGAGGCCTGGATGGTGATTACACAAATACAGAACACTGATTCACATTAAGAGCTTTCCCTTGCACGGTTTTGTAGAAGTTTGTTGTCTGGCCATACCAGTTTGAAGCTAGGTTCGAACTGCACTAAAAATGGAAAGTGTAAATGGGGCCTAAGAGTATATCATAATAAGTCTAAGCAAGTGCTAACATCAACCCACCCCTCATCCATGGAGATTACAATCCACAGGATAGAACAGCCTCTACTTTGTTAAAGAAGCCAGGGTTTGTAATGGCTTTGTTTTAGCGGCATACTGGAGTTTTCTTTACTATTATTTTTGATTAATACATAACATCAAGCAAGGAATTGGGCTGAACCATAGGATGTTCCTTCTGTCGGCCTGTCTGATGGTTCATAAAGGCTTCTTTCTGCTCATAAACAGAACTCTTAATGCCTCTGAGTAATCTGTATGTGAGAGGTTTTCTTGTGTTTCCTCCTGAATTGTGTCCTCAAACATTCTTTAAATATTTAAACTGGTTTTTATCAGTTACTACAAGTACGTATTGAAGTAAATTGACATTCCCTTTTCCAGAATGATGACATAGAGACGGATATTAACAAATTGAAACCAAAGCACGAATTGGGACGACCTTTTGAAGATCTAAAGATGTATGAACAGTTTTTCCCAGAATTTACAGAAGACTTTCAGGTACAGATACTGGTATCTTTCTAAAAATTATACAGTTCATGAGGAATGCAGAGAAACTACCACCCTATGTATTGAGCTGTTTATTTTATGGAAATGCAAGCAAATATTCAAAATGTACAAGCATGCTGTTTATACTTTATTGTGTTGAAGCACAAAGAATTACTATAAGAAGTTTATTAAAATTAATTAATCTACAAATACTGTATTTATGTAACATTGAATAGAAATCTTAAACTATAGTGTCACTTTTGACACTTCACAATCTGTGTATATACATATTTTAGACTGCTTTAATTTTTAAATTATTCAATTTTTAAATTATTCAAGGCTTGAATATATTTTTAATTATTTTAATTTAATTTATGCTTTTAATTATTTTAACTGTTTAAACTTTAAATGGTTTAAACTGATTTTATTGTAACCCACCCAGAACTTCAAAATATATTTCAATAATATTAAATGTATTCATAAAAATGAACAATACAGCGGGTGCTGCCTTAGATTTAAAAGCAATGTTTTGTTCAAACTAGAGCTGCAGCCAGGTTATTAACTGGGGCTGGCTACACGGTGTGGACAACATTGCTGCAACAACATCATTGGCTTCCAAACCATTTCCAGCCACAGTTCAAAGTGCTGGTTTTAAAATGCTGGTTTTGACCTATAAAGCCCTATGGGGCTTGGATCCAGGTTTGGTGGAAACAAGGGAGAAAGCCTTTTCGGTGGTTACTCTCAGACTTTGGAACTCCCTTCCAAGAGAGACCAGTATAGCCCAATTCCTTCCTGCCTTTCATAAGCAAGTTAAGACATTTCTTTGCCATTAGGCATTTGGGAGAGGTTAAAGGGCATGCTGCTGGGGAGGTTATGGGTGGAGTTGGGAAGCATATTTAGTTTTAAATGTAATTTTAATTGTACAAGTATTTGATTGCATCTTAACTATATTATAACTTGTACCCATGACACAATTTTAATTGTTTTTAATGTTTTTAAAGGTATTGTGTTGTGTGATGTATTGTAAGCTGCCTTGAGTCCCCATGGGTAGAAAGGCAGAGTAGAAATAAAGGTGATGGTGATGGTGAGATGATAATGTACAATGGAACTTATATAAATGTTGAATTATGAACACCCATTAATTCAATATATCTGTTCTAGCTAGGACTAATAGTTGGATTTAGGATTTTAGTTGCCTGGTTGATGAAATGTGAGATATAATGATGGACTTCCATAGTAGAAGACTGGTGGAATGTAATTACTATAAATAAATTAAAAATACTAAGTATGGCATTTCATGGTGAACAAATGATAACATGTTTGGAGTATCACCCTTATAAATTAGATCGCAAACAGGATTTGCTCTGGTTAGTAATTAAATGGGAGACCACCAATGTATACCAGGTGGTGTAGGATATATTTTAGATGAAAAAACTGACAAACCCTCCTCTGAGCATTCCTTGCCTAAGAAAGCTCTATAACATTGACAGAGTTGCCATAAATTGACTGGTGATTTATCCAGCATGGAAAAAATACTTATGCTGTTCATGACCACAATGTGATAGCTTTTGAAAGGATTACAGCAATTTATATTTACTTCATATAAATTCATATTTTATTATTCATATTTTATTATTGACCATATTAACTAAAGAGAACTACCATATACTTTTCAATTACAGATATTTGACTTCGATTGGAACAAAAAATCTTGCTATCATGTTCCTGACTACTTGCGATCATCTAATGCAGGGGTAGATTAGATCTTCTGTTGATATTCTTTGGTTGAAACATTATAGCCTATATTAAAGTAGTAGTAGATAATTTCAGATGGCTTGAGTGAGTAGACTTTCAGATGTTTTTGTTTGAGATACAAGGTGGGGGATACATGGAGCTTTCTCTTCTATTTTTTCCAATTTCTTCTATCAGCTTTGTTGTTGGGAAGCAGGCCAAGGTGCAAAGTAAATAATATTATTTATCTGCCACAGGGCTGGTGGTAGATATTATCTGAGTCTGTAGGTTTGGACTGAGAGTCCTGGAAGCTCATATTTGACCCATAGTTTTGTTTCTCCATCCCTTATTGCACAGGCTTGGATTGCAGATAGGATGGTAGAGTAGGGATGAATCTTAATTTGTTCCAGCAAGGCTATGTTTGTAACATGGCATTTTGTCAATATTTCACCAATATGTAGCCTATCCCATCCTGATTATATTTATCTTCCCATTTTCCCCACATTGCTAGTTCTTTCAAACAGGTTCACCAGCTATTGACTCTCTTTTCTTCTTATTTCACTCCATTTTGGGGTGTATGCATCTTCTGCCTGGAAAAACTTCCCCATTCTGATTTCTTAACCCCACTTCAAAATGTACAATTGTAGACCCTTGAGAGGGAATGGATGAGTGTGTGTGTGTGTGTGTGTGTGCTTATGCAGTATGTCCAATGTCTGAGCCTACCTAACCACGATCCACCTTTTTTCTTTTGCTGTCTTTAATGTTAAGGAATGTGACCTGATTTCCAAGGAACCAAAACCTCTTTCAACTAATATAACACAAGGAGGACCTATTGTTGTTCCTACTGCTGAAGTGGAGCAGTCCCCAGTAAATCATGCAATAGAAATTCCTGTGAAGGAAACTCATCCTCTACAAACAGAGGACTGTAATAAAAGACCAATCTTTTTGGGTCTGGTAAAGAATGATAATAGCATGGACAATACTCTGCAGCATCACAGTGATCAAATGAATTTACTTCCATCATGCCAGTGCCTAAACCATGAAATAATTAAAGACTTCGACAAAATTTCTTTGCAAAATACTTCCAAAAGTGAACAATCTTATACTTCAAAGGCCATGACCAAAAAAGAATGCAAAAGTAGCCTTAGTGAAATTACTTGTAATAAATCTTTTCAGCATGTTTCATCTTGTGGAGGTGTTTTGTTTGAGGGAAGATCTGTCCAGCTGGGAAAGCTATGTTGTTCTGGACCTGATCCAGAAGAGGAGGATGTTTCCTGCTCAGTTTCTGTGGAAGAGCAAGTGATGCCTGAGGTCCCTGATGCATTGCAACTTCATGACCCCGAACTTTATATTGAGATAGTGAAAAATACGAAGTCTGTTCCTGAATATTCAGAAGTGGCCTACCCTGATTATTTTGGACACATTCCACCTCCATTTAAAGAACCTATCCTTGAAAGACCTTATGGAGTGCAGAGGTGAGTATTTCTAACAAATAATACATATTTGATTTTCAAATGTTGGCCATAAAATTCTGTTTAAAAAGTCAAATTTGCTAAATATTAGATTGGGGAAACTTAAATCCAGTGTATGAATAGATAAGGGGATGGGGAAATTTTCATTGATTTTAAGTGCGACTCTCTGCCTTTTCCTTCCATACCTTTTTTCTCAGTAACAAAGATTTTTTGAAAAAATAATGTCACTAGATAATGTGAGAGGCTGCTGAATTCCACGGCCTCTCAAGATTTGTGAACTGAAGTTAGAAGCCCATTGAGAACCGAGTACTCATTTTATTAAATACAATGTGAAATGATAATACATATAAAACAGGAGAGACAGTGCTTGATTTAGTGACCAAGACTGAGCAGAGTTGTCCCCAGTTCAGATTTTCTTTCCTCCCTTGAAATCCCAAGGTGATTTTGCACAATCTTTTAGTTCCACCAACTGCAAAGTGGAATTATAACGGGAATGGGAATTGTATACAGATTACTGAGATTGTTTTTGAGCACCTCTTTGTTTACTCTGATATTAATGCTGAAAATTATCATCACCATCATTATCACCACCATAATCATTATTATCATCATCATTTTTAGAAAAGCATAGGAGTCTTAAGAATTTACAAAATGTAATCTCAAATTTTATTCCTTTTCTTCCACAAGGAAGAAGAGAATGGCTGGCAGTCACATACGAACTCTGATGTATGTGAAAGAAATATTGAATATTTCTCCTTCATAACATCGGGGTTTCTTGAACTCCTTTTTGACAATAGTTGGCAGTGAATGGGTGTGTGCCGTTTCCTTGAACCTTGTATTCCAAATTGATAGGACAGAAAATCCAATTGGTTTCTAGTTATCTCTAGAACATGAGTAAACAAAAGTCCGTTTTTTATTATTACCGAAGGGAAATTGTATGCATTATAGTAAGATCAGACTTTTAAGAGGGTCAAGTTCCACATATTCCATTGCAGATTTCTGTTGTGTGTGGAGCCATTTCATATATTGAGCATCTTTGATAACTCTTTGACTCAAAACTGACTCCGTATAAATTTGAAAATGGATATGAATTGTGTGCAGTGAGTTTTGTCTGATGTCATCCACCTGCCATCGGACCATGTTCTGCTTGCGAAATGGATCATAGCTCCCTTTGTAGCCTCCTCTTCTCTATTGTGTAGTACTAGGAGTAATGGGAGAATGGGAGATGGGAGAATAAAGAAGCCTGTTATGGAGTGGAAGTCACTAATCTTTGACAAACCATTTGACAAGTCAGTCAGGCTTTACCTTTGAGAAGACCTTTATTTGATATGTGTAGCTTTAAAACCTATGTTCTCTGTTTTCAGAGATGGGTTTGTGTGATAAAGTTTCAAGTATTTAAAATGTAGGTGTGATAGCCAAATTGCACTGATTACTTCTCAGAAGTAATGGAAGACATATCCTTACTTGAATATAGTACTTGTACTATGAGCCACTTTTCCCAGTGCCTTAAAGGGAATTAATCTTCTGTACAGTTTCTTTTTTTCCTCTCTCTTATATGGTTTGTGTGCTAATAATATTTTTCCTACATATTTTGAAGCAGTTCTCAGCAAATATGTATCATATAGTGGGTCTTTGATATGGAGAGAGCAATTTGACATAGTCAGTCTACAAGACAGTGAGGCCAGTAAAAAAAAACCCTTCTGTAGAAATAATTTATCTGTACTGGGACATTTAGTTCATAATGTTCAAAATGATATATCCAGAGGCGAGAGGCTGCCATACTAACCCAATCACTGCACAATAAGTCTCTGAAACTCTTTTAACCTTCGTCTTCTGTTATAATTGATTAAATTGCTAACTTCACTTTCAAATCTTCACTCATGATACCTACTAACAATACTTGAAAAAGTGATTACTAATATAAACTTAGACATAGGCTGGTTTTTCTACATTCATAAAGTAATTGATTTCAAAAACAATAAGCAGGAGGATATGCAGAAGTAGCAACCATACTTTGATTTTCAGTGTTCTTTTGCTTTCCAAATGACTTTTGTAGGTGATACTGAGTGTTCTACCCAACAATTGAAAAAATGACATGAGAACTCTCTTTATTGTTAATAGGACGAAAATTAACCAAGACATTGAAAGGTTGATCCATCCTAACGATATTAT
This sequence comes from Anolis carolinensis, assembly GCF_035594765.1. Classification (NCBI taxonomy): domain Eukaryota; kingdom Metazoa; phylum Chordata; class Lepidosauria; order Squamata; family Anolidae; genus Anolis; species Anolis carolinensis. The sequence goes on along the minus strand of NC_085842.1, from coordinate 251,580,560 downwards.
AGACAGAGTGGTTTATGATCTTGATAATGTCAGGTAGGTTTCACAATACCCCATTTTCATTATTCTGTGGTCTCTTTTCTACAATAGTATTTTGTACATAAATACCTTTTAGAAGGAGATGAGTAAAGTGATTTGATAGTTAGCTGGTTTCCTAGACTGTTAACAGTTATATTTTGCCAATTTCAGCTTGAGGCTATTGTAAATACATTTTGACTAGATCCATATTGAACATTTAGTAATTAAGTAGAATGGTCTTTTGGGGGCTCCTTGTGTTGCAATTTTTTATTGTTCTTATCATGGTTTTTGCAATTGTGTATTTTTAAAGTATTTTAATGTTTTAATATGTATTTATCTAATTGATATAATTTATAGCCTGCCTTTCTCCCAATTAAGATTTAATGGGGCACACACATGAAGTTTCAAAAATGGTTGTAAAAGCTTTTTATAACGAATTTTTCAGGCATTTGTCTTGCTTTAATTCATGTGTGAGCCACTTTGGGTCTCTGTTGGGATATAGGTGGGATATAAATGAAACCAATTGAATAAAAATACATATTAAAACATCAATGCTTGTAAGACACAAAAATGGTTAAAATGACAAAATAAATTCATTTACATTGTTTTGCATTTTAATAGCTATTAAATCTTACTAATCATAAACCCAACAATAAGTTATTCAGCTTCGGAAACCAAAACAATCACATTTTGTTCAGTTGAAATAGAACATTACTCTTCATACTTTATGAAAGGTGACATTATGTAATGCTTTACTCTAGGTACCGTACTTGATAAGCAACATAGAAAGGTTCTGTCTGCTCTACTTTTAAAAATTCAATCATATTTAAAACAAATCTAAAGAATATGAATTGTGTTCGTTGTGTAACCTTTTCTAGATCATAAAGCCATTTAATAATTACAGTAAGCCATAAAAATGTCACTAAGTGACATTTATAGGCATCATTGGAATGAATTAATGTTTTTCCATCACCATTTGTTATGTATAATGAGTGTGGTATTAAATTAGAATAAAATTACTTCCCTCCCATTTCTTGTAATTTTATTCTTTTAGTTATCCAGTGCCAGATGAAGGAGATGTCTTGAAGTTCAACTCCAAATTTGAATCAGGAAATTTACGGAAAGTTATTCAGATCAGAAAGTAAGATATTTTTTGTTATTTTTATGCCATCATTGAACTTTAGATTATGCTAATTTTAATTATTTCTTTCTGCTCATTTCTAGAAATGAATATGATCTTATTCTGAACTCCGATATAAACAGCAATCATTATCATCAGTGGTTTTATTTTGAAGTCAGTGGAATGCGGGCAGGCATTGCTTACCGATTTAATATAATCAACTGTGAAAAGACAAACAGTCAGTTTAATTATGGTAAGATATATTTATTTTTCATATAGAAAGAAATAACTTAGAAAGTGTGAAGAATCATTCAGTATTATGAATCCTTCAGTCCCCCCCCCCTTTAAACTTTGAAAGCTTTTAGATCCTGATCCCATGAAGAATTGCCAGAAAAAAACTATGTGGAATAGAAGTTGTCACCCTTTAATATCCAACAACCTTTTTGTAGTGGTTTCTTAATTGAAACTATCTGTAACTGCATTCTTTAGAAGTCTCTCAAGTCAGTAAGGAACAGAAAAAGTATTGGAACTGAAGGTAGCAAACTTAACTCTTTATTCCTCTCTTTCTTGTATGAAAAACAGGACATTTTATCAAAATGTGGGGATTGCCTACCACCACTGTGACCATCATGCACAGTATGCCATGTATAAAATGAATAGGTAACAAAGCCTGCTTAAGTAACTAGAATTTGCACTAGTCATTTTGAATTTTGATTGTTGGCCTACCAATACTAATAATTACAATAATTATATAGCACAAAGGTGATTACAGGACATGAGAGTGAGTATAGCAAAATGTACTGCTATAAAACAAAACAGACTGAGATAGAACTAGGGTGACACAAAGTTCTAAGCAGTTGATTTAGGAGAAGAGAAAATCTAACATAGAAACCTGTTGATGGCATTCCGATATCACCCTTTGAGATCTCAAGTCATAATTTAAAGCAGGATGGAAAAAAAACCCTTTCAGCTACTTCTCTAATGCTGTAATGCCAAAACTTGGTTGTTAAGGGGAAAATACTGTTAATTATGATACTTCGTAGGTTTGCTTCTAATTTCATCAAGTTTCTGCAACCTGAAAAGTGGCATTTTCTTTCAGTTTTAAAGGGGAATTTCCAGTTTGCTTCTGAAATTTAGTGATGTAGTTTCCCCTGAACTTTGGCAGGGTAATTTGGGGGACTGTTGGCCATGACAGTGACCTGGGAACCATATGCAGCTTGTATATCTCCCTATTCTGCTTTAAAGGTTTGATATCAGTCTTGTGCATGTGTCCCCTCACCTTCCTTCAAGCGCTTAGCTTAATGGATCATCAGTTTGGATGTCATGACAAACTGCTGCAAACAGGTATTGGAAACCTTGATCTAATCCCAGTTTGCTATCTGCTCACTCAAGCCACAGTATCCTGAAATGTAAACTGTGGCTTGTGCAGCTGAGTGGACAAGAGAAAGCAGATAGAGTCAAGAAAGGTTTCTTCTCAGTCCTCCAAATCATGCCATGATCACAATAGCCATGTTCAGTGCTAATCGTTGGCTATCCTCATGGCTTCTAAGGGTCAGAAATGTGACACACAAATACAGCCACTGCTTATTATATATGAAGTTAGAAACAATCCAAAAGAATCTTGAAACAATGAACTGTTGAATTCATTAATAATATCAGGAATCAAAGTAAAAACTTAACTGCTGGCGTATCCTAGTACATTGTTCATTTCTTTGCTGGACATATACCTTGTGTCTAATAATATATTTTTATGGAAGGTATGCAACCCCTCATGTACTCTGTTCAAGAGGCACTAAGTGGACGACCTTGGTGGATTCGTGTGGGAACAGACATTTGTTACTACAAGTACGTTTAGCAGTATTTACATCAAATATTAAATGAATACACTGGACTTCTAACTTGACATTTACTGACAGAGGGCTATATGCAACGTTAGGTGCCCACTGGCATAATTGTAGAATCCATAATAAGAGAGGATGAATTCTCCTCTTCTTACTGAAATTAATATTGCAAAAACCTGTTCTGCCAAAACTAAATAAAACACCTTAATCTTTATTAATTGGTACTAGAAGTAATATTGGAAGAAGTGATGGGGACCCCTAGTTTATTTACATGTACTGGTAGAATTACTTGTCATTGTATCTTTAAACTAAAGTTGACATTTTGTTTCTAGGAATCACTTTTCAAGAAGTTCAATTGCAGCAGGAGGACAGAAAGGAAAATCCTACTACACAATTACCTTCACAATCACCTTCCAACATAAGGATGATGTTTGTTACTTTGCATACCATTATCCATATACTTACTCTGCTTTAATGGTGGGTTGATTTTCACTTGGCTACATTCATGATAATTTTTCTATGTAGGATTTATTTTGGAGACAAGTAATCATATAGTTTGATATATATCACAAGTAAAGGTAAAAGGTAAAGGTTTTCCCCTGACGTTAAGTCCAGTCGCGACTCTGGGGGTTGGTGCTCATCTCCATTTCTAAGCCGATGAGCTGGCATTGTCCGTAGACACCTCCAAGGTCATGTGGCTGGCATGACTGCATGGAGCACCGTTACCTTCCCGCCGGAGCGGTACCTATTGATCTACTCACATTTGCATGTTTTCGAACTGCTAGGTTGGCAGGAGCTGGGGCTAACAGCGGGCGCTAATTCCGCTCCCGGGATTTGAACCTGGGACCTTTCAGTCTGCAAGTTCAGCAGCTCAGCGCTTTAACACACTGCGCCACCACCAGGGGCCCATATCACAAGTACATTTTAATATTTAGAAAATAATTACAGCAGACCCTCACTTGCAAATTTGACTTTTATAGATTTGATTAGTCACAGGTTTGATTAAAATATTTTGTCTAGGAATCTCTTTGTCCTCCAGTATGGCTCTGTGGTCAACTTCTGTCAAAGGTTGATTATAGAGGCAAGCTGGGGGACATAGAAATTCCTAAAAAGAACACCTTTCTAAGAATCTCTAGGTTCACCAGTGCGATGGAGAGCTACAAGAGGAAGATTAATCAGCAAAACTTGCCTTTTGTGGATCTCAGTAGGTGTTCTGACTGGAAGGAACTCTTACATTCTTAAAACAGTGCCAATCCAAACAATAGTTTATAATATTCAATGTCATCCAACATTATTATGTTTTTAGTTGATTGACCTTTATGTTACATTTTAGTCAATATTTTATATTTATATTTATTGATAATTTTTATTCAGAAAAACTAACATTAAAATACTTTACTTTTAATAATGTAATCTAGTATTGTTAGCTGCCTTGAGCATCTTTCAGAGCAAAAAGGCAGGGTAGTGATTACATAAATACTTAAAATAATAATGGTTGCTATTGTTATGTGCCTTTTCATTTACTCCAACTTATAACAACTCTATCCTAGAGCTTTCTTGGCAAGATTTATCCAGCTGGTGTTTGCCATAATCCTCTTCTAAGGAATCCTATTTATTAAACATAGCAAAAAAAAAACCATGAAAGACAATACAAAACAATACATGGAGACAAGATTAGAATTAGTCACTGTAAGGATACTACTCAATATTTTAAAATAGTTGTTAATTCATTATTTATAAAGTCTCTATAAATGCAAGGTGTTGAGCTACAAGTAAAGCATGAGTCAAGCCATGGACATAGATTTACAGTTTCTTTCTCTTTATGATGAAGATGCATCTCCAAAAGTTGGAATCAACGCACAATCCTCAGCAGATTTATTTTCGACAAGACACCTTGTGTGAGACCCTCTCAGGAAACAGCTGTCCTATAGTAACTATAACAGCCATGCCAGAATCAAATTACTATGAACATATTTGTCAGTTCAGTAAGTATAAGTTTTCCTCTTTTTTTGCTGAGACTATATTAAAATAATAGCAAATGGAAAAAATCATTTTTGGTGCTCCTATTATTGTAGGTACATTTTTTTCAGTCATGTGATTGTGCGTATGTACAGAGTTGTATATGTTTACTCAATAAAATATAATGGGAGCAAGCATTTTAAGTCTCATTCATTTCAGTGGGTGAGAATTTTTTTTTAATTTGATGAGACAATTGGAGTGTGTTCCTGTGGTTCCTGGGAAGGCATCTTCCCCTTCTTCTTAGGCGATCCCTTGTAGTTCGAGGATGATGATCCTCCATTTCTTGTGCGTGATTTTTTTTAATGTGTGGAGGTCGGTGCACGGCCAGTCAACACAGTCTTCACAGATTGAGGTCCCAGCAGTGGTGTGATTAACACAACGAGAGTGGCTTCTCAGTCTGTTTCAGCCTTCTTCCGCCTTCACAGCCGTTGTAACATGTACCATGTTATCCTCCGCCTGCTCCGCCGTTGAGGTCTTAGACTTAGATTTCTTAAACTAATGTGGATGCTTGTTTGGATTTCTATATAATTTTATATAATTTTCTTTGACTACATGTAGTTTAATTTATTGATGTTAGACTTTAAATTGATGTGATGTTTTAATGTTATTTTTATATGTGGGGTTTCTCTGGGATTTTTATGTCAGTATTTGTTTGTTTATGGAGGCATTGAATGTTTGCCATTTTATGTTGGAATCCGCCCTGAGTCCCCCCAGGGAGATAGGGCGGAATACAAATAAAGTTTTTTTATTATTTATTATTATTGGTCTTCGGATTGTTCTTGTTCTGGATCCTCCCCTGTGGCCACTCCTGGGAGTGCATGATCCAGTGGTTGTGTCCTCAGGTTCATTGGAACACACAAGCCCCCTCACCACGTCAAGGTGACAATCCATCGAGGGGGCCTGGGAAGGCATACCAGGGGCGTTATGTATCAGGATTTTCTTCATGTTGTTCAAACCTCTCTTATTGCATGTGGGAAAAGGTGTCCAATGGGTATGTTGCTGATGTCTTGGTAGTGATTCTGTGGCTGGCTGAGGATCAGTGGAGTCAAGCACATCCAGTTTCTTGATACTTCTCCTTTCAAAGCTAGAGCCTAAACATGTTCTAATCATTCCTTATTTGGTGTCAGTGAGAGGGGAAGTAAAAAGGAAAAACCCAGCTGCATCTTCTGTAGCCACAATAGGTTGGCAAGACACAGTAAAATGATACAGATTCCTCTCTATCCATTCTTTTATTTATATGCTGCTTTCCCCCTAAAGTTGGGACTCAAAGTAGCTTATTTTTTTTTTTCTAAAATGGCTCTGGTAAAAGGCTTTGGATAAATCAAGGTAACTGTTTCGGTATTCAAAAATCAAATCACTGTGTTAATAATGTGGCAAGAAATGACTTAAATGGTCAAGTCATGTTTCATATTTAATTTTTATTTATGACTTGTTAATAGGAAGATTGCTGTGAAAACTAATTGGTTGTACCATGTTGTTTTGTTTCTGCTCATTCTAGGAAACCGCCCTTATATATTCTTATCTGCTCGTGTACATCCTGGAGAGACTAATTCAAGCTGGGTTATGAAGGGAACATTGGAATATCTCATGAGTAATACTGCTTCTGCCCAGAGTTTACGAGAATCCTATATTTTTAAAATTGTACCGATGCTTAATCCTGATGGGGTCATCAATGGAAAGTAAGCTTTTCAATAAAAGCCACAGCAGTACTATGTGAACACCCCCAAACCCCAGTTGCGAGGCTTCTTTAACGTAGATTGACTGCCTTCCTCATCCTGATCAGAGGCACAGTTTTATTTATTTTGCTTATTATTTTATGTAGATTAAACAAATTGCTATCTCTTGTGGTTCCATGATTTATGTTAAGATGTTTTGCCAACTCTGTTTAAAATGTTATGTTTGGAATTTTCTATTTGTGGAGAAGTATTTTTGTGCATCTAATCTGCTGAACTTCCTTCAGAGTTTACGGTGATATGAATCAGTGGGTGTGGTGCTCTCAGACTTGCTGGAGAATATTGTATGTTGAATGGGGTTTTAAGAAACAGAAAGTATTGCCAGAATGCCTGTGTGTTTGTTAGAATAAAAAGTATAGGTTAGATCTAAGCTTGGTTGTGTTTAGAGTAGATCCATTGAAAAGACTAAGATATTATGTTAGAAACAAGTTTCATTGATTTTGTAGTGTCTACACATTAACTAAATTTGGCACCAGCACACTAACATAATAATTAAAATAAGGCTGTCCAAATCTGTTGAGCATTTTTCATTATGACATATGAGCATGTTCTTAAACATCACTTCAACTATTCAGGCAGTCCTCAAGTTACAAGCAAGATAGGTTCTGTAGGTTTGTTCTTAAGCTGAATTTGTATGTCAGTTCAAACTGGGTACATTTTAACTGTAACTCCAGCCAAATATGTGTGTGTGAATATATGTATATAAGCTTTGGATAGTATAGGGAAGGGTTAATACCACTGTAACATTTATTTTGCTGTTTGTGTTCCTGTTCGGAAGACTTCACTTCACTTTCTCTCCCTATGACAATCGCATTTTGAACATTTTGGCTTGTTGTGGAAACAAGGATTCGTGATAAAACCTCAGTGGAGACACATTTTCCTCATGATAATTCTTTCGGGGGTGAATTTCCCTTCCTCAAGATAGATACCTTCTTACTTCCCATTGTCTCACCCTCATTCTTAGGTATGAGTTGTATGTAATAATAACTAAACACAGCTGTCTATTCTAAACAATATCTGAAAAATATGCACCACGATAAAGGTTCAAAGCATAGAACACAATAAGTATATTAGAGCATCATATACATAATAATGTTAACAATAATAATACAAATAATAATACAACTGATGACCAAATTCAGTCAGCTGTAGTGACACACAGTCGTAACTTACAGAGTAGTAACTTACAGAGTATATTTATAGACTGCAATCATCCAGATTTAAATTAAGGTTCTGGAGAACAAACCCTATGAGGAGCAGCTTAAAGAGCTGGGCATGTTTAGCCTGCAGAAGAGAAGGCTGAGAGGAGACATGATAGCCATGTACAAATATGTGAGGGGAAGTCATAGGGAGGAGGGAGCAAGCTTGTTTTCTGCTGCCCTGCAGACTAGGACATGGAACAATGGCTTCAAACTACAGGAAAGGAGATTCCACCTGAACATCAGGAAGAACTTCCTCACTGTGAGAGCTGTTCAACAGTGGAACTCTCTCCCCCGGGCTGTGGTGGAGGCGACTTCTTTGGTGGCTTTTAAGCAGAGGCTGGATGGCCATCTGTCGGGGATGCTTTGAATGCGATTTCCTGCTTCTTAGCGGGGGGTTGGACTGGATGGCCCATGAGGTCTCTTCTAACTCTACTATTCTATGATTCTATGAAATGCTACACAGAGCAGTTTTCAGTATAGAACATATCTCAAACATACATCAACAAGACTCCAACTAAATTTTGTTAGTGACACAGTATGTGTACATTCAGTCTCTCCAAAATGGTGTGTGATAATATGCTGTGAAACTAAATATATCAGTATACAAATCAATTGACTCAAACCTGGCTTGGAGTCAAAACAAATCAAAGTCTCTGTAGTCTTGGAGCAGTTCTATAGGACTTCTCAGGTTGTAAATGCAGTCAATTAGCCGTAGCTTCAGTTTGTTGACAATAAATTCAGTTTTTCATAGAAAAGCTTCCAAATAGGGGAACAGATGTTGCAGTCATTTACAGTTCCCAGCCAGGAAGCCCGGTCAAATAGATGTTATTTTAGAGTGGCTGGCTGTGAGCCGAAGTAAGCCATTTACTACTGGTTCCCAGGTTTACTCCAGTTTCAGTTAATCCTTCATCTGGTAAGCGGCAATGTTTTGAATATCTGTATTGTTGGTTCATCTTCAAGTTTTATGTTCGCAGTGTCTACATGCGAATGTGAATGTGGGAGAAAGCTAGGAATGTGTGACTTTCTGAGAATAAAACCACAGCTGCCTAAAACCCAAAAGCCGAGCAGGGGATTTATTGTTCTTCCAGGGCAGTTTGAAATCAGATTGTGGTAAACGATGATTTTCAGCATTTTACTTCATTTTAGCATAAAAAAAATTAAAGACGTGTTTTTTTGTAAAAAGATTGCAATGGAACTTTTAATGACCACAGAATTCATGAACATAAATAACATTACTTGTGGAGAAAAATATGTGTATTTGGTAAAACAAGACCTTACTAGAATTATATTTCTCTCACAGCCATCGTTGTTCTTTAAGTGGGGAAGACTTGAATAGGCAGTGGCAAAACCCAAACCTAGATCTTCATCCTACAATTTATCATGCCAAAGGTCTGCTCCAGTATTTGGCCGCTATTAAACGTTTGCCACTGGTAAGTGTATGTGTATCTTTACACAGTTTAATTCAACTGAACAAGTTCTGGCTTTGCATAAAAATGCCATTACTTTGCACAAATAAAGGTGTACCTATTTGATAGATCTTTGTGTGTTTAAATATAATAGAAATCCTTCCAGAAGTGTCTACACATTTACCTTGAAAATACTGTTGTAAAAATGCCAATATGATCAATATACTGGAGCCACAGAAAGATGTAATTCCTGTGGAGAAAGAATTAGGTTGTTTTAGATAATGCTGCATTATGACTGGTTGAAATATAAGAATGATTAATTTGCTCCTGTTGGGCAATTAGGGCTCTTCTTGTGAACTGCCCTCTTGTGACTGTTCCAGCTGGTATTGCAGTTTTACTGGGAAAGCATGGAATTTGGATGGGAAATTATTTCCCATGACTTAGCCATTCTTTTTGATATCATCATTGGCACCTCATGTGTCAAACAAGTGAACAAAAAGAGATGACTGTTTGCCGGTCATTTATCCCTGAACTCATTTTCTTTATAACAAACAAAGTTTTTTGTCCTTTGCTTTTTAAAACAACACGTTTGGAGCACTTGGAAAATATTTAATGCTCTTAATAAATTTTATACTTCAGGGTTTATTTCTTGAAGATCCTATTGTTATGTGAAAAATTTTTTACAAAGATTTACAGTTTTATTCCTGTCACATCTATTATTATGTTTCCATCTCTCACTAACCTATACTTCATATTTTGAGCAACTACAGATGTAATGAGCTCAGTTTGATAAAACAATTTATTAACTGAGAATGAACCTTGTGCATGCAGTTTTGTTTATTTTTGTACCCGGTCCCTCCTTTATCTTCCTTTTTTTTCCACCAGAGTGTCTTTGACATGTAAACCAACAAACTGTGGTTTAGAAAGAATGAGGGATTACTTGTTCTAAAATCAGAAGAAATTGAGGTTTAATATATCTTTGTCGAAGATGAACATGCACTTTTTCCTAAGCAGATAACTTGTGGTACATTGTATTGTTACATCTCAGCCAGACATGCAACATCCTATTGAAGCTAATGTATAACTCAAATTAAGAAAAAGCAGCATAGACATTGAACATATAACCTTTAGCTGATGAGCTGGAATTTGGAAAAGGGTAATCTCCATTTTTGATGTATGTAAGGATTTCTCTCTTATTTTTTATTATTATTATTTTTACTTTTTGGTAGGTTTTTTGTGATTATCATGGCCATTCTCGTAAGAAAAATGTATTCATGTATGGCTGCAGCATCAAGGAAACAATGTGGCATACTAGTGCTGCCTCTTGTGAACTGATTGAAGATCTTGGTTATCGGGTGAGTTATATTCAATCAATATGAGGACACAACAGACTTTTATTTCCTGTTTAATTTTTGGTGTGACAATTAAATGGTGGTCATTGAATTATAAGTTGCTAGTCAGTAGTACTTTTGTAAAAACTTAAATATTTTAAACCTATTTAGACAAGTGTATCTTACTACAGGATTATTTCCATTTTTGTTTTTTATTCGGTTCCTATACTGAATGCATCACAATTCTCATCGGTTTGCTAATACTGTGCTTCATTTAGTGGGCAAAGTTCAATCCTCCATCATTTGACAATGCAGATTACACTTGTTGAGTAGCAGTCCTGCTTTCTCATGCCAAATTTTATTTTTTCTCCACTAAATGTGGAGTTTCAAGTTTCCCGCCACTAGGTAAAGGTAAAGGTTTCCCCTGACATTAAGTCCAGTCGTGTCTGACTCTGGAGGTTGGTACTCATCTCCATTTCTAAGCCGAAGAGCCGGCGTTGTCCGTAGACACCTCCAAGGTCATGTGGCCGGCATGACTGCATGGAGCGCTGTTAGAAGAAGCAAATTTATGCTCATAAGACACTTCCACCAGCAAAAGTGTAGCAAATTCTCTGTGCTCCTGCAATCTGTTGTCATTATCAAAGATCCACTCTGGAAGACCCAAGAACCATTTGGAACAGTAGGGAAGCTACGTGGCAGAAAGAATTGTTAAAAGAATAGTTTTCCTCTTTCTCGCAGCAGATGACATAGTGCAGGAGCTTGCTTTATCCCATAAATAGAAAAAGCAATTATGTTCATCTAGCTGAGATTGATAGGAACCAACATAATGTAGTAGTTTGAGTAATGGAACATGATTCTGGAGAACAGGTTTCCAATCCCTACTCTTTCAGCCTCTGAGAAAGTTATAAGCCCCTCTGAACAATTCTTGTAACAGGGTCACCTTAGGGTTATTATAATTTAAAAACACCTTGAAGGCACACAACAGCAACATAACTAATACATTTTAGTAAATAAATATATGGATAATTCAGAGATATGTATGTATGAAAATGATTTGCAGCAATCCCATCAGGAATAAATGCACTAAATTTGGTAAAGTTCCACAAATCTTCCTATAGTGTTATTATCCATATGTTGGATCTTCCTAGATATCTTTAGTTCAGATTACTAGATTTGTCTAACTTTTTCATAGTCCAGCAGATGGAAATGGCAGATGGAATGGCAAGAGCAGTCAAAAAAGGAGATTACATTTTAAAAATAGTTGATATTTCTGTACATCATTATTGGAAAAACTGGGTAAGAAAACATTCTTGAAATAGACTCCTTGGGCAAAGTATTTTAATGAATATAGGTGTTGAAGTGCCCTGCAGTAGAATAACTACTATTACTTCTGAATTTTTACCAGTCATCATAGAAGGTATAGATGGCTTTTTACACTACATTTTTCTAATTTTTTCTCTTTCATTGGTCTATTTGTTTTTTGCAGGTAAAACATACATTGAGAAAACTCCAAAAATTTTACATACACTAAAATAAGTGTTCCAATTATAATAATTATGCTTCTGAATCTTATAAAATTATTTCAAACTGCCTTTAAAATGTTTATTTCCTGTAGACTCTTCCTAAGATTCTGAGTCAGACAGCCCCAGCATTCTGCATGAGCAGCTGCAGTTTTGTTGTGGAAAAGTCTAAGGAGTCCACAGCACGCGTGGTTGTTTGGAGAGAAATAGGCGTTCAAAGAAGTTACACCATGGAAAGTACATTATGTGGATGTGATCAGGGGAAGTACAAGGTAACAAACAAGTTTGAGTGCAAAAAAGCATCCTAAAATTTGCTCAAATTACCTTCAAATAACGATTTATATATGATAGGACCCCCACATCTGTGGAGGTGGGGTGGGGAGGAGGCATAACATAAAATTACATTGGAGTACCTAGAAAAACCCACAAATTCTTCTAAGGGCAGTGGGGAAATATTTTTTGTAGTAAGTAAAACATTGGATAAAGGGGGTCATACTGTATTTGCCCAAGGATGCAACTATACATTTCAGTGAACATTTTTAAGAAGCATGCTTTAGTTGGAGGAGCCACCCTCTGTAATCTATATATCCACTTTTTGGAGTGAGGATAAGTGAAACCTTGAATAAGGGGGTCATACTGTATTTGTCCAAGAGTGCAACTGAGCATATTTTTAGTCTATATATCCTTCTAGATTCTAGCACATGTTTCTGTTCAGTTCATGACCCTACGCTAATTTTCTGCCAAAAGTGACCCTCCATACAGTTGCTGTTTTTCCCAAATTAATGTTTGCAGTAAAAAAAAAAACCTCAATGAAAGGTGAATTTCAGTAGAAAAGTCTCAAATTTTGAACAAGGGTACTTTTCAGATTGGGGCCCTGCAACTTCTTTTTAAAACTAAAAATTCACATAGTTGAAACCCTTTTTCAAGGCAGGAAGTCTGTATGGGAACATTAGCCCGATAAAGGTATTATTCTCCTTCCCTGTCCCTTAATATGTGGAGCAAAAAGCATGACCTTGTTTGCTGTGCCATTCTTCTGACTTGATTGTATTAAAGAGAATTCTGTGTTCATTTCACCCAAGCACTGGAATCACTCTCCTATCTTTATTCCTCTGTGAAGGAAAATCAAAATGTATGTGGAATGAATGGAGCCATTAGTAAAAAATGGATGCATCCATCTCATCTCCCCCTCTGCTTGTCGCTGGAACAGGTGGAGGAGATATGACTGCATAATACTAAGAAAGTTTAGGTGGTTATTGATTCTTCATATTATCTGTGACTCACACAAAAGTGCAGTCTGACTTTCCCAAATACACTCTGTATTAGGAGTCAGTATTTCAATACATACATTATATTGCATATGATTACTTTACACAGCCTTCTCAGTATATATATTCCCTAAATAGGGATTACAGATTGGGACATACGAACTGGAAGAAATGGGAGCTAAGTTCTGTTCTGGCTTATTACGTTTGAAAAGATTAACATCGCCACAGGAATACAACTTGCCGTCTACTCTCTTTGAAATTGAAAATGAACTAATTGAATCCAGTTGTAAAGTGACAAGGTAGTAAAATAATTTATTGTTTATACTGGTGGTTTCTTTGCATGACATAACTATAGTAACATACAAATTATATAGCATCTAAAGAAATGTAACTAAGAAATGTAACAAAATAACAGTGATATGAAACATTCTAATTTGTACCCATAAAGATGAATATTAAATCTATTATGTATCCTAAGCTCTAGATATTTGCACATATGAAATGCTCTGAATCAAACTGGGGATACTGTATACACAATTTAGACCCTGGTCTAAAAATATGAATCCAATCTTCTATTTGAAGCACCAGATTTTATGCAGGATATACATAATTAGTTCTTCATTTGTTTGTGAATTCTTTTAATATGTTCAAATAAAATTACACTTGAAAGATTAGACTTGATTTAATATTAAAAACTAGATTTCATTCAGAGGCGAGTTTTAACAATATTGTTTGATATTTCTTAAGATCAGTGTGAATAAAAATTAATGTTGTGTTTTACTAAGTTCAAATGGACAGCAACCAGTGATTCCGATTGCATAGGAATTGGTAGAATTTTCCTTTCTTAGACATCTTGGCTTTTAATAGGTGAGAGGAATTTCCTATTTCCCATAATCTATTGTTTGTCTTACTTGAGATATTAGACTTAACAGCCTTCTCTTTTGCATTGTCACTGTAGCCCTACTACATATGTTTTGGACGAAGATGAACCTCGCTTCCTTGAAGAAGTAGATTATAGTGCAGAGAGCAATGATGAACCAGATGTTGATTTGGCAAATAACGCTGCTGATTATGAGCCCTCTCTTCAAGAAGATGGACTTTCTGACTCTGAAATTACAAGGACGCATTTGCCTTGAAACATCTTTGGAATATGAAGAAATTCAGTACGGTGGCTTATTTAAAATGGACATGGTGGGTTATTTAATTTTGGAGTTTTGCTCAAGCAAATTAATTACAGTCAGTCCAGTTCAAAAACAATAAATGTTTCTGGCCTTTAAATAAATTAGCACTTGTTTTATTTAAATATTTTAGTTCTTCTCCTTAGTACTGAATTGTTTTATCATTTCCTTTCCTGAAAAATACTGCTGCATGGCTTTTTATATTCATCCCTATAATCACAGAAAAAAAGAAAGAAATATCAGAGGCCAGAATCTAAATCTTATTCCTTGTGACACTGGCTCCCAAGCCAATCATTGACACTTGTGTAGAGGCAGATTTATGGAAATGACTGTATCTGTGTGCACTGACACTGCCCCGCTTCAAATTCTGATGTTAGTGTTTTATGTAATGCAGGGCTAGTATAATTTGCATCGCATCTGAACTACTTTAATTTGTATTTAGCCAGTTCAAAGGAAAATGGATATTCTGATGCCATATATTTTGATACTTAGATGAAACACACTTAGACCATTTTGTTACAATCTTAATTTGAAATAGGCAATGACATTTCAATATCCAGTTCAAGAAAATTATTTTATTTTCCTATCAGGTAAAGATTTTGATGTTCATGCAAATAAGTCAACTGGTGCCTAGATACTGCTTCTTGATTCTACAGTTGGGACTCACACGTCTGACTGCATCTCCTTAGTAACATACCCTATGTCATCACATAATAGTTACCCCCCCCCCCCCGACTATTACATGGTGAAAAAAGTGCAGGTGCACAGACAAGAGAGGCTTTACTCACCTGCACCCCATGCAGCTATGGGGTTTCTTCAGCGGGCAGCTGAGGGAACCCCCGTAGCTCCAAGGGGTAAGGAGTGACTGTTATGCGAGAAACAACAAAAATACCAATTTTGCTACCTGAAAAATGAGGGTGTGCCTTGTATGCGTTCGCTACTATTATGTGATAAAATATGGTAATTACTACATGCAGAATATTGGCATGTCAAGAAGGTACCAGTCAGGGATTTTTTTTCCTTTCCAGGATTCTGTTTGAAGGCATAGATCATTCACATGCAAAAAAGGGGATATCATCCAGATACAGGTTTACCATCTCATCTGTTTTTGAGAAGTAGACCTTATGTGCCTATATCTAGCATGAATTAAACATTTATCCTCACGTCTAACTTTCTTCTGAAGTTAGCAGTTAATGAGACTTTGAGCAAATATGTACTTCGTAAGCATAAGCACTTACTTGTATATATCAGATTACTAATTTCTTTATTTAATATGCACATAGTTATTGTGCTTTGGATACCGTGTTTATATTTTTCAGTTAAAATATGGTTTTCATAGAAGTATAGTAGTGTCTAAGTGGCTTCCTTTATACATATTTCTAAAATTTATTTTCAGTGTGAGTTAGAAAAAAATTGAATGCTTTAAACATTTTACTTGTTCAAAAGACAAAGACCATGCACACATAAATTTTCAGTTGGCATTTTGTGAAGCTAACTTTTATCATGAGTCTGTTTCACCTCCCATTGTTTTTCTGAGATATCATGGGTCACAAGCAGTACAAAATTAGTACTAATTAGTCCATGTGGTTTGGCTTTGTGGGAAACAGTAGGAATGGGGTCAGCTTTGATTATTATTTTTTGCATCAATAAAAATTATACTACAGTATTTAATATTACTGTATTTTATTTTATTTTATGTTGGTCATAAGGAAGTATTTTTCTAAGAAGCAATTGGTTTGTGTTATTTATGTTTGTCCATCCTCTCTGCCCTCCTCTTGCTAAATCACCAGGCATAGTAATAAATATTCAAAATGTTTTGAACAGAAATATGAGAATGAATAATGCATCGATTAGATTATGACAAATATATGTTAACAGCCAATCCAATTTTTATTGCACATGTACATGTTAATCTTCATTTGTCTTCAGCCTCAGCAAAATCAGTGATAAGTGAGGAAATAAAAGGACATAGGACAAGTTTGGACATTACAGGATGTCAGAATCTCATGGGAAAGCTGGCTTACCAATTTTGGGTAGTGCTACCTCTTCTAGTAAAAGCAACTAAACCACTGACTTCTGGTCAAACAGGATCCCTGAACCAGTAGGTGCCAGCATTCTTGTCTTTCCCCCCATAAGTCAGAGGAATAACCTTTGGCATTTTGTACAATTATTTACTTGGTTTGTTGGGGGAAGAACAAACCAAGTAAATAGTTTCTGCCAAGTTCAAATATGCTAAACAAACCATGGATTTAAATGTTTTGAATGTGATTTTCCTGCTTCTTGGCAGGGGGTTGGACTGGATGGCCCACGAGGTCTCTTCCAGTTCTATGATTCTATGATTCTGTGAATGGCTGTACAAGTAGGAATATTCAGGCAGCAAGCAAGCTGGATCAAGCAATGGAGGCCAGCAGATCTGCTCATCTCCAATAAACTTTAATCAAGTAGAATTAGCTTCTTGTGACCTGCAAGCCTCAACATGTTTTTTTTTAGTAAGGATATATAAATGTTATAATTTTCATCTTGACAAGAAGAGTTGAAGCAGTTCCTCCTGGCTGTAGTAGCTTACCCAAAACCAATATGGTCACAGATGTAAAGAGGTATTTGAATAATATAAATGAAACACTGAGCAGTGTTATGCAGTGCAACAAAATTGTGGCTCACACCCCAAATAGATCCTTTTTACTAAATGTAAAAGGAGAATACAGCATTTTGCCACTATTATAGATGAGAATTCATCCTATATCTGTCTGCATTGTTTTAAAAAACTACTGTGGCTGATGAGGATTTATAACATGAATTTGGCATAAAAAACTGTACTTCTGTTTCCCCATGTTTTTAATTTAAGAGAACTTGTCAAAGTTAATAACTTGAACGCTATGGAATAATTTCCCCTTTTTGAAAAGTATTTGGCTATTTTCAACCAAAATCTTATTTTGGTGATAAACATGACATATCCTGCAACAATTTAGGTTGGGTGTTCTTTTTGCCATTTCTGAGTACTTAATGTGATAAAATGTCATATTTAATACATTATTTCTATCCAGTGATATATTGTAATAAATACTGGAATCTTCCTGGAAATCAGACAAAGATTGCTGTTTGTGCCAACTTTCAGGTGTTAGTTTACTGTGGTATATTACACTTCTTGTAGCTTGTAGAAGAAAGACAGCAAATACTCGGTTTAAACAAAACTTATGAAACAAATACTGTGTGCAAAGCCAGGAAACCCAGGTTTAAAAATAATTATTCATTATACTGCTGTAACGATGAACTGTGACATTATTGTGCATGATCCCCCAAATATCAACTTTATCACACAAATGTGTAATAAAAGAATGATTACCATCCAGTTCTGTATACGTTTTTTTAATATTAGGAGAGTTGTTTTTAAAACAACTAAAACTGCTAATAAATTTTGTATTAAAGGGATTTTTGAAATGTTGTTAAAATTGAAAAGCATCTTACTGAATATGCTATATTTTTCCAAGTCTTTTTTGAGTCACCATATTTATTTATTTACTTACTTACAGTATTTATATTCCACCCTTCTCACCCCAAAGGGAACTCAGGGCGGATCACAATGTACACATACAAGGCAAACATTCAATGCCATATGAACATAGAGACAGAGACAGACACAGAAGCAATTTAACCTTCTCCAGCTTCCAGCTTCCTGAGGGTATGCTCGATTCTGGCCACAGGGGGAGCAGCTGCTTCATCATCCACTGTGATGCCGACTTCCTCATTCCAAATGTTGCTGGACGATTTTTATGATGTCGTAAATTAGTTAAATTATCCTCCCCACATATTGGTACCTAAATTTCCTACTTGATAGATGCAACTATTTTTTGGGTTGCTTAGGTCAACAACGAGCAGGGCTATTTTTTATTTTAATGGTCAGGTGCTCACTACACCATGGGCTGGCCTCGAATTCATGACCTCTTAGTCATAGTGATTTATTGCAGATGGCTACTAACCAGCCTGTACCACAGCACATTTCTTGTGGGATTGTGTTAAAAGATGATATCTCCAAGAATAGAAACAGTAAGTTCAATGACATTAATGCTTCAAGTTGACATATTGCCCCCTCTTCCATTTCTCTTTGCACGTGCCATACAAAGAAAAAATAAGCTGAAATGCATTTCCATGCTGTGTTTAGGTGCCTTCAGTTTGCATGAATCACAGCAACTGCATGGATTGCATAGGGTTTTCCTTAGGCACTGAATATTCAGAGGAGGTTTTGCCAATTCTTTCCTAACATCACTTGGTTTTCATTCATGGTCTCCCATCCAAGTGCTAACCAGGGTTGACTCTGCTTAGCCTCTAACCAGTGGTTCCCAAACTTATTTGGCCTACCGCCCCCTTTCCAGAAAAAATATTACTCAGTGCCCCCTGGAATTTTTTATTTTATTTTAATAGCAAATAAACAGAAATATATGTATTAATGTTTCTACCTTTTTTGTAAAATATAGTAAAAGGTGTAAATTAGAAACATTGAAGTTTGAAATTATGAAACTATTTTTGAACTCAGAATAGAAAGGTAATAGTTATTCATCGCCCCCAAATGCACCTGTGGCCATCACCGCCCCCCTGGATTGCTGCAGCGCCCACCAGGGGGCAGTAGCACCCACTTTCGGAATCATTGCTCTAAGCCTTTAGGCCCTAGTCAGCTTAATCTTTATTGCTTTCCAGGATTTTTTAACATTATTTGCAATTTTTATACATCATTTCACTAACATTCTAAAACTTTAGCATCATCCCTTCAATATATCATTTCCTACAATACTTTGATAAATCAACACTGCCCACCTTAATCTCCTATAATTTAGCGAGGACTAGAAATTTAGACATTTGTAACATTAGGCCACTTAATATGTGGAACGTTTTCCTAAATTCAGTGTAACCATTTTGTACAATTTCTAGGACTGCAGGACAGTGGCATAGCGGATGTAAGAGAAGACTATGTATAGTGTTACAATAATGACACTTTATAATCTTCATATGCAACAGAGTGGTAAGACATTCACTGGAGGAGATTCCTGTATTTAGATTGCATCTGCTAATTAGAGTGTCCACGCTAGTATAGGGATTTCATTGTGTGAATATAAAGGTCAATGCTGTGTTCTGGGATCTTTTAATTTCCATATATGCCAATGTATAACATTTGTATAACATCCAAACATTTCACATTCACAACCACAAACAATGTTATCTATACAATCCAATTTTAGCAACATCAGGTCATAGAGCAATTGTTCTTTAAATATTTTAAGGCGTTTGCCATAGTCCTAGTGCTATTCAGATGTTGGGTTCAACAAGGTTTTTTTTTGCCAGAACTTAAACCAATATAAAATTACTTTCATTAACTTGCTTTGCTTTATCTATTTTCCTTTTCTAATTTTCTTTCCCCACTTTTTCTTTGAGCCTGTGTCCCAGACCGGTCAATGGTTTGTATCCAAAATTCTTTCTAGCAGAAGGGTTCATTCCAGTATGAGAAAAGAAGCTTTGGATTCAGCTCACTAACAAATATAAAGAACCAGCACTTAAAAAAACAGAAATGATGCAACACATCAGTAAGTTTGTGGAAAATCAAAAGGGACATTGTCTTTTGATCTTTGAAAAACCAATGCATGGAATCATCTTAGGTTCAAGACTTCACCCTGACACTTTTCAACAGTCAATAAAATAATAATAATAATAATAATAATAATAATAATAATAATAATAATAATAATAATAATAATAATACATCACACAGTCCTAGACACTTGGGAAGTGTTCGACTTGTGGTTTTGTGAAACGAAATCCAGCATATCTATCTTGTTTGCTGTGTCATACAACGTCGTTGTGTCAATAATAATAATAAGTGTGTAGTATATGGTCAAAAATGCCTTTAGCACCCAGGAAAAATGAAGTGAAAATCTTAAAGTTCCTTGCACAAATGCATGAAATTGATCTATTCCGCTTTTCTGTGTATGCAGAAACCTTACACAACTTGAAAACATTTATTCTCTTTTATGAGTTTTTTCATTTTAAATGTAAGAAACTCATATTTTCTTTTTTACTTTTATTAATCAAGTATATTGTGCATTGTTTTGGTTTGCATTTCACAATGTGCTTTTGTGAAGAACATACTAAGCAGATATATATAGCTGAGATGATAATTCAACATTGGTGCTTATTGGTTCAGTTTACAAAAAAAATCATTAAAGGCTAAATTCCAGGATGAGAGAGTTGAAAGTAAGGCTCCAAGATGCTATTACACAGGTCGCTTTTCCATCCTTCCATTTCTTTTTACAGTTAGAGGATATTAATTTCCTCCTGGTTCCACATTGTCCACAATTGTTTTTTTCATTTTCAATCAATCTGCTATTTAGCTTCTCTCAGGTTTTCACTCATTTCAGCCTCAGCAGAAGACAATGGCAAACTCCCTCCGAGCAGATCTTGCCAAGAAAACCCCATAGTTTGGTCGCCATGAGACAAATGAAAGAACAAACAACTATAGTTAGAAGATTTATTCTGTTTTTTCCTATCCAGTTAAGTCAAATTTAAAGCAAATTGTAAGGACAGCAGAAGCTTTGAAACTGACCCAGATTCATCAGACACTTTGTTGGCCTTATTACTACATTGAGATGTGTTAACTATACTAATATTTCTATATATGTAGCATGCCTACATATAAATTTCATGCAAACCATATAAATTGGAGTGATGCAGTATACCTTTTGGGTGGGATAACTAACCTAAATATGTTCCATTGTGCTCAGTGGACTTCATTCTGAGTAGATATATTTCAGAAAGTGTTGTAGGCAAATCCTGTTCTCATACCTAATTGTTCCAACTATTATGCCATATCTGTTCTAGTCTTTCCCTATCCCTAGCATATACATGATACAAGTCAGTTTCAGATCTTAGTTTTACTTTAGGGTTTTTGTGTGTGTGTGTGTGTGTCAGGAGCGACTTGAGAAACTGCAAGTTGCTGCTGGTGTGAGAAAATTGACTGTCTGCATGGATGTTCCCCAGAGGACGCCCAGATATTTTACCATCCTGTGGAAGGCTTCTTTCATGTCCCTGCACGAGAAGCTGGAGCTGACAGATGGGAGCTCTCCCCAGATTCGAACCGCCAACCTTTTGGCCAGCAGTCCTGCCAGCAAAAGGGTTCAACCCATTGTGCCATCGGGGGCTCCTTTTTTTTTTTAATAAATGAAAGCACTGTTTTGGAGATGACGAGGGGGAATGGCTGAATAAATGTGTCTAATATCTTAGCAAAGTAGGAAAGTCAATTAATTTGGATTGTCTATGGAACCTAACCACTGTTAATGCCATTTTTTCCTTAATAGTGGTTAGGAAAACTACTAATTGCATCTCTATTACTCCTGGTGGGGAAGTTAGTGCATTGTGCTGACCAGAAGATTGACTAGGACTCTTGTTGGAGTCCAGGATTCAAATCCCCTCTCAGCCCTGGCAACCTTGAGTGACACTGGGCAAGTCCCACGTTCAACCTAAGATGAAAGCAATAGTAAATCTCTAAAATATTGTGAAGAAAAGATAGAGTTTCCATAACTCGCAGTCCTATGCCTACTAGAACTAGGTATTTCACTCTTCTTTCATATTTGGCTTTGTCAAAGACTTTTTATCGCCATAGATCTATCTATTTGCTCTTGTAAGTCTGGATGTACTTGCCACCACCCAAGAACAAGATGACCCATTAAGATCTTCCATATAGCTGAGAAGATATTTTCATTGCCGTTCTCTCTTCTTTCCACCATATCTGCCTATTGAGACTACACTCCATTCCTGTGATGAAATTAACTAGAGTCTGCAAGAAATACTATAAGCACTGTCAAATATATTTCCTTGACAGAATTTGTTGAGTGCTGAGTAGGCCTGGTTTTGAACTATGCAAGATATCTATTGCAATAACTAATACCCACATGTACCTAATTCTCACACCAAGGCAAATAAATTCTATAGCTGTATTATCTGTTTATCCCTGCTTCTTTTCCAGGGATTATGTACAGAACATGTCCTTCTCTAGATGGCAGTCTTGCCCTTTCTGTTGCTTCTCAACACCAAGATTCAGCTTTTATGATGACAAGAATACAGCAGCCAGTTCAAATAAAAGAGAGATCTATAATATTCATATTGCCAGTTCCCAGCTACAATTAAACTTTAACATGCTGGACCAGAGCCAAACCTACTGTTCGGCAGAGTGAGACAGCCACTGAGGCAGCTGATATTGGGTGTTTTGAAAATATTACATTTTTAGTTGTTTATGTATTCTGGTTGAACTTTAAGAGCCATGGAGGGGTAATATTTTGTTCTTCAGATACCCTGTATTTTACTGTGGCTGGAGGCAGAGCAGATTTTCATCTACCTCAAGCAGTAACATTTGTCTTGGACCAGGAACAATCATGTCTACCATATGTCACTCTTCCATAGAATCATAAAAATTCTGGAATTGGAAGAAATCACAAAAATCATCTGATCCAAGGCAGGAATTCACAGCTGAGGCATCTCTGACAGATTGGTATCCAACATCTGTTGAAAAACATCCAATGAAAATACAGGTTTCTCCATATTTGTGGATTTGATTATTGATAGATTTTATGAAACTGTTATTTCTAGAAATTTCTAGGCCTTCTAGTGTCAGCTTTCTATGGTCAACTTCCATCAGAAGTTTACATAGAGTCATGCTGAAGAATCTAGAGCAGGCCTGCACAACATGTCAGTAGTAAGGGGACAAAATAAAATAGGCTAAGCTGCTGCAAATAAGATTTTTGCATTTCACTTGTGTGCTTTCAAGTTATTTCATGCTTAGGGCGACCCTATCACAGAGTTTTCTTAAAGGGGATTTGCTTTCATCTTTCTCTAAGGCGGAGAAAGTGTGACTTGTCTAAAGTCACCCAGTGGGTTCAGAATCATAGTACGAGGTTCAAATCACTATACCACATTTTCTGCATTCTGAAATCCATCCTTCTTCCCTTCATCCCTTCTCTTCCTTTTTCTCTCTCCGACCTACCTTTCTTCCTTCCTCCCTCTCTCCCTCCCTCTCTCCCTCCTTTCCTTTTTTCTTTCTCTTCTCCTCCCTACCTCCTTCCCTCTCTTTTTCCTACAAATAATACAGATTCTGAGCCAGATATTTTGCAGACATATATGTTCTCATGAACAGATCAACTTTGGTAGTGCAACATTCTGTATCATACAATCCCAAAACCAAAGAGAATGTTTGTTTATCTACATAGAGCTTTTAAGTATTCACAAATAGATACTAATTGTAATTTCTTTCTTCTCCTAGTGAAATGCCATATTACTTGCATAGCCTATGAATGGAGTAGAGCAGGATAACTTTAGTTCATATCATATGGTCCCAAAATCTGAAATACTTGCACAGATATCCCATTATTTCAAAATGCAGTTGTATATGTCCGATATTGTTGTACTGCTTTTCTATCACATCAGTGTAAACCAGTGGCTCCCAACCGGTGGGCTGCAGCTGCGAGACCTAAAATAAGGTCCGTAAGACATGCGGAGAAAATCAGCTCTAGATTATTAAATATGGTTTTCTGTGGGCAAACAGATGGCGACTACTGGGTGGCATATGTTCTGTATCAGAAACTATAGCTGATATAATCTATCCAATGCAGTTTTCTGAATCAGCAACCTAAATAACCAAACCGAATCTGAAGATGACCAAAGAACTGATTCGTAACCCTTTTGGTACTAATATCCCTGAAAAAGAAAGGTTGGGAACCACGGATCTGAACAATGCCCTAGAATAATAGATGTCAAGTTAGCCTGCTAAGGATAAAACGAGATCTTTGTTGGTCCTACTTAGTCTCATTTTTATGGTACAGTAGAGTCTCACTTATCCAACCTCCACTTATCCAACGTTCTGGATTATCCAGCGCATTTTTGTAGTCAATGTTTTCAATATATCGTGATATTTTGGTGCTAAATTCGCAAATACAGTAATTACTACATAGCATTACTGCATATTGAACTACTTTTTCTGTCAAATGTGTTGTCTAACATGATGTTTTGGTGCTTAATTTGTAAAATCATAACCTAATTTGATGTTTAATAGGCTTCTCCTTAATCTCTCCTTATTATCCAACATATTCGCTTATCCAACATTCTGCTGGCTCGTTTATGTTGGATAAGTGAGACTCTACTGTATATGAAAATTTTTCTACTGAAGTCTGACAAAAATATAATTATAATCTGGAAGAGGAACATCCAGTTCTGTTGTGTGTTTGGGAGAGGAATGAACATTCCCAATTCACTGAAGCAAATGTGTGAATACATATGAGGCCACATGCAAGTGATTAAAATCCCCACAATGTTGGTTGTGAAATGCAAGGAACAACTGGGGGTGGGACAATCCTTTTTCTTTGGTGCTTCTTTTAATGTAGTATTTTATGCGTGCATGCATGCATTTGTTATTACATGGTGAGTTTGAAAAGAGTTTGGATAAAAAGATATATATATATTTGAAGAGGGCGAGAAGCGGGTATAACAAAACATGGCAACCTTCAGCTGTGTCCTAGTTGTGGTAGTTTCTATGGTTACCTCAGATACATTACATTCTGCGGCTAGTTAAAAGTCAGCTTCAGAATTGATGGGTTTAAATGACTGCCGCCGAGCTTCTACTGACTGAGCTGAGAAAACTGAGGAAGGAGGTAACAGCATGAAAGGAGATTTTGCGTCACACCGGCTAATCAAAAACCTCCAGGCCCACACCAGTTGTTATTAGAGCCAATTCACCTCCCGTCCATGCTTTATATATTATCAGATTGTAGGTGCGATTGATCAATTGGTTCACTGTGGTAAGACCTGCAAAAAGAATCCCTTCATTGGAAACAAGGCACCCCACATTTAAAGCCATTTCAGGCACCTAATCTAGTGTTCTGAAAAGCTTGCTTTGCACCATGCAGTGTGACAAAAACTGCAGGGATCCTGGCTTGCCAGGTAGGAATGGTGGGCTCATGCATACTTCGCTGCCACATGCAACAAGATCAGTCACTGTGTAAACCAGATTGCAAACCAAAAGGATGTGCCTACCACTCTGGTTTGGTTCTTTCCAAACAAACCAGAGACAAAATCCAGAAACGAGCCTACAACAAACTCTGGTTTGTGCATCTGGTTTGTTGGAACAGAAGTAAACCAATGCAGCAATTCTACTTCATGCTTCATAATGAATTAAAAAAACAAGGTTTTGTGGTTTGATTGCAAGTTTAAGTAACTGAGCACAA